>NC_063442.1:24378300-25578300 GCF_020379485.1 Brassica napus | reverse complement strand
CAAGAAGCGCAAGAAAACAATAGTGATACCCAGGATGCGGAGAAATTGATGATCCAGGAGATTGTATATCTCAATGAAGACATGATCGTACCAAGAAAATATGATGCCAACATCAGTGGAGAGAATATTTGGTACTTGGATGATTGTGCCAGAAATCATATGACAGGTGATAAACGATACTTCATGCTACTCGATGGCTCTATCGCTGGAAAAGTTAAGTTTGGAGACGACTTGCGGATATACATTAAAGGAAAAAGATCTATTGAGTTTATTGATTGGAATGGTGAAACAAGAACGATGACAGAGATTTACTATATACCGGATTTAAAAAGCAGTATTATCTGTCTTGGACAGGCTAAAGAGTCTGGTTGTAATGTCAGATTGAGAGGAGATTACTTAACGATGCATGACCGAGATGGGAAGTTTCTCGTCAAAGCAAACAAATCAAGGAATAGACTCTACAAGGTTCATATAGGCTTAAAAGAATACTTGTGCTTACACTCGACTTCAATGGAGATTCAAATAAATGGCATGCAAGACTGGGACGCATAAATTACGAGACAATAAGAGATATGATACCACGCGAACTTGTCATGGGAATTCCGCAGATTGCGATTGAAAAAGAGGTTTGTGGTTCATGTTTTCTTGGATACAAGCAAGGCAAGTGTTTCCCAAGTCTCCAATAGTTTCGTTTCTCGATACACAGAAATCTGTGTGGGCCAATAAAACCTAGCACTGCTGGAGGGAACATATATATATATATATATATATATATATATATATTAGTCCTCATATATGATCACTCCAGGTACATGTTGTATATATTACTCAAGGAAAAAGGCAAAGCGTTTAGTAAGTTCAAGAGATTAAAAGAGTTGGTAGAATGGGATTCAAGAGAGAAGATACAAAACCTTATAACCGATAAAGGAGGAGAATTTGTATCACAAAAGTTCAACTCATATTGCAAAGAATCAGGAATCAAAATACACCTAACATCTCCGTTTACTCCGCAGCAAAACGGAGTATTTGAGAGACGCAATCGAACCTTGATGGAGATGATACGGAGCATCTTAAAGGACAAGATAATTCCAAACTTCTTATGGGGAGAGGCAACAAGACATGCTACGTATCTCTTGAACAAACTAGCTATGAGGTCACTGATACCACTCAAATTATCCTAAGGAGTGTTACTCTCATCAAAAGAGGTTCAGATGTAGTACTTAGGGATCAAATCCACAAAGAGCTAGGGAACAATTAAATCTAGTGTTTATTAATTCTAAGGGTTTGTAAATGTTTAAATGAAATAGCAATAGTAACAAGCGAGTAAATAATATATGTAACTTGGTTGGAAATGATATTAGATGCAGGACCACTATTCAGGTATTGGAGATTATAATACCTATAGATGCCTATTTGTTGCATGCATGATATATTAGAGCTCAATCGCTTAACTCAGTGATCAGCTGTCGCATGTTTCACTGGTTAACAGACTAGATCTTGTGTCTCAACGGTTAGTATGTCGACAACGAGAGAGTGTCGATCGATGGTCTATTAAGACGTCGACCGATACACCTTTGCCAACGTCGATCGATAGTCAGTTGAGGACATCGATCGACGGGTTCTAGCCAGGCCTATGCGCGAATATGATATGCCCTATTAAGATACTAAATTGGTGGTTAGCCCTCTCTAGCAGTCCTAATATGATAGATAGATGTCAGGATGGGATAACAAGGGTGCTTGAGTATGCAATCCTATGATCAAGTTCTAGTTAGCAAGGCTAAAACAAGCAATGAATACAAATCTATCATGAATATCAGAACAAGGCATATCTATAGTTTGGGGTTAATCCCACAAACCTATCTGAACCCTGGATCTAATAATTGAACTACTCAGACATAGCAAAGCAATTCATAACAATAAAGATATATAAACTCATAGTATAGATGAAAAGAAATGAAAACAAGGAGTTCCAATCACAAGTGATCTTCTCTCCAAAACTCTCTTCTCTCTCTCTCAAAATGAAACTTGTAACAAAACTCTCTCTTCTCCCGTCAAAACACTTAGGCAGTATATAATCTACTAGGTTAAAAACTCGTCAGGGAATTTTGGTAATTTGGCTTGGCCTTGGGTTTTAAGTCTGCTGAATCCAAATGTCGCGTGTCTGATGTCTCGACATCGATCGATTTTACTTCTGTACATCAATCAATATTAATCTTCCTCTGTCGAGGCATCTCCTGGTATCGACCGACATCACTGATGTGCATCGATCGATTGTTCTTCCTCTCATCGACCTCTACGTGGTCAGCTCGGGTGAAATGTCCTTTAAGCTCCAAAATGCTCCAAAGTCATAGCTTTACTCCGAAATGCACCTGAACCTGAAAACATACCTAGATGAGTAGAAAACATAGATATATATAGTAAAATACTTATATACCATGGATGAAAATGGGTCAAATTCAAGGTGTATCAACTCCCCCAGACTTACCCTTTTGCTTGTCCTCAAGCAAAACATACATACAGTCTCTCTGAAAGAGGTTTGAAAATATTAGGGACTTAGAATTTTAAAGCAAGAAATCTTTTCCTCGACAATTTTGCAACCACATTTAAAATGTTCTAATCACAAAAGCACACTATGCAATATCTTAGCTTAGCAACCATTTCTAACATAACACAACTCATCAATTCACGTCTGACATCCCCCCTCTACTGATTTCATTTCTTAGCATAAATATAAAGTGAATGCTTTACCTTGGGAGTATCGATCACATGATGCAAGGATCTCAGACATGTATCTGGAGCTGCAGGTAAAAGTTAGTTCCTAGTTTTTCTCTCTCTAATTTTCTCTCTTGAGTCAAAGTCTGCTTCCATTGCATGATCAGTGACCAAGATTGGACAGGTTTCCATGAATCAAAACTTAATGGTGGTTGCCACCAAGTTCTGTTCACTTCTTTTTGACTTATATCCAAGAGTTCTTTGCGAAAGCGAGCCTTGAAGATTGCCGCCTCCAAGTCTTGTTTTGAACTCTTTTATTGGAGTTCTTATGAATCAAGTCTTAATGGTTTTAGCCACCAAGTCCTGTTCAGACTCATCCTAATTAAACAATAGATCTTTTTTTTTAAATAAAACTCTCTAACTAATCTAGGGTCGAAATTTAGAGAGAGAAAATGTGATAAATAATCTACACCAGGCGTTACCTTCCAGACCTGTATGAAGAATCCGATCCCATGTATACCAAGCCCCAAGACAAGCGGTTATGTCATACGGTTCAAGGCAAGTGTGTAGTTGATAGGTTGATCTGCTTTAGCATCTTTAGTGCTATCTGCAATCAGTAAATCTAAAATGGTGCTAAAGATTGGCTAGATATTCAAGTTTAAATCAATATAAGATTATAGTCCTTATTTTCAATAGCTAAGCATAATTTATTAAAATTCCTTTTTATATAAGAATAAAATAAATTATATCAGTAAATCTCCCCCCAGACTTAAATTACACTGTCCCAGTGTAACTCAGCCGGAGTTATGATGAAATAGTTCATGTTGTACGAAATGTAACAAGTAAGGAAGATACATCTGACCGGATTAGATATCGATCGATGTGTAAGTGTTACATCAATCGTGTGTGGTTGTCTATGTCGAGCGATGTCGACGTCTCGTCGGCGGTCGATATTCAGGTCCTCCTACTTGGGTCTCCTAAATCTGAAAGAAATAAAACGAAAGTAAATAAATGCTAGCTAATAAAACCAAAATAAAATACCTAATAGTGGGTTGCCTCCCACTCAGCGTTTGGTTATAGTCATTTAGCTTGACTGCGGTAGTGATTGGCTATTGGGTGGAGAAACATTTGCTTGTTGGAAAACAAGCATCCACGTCATCTCTGCACATTTTGGACCAAGATGCAATGAAACTTCTTGTGGCCTCATCATTTCTTGTCCATTTGTCATCCATCTTCTCAAGTACATTGGAGATGTTCTGTAGCCTTTCTTGAACGTTGTCAATGCTGACCTGGTGCCAACCTATGTTGTCATAGGCGTATGCTGAAAGTTCTGTCAGTTCCTTTTGCATTGACTCTATCGTCTTGTGTATCAGTTGCTCGCCGATTGGTATAGACTCGGCGTCGATCGATGCGATTAGGTGTTCGTTGGTCGATCTCGGCGAGTTGCCATCGATCGATTTCGCTCGTGTCCTGTCGATCGATGCTGATATCTGGTGTTGAGCTGCGAGTTGCCTCTGAATGACTTTGACTTCTTTCTGTAGCCATTCTGCGTGGCTGTCTAGTCCACTGATTTTGTTGTCGAATGGAAAGTAGATGTCATCGCAGCGTTTGTCAAATCGTTCCTCCATGGGGTCTAGAGCAGTGTAGATCTTGGATGTGATCTTGTCAACTTCTGCTGATGTGTAAGGAAGTAACTCCACATGTTTCTTACCATCGATCCAAGGCCCTCGTAGCCTGTCGATCAATGTTGATTTTGCCTGAATAAAATTTTGATTAGTAATGTTATCAATATCCTTTTGGGCATGAAGTAATTGAGTAGACAATTTGTTTAAATCTATCATGACTGGTGATATAAAGCGGTCATACATGTCCTCGTAAGTCCTCAGCCTCTCATTCATGGCTGAGACTTTAGCGTCGAGCGATGTGAAGGTACACATGTCGATCGATGTGGCTGGTTGTTGGTCCTTCTTGCGAATGGTGTCCAGATCTTGCTGTAGTAGCTCGATTTTAGTGCTTAGCCAGTCCAGGTTGTTCTTGAGAGAGTAGTACACGTCGTTTATCCTTGTGTCGATGTATTAGACTTCCCATTCATCCTTGTGTTGTGCTGAACATTGCGGTTCTGCAGGGATCTGGGCTGTAGGAAGACTCACGTCGATCGATGTTGCATGTGGTGCGTCGATCGATACTGAGATCGTAGCTTCCTTCTCAAGTTGCTGACGTAAACTCTCAATTTCTGTCCTCATTTCTGCCATACTTCTGAAAAGCTCATTGTAGCCTCTATCCAAAGGTTGATGTGTATCTTCTACCAATGTTTTGAGCTCCTCTCCCAGTTTCTCCTGAGCTCCACAAATACCAAACATCATCTCATTGATTTCATCTTTGGTGTAGAGTTCTGGTGCCAGTCTTGTGAGTGTGAAGGAAGTGGCATGTTCTAAAAGACAGATGTGGCTCTCTTCAAAAAGAGATGCTATTTCCAGTAATTTCCTGATGTCGTCCTTTGTGACAGGTATCATCTCACCAGCTATGCCTCGTGCGTGTCCACACTCATCTCTGTAGATTCCATACTCGTCCCTTTGTTCCCAAGTGAACTTTCTGGCTCCGTACATGTCAAAAGCGCGGTTCCCAAATTCATACCGTCTGTCGATCGACGTCGTGTCATCTCTATCGATCGACGTTAGTGTTACCTTGTCAATCGATGTCTCAGTAGTTCCGTCGATCGATGCTTGCCCTTTTGGTTGGCGTGATAGATCTGGATTGATTTCTGTTGTGGCGACTCCTACGTGGTTGTTAGGATCTGTTTGAATGACGTCTGGAGTGACACGTTGCTGTGAGAATAGGTTGTCAGGTCCATTGGCTACTTGAAGGATATCTGCTATGTCCTCTCTGGACACTTGTAAGATCCTTCCATCTATTTCACGTGCGTTGGCATCTGGGTCCCTGAAAATACCAAATTTATCAGGTGTTAGAAAACCGTAATCAATGTTTGCATAATCATTCAATTTAGAAATAGAAAGATTAGGGTTTAGAGTAGTATCGATCGATGTAGATACAGTTGCATCGATCGATGGTAGAGTAATTTCTGCAGAACTTGTGTTCTTAAGATGATTGCTCTTCATGGCTTTTCCTGTTGATGTAGATAGAAGAGTGTTCATCTTTTTTGCTTGTGTGTCTGCTCTGGTATGTGGAGGTGGTTTTGGGGGTGCAAAACGATTTATATAAGTATCTATAAACCTAGTTGTAGAGGGAATATTCTCCTGCTCCTGAATTTTTGCTGCGGTGCAAATATCGATTGATGTTCCTGTGTGAGTGTCGATCGATGTGAGCGGTTGTTTTGCTGGACGAGGGTGGGTGTCGATCGATGTGGAGTGTACTTCGGCGATCGATGTTGGAAACATGTTTGTGAACTTATGCGTTTCAAGTCTTTCATCCTGCAAAGACATTTCTATTGCACGTTCTTTCCAACAATCCTCATTGTATTCCTCTGTATGTTCCTCATTAGATGAAGTAATTTCAGTGTCAACTGCAAAACTTTCATGGAAACCACTGTCTGCCCAACTGCCTATGGAATAATCATCAAGTCCTCTCTTGCTTGGAGGTTGGAAGACAAAGTGTTGGTAACAAGGTTTAGGTGGAGCGAAATGGTCAACTGGGTGCTTTACGTCGACTGACGTGTTGTTGCGGTCATCGGTCACCATTGACTCATTAGAATCGATCGATGGAAAGGTTGGGGTGTCGATCGATTCCGAGTACTCTGTTTCGTACTCCGATTCATACTCTGCTCCACAATGGCATGCGCCAATGAAGACAAGTTCTTTCCCGTAATCCGTAGAATTAATGACCTTTCTCTTAGGTCGGATGGGGTCGTAGTGGATGTTTGGGTCTATGAGCGTCAGACACAATTTGTTTTTGTTCATGTCACATACAGCTCCTACTGTAGCCAGGAAAGATCTTCCAAGCAGAAGTGAAGAGTTCCAGTTAAGCTCGATGTCTTGGACATGAAAATCTACAAGGACAAGGGCATTACCAATCTGTACCTCCAGATCTCTTATGATTCTTCCTGATCGTTTCTCTGAAAGATCCACGAAGGTGAAGGATTCCGTTGAAGGTTCGATGGTCAAACCAAGCTGGTCTGCCATGATCCTAGGGAGGATACTAACTAATGCTCCTGTGTCACACATTGAATGGGGAAATTCAACACCCTTGACTACGCATGGTATTGCAAACTTCCCAGGATCACTCTTCTTCGTCAATGTGATCCTGTGTTTCATCTTCTCTCTGACTTGATGAAACATTCTCCTAATGTCCTCCTCAGTTACCTTTATTTCTCTGAAAAACATCCACAACCGGTGTGTGAAGTAAGCTTCATCGAAAGGTTTTTCGATTGAGATTCTGAGGACTCTTTTAGTGAAACCATCCATCTCCTTATCGTTAGCTTCTCTCTTAAGGTTTTTAGGAATCTTCTCCTTTCTTTTCCTTAACCTTCTCCCTTCAGTTTCTTATTCTTCTTGAACTGGTTCTGGTGAACTATTTAAAGGGTTGGGTTTTGGCTCGGGTGGGCTAGCTAATGGTTTATGTGGTGGTCTGAGTGCGTTGATATAATCATTATCGATTGAGGGTAACCGCACTCGGTATGTCAGAGGTGCCTGTCGGTCGATGGGAGGTGTGTTGTGACTATCGACGTCGGACTCACTCTGTCGATCGATGGTCGGCTCAACCGATCGATCGATGGTTGGCTCAACCGATCGATCGATTTTATCATAGAAAGGGGAGGGTGGGTGAGGATGCTTAGCTGTAAATTCTTCATGAGCTAGAATTCGAACGCATTGCATTCAGTCGATTTAGCAGACGACGTCGATCGATGACTGGAGTATTTCGTCCATCGATTTTCATCATGGTCTGTCGATCGATGCGAGTTCATCGACATCGGTCGACACCATTGGGATCCGCCGAGACTCATGGAGCTTTTGATTTCGAAGTCTCCTTCCTCAAGCTTTTCATTTCTCACCACCTGCCAGAAATCATCATCTATGATGGCATTTACGTGGTGTTTCCCTTTATCAGCTCCTGCCTCTCTAGCGAAAGCTTCTTGCCTCTTTATAGTCTCCCCGTCTGAATTACTTGGGTTTCAATTTTTCTCACCTGAGTCCTTAAGGTCTCGATTTTGGTGCTCAGATTGTTGTAGGCGGAGTCTATTTTACCGTTGAAATCCACGGTGATTTGTTGTTGTCCCAACAGTACTCGATCAAGCATTTCTTCGATCTTGCTTTCCTGAGTCTGGGGTGGTGCATTTTGGTAGTAAGAGTTCGAGTAGCTTTTGCTGTTGTTGAAGGGTTTTTGAAATTGTGAACTTTGGTTACTTCTTTGACCATTTCCAAAGAAGCTTCTGTTTCCGCCCTGGTTTCCAAATTTCTGGAATCCGGTACCTCCTATGTAGTTCACATTTTCTTCTCCTTCCGTATCTGCTACTTCTCCTTTAGCTGAACTGACTTGCTTCCCAAGAAGCTCGTGCACCACATCTAACTTAGCTCTTACTTCGTCCATCTGTTCCTTCCCGATAGAGGCTACAAACTTCTTCCGTTCAGAGTCAGTGTTTTTGGTGCTGCTGCTCTTAGCAAGGTTTTCGATAAGTCTCACAGCTTCCAACGGATTCCGAGTAGTGAAGTTTCCTTCACTCGCCGTATCAAGAGCCATTTGATACTGTATGGCGAGACCTCGGAAGAAAGTTCTTAGCAGCTGCACTTCGTTAAATCCGTGGTGTGGACAGTCTCGCTGGAAGAACCTAAATCTAATCCACGCATCTTTGAAGGACTCCCCAGCCTCCTGCGAGAATGTGGAAATTTTGTTCCGAAGTTCTTCAGTGCGCGCCTCATCGAAGAAGTTTCGTAAGAAAGCATTCTTGATGTCGGCCCATGATGTTAAAGATCCTGTGGGTTGCTGCCTAAGCCAGTGTATCGCTTCTCCATTCAGCGTGTATCTGAAGAGCTTGCACACTAGGTAATCTTCGGGGACTCCTTCCACCCGAATAGCAGCGATTAGATCCTTGAACCGTTCCAGATGGTCCATAGGATGCTCGTGCGGTAACCCAGAGTAGGGTATCTGCGACACTAGAGTGTAGTATTGAGGCTTCAGCTCGAAATTCTGCTTCTGGATCTCCGGAAATCGAATAGCTGATCTGTTGGAATAGTACTCATCTGGGTGATTGTAGTCGGCCAGTGGTTTCGATCGAGCGTCCTCATCTACAGGTTGAGCAGCTCCTGTAGCATCAGCATCAGGGATTGCAGTCCCCTGAGCATCTATTTTCTGACCTGTTGCATTACGCAGATGACCGGTCTGGTCATACAGGTTTCCGTTCTCGTCCTATGTTAGAATAATAATGTTTACCATTTTTGACGACACGGTATCGATCGACGTATGTGGTGTAGTATCGATCGTTGTCGAACGATTGGCATCGATCGACGATGATGGTCTGGTGTCGGTCGACGGTTGGTTGTGCGTATCGATCGACGACGAAGTTGTTGCGTCAAGCGATGTGGAACGTTGACCTCTACGGATGGTGCGTTCCAAATGAGCAGGATCGTCTGAGAACATCAAGTCTTTCTCCTTGTTGCTTCTGGTACCGTTGGGCATGCACCTGAAAAGACAAGAAAAATATTATTAGAAAGGGGGTAGATAAAAGAATAAGACTCAATAAAACTAAATCTAATTGCGATTAAAGCTCCCCGGCAACGGCGCCAAATTTGATACCACTCAAATTACCATAAGGAGTGTTACTCTCATCAAAAGAGGTTCAGATGTAGTACTTAGGGATCGAATCCACAAGGAGCTAGGGAACAATTAAATCTAGTGTTTATTAATTCTAAGGGTTTGTAAATGTTTAAATGAAATAGCAATAGTAACAAGCGAGTAAAGAATAAATGTAACTTGGTTGAAAATGAAATTAGATGCAGGACCACTATTCAGGTGTTAGAGATTATAATACCTATAGATGCCTATTTGTTGCATGCATGATATATTAGAGCTCAATCGCTTAACTCAGTGATCAGCTGTCGCATGTTTCACTGGTTAACATACTAGATCTCGTGTCTCAACGGTTAGTATGTCGACAACGAGAGAGTGTCGATCGATGGTCTATTAAGACGTCGACCGATACACCTTTGCCAACGTCGATCGATAGTCAGTTGAGGACATCGATCGACGGGTTCTAGCCAGGCCTATGCGCGAGTATGATATGCCCTATTAAGATACTAAATTGGCGGTTAGCCCTCTCTAGCAGTCCTAATATGATAGATAGATGTCAGGATGGGATAACAAGGGTGCTTGAGTATGCAATCCTATGATCAAGTTCTAGTTAGCAAGGCTAAAACAAGCAATGAATACAAATCTATCATGAATATCACAACAACGCAGATCTATAGTTTGGGGCTAATCTCACAAACCTATATGAACCCTGGATCTAATAATTGAACTACTCAGACATAGCAAAGCAATTCATAACAATAAAGATATAGAAACTCATAGTATAGATGAAAAGAAGTGAAAACAAGGAGTTCTAATCACAAGTGATCTTCTCTCCAAAACTCTCTTCTCTCTCTCTCAAAATGAAACTTGTAACAAAACTCTCTCTTCTGCCGTCAAAACACTTAGGCAATATATAATCTACTAGGTTAAAAACTCGTCAGGGCATTTTGATAATTTGGCTTGGCCTTGGGTTTTAAGTCTGCTGAATCCAAATGTCGCGTGTCTGATGTCTCGACATCGATCGATGGTACTTGTATACATCGATCGATATTAATCTTCATCTGTCGAGGCATCTCCTGGTATCGACTGACAGCACTGATGTGCATCGATCGATTGTTCTTCCTCTCGTCGACCTCTACGTGGTCAGCTCGGGTGAAATGTCCTTTAAGCTCCAAAATGCTCCAAAGTCATAGCTTTACTCCGAAATGCACCTGAACCTGAAAACATACCTAGAAGAGTAGAAAACATAGATATATATAGTAAAATACTTATATACCATTGATGAAAATGGGTCAAATCCAAGGTATATCAGTCACTCAAAGACATAACACCGTATGAGGCGTTTCACGGCAAGAAACCCAATATAAGTCATCTGCGTATTTTCGGCTGCATCGGTTATGCAAATGTAGAAACACCACACTTAAATAAACTTGACGACATGTCAAGTATACTGGTTCATCTAGGTACGAAGCCCTGGTCAAAAGGATAGTGTATGCTTGATACTAAGACTCGTAAGGTTATAATAAGTCGAGATGTGAACTTTGATGAATCTAAAGACTGGAACTGGAGTCAAAATCTCGATGAACATACCAGAGTGGGAAGCCTTACGATCACGCTTGGTGAATTTGAGAATCACGGTATACAAGTTGATGAAGTTCGTGATAAGAAGATCGATGAGAAACGAGAACATACATTAATAAATACTGAAGATGATGAAGGAGAAGATGCAACTAGAGAGATCATCGAAGAAGTAGAAGAAGAAGAGATTACTTCGACCTTAAGAATATCACAGAGAGAAACAAAAATGCCTTGATGATTATATATTACTCTTCAAAGAAGAAGAAGAAGAAGAAGAGCAGCTACTTATGTTAATAAACTGCGAACCTCAAAGCTATGAAGAAGCACAAGAGTTAAAAGAATGGAATACAGCTTGTGAAAAAGAGATTGCATCAATAGTGATGAATGGAATGTGGAAACTTATGGATCTCCCACACGGAGTCAAACCATCGGCCTAAGTGGGTGTTTAAACTGAAAAGAAATTCAAATGGTAGTATCAACAAGTATAAGGTGTGTCTCGTGGCAAAGGATTATATGCAACAATATGGCATAGAGTTTGATGAAGTCTTTGCACCAGTAGCCAGGATTGAAACAATTCGACTTCTTATCAGTCTAGCAGCTTCGAGAGGATGGAAAATTCATCACCTTGACGTTAAGACAGTGTTTCTTCATGGAGAGTTAAAGAGAACGGTTTATGTTACACAACCTGAAGGCTTTATTGTTGAGGGATCTGAAGGGAAAGTTTACAGGTTAAAGAAAGCCTTATATGGTCTTAGACAGGCACCTAGAGCATGAAACAACAAATTAAATCAGATACTAAAGGAGCAGCAATTCAGAAATTGTTCAAAGGAGCAGTCGGTTTATAGAAAGATGGTAAATGGAAATCTACTTCTTCTTGCGGTATATTTTGATGATCTATTCCTAACTGGCATAAGTGTGAGTGTCCTTTATGAGTTCAAGGAAGATATGTCATGTAAATTTGAGATGAGTGTCATTGGAAAGTTATCGTATTATATCGGAATTGAGGTTTAATAACATGAGGGAGGAATAACTTTAAATCAAAGACGCTACGCCTTAATAATCTTGGAGGAAGCAGCGATAAAGAACAACAACTCATGTCACATACCAATGGATGCAGGACTTAAGCTGTCGAAGGCTGTTCATGAGAAAGAGATCGATGCAACGATTTATAGATGAAACGTCGGGTGTTTGCGGTACTTGCTCCATACTCGACCAGAATTATCATACAATGTGGGTGTCTTAAGAAGGTACATCCAGTCACCATGAGAGTCACATGGAGCAGCTATGAAGAAATGCTTAAGGTATCTATTGAGTACAACTACTTACGGCATAACGTTTCATCGCAGCAACTCAAAACCAATGAAGATAATAGGATACAGTGACAGCATTCATAATATTGATCCTGGTGATGGTAGGACCACCACCGGACATATATTCTACATTGGTGATAGTCCTATTACTTAGTGCTTACAAAAATAGGAGACAGTGGCATTATCCTCATGCGAAGCCGAGTTCATGGCCGGGACAGAAGCAGCCCGACAAGCCATATGGCTACAAGATTTGCTCATCAAAGTTATGAGAGATACTGGTGAGAAAGCGGTTATCGGGATTGATAACCAGTCGGCAATTGCTTTGACAAGGAACCTTTGTGTTTTATGGTAGAAATAAACACATTCACACTCGATATCCTTTCATAAGAGAATGCATAGAGAATGAGCAAATATAAGTAGAGCATGTTCCTAGACATGAACAGAAGGCGGATATCTTGACAGAGGCACTTGGAAGAAAAAAATTTAAGGAGATGAGAGATCTCATTGGAGTTCAAGATGTGTTGATAAAAGACTTCAAGCTTAAGGGGGATAATGTTAGATTAAGCTTGAAGGTTACTTGAGCTGCAAGTTTATCATAATCCTACAGAGTTATGGAATTATGAATATGTTTAGGATTTATCTATATATATTACCTATTAGGATTACGAGTTACAAAATCTCTATATAAGTAGATGCAAACATGTTGCATAACTTAAGAGTTTAGAGCTTGTTTTTGAGTGCTTAAGATTTTGAGTTATTTTCCTTAAGAGATTAATAAAGAGATTTATTCTTTATTGTGATTCATATTCAACCTTTGAAGTTCTATAGATCTCCCCCTCCCACATCTAAACTGGTATATAAAGGGGTTAGAAATCCTTTTTGAACAAAAAAGATTCATTAATGTAGTGGCCAAAACCACCCACTAAAATTTTCTGATAAACACCCCAAGAAAAAGCCTGAAAAATCAGAAACCGCGGTGAACACAATAGTTACTAAGCAAAGGAAATGGAAAAGTGTAAATGAAAAATCGACAAGGAAATCGCACTCAGAGCCATTTTCTCCATGATTTGAATATTCAGTATTTTTTTTTATATTTGCAAAAAATAGGGGGAAAAGTATTAAAATGCTAAAATATTTTTCTTATTTAAAATTTAAAATAATATATTTTCTAAAAATCCTGATTGAAATAAACCTATAATTTTGAGAGTCTAGACATATTTTTAATGAAATATTGTGATATCATTTAAAATTATAAGAAAACAACTATAATAGTTATAAATGAGATATATCAATACTATTAAAACTGAAGAGCCTTTTTTGAGATACCCTCCTGTTTTAACAATATTTACAAGACACTGCCACTATAAAATTTTTAAGCTATGATTTTAATTAGATTCTGTATTTTTTGAATTCTTTTTTATTTTAACAGCAAAAATCCTTTTATTTTAAAAACAATATTTACGTTTAATTAACTATGTCTTCCTATCAAAACATAATGTATCATTACGTATCAACAGCTACGTTAAAAACAAACTTCAATTGCTACAACACACATTTTTATTTCTTAGACAGTCTATGTACCAAATCTTTGTATATTGATAATAATGTTCTATTGACACCGAAGTGAATTCTGCAAGCTGCTAAATAAAACAATACATTCTGTTAATATCAGTGTATCATCGACCATTTATCACTTCTAATCAATGTTTTGGTTACAAACAATTGCACCAAAAAAACATACATGTTGCATTATTCAAAATATATAAAAAATCTATCATTTTAATTTCAAGATTCGTTTTTATATATTTGTAAGCTAGCATTTTTATATGTATAGTAAGAGATACAAACGAACCCATAGCCCCGAATCCTTTTTTATATTTTAATTTATTAAAATAAGCAATGTCATGATACCATCTTTTTTCAAATCAATCACCATAAATATCTATTCCAATAAATAAAAACGCAAATTTAAGCAAATAAACTAATCAAAACAATAAACTTTTACATAATAAATACACATAATTAGAATCCTAAAACCTAAACCACCGTCCAATATAGTCGACCAAATTATTGGATTATAAAGCTTTTCAAATCAATAACAAAAAAATATAAACCACTAAATCAAAAGCTAAAATTTGGCAAAAAAACTAGATTTTCGGAAGTTCCATACATAACCATATCCAATATACTAGATCATAAATACCAATCTTTTTCAAATCAATAACCATAAATACCTATACCATTAAATAAAAAGCTAAAATTTAAGCAAATAAACTAAATTTCAGAAGTTGCTTCATGTTTTCTTACTTGCAAAAAATAAACCGTAATCTAATTATATGTGATTTCTTACTTGCAAAAAAAAACTCACACGGTAAATATTCCAATTTCAAACTTAAAATATAAAACCACCAAATCTGAAATTTTTTTAAACTCTAATAAAATATATTCTGTTTCAAAAATATTTTGTTAATCAATAAAGAAGTATATGCCAAGTAATATTATTTATTCACCAATTACCAATTATTAACAAACCCTTAAACCTCCTACCGAAATATCCGCCATCCTAACAAATTTACTGCCAAATAACGACATTCACTTATTTTAATAACATAACTAAGATATTCTAAAGCGATTTACATTGTTATTATGTGGGAGAAAACTAAACTAAAAATAATCCGAATATTCTTTCAAAACCTATCTATTGTAAGCTATATATAACTACCGTAGTCAAACAATCATCCCCACACACAAAATTTCTTTTTGCTCTTCGAAAACTTAAAGAAACGCAAAGAATGAAGAAAATTTATTACCTTTCAAAACTGAAACCTAACATAACTGATTGGTACATCCAATTGAAAGTAATCCACACCTGGGAGCAAATAAACTCGAAATTTGGTGAAACGTATTCGTTGACAAGAAGGTAAACTGAAAAATGCATAGTCTACTCAATTATATTGTTTCAGGTACATCTTGATTTTTTTCTCTGTGTATAGGTGTGGATTTGGTTACTTGGTTGGACTTAGCCTCATAACTTTCATCATCATACGTGTAGACTTTGACTGTAAGATTACGAAAAAAACATTAGTTAAATTTAGATTTTACAAATATTAAATATATTATAGTTATTGTAAGCGTTGAAATTTTTATGCAATTGTATGAAAACTTATCTTTTCTCAGGTTTGTTGCTTTGTGATATTGGTTAGAGTCACATGAATAAAGCTCTGACTATACAAATGTCACTGCACGGCCTGCACATGAGTAAATATATTAAAATTTCAAACAAAAATGAGTAAGATCAATCAAAGATCATATACCACCATTTCAATATGAACGGAAATATATTATAACAATTTGTTTGGAAAGATGTGAGAAAAGTGGAAGACTCATCGCTCGACATGAAACAAATTCCAAAAATAGTTAAAAAAACTTTAGATATTTATTTTTTAGTGTTTAACTACACTGGATTAACCAACTATATAACGAGTAAGAGAAATATTTGAAAGTCTATTGACCTGAAGTGATTGATGTTTCTTGATCCTTTAACTTGAGTTCTTCGTTTTGTCTTGAGGGATACTTTTTCAGATCTTCTTCAGACATATACGAGACAAACAGAACTAACCGATTAATCGGATCATTCATTGGATTCGACATGCAATCCTTAACTGAAAAAATGATTTTTAGATCGTAAGTAATGGTATCGATGAGCCTATGATATATTAATCAAAGAAAAATAAGTTATTGGAGATATACCTTCAACCATCTGTGTTGATGGATCATGTTTCATCATGTTATCGAAACATTTTGAGAGAGAGAGAGATGAACGCCTTTTTCTGAGGAAGCTTATTCTGGAAAGGAAAAAAGACAGGTCGTTCTTCTGTCAGTTGGTAGTGATGAACCATGGGCCTGAGTGATATTGAAAAATATCAACATAAATTATAAACCCAACTTACACTAACATTTTATTATTCTCATTTTGAGTTTCAGTTTTTAAAACCCAGTTGTATTCGATTAGTTTTTATTTTTAAACATAAAAATGGAACTTCTTTGTTTAATATTAATCAGGCCCAAGGAGTTTTTAAACAATTTTAAAATAATTATCAGAATGGTCAACATATCTAGAATGTTTTTTCCCTTATATTAATTTTAATTAAGAGCATTTTAAAATTGCAAAAGTATTGTTTTAAAAAAATACAATCATCTTTTGTTTAATAAAATTATATGGAATAAAGTATAAGTTTTGTATAATGATCAACAATTATTTTAAATTGCAATTCATTTTCTTCCGACAGAAAAATACAAGTAGCAAAATTTTAACTTAGTTAGATTTTATTATAGACAAATTAATATTTCATTTATACATTTGTCCTTAACAATTATTAAAAATCAGTTATTTATCAAATGCAAAACATATTTTAGAAACAAATTTAAACCTCGACATATAAATAGAGAACTTAGCGGTACTCTATTTTCCCGTATAGATCAGATCCAGCCGGATAAAGCCTCTCTTCGGAACAAGTCAGACCCGCCTACCACTTGATCTTAGAAGATGGGCATCGTAAAAAAATAGAGAACTGAATGGGTACACAAATATCCAAAACTAACCAAACCGAAGTCGAGCCCAAATTCATAAATAATCAAACGATTTTTATCACTCAAACCGAACAACCATAAACCACAACTGAACCGAAATCAAACTGAAAACTCAAAAAATAAAAATGAAAACGAACCTAAAATCAATACAACAAGACTAAATTTATAACTCAAAACAAACAAGCGGGTAAATAAATGTAAAAACAAAAACTAATTCACAAAAATAGTCCCGCGCTTTCAAAGCGCGGGTCAAAATCTAGTTATATTGTTATAACAAAAGTTGGATAGATAAGTAACATAAGAAAATACAGATAAGTTTCACATAACTTATTCGTTTATATACGTTTTTTTCATCAACTGGACAGACTCAAATAAGACTGTGCAATCAAAACCGAGAGCTATGCTTCCATATGAACGACAACTGGAGAGACTGTCTGCCTTCTTGTTCTGCGTTCGTGGTAATGAATGAGCTCAGGATGAGTGAAGCTTCTTCTCAGGAGCTTGATGCCTTCTAGATAACTTGCAAAAATTGGTCATTCCTCTTGTTCCGAAACCATCTTCACCAATTGTGAGCAATCCATTGCAAAAGTAACATGATATTGCCGTAAATTCGTTTATATACGTTAAAACAGAGAAACAACAAACAAATTAAAACAAACTGCTAAAAATAGTCATCATTAACTTTACTATATATATCACCAAGACTAACACAATATTACCACACAATCATCTTTTCAGGATCAAAATTATACTACACTGTAATACTCATTTCATATTTGTTCTACTAAAATACATTATGACGACTCAAACTTTAAAAGTAGCATGCACTATTTTTATGATTGTAGCTATATGTACAGTGATGCTTTCAACACAAAATTCTCCTTCAGCCAGAGTTGAAAAATGTGTCAAACACTGCATCCCGAACCAGTGTATGAAAGTAGCCAAAAAAGCTGATCTGACTATTTGTGAAGAATCTTGCAAAAGGTTTTGCAACAAACAAGTACCAAGTCATGAATAATATATTGTTCCTATGGGTGGTGGTTTCATCTGCAACTATTTCTGGAAGTGTGTTTCGTAAATATGTTCAAATTTGTAAATTACTATTATTTGCGTATTCTTATATATTCAATATATTTTCATATATAAAGTTGGGTTTTCTTCCTTTCTAGGCTGTTCACGTAGGCGGACACATCACCAATTCGAGTCTTGAGAAGTCGACACGTGTCCGCGTCCAAAACATTGCGTTTCTTTAACTTGGAGTTGGAGATCGTGTAGGCTTTTGGTGTAACTCATAAACATGCGAAAATATTGTCGTGTGGGCTTTAGATCAATTTAAAAATAACACTTTTAACAGTATACTATTTATATTTAGTAAACAAATAATGTCGTGTTCTTTGTCTTATGAATACGTCATAAAAATAGCTCTTATCATATTGTTGATATTCAATCCGATAATTCCGGTATGAAAAATTAATATAAATCAACAGAACCGAGTATGATGATTTTAATTGGATTTACATGTGTCGAAAATACAATAAAATATTGTTTTTAATTTCAATGTGTAAAATAGCCCGTAAAAACCAAAAAAATAGATGAACCAATAGGTTTATAGTATATTAGGGATCGTACATGTAAAATGTATAATATTATATAGTGAATACAAAATTGAATTTACTAATTTTATATACATATACTGAGCATTTAACATATGAATAATGTTTTAGCAAAAAAAAAAACATAGGAATAATTATTTTTTTACCCACTTACATCAGTTTATTTTTAAGGTCAATGATTTCACGATAAATAGTGCTCCTATGATTATTTTCTTTATCCATTTACATCAATTTATTTTTTAAGGTCCATGATTTCACGATAAATAGAGCTTCTAACATCTTCTTTTTTTCATACAATCGCGCAAACATATTATTATATATTACTCCTACTTAACTATTTGAATAAACGAACACTATGATATTTGAAATTTTTTAACGATTCCCTTTGTACGGTAAACGGTTTTATTTCAAAGTATTAATAAACCAATGCAAAAATATATTTTGCAAGATAATTACACGCATCTGTAGCATATGCTCTTTATTACATACGAACATGGATTCTATAAAAACTTTCATGCAGTATTATCATTTAATTTAAATGTATTGTTAATTCATAACGCAAGTTTCCACAATATTAATAACTTCTAAATTAATAGTAAAACCTATCTAATAAATTCTAAACTTATTTAATAACGATAAACAATATTCAATTTAAAGAGTGGCATGGAAATTGAATTATGACTCTCATTAGGAGAAAACTATCATATTTTAATTAAAAATACAAAGACCAAGATACTCACAACATAAGGTTGTTTTGGCTTAGATAATATAAGCTTTTCTTTAACATATTCCTCTGGCATGATCATTGTATAATTATATGCGGCCATGATTAATCTTATTATATTAGATTGTTCTTCATAGAATAATGAAAGTTATTGTCATTTTAATTCAGTCCAAATTTTTTTTATTAAATATAACAACATTATATCCGAATTTTATTTATTTATTTTTGTTTATAATATCATTTTCAATCTACAATTTTTTTTAAAAAAAAGCTTCATAAAATTAATGTAAATTCATATGGGGGCAGCGCTGGTAGCATGATGGATCTGGGATTTCACGGCCTTACTTCTGCTGCAGTTTTAGTTATGTAATCGCGAAGGTTGCGTATGTCCGATTTTTTTTGCCAGCAGATTCATATGGGGGCAGCCTGTCGGCGTTTGCTGCAAGTGATCGCGGTTTGTTTTTCGGCTAACTCTTCATGTTCGACCCAATAGAGGTTTTCCTCTTCTTCCGTCATAGGTTTATCAAACGGATAATCTTCCTGAGCCGATCGGCTTCTAGTTCTTCTTGGATGTATGTTAGCGTCCTCTTCTGTATCGTTGGAGACGTCGCTGGGATCCAAGTCGACATGCTCGACTTCATCGACCTCTGTGTCCTTTGCAGGAGATAGAGGGTTTTTAGAGTTCAGTTTCTCAGCAGGAGATGTTTTCACTGGGATTTTGACCCGAAGGACGTTCCTGTGATGTTCCAGGCCTGTCGAGTAGAGTTGCGAAGTCGAGTTTTCTTCCACGGATTTTTGGAGATCCGTGAGGGAGGACTGCACGGGTTCTTGTCGTTAAGGTTTCGACCTTTTTCATCAAGGCAACCACGAGCTTGTCCTGTTCTTCTGACCTCTTTTCGTAGGCAGAGAACATTTTTTTGAACTTCTCGAGCGTTGCGTTGGCCGCGGACACGGCTGCTACTGGAGTGTTTTGATTGTCGTTGCTTCCTCTGTTGAGAGGAGTCTGCATGTTATTTGTGTTGTCGGTTGACATGTTTGGTTGAGCGTGTTGTGGCAGAGAGTTAGATTGATTTGTACCCCCTTCTTCTAGCGCCAAACTGTGGGAACCGAAATTCGTACTGTCGATTTCCATTTAAATAAGGAAAGTTAGGAAAACCCTAATTTCCCAGAGGTCTCAGATATCTGCTAAAGCACACGCCAAGCAATCAGAACAAGAAATAAAAACAAGAAAAATAAGAAATCGTAAAGAGAGCAAAATAGATCTTATTCCGAATTCGAGTTTGAGCGTTACAACAAAGTAAGAGCCTGGGCTAAGAGAGCTGTCGGCGAGATTCGTAGTTCTAAAACCCTAAGACTGCAAGACCTAATTGAGTCGCAGCTCGAATAACAAAAACAAAAAATTGCCAAAAATTGCTTTAAGTGCTAAGTTTGCTCTGAAAAAGTTCTCTCTTTGTGCCTCTCTCCTAGGACTCCTTATATACTCCTCCAAGGTCGGTTTTAGCTTTTCCCTTCCTGCCCTTAAGCCGTCTTAAACAAAAAATGGAGATATTCTGTTTTTCTGATTGTCATGTTTATCCGCGGAAACTTAACATTTTTCTCCGCGAAAACTTATCTTTTATAAACGGCCATAACATCTACGGGCTCATTCTTAAATAATTGTAAGTGGGCTTGTAGTCACGTTTTAGACCTCGTTTGGCCGTCTTTCGACATGAAACGTTATTTACGATTTTCTTTTCGATAAAAACAAGTTCTTGTGCTTTTATCGTAAAGTTTCAACAGTTATTCTGATTGGAATAATGTTAGGAAAGGTATGACTGCGACACACGGGAGCTAGCATTGAGGAACATATGAGAATGCACGGTCTTGGGACATACCCGTTGATCGATGTCTGAGACAGTTCGGTCGCTACGTAGCGACCATATCCGTGATGGATCGGTCGCTACGTAGCGACCAAACGAATGGCTTGGTCGGTTGCATGGTCCGGTCGCTACGTAGCAACCGACTCGTACGTGGTCCGGTCGCTACGTAGCGACCAACTAGATGGCTTGGCCGGTCGCTACGTAACGACCGCCCGGATGGCTTGGTCGGTCGCTACGCAGCGACCAACTCGTGCGCGGTTCGGTCGCTACGTAGCGACCGACTCGTGCGCGGGCCGGTCGCTCCGTAACGACCGACCGAGTGGCTTGGTCGGTCGCTACGTAGCGACCGACTCGTTTGCGAGTCGATCGCTTCGTGGCGACCTTGTTTGGATCCTTTTCCGACGTTTCATAAACGTGTTCTTGGTCTACGAGTGTTTAGTTTCAATGAATGAACCAAGATTAGTGTAATATTTCGCCGCAAGATTCTTCGTAAAAATAATCTTTTCGAAGAATACTTTTCGTAAAAACGTTTACGTTGATTTTTATGGATATTTGGATGTAACTTCGTCGTGTCCGTTTTTGGTCCCAACAATGATTTCACTAAGAATTCAAACACAATATATGAATTTGTTTTTTTTCAAAGTTTGAATATTTTTTTGCATTGTGTTATATATATTTTATGCATTAGTTAGACATCTGAATTTTTTTTTTGGCCATTTCCCCACAAAATAACAGTTGTATTTAGAGTTTGAATATAAAATCAATTATAAATAATTTATTTTGATAATTGAAATAACTGATTTTCAACTTCAAGATACATGCTTGTATCATTTCTGCAACGTTTTGATTTCCAAGGTATGATGATGCATGTGGAGAGATTATTTTAAAAAATAAATATTGATGCAATTTTCACCAAAGTACATTTATTTTGTTGCCTAATAAATGAGTTAAATATGTCTGAGTTGAAGAAATTTAAGAATAAATGGCATATCATGAAGTCATTTCGTGTGAGGGAGGATAAAACATATATATGAAGGTCACATGGTCATCGCAAAGTCCATAAATAAGTTTTTAGGCCTTAGAAAATAATGCATTGGCCAAAAAGTATGCATCAGGCCTATGGATGGTGCAGTTGGGATGTTATGAACGACATAAGATATAGTCTCGGGTGACGGCCTGTGCAACGAAGGCGGTTTGTGAGCGGAGGTGAGTGTAACATCCCGATATTTAGAAAAATAGTGATTCATGTAGAGAAATTTTTAATTTATTTGACTGTCTATATTTCAAAATGCATTTATCTTTTCGGTCACTCTTTTGTAGAAAATTTCATATTTGTGTATGCTTGAGTTTGAGCAATCATAGTATGAGTAACTTTTCATGAAGTAATTTTTGGTATGTGTGAGCGACTGCAAAATAAGAAAAATATCATGTAAGTAATTTTTGGTAGGTGTGAGCGACTGCAAAATAAGAAAAATATCATGTAGTGATTATCGAGGTTGTAAATAGGTCTTTACTCTTCTAAATTAACACCATGGTAGTCAGACAAGGGTGTTGTCCATGGGTAGAGAGCATCTTTGGGCCCACACTGTATGTGGTACCGTAACCAAATCTATATATGTATGGATTCATGTGGGGCGACATCATCACGGTGAATGTTTTTTTTTGCTATGTGAATGAGGGTGATTCTAATGTCCCGATTTTTAGAATAAGGTGATACATTTCAAGAGACTTAATTAAAGATAGTTGATTTGGCAGTTTATGTCAGTAAAGTGTTTATCATTTGATCATTTATTTGAAGAGAACTTTATAGTTACATGTACTCCAGCTGCAGTAATATAAAGATGGGTGACTCACTAGGAACAGATTCGGTTGATTCGTAAGAATTTTAGATAAAACAAAGCATTATGAAAAGGTTGTGGCAAACTAACTAAATTTGCTGATGCAAAAATAATACCATGGGTTGCTTGGAAGTGATTAATGTATCTAGACAAGGAAGGGAGAAAAAGATTTGAGATCTTGAGATATTTAATGATGTATCCGGATCCTATAAAACCAAAACCCCTTATTTTCAAAACTCTGGAAGGCTCGTTATTTCAGTAATGCCTAAGTCTTAGAAGCAAACACCAAAATAGAACCAGTCTTGTGGTTGGTCATCAATCTTAGCATGGTTAAGGCTCCTAAGGAAGGGACTACACTTCATTTCCAATCAATCTATATGAGGATCATTGGTTACCAGCCACACCACCACCAAGGAACAACGATTTCATAACAAGAGAATATATGTTTCTTTCCTTATTCAAATGACATTATTATGAAAGCGGGAGATTCTCTCATAGTTAAAGATATGGATGTAATGGCTAGTTTACATTTAACACATGAATCACATCCATACAAGGTCATCTGGTGTTATGATAAAACATGAGATTTCTCTGGTTACTCAGGCTATAGAGTAGCGACAGAGTTAACTAGGCGTCCAGTATATCCATTGAGGTTGCAATTACTACCAAAATTGAAACATTTTATTTAGAGGATTTTATCATCTGCTTTAGGGATGCAACGAGATTGAATACAAGAGGAATTTAAATGGACAAAACTTGTTATGCTGCTAAAGAAAACATCAACCACTTTTTCACTTGTCCAATTTTGGAAACTACATGGAGGTATTATCATACTGTGAATGTCTTTGTAACCGTATCAGGCAACTTGGGGCACATGCAGGGGCGAAGCCACCTTATACTCTATGGGTGCATGTGCACCCGTAATAATATCTATCTTTCAAATTTAGTGAGAAAAAATAATATAGATTTGGTAGATCTGATGGTAAAACATAGGTTCTGCACCTTCTTACAACCCAGGTTCAATCTCTTCTTATATCTTCCTTTCTTTTGTAATTAATAGTGCACCCACTATACAAAAGTCCTAGCTTCGCCCCTGGGCACATGTAGGTTATGTCATAAACTTCCAACTGACCTACGAGAGTGAAGAACAACGTAATATTTTCTTTTGGTTGAGTGAATAATATGGAAATCAAAAAGCAACCAGATTTTTAAATAACAATATGTCAATTTGTAAGGTTGTCAATGGAGAGGAATTGTTAAAAGCAACTGTGAGGGTCAGATATGACACATGTCAGAGAAATCCCTTGGAAACATTCTACCGATGGACTCCTAAAGTGTAATTTTCATGCAGCATACATTACAAAAAAACAAACTATTCTCAACGACCATATCCATCAGAAAGTTTTTGGGAATGGTCTTTCCCGACAGATTTTGATGAACAATGTTTTTTAACGTTTACTGTAAAAAAAAACGTTTACGGTCGTCGAACTTTTCATTTGGGATCTGTCGGGAATTACCCGTCGCAACCTTTTTGTAAATTTCTCGTCGATAATTCACTGAAAAAAATTCCATTAGAAATTGTCGGAAATATTTGAAAATCTACAAAATCTAGTAAATTTCAAAACATTTTAAATTTTTAATTTTGTTTAAAATAATAAAATTAAAAAAAATACCAAAAATGTATAAAATTTTCAAAAACCTTTTTAATAATAAAAATAAACCTTTTTAAAATATACAAATAGCAGTAATTATATATAAATTCCTAATCTAACAACCTAATCTAACAAATACAGTTTAACATATCCTAAACTAACAAAATTTTGAAACAAATATTTGCCAAGTTTGAAAAAAAAAAAACAAAACCAAGAAGTTTTGTAAAACGTTTTTTTATAATAAAATATTCATATAATGTGAACTCTATTTTTTTTTTGAAAAACGTTTATAAATTTATAAGAATATAAATACGTTTTAAAAATGTTTTTAGTGACATAAATGTTTTAAAATAGAAAAACATGTTTTTATCTATATATACGTTTTTAGTATTTCACACACACAATCAGTAATCCAAAAACTAATATCCAAATCCTTAAAAAAACATTCAATCCTAAAACTAACAACCAAATCCCTAAAACTATCATCTAAATCCCTAAAACTAAAATTTAAATCCCAATAGTCAACAACCTAATATAAAATAAGTTAACAATCTAACCTAAATAAAAACTTACCTGATAGAAGGGTAAGGAAGAAAGAGAGGTAATTTTGAGTGTGTTATTGAAGAGAGAGGTTGTGGCAGACTAAATTTTCTGATGCGAAAATAATTACATGGCTTGCATGGAAGCGATTTGTGTATCCATATAAGGAAGGGAGAAAAAGATACGAGATCTTGAGATATTTAATGATTTTTTTTGTTAGCAAGATAAGCATGGCGGATCCTTTAAAACCCAAACCCCTTATTTTCAAGACTCTTGAAGGCTCCTAATTGAAATAACGCCTATGTCTTAGAAGCGACACAAGAATAGGACCAGTCTTATAGTTATGGTTGGTCATTAATCTTAGCATGGTTAGATCGCTCCTAAAGAAGAATACACTTCATTTCCAATCAATCTATATGAGGATCATTGCTTACTAGCCACACCACCACCAAAGAACAAGGTTTCATAACAAGAGAACATTTTGCTTGCCTTATTCAAAGGACATTATTATGAAAATGGGAGATTCTCTGATATTTAAAGATTGGGATTTAATGGCTAGTTTACGTTTAACACATGAATCACATCCATACAAGGTGTCATCTGGTGTTATGATAAAACATGAGATTACTATGGTAACTCAGGCTATAGAGTAGCGACAGAGTTAACTAGGTGTCCAGTATATCCATTGAGGTTGCAATTACTACCTAAATTGAACATTTTATTTAAAGGGTTTTATCATCTGCCTTAGGGATGCAACAAGATTGAATACAAGAGGAATTCAAATGGATAAAACTTGTCAACTTGTTTTTCTGCTAAACATCAACTACTTTTTCACTTGTCCAATTTTGGAAACTACATGGAGGTTTTCTCATACTGTGAACCTTATCAGGCAACTTGGAGCACAATGTAGGTCATATCCTAAACTTCCAACTAACCTATGAAAGTGAAGAACAACATAAAAGTTTCTTTTGGTTGAGTGAATAATACGTAAATCTGTTAAGAGATGTAAGGTTGTCAATGGAGAGGTGTATGAATGGTTAAACGCAACTGTCAGCGTCCCATATGACACATGTCTAAATCATCTCTTGGAAACGTCCTACCCATGGACTTCTAAAGTAAAATATTTTTATGCAACATACATTACAAGAAAATAAGCTATTCTCGACAAAGATATCCATCGGAAAGTCTTTGGGATGGTCTTTCCCGACAGATTTTGATGAACACGTATCTTCAAAAATTCACGATACTGTTAACCAAAGAATTTTCAACGTTTACGGTCATTGAACTTTTCATTGAGGAATTTCAGGTGGCCACCTTGTCGAGAATTCACTGGAAAACTTCATTAGAAATTTGTTAGAATGTTTAAAAATTTACAAAAACTTTAATAAATTCAAAACATTTTTAATTTTAAGCTTTATTTAAAATAATAAAATTTAAAATATACCAAAATCTATAAAAATATATAAAAAAATTAATTATAAAAGTAAAGAATCTTAAATATACAAATAACAGAGATTATATCTAAATTCCCAATCTAACAACATAATGTAGCAAAACCTAATTTAACATTTCATAAATTAACACAATTTTAAAATAAATAAATAAATACTAAAAATAAACTATTTAAAAAAAAAATATTTTTAAAATTTAAAAGTTGTATAAAACGTTTTAAAAAAATAGAAATTGTTTACCAAATTTGTAAAAAAAAGGTTTTGTGAAACGTTTTTTATAATAAAAATATTCTTAAAATATGAAATCTGATTTGAATTGAAAAAAAAGTTTATAAATTTGTAAAAAAATAAATAATTTTGAAAATGTTTTGTTAATTGCTTAAATGTTTTAGATTCAAAAAATCATGTTTTTAACACTGGATAATACACATTACATCACATAATTTAATTCTATTACATATGATGATCAACTACTTGCAACATATTCAATACTAATGAACAATTATACGGATAATGATTCCACAATGAAGCTTTCCCTAAAACACTTGGATCGATGAAATGTTTTGCATGTATGACATCTTTGATGGACATGCTCTCTCTGCAGCATATGACCACAATGAACGGCTCTGCCTGCAGTACTCTGGAACCTCCGATAAACTTTTGCATCCAAAAATCTGCAAGAAAATCTGCGATAAACATATGCACAACTAAGAACTCTCTTAATAAGAATCACTCTCTTATTAATCTCTTAAGGAAACTCACTCAAAACCTTAAGCTCTCTCAATCACAAAACTCTTATTTTATGTCACACTTTGATATCTCTATATATATAAGAATATAAAGTCCTAAACACACTAGATAATAATGTTTAGATAACTCCTAAACACTTAAGGACTTTCCTATTTCCTATTCCAAAACTCGGTAGGAAATATATAGCTTGTTGCTTACGTTATTTCAAGCTTGGTCCAACATTCTTCCCCTCAACCTCAAGCTTGAAATCTCCAATATTCAACTCTTGAACCCCAATGAAGCTTCTCATCTCTTTATACTTCAGCTTGCCAAGGGACTTAGTTAGTATATCGGCCTTTTGTTCCGTACCTGGTACATGATCCACTTCTACTTAATTGTTCTCTACACATTCTCTTATGAAATGAAACCTACGGTGTATGTGTTTGCTCTTTTCTGCGACCATGAAATATTGGATTCTTGGTGAGTGCTATAGCCGACTTGTTATCGATTCGGAGAGTCACCTTTTCACATCTACTTCCGGTTACTTCAGCTAGAAGGTCTTGGAGCCAGATTGCTTGCTTTGCCGCTTCTGTAGCAGCCATAAATTCTGCTTCACACGACGAGAGATCCACTGTTTCTTGCTTTTGTGAACACCAAGTAATAGGGCACTTCTCAAGGTAGAATATGTGACCGGTTGTACTCCTCCCATCATCTTCATCAGCATTATGACTACTGTCACTGTATCCTATCAGGCTCATGCCATCAGCTCGTTCATATGACAAACCATACGACAATGTGCCTCGTAGGTACTGCAACACTTGTTTGAGCAACACATTGTGAGACTCTCTCGGTTCATGCATGTATCGACTAAGCATACCCAGAACAAAGGAAAGATCACGCCGTGTAAGGAGGAGGTACCTCAGACAACCAATGCTTCTTCTATACTCCTTCTCACCAACGTGTTTCTCGTTTAATCCCCTAGACATCTTCACATTCAGTTCCATCGGTATTTGACATGAATTGCGATCACCCATTCTTGCTTCTTCAACTAGCTTGGACACATATCTTGCTTGGGACAATGTTATACCATCTGAGTGTTGCGTTACCTCAATACCAAGATAGTATCTTAGCTTTCCAAGATCACTCATATCAAAGTTTGTAGCCTCTCCTCCTTAAAATCATGTATCATCTCTAGACTTGAACGCGTTACAAGAAGGTCATCCACATAGACTGCAACAATCAATAGATGATCATTCTCCTTTCTTCGATAAAGAGACGCCTCCTTAGAACACTTAACGAAGCCAAGCCCTCGTAATATGCTGTTGAGCTTGATGTTCCAAGCTCTAGGGGCTTGCTTAAGCCCATAAAGTGCCTTGTTCAGTTTATACACCTTGTCTTCTCTTCCTTTAACCTCAAACCCTTTTGGTTGCCTCACATATACTTCTTCTTTGAGCTCTCCATGAAAAAACGCGGTCTTGACATCGAGATGATGAACCTGCCAATGATTTGTGGCCGCAAGAGAAAGGATGAATTGTATCATTTCAATTCGTACCACCGGCGCAAACACCTCATCATAGTCTATGCCGTGTCTTTGTACATATCCTTTAGATACTAGTCTTGCCTTGAACTTGATTATGCTTCCATCAGGGTTTCTTTTGATCTTGAAAACCAACTTTAGTCCGATAGCTTTAGCTCCTAGTGGTAACTCGACCAAGTCCCACATTTTGTTCTTTACTATGGACTCAATCTCATCCTCACACGCTACCACCCATTCTCTGTGAGCTTTAGCTTCTTCAAAATCCCAAGGTTCTTCAATGATCATGATCAATATTCTTTCGCATTCAATCTCAGCAAGACAGATATACTCACTAAGGTAATCTTGTTTTCTTCTAACTCTATCTGATCGTCTAGGACCGTCTTCTTCGTCATCAACCTCATCTTCTGTTTCGCTTTTCTCCTTACTTTTCTCGGCTTCAGCATGACTCTCTGGTTCGTTCATAACTCGAACTGAACCGTTGCCTTCTCCTTCTCAATCATCAACCTCATCTCCTCTACTTACGTGATCTCCAAGTCTCTCAAAAATGTAGGTTAAGCATTCCAGAGTTAATATCTTCCTTTTTGTTCCAGTTCCAGCCTTGCTCCTCATCACATATTACATCCCTACTAACAACTATTCTTTGTTTAGTTGGATCAAAGAGACGATATGCCTTAGAACCTGGTTCGGTTCCAAGATGAACAAGAAGTTTTGATCTATCGTCTAGCTTCTTTCTCCCAGCTGCTTCTGTTCTCGCATATCCTAAGCACCCAAAGACACGAATGTGCCCAAGGTTAGGTTTTCTTTGTCGCAAAGCTTCATATGGCGTCTGTGGAGGAATTAGTGACCTTGTCGCCACGCGATTTATAAGATAAATTGCATGTCTTATATCTTCTCCCCATAGATAGTTAGGCATATCTTTATGGTTAAGAATGCTTCTTGTCATCTCTAATAACGTCCTATTACGCCTTTCTACGACTCCGTTTTTTTGCGGCAAATATTGGTCTGTAAGATGTCTCTTGATGCCATTGATCTCACAGAAATTTTGAAATTCTTTTGATATAAATTCTCCTCCTCTATCTGTCCGGAATGTTAGAATCTTGGTTCTTGTTTCTTGCTCGGCTTGTGCCTTGAATATTTTGAACTTATGAAACGCTTCGTTCTTCTCTTTTAGTAGAATGCTCCACATGTAGCGAGAGTAATCATCAATGATCACGAACACGTAACTCTTGTGTGCTGGTGTAGATGGTTTAATTGGCCCGCAAAGGTCTCCGTGTACCAGCTCAAGAGGTTGTGTAGCTCTGTATGTGCTTGCCTGAGGGAAGCTTTGTCGTGTCTGTTTGCCTCGCAGACAGGAACCGCACGTGTCTTTCTCTATGAACATCTTTGGTAGGCCAACTACAACCTCCTTGTTAGCCATCAACTTCATAGTCTCGACATTGACATGTCCCAGTCGGGAGTGCCATTTATTTCCTTCATCCGAGCCTATCAGTTGAAGACACTTGATGCTATCCACGTCTATGGTCACCTTATATAACCAATTCCTGGATCTCTTAGTTTTCACTATTAAATTGCCGTTTCGATCATATATTATTAGGTGATCATCTTTCATAGTAACTTCACACCATGCTTCAGTGGCCTGTCCAAACTTATAATATTGCTCTTTAAATCAGGAATAATGTATATGTTATTAAGAACCTTCTTGTCGCCATTCTTGAGTAAGAAATGTATTGAGCCTTTTCCTTGTATCTCTATTCGAGAATCATCACTGAATTTTACCATTCCTTTGATTGTTTCATCGAGCTCAAAGAAGAATAACCGATTCCCACTCATATGATTGCTGGCTCCATTGTCAAGGTACCATAAGTCGAGTGAATCTTGATCACTTTCAAACGAACTTGGCTCGACCTTTTGTTCGTTTAAGAACACCACTTCATGTAACATCAAATTATCAGCCACTTATGTATCCTCTTCCTTCTTCTCTGTTATTTCCTGAAGAAGCTTAAGTAGCCTATCTGGACAATCCGTCGCATAATGCCCTAGCTTATCACACCTTTAACACATTATCTTGGAGTCATCTCGCTCTTGTCTATACCACGGACCATGGCGACCACGACCTCTACATCTCCAGTACGATCGACCACCGTATCCTCTTCCTCGTCCTCTGTTTCTTCAGTGATTCTCTTGAGGACGCGAATCAGAATTCGCAAACATAAGCTTGCGTTGATCATCCGTTTCTTCTTCCTCTTCTTCTTCACCAATTCTCTCTTCATATGCTTTTAGCCTCCCAACAATATCCTCAAAACTTGTGATATTAAGATCAAGTACTTGTTCAAGTGCTGCAATAATATGTATATAACGCTTTCGTGGTAGACTTTTCAGAAACTTCTTAACAAGTTTTGGTTCATCAATGACTTCTCCAAGTGCAATTGATTTCGAAGAGATTTCTGAAAGTTTTCCCACAAACGCATCAATCGTATCTGATTCCTTCATCTTGATTCTGTCAAATTCAGCCATTAGCGTTTGTTATCTCGCCTCCTTAACCCTATCAGCTCCAACATGTCTAGCTTGTATGGCTTCCCACACGGCCTTTGTGGTATCAAGGTCTCCAAGTTTTAGAATTGGTGCTTCTGGTATAGATTGGAACAACAACGCAATCGCCATATTGTTTTTGTCTTCGTCCTTTGTTCCAGACTCTATAACCTCCCACACCTTGTTTACCTTGAGTGCAATCTTCATCCGTATGGCCCATACTGTGTAGTTTGCAGAATCAAGCATGGGACACTTAATTGAAGATGGTCCTATCTATTTCAATTTCATCATGACCTCGTCTTTCTTGTTGTCGCTCATGGTGTGTATCTGATCACAATAACTCTCGCTTTTTCGCACCTAAAGCTCTGATACCAAATATTGAAACTCGATCTCAAGAACACAACTAAGAACTCTCTTAATAAGAATCACTCTCTTAAGAAAACTCACTCAAAACCTTAAGCTCTCTCAATCACAAAACTCTTATTTTATGTCACACTTTGACATCTCCATATATATAAGAATATAAAGTCCTAGACACACTAGATAATAATGTTTAGATAACTCCTAAACACTTAAGGACTTTCCTATTTCCTATTCCATAACTCGGTAGGAAATAGATAGCTTGTTGCTTAAGTTATTTCAAGCTTGGTCCAACATTTATCACGTATCTGCACTGTACTGTTATTTTTCGGGTTGTAGAGCAATTTTACTTGTACAAGTGAGTCCTACAAATAATAACTTGTCTGCACAACCACATTCCTTTGGAAAAGTGGCAAAACTTAGATAAACTTCAACCATTCTTGCTTTTCGGCATCGTCAAAACCTCACAGCTCACGATGATTTTGGTGTTGGAGCTAATCTTTTTGTAAGTTATATCTAATACTCCATCTGTTTCATTTTAAGTGTCACTTTGGGTTTGTGCACACAGATTAAGGAAACAATTAATTTTGTATACTTCATATATAAAAACACAATTATTTATACACCTAACCATATTTCAACCAATAGAAAATTAATTGTTAAATAAAACTAATAAATTTTGCATTCAAAGTTGAAAACAACACTTATTTTGTAACGAAACAATTTCTCTACAACGACACATAATATGAAACGGAGAGAGTATCTGTTACTCAAGCTTTAGAAATCTTTAAGTGATATAAATGCATAAAACAGAAGTAGCACAAATAAATCAATGTCGCTGATAATTAGAAACAAAACAAATCCATAAGAAAGAAAATTAAACCACAAGATTCAGAAATGGTCTAGGCATCAGACTTCAGCAAAAATAAATATAAAAACAAAGAGAGCAAAGACCCCGCGATCAGCCACGGATTTATTGCCGAAACATCAGATTCTCAACATGGTTTGGGAAGGTGAAGACTTCACCATGGTGTGCAGCTGGATCCATAAAGACCTTCTCTTCAATTCCTTGGATCTCAACTCTTCTAACACTCTTTCTCTCCACATTGTAATAGTAAACATAGAATGGTTTCTTCCAACGCCACTGCGCCCAAACAACTTCACCTGTATCAGTTCCCCAGACTGATTTTATGTTCCAGAAAATCATATCTGGGAAATACAAGATATGCTTTGTCCATTTCCCTTTCTCGGTATCATCTAGAACCCATAACTGATTATTGTCACTATAATCACGGACTAAGACACCTAATTTTCCCTTGTAGTTTATCAACGTCCAAAAGTTGAAATCTATATGTATAAACCTAAACTTTTCAGACTTAACATTAAAGCATGCTATCACGTTAATAAAGTTGTTATGAGCTGCATAATACAATATCCCGTTGATGCATATCCCCTTTCTGTAGTTCTGAGGAAAATGGGGAAACTCACATTCTATCTTTCTCCATGATGGGTTTCCTTTCCCTAGCGTCAAGACGTGATGTTCTCTGGAGTTTATTTGTCTTCTATACTTTGTTACGGTCATGCACAAAACCTTGAATTGCTTCTCGATAGGATCATACCCAAGGAAGCTTCTTAACTCATTATTCTTAGCTCTCACTTTAGGTAGAGGTATTTTCTGACCCGTGCTAGGGTTACATAGCACAGGAACCCTTTCCATCTTTCCCTTTAGCATCTGCTTTTCGTAAAGATAGACAAAACCGTTGGCGGATAGACAAACTTCTTTGTACCAATCTCCAGAGACACCCATATGATAATCCGGTGCTACAACACTTATGTTCTCATTAAAATGAAGCTGAGGGGATGAAAAGAAGTGCCACTTGCCTTTGAATTCAAACGTGAACAAAAGTTGTGGCCGAGTGGATGAACTCGTCAGGAACGATTTTGCGAAATGTGGACTGCAAAGTATGGAATCCCATTCCTTCGAGACACATCGACATAGTGCAATGGCTTTTGCTGGTAGTCTCTTGAGGATCTCGATGATGAGATCGATGGGAAGCGTCTCCGAGTTTCCTCCTACATACGTTGAAGAGTTTTTTGATGATTGTATGTGGCCTTTGATGATTTTAAGGTGTTTCACCGGATTGTTGTATTTCTCTAGGCTCATGACGATTTTTGCTATGGTCTGGGAATGCAGATAGCTAAGACAACAGGAGGTAATATACTATAGGCTTATCGAAATACATATCCTGATATTTTACATTATATTTTTAAAATCTTTAGTTTCCTTTTCTTTTTAATATGGAATCTTAAGTATCCTATTGTGTCTTTTATTTTTCCACCATTCATGAACCAAAATTTGAATTCATATGGCAACAAATATTCTTTTTAGTACCATAATCTTATTAAGATGTTGAATTCTCTACTTGTTAGTAAAAAGAAAATTACATTTTAGGGGTCAACTGATTCATCCCCTAAACCCAAAAAACTCAGGTTTTCTTGTGAAATACCAAATAGTGATAATCTCAGTAATTGTTCCTATGATTTAATTCATTATCGAATCCATATCCATATAAAATTATCATCATTAACCGATAACAGTTGACTTATCTTCTTAGTACATTAATAAACCAATGACTTTTACTGTGATGACGATAAGACTGGGAGAAAGAGGTGAGTGGAGGATTGGCACTGAAAATGGATTTAGCGGGGGTTGGAAGATTGGTGGATGCCGATTTGAAAATATGCTATCAAAGTTGATGAAAGACGGAAAAAAAATATTCTCGAAGTGAAGGACCTTGTATATAAGAGCGGTGGGCTTCTGTGGAGGATCCGACGTCGATAAAGGATGAGAAAAGAAGGATAAACTAAGACATCATTATCTGGAAATTGTTGGGGTCAAAATCGGTAATGACGAAATCAATGTCCAAAAGTTCTCGAGAAACCTTTTTGTGAAAAAAATAAAAATATGGAAAACTAAAACTTCATATTTTTAAGAATATTTGCGCGACAATGTCCTCGGAAGGGATCATTCAATCTCTCGAATAGATGTTTCCAAAGCATCAAGACAAGCAAACCAGCATCGTACGACCTGCCATCGGGCAAATTGGATAAGCCAAGTCCAAATCACCATTGAGAGTTCCGGAGACGAGAATGCGTGGTTTGGGACTGACACAACTCGCCCACGTCCAATCCAACTCGCCATTGGGCGAGTTGGATGCATCATGTCCAACTTGCCCGATGTCGAGTTGGATCAGCCTTGTCCAGTTCGCCATTAAGTGAGTTGGATCAGTCCCACACCATGCATTCTCGTCTCCGAAACTCCCTCTTTCGGGTCTCGGTCAAACTGTCTCTTGTTTCGTCCCGATCGGAGTTACCGTTAAAACTTTACGATAAAACGACGAAGACTTATTTTCTCATATAAGTTCGGATCGATCGTATAAAATGATAACGCTTAGCTTAATATAATGGTTATCTGAGATATACTACTGATTTCCGCTATCTCGTAAAATCGACGTCGTACTAAAGGCAAATTCGGAGATAAATGTCAAGTTTCAAGGGATAATCATCAAGATCGGAAAAAATGGAATATTCCTGCGAGAAGATAAACTCTGCCCAAGGGCAGAAAAGGAAAGCCCAGACCGACCTAGAAGGAGTATATAAGGGACACGAAAGCGACAGGCGCAAGAAAGAACTTTTACACACACAGCAAACTTAGCACTTAGAGCAATATTAGGCAATTTTCTGTTTTTGTTATCGAGCTGCGACTCAACTAGGTTTCAAGTCTTAGGTGGTTAGAACTAGGAACTCGCCAACAGCTCTTGCGACCAAGGTTTTACCTGTTGTGAACGCTTATACACAAATTTGGAATAAGATCTTCTTTGCTCTCTTTTTACTTTATTCAAGTTATCATTTTCGTCTGTTTATGTTATCTGATTGCTTGACGTTTGGCTTAGCAGAAATCCGGGACCTCTGGGAAATTTAGGGTTTCCTAACTTTCCTTATTTTATGGAAATCGACGGTGCGAATTTCGGCTCCCAGAGAAATCTTGGGTTTTAACTCTTTTTAACAGTGTTCTTCTCCAGGTGGAAGAGCAATATCAATTGTATACAAAGTATAACTTGCTCTGACAAACCATATTCTTTCAAAAAGGTGGCAATACGTAGATAAGCTTCGGTCACTCTTGCTTCTTGGCATGGTCAAAAACTCACAGCTCACAAGGAGTAAGATGATAGAGCTCATCTCTCTATGTAAGATCTGTTTCTCAAGTCTACGTAATATTTATGTGATATGAATGGATAAAAAGCAGTACTAGCACGAAAATATTAATGAGATCAATGTCGCAAAGATTTATGAAACAAACAAAAAAATCAATAAGAATAGATCTTAAGAGCATGTCCATCTGTGGGATGGACAAGAGTTTCTCAACTCTTAGAAAAAAAAATGTCAAAAGCGAAGAGAAACTGTCAAAAAGTATCTAGAGATGTTTTTAGAACTCTATTTGAAACTGCTTTGTCAAATGTCATTACAGGATTAGTTAGATTTCTGCTATCACTTAAATTTTAAGTCAATAATCTATTTAAATCAAAATTGTTATTATTATAAATTTTAGATACATATTTACGTTTCTAAACTGTTAGATATGTTTTTAGGACAACCTTAACAGCAGTATTTAACCAGTATCTATGTATTAAACAAATTAAAAAATTGTTAAAGGTGGAGAGAGAACAAAAATAAATTCTCTGTTTACATCCTCAACAAAAAAAAATTGCGATACTTTGACATTGTGTGTCATTCCATAATTGGTTTTACTTTCTTTATCTGTTTTAAAATTTAACCATTAACTGAATTATAGTAAGATATTAATATTTTACATGTTAGATACCCTTGTTAGAGCAGCTCCAACCATAATATTTGGAAGGAGTTCTAAAACTTAGGCCCTGTTCGTTTGCTCACCTAGGTGATCCATCTGGGTGAAGATGCAAATTGATGTTCGTTTAGTGCATTATAATACTACATCCAGATGGATCACCCAGCTGAATTTTTAAAAACTCATCTCAAATTCTCACCTAAATGAAGGTGAGTCTTGATAGTGCATCTGGATGCAGATGCATCTAGTTCAGTCCAAAATGATAAACGACAAAAATGACCTTTTAAAATCAAAATATTATTTTCAAACCGTAAATTCAATTTTTTTTGCATATACTTTTTCCACTATAACCAAAAAATACATTTTCTCGGAAAAACGGAAAACACACTTTCCCGCCAAAACCACAAGATGCATTTTTCCGCAAAAAACATAAAACACATTTCCATTAAAACACATTTTTTCGACTAAACCAGTAAAACCACACTTTTCGACCAAAACCCAAAAAACGCATATTCCTGTCAAAACCGGAAACAACACATTTTCTCGCCAAAACAAAAAAAAATGCATTTTTTCGCTAAAACCGAAAAACACAATTTTCTCGCCAAAACCGGAAAACAGAATTTTCCTGCCAAAACTGAAAAACGGAATTTTCCCACCAAAACCAGAAAACGGAATTTTCCCACCAAAACCGGAAAAACGCATTTTCCCGCCAAAATTGAAAAACACATTTTTCCCGCCAAAACCGGAAAAACGTATTTCCCGCTAAAATCGGAAAACGTATTTTCCCGCTAAAACCAGAAAAACACATTTTCCGCCAAAACCGGAAAAATGTATTTTCCAGCCAAAACCGGAAAAATATATTTTTCCGCCAAAACCGGAAAAATATATTTTCCCGCCAAAACCGGAAAAAAATTATTTTCCCGCCAAAACCGGAAAAATGAATTTTCCCGCCAAAACCGAAAAATGTGTTTTTCCGCCAAAACCGGAAAAATGCATTTTCTCGCCAAAACCGGAAAAATGTATTTTCCCGCCAAAACCGGAAAAATGCATTTTCCCGCCAAAACCGGAAAAATGCATTTTTCCGCCAAAACCGGAAAATGTATTTTCCCGCCAAAACCGCAAAAATAACTTTTCCCGCCAAAACCGGAAAATGTATTTTCCCGCCAAAACCGCAAAAATAACTTTTACCGCCAAAACTGGAAAAATGCATTTTCCCGCCAAAACCGGAAAATGTATTTTCCCGTCAAAACCGCAAAAATAACTTTCCCGCCAAAACCGGAAAATGTATTTTCCCGCCAAAACCGCAAAAATAACTTTTTCCGCCACAATCATGAAAAAAAACTTTTCCCGTCAAAAACACTTTTCGCGCCAAAACTACAATACACACTTTTTCTGTCCAAACCGCAAAAACGTATTTTTCCGCCAAACCCATAAAACATATTTTTCCGCCAAAACCATAAAAATGCACTTTTTCGCGAAAAACACATATTTCCTCAAAAACCGCAAAAATATTTTCGGCCAAAACCGTAAAAATGCTATTTTTCCGCCGAAACGTAATAAATTATATTTTAGTCATCTTATTAACAAGTCCACCTGGATGCAGATGGAAGTTAAAAAATGAAAAGCAAACGAACATAGTTGCATTCAGATGATTCATCTGAATGCATGAACGAAGTGAAGAAACGAACAACACCCAGATGGAGCATCTGGATGAGACATCTAGATGGATTATCTGGATGCATCTTCGAGGTGTACAAACGAATAGGACCTTAAAAGAAAAGATAAAATCAGAAAAATAAGAGGGAAAGTTAGAAAAAGTTCTCAAAAGTAAGACTTTTTAGGACCTCTTAGGAAACTAAAGCAAGAGATGTCACTTTTCTAATTTTTTAAAAGTTCTAAAAATAAATATATAATTACATGATTAGCATACTAATATATATTTTTTTCTTTTAGAACCCTTCAGCACTTCCACCGTATATGTTGCTCTTAATATACTTATGGTTGGACATGCTCTTAGACTTCAACAAAAAAAAATTAAAGTAAAATAAATACTGTGATCAGCTACGGATTTATTGCCGCATCATCAGATTCTCAACATGGTTTGTGAAGATGAAAATTGGTTCAAGGGCATCTCGACACATCAATTTCTCTTCAATTCCTTTGATCTCAATGCTTCTAACATTCTGTCTCTCCACATTGTAGTAGAAAACATAAAATTGATAGGTCCAAGGACTTGGCGCCCAAACAATTTCGCCCGTATCAGTTTCTCAGATTGATCTTTTGGCCATGAAAGCTCAAACTGGCAAACAAAAACTATGCTTTGACCATTTATTGCTCTTGTTATAATAAACGTCACCATCATCAAAGACTAGGGCACCTAACTGTCTCTTGTAGTTTATCAACATCAAGAAGCTAATCAACACAGAGCTCTCTTCCTCTATTTGTAAAAACCTAAATTTCTCAGACTTAACATCAAAGCATGCTATCACGTAAGTTAACTTGTTAAGAGAAATGTAACACAAAATCCCGTTGACGTATATCCCGTTTTGGTGCGCCTCAGGAAAATGCAGAAACCCAATTTCAATCTTTCTCCACAATAGTTTTCATTTCCCTAACGTCAAGACTTTTACTTTGATGATGATAAGGATAAGACTGGGAGGAGGAGGTCAGTGTAGGATTGGCGCTAAAAAAGGAATTAGTGGTGTTTGGAAGATTCATATTAATGAAGATTGGTGGATGCCATGAAATTAAATCGCCCTCGGAGGGAAGGAACATTGGAGTGGATATAAGATAGAAGTAGCATGAAAAAAGTCAATGTCGCTGATAATTAATAAAGAGAACAAATCCATAAGCAAGAAAATTAAACCGCAAGATTCAGAAAGGGTCTAGGTTTTTGACTTCAGCAAAAATAAATATTAAAAAAAAAAGAATAGCAAAACCTTATCGTCAATTCCTTGGATATAAACTCTTCTAACACTCTGTCTCTCCACATTGTAATAGTAAACATAGCATGGTTTTATCTAAGGCCATTGCGCCCAAACAATTTCACCCATATCAGTTCCCCAGACTAATTTTATGTTCCAGATAACCATATCTGGGAAATACAAGAAATGCTTTGACCAATTCCCTTTCTCGGTATCATCTAGAACCCGTAACTGATTATTGTACCTAAAACTATCATTGGAGTGGATATAAGATAGAAGTAGCATGAAAAAAGTCAATGTCGCTGATAATTAAGAAAGAGAACAAATCCATAAGCAAGAAAATTAAACCGCAAGATTCAGAAAGGGTCTAGGTTTTTGACTTCAGCAAAAATAAATATTAAAAAAAAGAATAGCAAAGACCTTATCGTCAATTCCTTGGATATAAACTCTTCTAACACTCTGTCTCTCCACATTGTAATAGTAAACATAGCATGGTTTTATCCAAGGCCATTGCGCCCAAACAATTTCACCCGTATCAGTTCCCCAGACTGATTTTATGTTCCAGATAACCATATCTGGGAAATACAAGAAATGCTTTGACCAATTCCCTTTCTCGGTAAAAAAAAAAGAATAGCAAAGACCTTATCGTCAATTCCTTGGATATAAACTCTTCTAACACTCTGTCTCTTTACATTGTAATAGTAAACATAGCATGGTTTTATCCAAGGCCATTGTGCCCAAACAATTTCACCCGTATCAGTTCCCCAGACTGATTTTATGTTCCATAAAACTATATCTGGGAAATACAAGAAATGCTTTGACCAATTCCCTTTCTTGGTATCATCTAGAACCCGTAACTGATTATTGTACCTAAAACTATCATCTAAATCCCTAAAACTAACATTCAATCCTAAAACTAACATCCAAATCCCTAAAACTATCATCTAAATCCCTAAAACTAACATTCAAATCTCTAAATCCAACAAACTAACATAAAAATAATTTAACAATCTAATCTAAATACAAAAACTTACCTGATAGAAGGATAGGGAAGAAAGAGAGGTAATTTTGAGTGTGTTATTGAAGAGAGAGGCCTTTGCGCCCAAACAATTTCACCCGTATCAGTTCCCCAGACTGATTTTATGTTCCATAAAACCATAACTGGGAAATACAAGAAATGCTTTGACCAATTCCCTTTCTCGGTATCATCTAGAACCCGTAACTGATTATTGTACCTAAAACTATCATCTAAATCCCTAAAACTAACATTCAATCCTAAAACAAACATCCAAATCCCTAAAAGTATCATCTAAATCCCTAAAACTAACATTCAAATCCCTCAATCCAACAAACTAACATAAAAATAATTTAACAATCTAATCTAAATACAAAAACTTACCTGATAGAAGGATAGGGAAGAAAAAGAGGTAATTTCGAGTGTGTTATTGGAGAGAGAGAGAGAGAGAGAGAGAGAGAGAGAGAGAGAGAGAGAGAGAGAGAGAGAGAGAGAGAGAGAGAGAGAGAGAGAGAGACAGAGAGAGAGAGAGAGAGAGAGAGAGAGAGAGAGAGAGAGAGAGAGAGAGAAGAGAGAGAGAGAGAGAGAGAAGAGAGAGATCTAGAGAGAAGATCTCTCTCTCTCTAGATCTCTCTCTCGAGAGATCTCTCTCTCTCTCTCTCTTCCTCTCTCTCTCTCTCTCTCTCTCTCTCTCTCTCTCTCTTCTCTCTCTCTCTCTCTCTCTCTCTCTCTCTCTCTCTCTCTCTCTCTCTCTCTCTCTCTCTCTCTCTCTCTCTCTCTCTCTCTCTCTCTCGCTCCTCTCCTCTCTCTCTCTCTCTCTCTCTCTCTCTCTCCTCTCTCTCTCTCTCTCTCTCTCTCTCTCTCTCCTCTCTCTCTCTCTCTCTCCTCTCCTCTCTTCTCTCTCTCTCTCTCTCTCTCTCTCTAGAGAGAGAGAGAGAATCGAATGGGGGAAGGAAAAGAGATCCGAAAATTTAACTTTAAAATTTTTTGATGGACCTGCATCCGTTGGGAAGCCATCATGAATTTTTGCTTTATGATGTCCTCAAAAATATTCCCGATTTCTTTTTCAGCTAAATTTTGAGATTACAAATGGATTCTCGACATAAGACATATTCCCTCGCGAAATCATCGACAATTTTATTTTCAGCCAACAAGACCATAAACCTTGAATCATCAAATATTCATCCAAATTTCTTGAAGGATTTACGATAAATTTCTGATGGATTCCCGAAGACTTCATGATTAGGGTTACCAAACACAAAGAAAAACATATCAAAAATATATGTATACAATATACATAAACACATCAACGATATCCGTATACATACGGATTTCTGACGAATTCCCAAAAATGTCTGATACATTTCCAAAAAAAAATCCTTTAAATTTAATATAATTATATATTTATTTAATTCTATTGAGAATTCTTCAAAAATGTCCGATGGATTCCCGATTAATTTATTAAACTAATATTTAATTAATTCCATCGAGACTCCGTCAAAATATCCACGAGAATTTGTTTGAAATTTTCGTGAATTACCAATAGCTTCATGTTGAATTAAAGAAATGCTCATCTTTATTAAACTCGTCGAAATCCATCGAAATTTTCTGAGGATTTCCGTTAAAGTTTTTTTCTTGGAAATTCAGAAATGCGTTGGAAATTCCTGACATATTTAATTCCATCAAAAAAATCTGTCAAAACTTCCTATGTTTTTTGTAGTGATACCACAACTCCAATAAACTTGTAACTTGAGGATGAATATTACAAGAAGATTTGGGAATAGCTAGATTTTGGTTCAGCAAACTTAAGAATTGCACTTTCTCCATTTGAAGCCGGATCCAATAATTTTTTTTGTAGCAATTTAAATACGTTGAAGGAGACTAACAAAATCTGGTATAGAGTATCAATACTAGGTGAAAAGATTTCAACATCGAGAATGTTTGCAGAGATACTAAAAGCAGTGGTCTTGAAAGTCACCGATAAATTCATTTACACATATATCACTCCAATCAAATGAGGTTGCACATCATTTTGCGTAAAAATATCATTCAACCAATTGTTTCCATTCAAATTGTAATTTCCATGTTATATTTAATCTGTAAATTTTATCATGATTATGAAACTTCACAGTTCATCTAATATATAAGTTTCTTCGTAAAAAATACGAAACTTGATTGTTTGTTTCATTACTCAATTCCTTATACAATATTTACTTTACTTATTTAATTAGAAATTTTATGTAATGTTTCTTATGCATCATATATTTTTGATTTGTATTTTTTTTACACTTGCTCGGTCTTTTTTTGGAGAAAAAACTTGATCGATCAAATTTAAACATTGTATATTCTTTGGCTTTAATGATTTTTTTGTTGACGTATTTCACATTCGAACAACATATGTGGCTATTAAAGTTTGACTTATAATCGTTATACAACTTCTGGGTTCTGGTAAATTGGTATTAGAAATCAGATTTCTCAGAGTCAGAAAACAATCGTCTTTCGTCGTTCACATGGATGCAGAGTTACCAGTTTGGTTCGCAGAGTCTATATGAGTCTGTTTGTTGATGACAAAAAAAAAAAAAAAAAAAAGAAATCAGATTTCTCTATTTTGAGAATAAGATATATATATATATATATATATATAAAAAAAAAAAACATTTCAAATAAGAAATATGAATAGTGTTTGTACAAGGTGAAATCTTGGATAATTTTTGGAAATATTTTTCAAAAGTTTTGAAGTTAATAAACATTGATGGGATTTTATATTTTTGGTTAGGGTTTAAGTTGTTTATGATGTTTGCATTATAATCTAGATTCCAAGAGATTAAATTACGTTATTAAAGGATTATGATTTAGGTTCATATATACCGATGACAAAACTTTTCTTTTGGGATGTCATTATTATTTATGTCTATGTTTCAGTTTTTAAAAATAAGTTTTCTTTATCTTTGGCATACTATAAGTAGTTTAGGCATTGTTGGAAAAAAACCTAAAAATTGTAAAAATATATGAGTACATTTTTTGTTGCCTTTACTCAATTTTATGTACAATGTTTCTTTTACTTTACAGCTGAAATTAGTTATATTTGAAAGTACATTATTTGTTGAATTACTGATCTATGATCAAGTAGCCAAGGTCAAAGTTTCAATATGACTACTGAAAGAGAAGACCAAACTAAGACTTTATCACGTATCTGCACAGTACTGTTCGTTTCCTGGTTGTAGAGCAATTTTACTTGAACAAGTGAGTCCTACAAGTAATAACTTGTCTGCACAACCACATTCCTCTGGAAAAGTGGCAAAAATTAGATAAACTTCAACCATTCTTGCTTTTCGGCATCGTCAAAACCTCACAGCTCACGATGATTTTGGTGTTGGAGCTAATATTTTTGTATGTTAATCTAATATCTGTTACTCAAGCTTTAGAAAACTTTTAAGTGATATACATGCATAAAACAGAAGTAGCACGAATAGATGAATGTCGCTGATAATTAGAAACAAAACAAATCCATAAGAAAGAAAATTAAACCACAAGATTCAAAATGGTCTAGGCAATAGACTTCAGGAAAAATAAATATTAAAAAAAGAGAGCAAAGACCCCGCGATCAGCCACGGATTTATTGCCGAAACATCAGATTCTCAACATGGTTTGGGAAGGTGAAGACTTCACCATGGTGTGCAGCTGGATCCATAAAGACCTTCTCTTCAATTCCTTGGATCTCAACTCTTCTAACACTCTTTCTCTCCACATTGTAAAAGTAAACATAGAATGGTTTCTTCCAATGCCACTGCGCCCAAACAACTTCACCTGTATCAGTTCCCCAGACTGATTTTATGTTCCAGAAAATCATATCTGGGAAATACAAGATATGCTTCGACCATTTCCCTTTCTCAGTATCATCTAGAACCCATAATTGATTATTGTCACTATAATCACGGACTAAGACACCTAACTTTCCCTTGTAGTTTATCAACGTCCAAAAGTTGAAATCAATTTGTATAAACCTAAACTTTTCAGACTTAACATTAAAGCATGCTATCACGTTAATAAAGTTGTTATGAGCTGCATAATACAATATCCCGTTGATGCATATCCCCTTTCTGTAGTTCTGAGGAAAATGGGGAAACTCACATTCTAGCTTTCTCCATGATGGGTTTCCTTTCCCTAGCGTCAAGATGTGATGTTCTCTGGAGTTTATTTGTCTTCTATACTTTGTTACGGTCATGCACAAAAACTTGAATTGCTTCTCAATAGGATCATACCCAAGAAAGCTTCTTAACTCATTATTCTTAGCTCTCACTTTAGGTAGAGGTATTTTCTGACCCGTGCTAGGGTTACATAGCACAGGAACCCTTTCCATCTTTCCCTTTAGCATCTGCTTTTCGTAAAGATAGACAAAACCGTTGGTGGATAGACAAACTTCTTTGTACCAATCTCCAGAGACACCCATATGATAATCCGGTGCTACAACACTTATGTTCTCATTAAAATGAAGCTGAGGGGATGAAAAGAAGTGCCACTTGCCTTTGAATTCAAACGTGAACAAAAGTTGTGGCCGAGTGGATGAACTCGTCAGGAACGATTTTGCGAAATGTGGACTGCAAAGTATGGAATCCCATTCCTTCGAGACACATCGACATAGTGCAATGGCTTTTGCTGGTAGTCTCTTGAGGATCTCGATGATGAGATCGATGGGAAGCGTCTCCGAGTTTCCTCCTACATACGTTGAAGAGTTTTTTGATGATTGTATGTGGCCTTTGATGATTTTAAGGTGTTTCACCGGATTGTTGTATTTCTCTAGGCTCATGACGATTTTTGCTATGGTCTGGGAATGCAGATAGCTAAGACAACAGGAGGTAATATACTATAGGCTTATCGAAATACATATCCTGATATTTTACATTATATTTTTAAAATCTTTAGTTTCCTTTTCTTTTTAATATGGAATCTTAAGTATCCTATTGTGTCTTTTATTTTTCCACCATTCATGAACCAAAATTTGAATTCATATGGCAACAAATATTCTTTTTAGTACCATAATCTTATTAAGATGTTGAATTCTCTACTTGTTAGTAAAAAGAAAATTACATTTTAGGGGTCAACTGATTCATCCCCTAAACCCAAAAAACTCAGGTTTTCTTGTGAAATACCAAATAGTGATAATCTCAGTAATCGTTCCTATGATTTAATTCATTATCGAATCCATATCCATATAAAATTATCATCATTAACCGATAACAGTTGACTTATCTTCTTAGAACATTAATAAACCATTGACTTTTACTGTGATGACGATAAGTCTGGGAGAAAGAGGTGAGTGGAGGATTGGCACTGAAAATGGATTTAGCGGGGGTTGGAAGATTCAGAAAGAAGATTGGTGGATGCCGATTTGAAAATATGCTATCAAAGTTGATGATAGACGGAAAAAAATTATCCTCGGAGTGAAGGACCTTGTATATAAGAGCGGTGGGCTTCTGTTGAGGATCCGACGTCGATAAAGGATGAGAAAAGAAGGATAAACTAAGACATCATCATCTGGAAATTGTTGGGGTCAAAATCGGTAATGACGAAATCAATGTCAAAAAGTTCTCGAGAAACCTTTTTGTAAAAAATTAAAAATATGGAAAACTAAAACTTCGTATTTTTAAGAGTATTTGCAAGACAAGGTCCTCGGAAGAGATCATTTAATCTCTCGAATAGATGTTGCCAAAGCATCAAGACAAGCAAACCAGCATCGTACGACCCGCCATCGGGCAAATTGGATTAGCCAAGTCCAAATCACCATTGAGAGTTCCGGAGACGACAATGCATGGTGTGGGACTGACCCAACTCGCCCACGTCCAATCCAACTCGCCATTGGGCGAGTTGGATGCATCATGTCCAACTTGCCCGACGGCGAGTTGGATCAGTCTTGTCCAATTCGCCATTAAGTGAGTTGGATCAGTCCCACACCATGCATTCTCATCTCCAAAACTCCCTCTTTCGGGTCTCGGTCAAACTGTCTCTTGTCTCGTCCCGATCGGAGTTACCGTTAAAACTTTACGATAAAAACGACGAAGACTTATTTTCTCATATAAGTTCGGATCGATCGTATAAAATGATAACGCTTAGCTTAATATAATGGTTATCTGAGATATACTACTGATTTCCGCTATCTCGTAAAATCGACGTCGTACTAAAGGCAAATTCGGAGATAAATGTCAAGTTTCAAGGGATAATCATCAAGATCGGAAAAAATGGAATATTCATGCGATAAGATAAACTCGGCCCAAGGGCAGAAAAGGAAAGCCCAGACTTACCTAGAAGGAGTATATAAGGGACACGAAAGCGACAGGCGCAAGAGAGAACTTTTACACACACAGCAAACTTAGCACTTAGAGCAATATTAGGCAATTTTCTGTTTTTTTTATCGAGCTGCGACTCAACTAGATTTTTAAGTCTTAGGTGGTTAGAACTAGGAACTCGCCAACAGCTCTTACGACCAAGGTTTTACCTGTTGTAAACGCTTATACACAAATTTGGAATAAGATCTTCTTTGCTCTCTTTTTACTTTATTCAAGTTATCATTTTCGTCTGTTTATTTATCTGATTGCTTGACGTTTGGCTTAGCAGAAATCCGGGACCTTTGGGAAATTTAGGGTTTCCTAACTTTCCTAATTTTATGGAAATCGACGGTGCGAATTTCGGCTCCCAGAGAAATCTTGGGTTTTAACTCTTTTTAACAGTGTTCTTCTCCAGGTGGAAGAGCAATATCAATTGTATACAAAGTATAACTTGCTCTGACAAACCATATTCTTTCAAAAAGGTGGCAATACGTAGATAAGCTTCGGTCACTCTTGCTTCTTGGCATGGTCAAAAACTCACAGCTCACAAGGAGTAAGATGATAGAGCTCATCTCTCTATGTAAGTTCTGTTTCTCAAGTCTACGTAATCTTTATGTGATATGAATGAATAAAAAGCAGTACTAGCATGAAAATATAATGAGATCAATGTCGCAAAGATTTATGAAACAAACAGAAAATCAATAAGAATAAATCTTAAGAGCATGTCCATCAGTGGGATGGACGTGAGTTTCTCAACTCTTAGAAGAAAAAAAAAATGAGAGAGACTGTCAAAAAGTATCTAGAGATGTTTTTAGAACTCTATTTGAAACTGCTTTGTCAAATGTCATTATAGGATTAGTTAGATTTCTGCTATCACTTAAATTTTAAGTCGATAATCTATTTAAATCAAAAAATTTATTATTATAAATTTTAGATACATATTTACGTTTCTAATCATTTAGATATGTTCTTACGACAGCCTTAACAGCAGTATATAACCAGTATCTATGTATTAAAAAAAATTAAAAAATTGTTAAAGGTAGAGAGAGAACAAAAATAAATTTCCTTTTTACATCCTCAACAAAAAAAATTACGAAACTTTGACATTATGTGTCATTCCATAATTGGTTTTACTTTCTTTATCTGTTTTAAAATTTAACCATTAACTGAATTATAGTAAAATATTAATATTTTACATGTTAGATACCCTTGTTAGAGCAGCTCCAACCATAATATTTGGAAGGAGTTCTAAGACTTGAAAGAAAAGATAAAATCAGAAAAATAAGAGGGAGAGTTAGAAAAAGTTCTCAAAAGTAAGACTTTTTAGGACCTCTTAGGAAACTAAAGCAAGAGATGTCACTTTTCTAATTTTTTAAAAGTTCTAAAAATAAATATATAATTACATGATTAGCATACTAATATATATTTTTTTCTTTTAGAACCCTTCAGCACTTCCACCATATATGTTGCTCTTAATATACTTATGGTTGGACATGCTCTTAGACTTCAGAAAAAAAAAATTAAAGTAAAATAAATACCGTGATCAGCTACGGATTTATTGCCGCATCATCAGATTCTCAACATGGTTTGTGAAGATGAAAATTGGTTCAAGGGCATCTCGACACATCAATTTCTCTTCAATTCCTTTGATCTCAATGCTTCTAACATTCTGTCTCTCCACATTGTAGTAGAAAACATAAAATTGATAGGTCCAAGGACTTGGCGCCCAAACAATTTCGCCCGTATCAGTTTCTCAGATTGATCTTTTGGCCATGAAAGCTCAAACTGGCAAACAAAAACTACGCTTTGACCATTTATTGCTCTTGTTATAATAAACGTCACCATCATCAAAGACAAGGGCACCTAACTGTCTCTTGTAGTTTATCAACATCAAGAAGCTAATCAACACAGAGCTCTCTTCCTCTATTTATAAAAACCTAAATTTCTCAGACTTAACATCAAAGCATGCTATAACGTAAGTTAACTTGTTAAGAGAAATGTAACACAAAATCCCGTTGATGTATATCCCGTTTTGGTTCGTCTCAGGAAAATGCAGAAACCCAATTTCAATCTTTCTCCACAATATTTTCATTTCCCTAACGTCAGTCAAGACTTTTATTTTGATGATGACAAAGGAATTAGTGGTGTTTGGAAGATTCATATCGAATATTGGTGGATGCCATGAAATTAAATCGACCTCGGAGTGAAGGAACATTGGAGTGGATATAAGATAAAAGTAGCATGAAAAAAATCAATGTCGCTGATAATTAAGAAAGAGAACAAATCCATAAGCAAGAAAATTAAACCGCAAGATTCAGAAAGGGTCTAGGTTTTTGACTTCAGCAAAAATAAATATTTAAAAAAAAAGAATAGCAAAGACCTTATCGTCAATTCCTTGGATATAAACTCTTCTAACACTCTGTCTCTCCACATTGTAATAGTAAACATAGCATGGTTTTATCCAAGGCCATTTCACCCAAACAATTTCACACGTATCAGTTCCCCAGACTGATTTTATGTTCCAGAAATGCTTTGACCAATTCCCTTTCTCGGTATCATCTAAAACCCGTAACTGATTATTGTACCTAAAACTATCATCTAAATCCCTAAAACTAACATTCAATCCTAAAACTAACATCCAAAACTATCATCTAAATCCCTAAAACTAACATTCAAATCCCTAAATCCAACAAACTAACATAAAAATAATTTAACAATCTAAGCTAAATAGAAAAACTTACCTGATAGAAGGATAGGGAAGAAAGAGGGGTAATTTTGAGTGTGTTATTGAAGAGAGAGAGAGAGAGAGAGAGAGAGAGAGAGAGAGAGAGAGAGAGAGTATCGAATGGGAGAAGGAAAAGAGATCGGAAAAATTAACTTTTAATATTTTTGATAGACCCGCATCCGTTGGGAATCCATCATGAATTTTTGCTTTATGATGTTCTCAAAAATATTCCCGCTTTCTTTTCCAGCTAAATTTTTGAGATTACAGATGGATTCTCGACATAAGACATATTCCCTCGCGAAATCATCGAAAATATTATTTTCAGCCAACAATACCATAAACCTTGAATCCACTACAGGAAATGTGGGTAGTAATAGCGGACGGAAAACGCTATGAGTCATGTATAATAGTGTTTCCTTGTCTGCTCTGACAGCGCCCGTTATAATAGGTTCGACCCTTTTAATAGCTGTTTTTCTTTGTGCTATAATTAAGCGTACAACAATAGCGCGTTTATGTTGGCAAATGTTAATATTTATAATAATGTTACAGGAAATGTGGGTAGTAATAGCGGACGGAAAACGCTATGAGTCATGTATAATAGCGTTTCCTTGTCGGCTCTGACAGCGCCCGTTATAATAGGTCCGACCCTTTTAATAGCGGTTTTTCTTTGTGCTATAATTAAACGTACAACAATAGCGCGTTTATGTTGGCAAATGTTAATATTTATAATAATGTTGTACCAATGTTATTAAAACCTAATAATTTGATTTTCCCAATAACAAAGATAGCAAATGTTTCTGATGGGGGAAGGAAAAGAGATCGGAAAATTTAACTTTTAATATTTTTGATAGACCCGCATCTGTTGGGAATCCATCATGAATTTTTGCTTTATGATGTTCTCAAAAATATTCCCACTTTCTTTTCCAGCTAATTTTTTGAGATTACAGATGGATTCTCGACATAAGACATTCCCTCACGAAATCATCGAAAATATTATTTTCAGCCAACAATACCATAAGCCTTGAATCCACTACAGGAAATGTGAGTAGTAATAGCGGACGGAAAACGCTATGAGTCATGTATAATATTGTTTCCTTGTCCGCTCTGACAGCGCCCGTTATAATAGGTCCGACCCTTTTAATAGCAGTTTCTCTTTGTGCTATAATTAAGCGTACAACAATAGCGCGTTTCTTTTCGCAATTGTTAATATTTATAATAACGTTGTACAAATGTTATTAAAACCTAATAATTTTATTTTCCCAATAACAAAGATAGCAAATGTTTAGTGTTATTAATTAGTTTTTAAATAATCAGAAAATTTATTAATAATAATTATGAATTGATTTTTTGTGATAATTAATTCAAAAATTTGTAATAAAAAGAATTTAAATTATTAAAAATCCAAAACACTATATAATTATTTAAAAACCCATAATACAACAATATCACATTCATACAAACCATCACACAAACATACAACCTATCAATCTACCACTAATAAACCTTCACAGTCAGCCCTAACATAAACACTATCATCATCCGAAGCTTCATCACCCATATCATCAACTTCTTGGACACGCAAAGGTGCACCACCTAAATCCTCTTCTGTTTCCAACTCATGATAACCTCTAGGTGGTGCTCTCATAACAACATACCAATTTGAATGATCATCCTCCCTAGAGTAGAAAACCTGTTTCGCTTGAGAAGGTAGAATGAATGGATATTTCAAATAGGCTGCTTGGTTCATATGAAGGTTAACAAGAGTGAAGCCATCTTCTTCCTTCACACCATTCCATGTGTTTGCCCAGTTGCATCTAAACAATGGCACTTTGAACATGTGATAGTCGATGAGTAAAATCTCCTTTATCACTCCATGGTATGTAAGCATATCAGCGGCCTGTCTCATATCTCGAGCACTTGATCTACACATGCTAAAGGCTTCATAGGTTACTCCACTGTTTTGTGTCTTCAGCTTGACCGCATCAGTATGAAACTGTTGCCCATTAATGATGAATCCTTTATGTCCTAAAGCAACATTTCTTGGTCCAAATGCCAACCACCTTATCTCCTTAGAATGACTATCCGTTGAGTTTTAATGAATCTGCCGCAGGAAATCAGAACATGATCATGAAGCCAGAGGTCGTAAAATGATAATCAAAACATTATAATATGTACCACGAAACCAATCATCAATCTACAAGCTAACCAGTCATCAAAATACTAAAATCCAGACAAGTTCATCAAGCTACAAGCTAATCAGTCATCAAGACACAAGCTAGCCAGTCATCAAAATACTAAAATCTGGACATGTTCTTCAATCCACAAGCTAACCAATCATCAAGATACAAGCTAACCAGTCATCAAAATATAAGCTAACCAGTATTTACAATAATAATCAAGAAAAGAAGATGGAGTTGGAAACCTTATTTTTAAGCCATTCTGCAAAGTGCTCAGTATGGTTTCTCCATAACAAAGTTTCATTTCTAGCAAATCGAGCATCCTTAACTTGTAACTCTTCCAAATGCATCCTGATTTTAAATTAAACAACAGTATATGAAAATGAAATTATAAGTAAAAATAGTAGATGAAACATAGAGAATAACTTACTCAAGAAAGGGATCCAAAGATGCCATGTTCATTAGCACATAACGATGTGCAATGTCTCTATCTTTATCTGAAAGGGCAACCTCTATACCCTTATGCAGAGGTTGGCCTTCAACCACCATTCTGTCAGCCTCAACATCTTCATTACGATTAACTGCTTCTTGAACTGGTACTGAATCTTTAAGGAACTCTAAACAAAATGCAACGCATTCTCCAGCTAAATACGCCTCAGCCATACATGCTTCTGGCCTTGCATAATTCTTAACAAAAGTCTTTAGTGTTTTCATGTACCTATAACTCAAGTCAGGAAATATGAATTAGTCAAACATCATTGCGGGAAATACATATATTGAAGCAAATGAGTACATCAAACCTTTCGAAGGGATACATCCCGCAGAAGTGTACTGGTCCTCCCAAGCGTATCTCTTTTGATAGATGTATTGGAAGGTGGAACATGATATCAAAAAGGGCTGGAGGGAAGAAGCGCTCCAGTTGACACATTGTTTCCACAAACTCTGTCTCCATGGATATAAGTTTCTCCGGGTCAATGATGCGCTGACACAACCTGTTTAAGTAACTGCATAATCTATTTATGGCTATCCTAGGACCCCTATGTAACAACCCTCTTAATGCAGCTGGTAACAAGTTATGTACTAGGACATGATGATCATGCGACTTTAAACTACCAATATTTGGAGGGTTAACTGAAACACTATTCGCAATATTGCCACAATAACCATCAGGACCTCTACACTTAGCTAACCTTTGGCAGAAAATGGTCTTCTCTTTCTTCGATAACCAGTAGGCAGCAGGAGGTAAGTATGTTTTCTTTCCCCTCACTTCTGTGTGCAAGTGCTTTCGGATTCCAATATCTTCTAAGTCTTTTCTTGATTTCAACCCATCTCTTGACTTCGCACTTTGCATCAAGAGAGACAATAAAGCATCCGATACATTCTTTTCTACGTGCATAACATCAATATTGTGACGAACAAGCAAATCCTAACACATTAAACAAGAAACTGTTAGGCATATTCATATACAACAATCACATAATATAGGTCAGTTAATTACTATACTTTACATTCCAGTAAGGTAGTTCAAAGAATATTGATCTCTTCTTCCACCGCCATAGTTCATTTGATTCTTCACACTCTTCTTCTTGAACCCTCTCATCATCTTCCAACTCTGGTCTTTTCCTTTTTTTTCCTTCTCTAGAGGTCTACCAAAATCATTCCTAAAAGCTTGTAGTGTCTCATATATCTCAGGCCCAGTTTGTATCCTATTTGCATTCCCTTCCTCCACAGTGTTGTCAAACCAAGTTTTTTTTATATCTGTAACGAGGGCCAGGCGAACTTGCAGCTAAACTTAAACCACCTTGCAGGTGTATCCTTTCCACATACAATGCAGGCTTGTTTCCCCTTTACTTTACATCCAGACAGTGTTCCTAAGGCTGGATAGTCACTGATACTCCAAAGCAGCAAGGCTCTGAGTTTGAAATTCTCCTTCGCAAATGAGTCGTACACTTCAATACCCTCAGCCCACAAATCTTTTAGATCGTCTATCAGTGGTGCTAGGTAAACATCTATGTTATTACCATGAGCTGTTGGACCAGGGATTAACAATGTCAACATTATATTCTCAGCCTTCATACACATGGTTGGAGACGTGTTATAGTTCACTAACAACACTGGCCATGTGTTGTGATTGGTGTTTTGCATGGAGAAAGGGTTCATCCCATATGTAGAAATCCCAAGTCGAAAATTCCTTGGATCAGCAGCAAAGTCTGGCCATTTATCATTCACGAGTGCCCAAGAAATAGAATCAACGGGGTGTTGCATTGTACCATCTTCAGTGGCATTGGTATAGTGCCAACGCAGATCTTCAGCCATCCTTTTTGATCTAAACATCCTCCTAAATATGTCCTTGATTGGAAAATATCTAAGGAACTTTGCTGGAATTCCGACTTTTATCTCATTACTGTGCTTATCCATTTCTCATCTTGAAACTTTGCATTTTGGACAGCTTTCTAGGTTCTCATACTCCTTCCTATACAGTATGCAAACATTCTTGCAAGCATGAATATTGTCGTAGCCAAACCCAAAGAACTTCAGAAATTTCTTGATTGCAGCTAAACTCTTGGGAAGGACATTGTCTTCAGGTAGCAAATCCTCAAGTAAAACCAACAGCTGATCAAAGTAGTTCTCCGACACACCACTTTCAATATCATTTTTATAGTGACCAAAATTGCGAAATCAAGACAATTAGGGCATTGGGTATACGTTTGTACTTTAGGGTTTAGGGTTTTCACTTTAGGGTATAGGGTTTTAATTTTTGGTCTTATCGTTTATGGTTTTAATTTTTAAAGCTTATGTTTCAACGTAAAATTATGCACTTTAGGCTAAGGGATCATAATATTACACATAATATTTGTTTTTGTTTGTTAACCATAACATAATATTACACATTATTTAACCGAGCATATAAGTACTTAAACATTCTATCACATACTAGAAATACATAACCGACATAACAACTTGAAAACTGTTTCAGATGACAAGTTTTAGACGAACTTGATTTTGTCATTTGGCCATGCCACAACCGAACCTATTGCATCAGACATGTATCCATTTATTTTCTAATGCTTTGCAGCCAGTTGGTAAATCTGTTATGTACCATGTATAATTTTGCATGATAGAATCAAATTCACTCCTGACAGCTTCGTTCCAAAATGGAGCTTCTGGTGAAGCCATGGCTTCTACCAAAGTTTTTGAAACATTTTCGACTAAAAATGCCATTAGAAAATCTTCACCAAAAGATTTTTCCTTTCGAGCTCTTTTGCTTCTTCGAGGTTCATCTTTTTCTTCATTTTCGGAAATATTATTTATAGAAATCTCGAAGTTTATCTTAGTTTCTGAGTTCTTGTCATTGTCTCTTTCTTCTCGAGTTCGTTTTGAACCTTGTTTTTCTTTATATGGAAAAATATTTTCGGAAAAAAATGCATTTCTTGATTCCATGACTGTTTTTTCATGGCTGTCTGAAATTTCAGATTTATGTACTAGAAATCGATATGCATTACTATAATCTTCATATCCGATGAAAATGCAATCCACAGTTTTAGGTCCAATAGTGATTTTTTTTTGTGGCGGTACCGCAACTTTTGCCAAGCACCCCCACACTTTGAGGTATTTATACGAAGGTAAATTACCTTTCCATAATTCATATAGAGTTTTTCCAGTTACTTTGTGTAGAATTTTGTCGAGGATATAATTAGTGGTGAGCAACACTTCCCCCCCCCCTCCCACATGTTTTGGAGTAACCCAGATTCCTGCAACATTGTATTCATCATCTCTTTTAGGGTTCGATTTTTGCGTTCGGCAACTCCATTAGATTCTGGTGAGTAAGGAGCTGTAGTTTGATCGATTATTCCATGTTCTTTACAAAATGCATTAAATGGACCATCATACTCACCTCCTTTATTACTTCTAACTACTTTAATAGTTGTTTTGAGCTGATTTTCGACCTCGAGTTTAAATTCTTTGAATTTTTCTAAGGTTTCATCTTTTCTATGTAATAAATATACATAATAATATTTTGTGCAGTCATCTATGAAGGTCACAAAGTACTTTTTCCCACCTCTAGTTTGTATGTATTTTAAATCACATAAATCGGTGTGAATTAAATCTAGAGGTTTGTTAGTTCTTTCAACACGAGGTGATAGCGTTTTTGTGAGCTTAGCCTTTACGCATACTTCACATTTTTGTTTACTTGTTTTGCATTTAAGAATTAGATTTAAATTCATTAATCTTTGTATAGATTTGTAGTTTACATGGCCTAATCTTTCATGCCATATATTAAAAGAGTCAACCAAATAAGCAACTGGCTTTTTTTTATTTATTGAAACTTTTGGAGCTACAACTTTCGGAGGGACTGTCATTACATTCATCTTGACAAGTCCATCCTTAACATACCCCTTTCCCAAATACATCTCATTCTTCTTAATCACGAGCTTGTCCGCCTCAGGACTTGTGGCGAATCCATTCTTGCTGAGCAAGGTTCCCGAGACCAAGTTCTTCTTGTCAGGCACATGCTTCACATTCGTCTGACTGACTTCACGTCCAGATGTCATCCTCAGAATCACATTGCCGTGGCCTTCAATCTTGGAGACTGCAGTGTTTCCCATGAACAACTTCTCCTGCGTCTTGCTTTTCTGATAAGTGCTGAACATCGCTCTATCAGTGCAAATGTGGGTGGTTGCTCATGTGTTATGCCACCATTCCTTGGGGTTGTTGCCTTCAACCATGTTGGCCTCAGTCACCATTGCAACGAGATCCTCCTCAGTGAGATTCGCTTGATGTTTCTTATCTCTGATCTTCCTGCGACACTCAGCAGTCTTGTGTCCCACTTTGTGGCAGTAGTGACACTTCCCCTTGAATATCTCCACATTCGCATTGATTTCAATGCCTTTGTTCTTGAAGTTTTATCCAAAAGCCTTCAGGGCTTCAGCAGTTTTGGAAGGCTTGGCAAGAGAATGGGCGTGTGTCTTTCCTTTGCCTTTGTGCTCAGCCATATTGACACTGTGCTCGTTAGCAGTGACCTTGTCAGCAGTTCGGTTTATGGATTCCATCTAAAGCCTCATTATGAGCTCCTCGAGCCCTGGCCCATCTTTTTCTTTTTGTGCTTCAAGTAGTTCTTGAAATCTGCATAGCTTTGAGGAAGCTTTTCAATGAAGCTGAGAATTGTGAATGTCTCGCAGATGGACATTCCTTCAGCAGCGATTTCATGGCAAATGAGCTGAAACGCTTCCACCTGATCCATGATGGGTTTTGAATCCACCATTTTGAAGTCGTAGAATTTTAAGACCACATACTTTTGGCAGCCAGCGTCCTCACCTCTGTACTTCTTATCTAGGGATCTCCACAGCTCTTTCGCACTGGGAATGTCACAGTAGACTCGGTACAATGGGTCAATGAGACGACCTAAAATGTCTAAAAATAATCTTATTGGACCGGGGACCCTCCACCAAGACCCACGCCCACGCTTGAGCCGAGCCGGCCGGATGGCGGCGGCACGTGCGTGGGGAGAAATCCTATCCCCTGAAGCCGTTTAAGCAATGATAGTAAAGGAACATATATATATTGCTCCATTTTTCTCTTGCCAGGCGACGTGGGACTTTGCTCCACTTCTTCGTTCATTTAACTTAAGCAAACAATGTTTTTTTATTAAAAACCTGTAGGTCCATTTCGTTTTCACATTTGACCATTTATTATTTAAGCCAATAGGTTAAATAATTAGGTGCAACATCATGTGCTTTTATGGTTGTCATCAATGCTTCAACCTCCATTATATTACGGTTTGAAAGTATCAGGTAGGCACTGCCGCATGGACCTCAGACTTTCTTGAGTCCATTGTTTCCTTATGGGCCTAAAGGACACTAGACCGGGTTCTCAGACCGGGTATGTAGGCGGAGTGAAATTCTCCAACAATAGCCCCACCTCCCCTCCGAAGTTCGGCGTGACTCAGGTCGTCAGACAGGTTGTGGGTGTTGATTCCGACGTGGGTGATGTATTTGAGACTGGTGGTCTATGTGTTTCAAGGTCCAGTTCGAGATTCTGGTTTGGCGAATTAATTACACGATTTGGTTGATGTAAATCAACGGATTTGATTTTCCCCCTTAGAAAGTGGTTGTAACGTGGCAATCATTTCTTTTTGCGGTTCCCAATTTTCAGAATATAAACTTTATGTCTTCTTTTTTGTTTGTCACTTGCATTTGCTAGAGAAAACTGAAAATTGTTGTTCCTAATTTTCAGAATGTAAACTTTATGTCACTCTCTATTGTGCGGCACTGTTCTTGTCCGGTTTCCTTCTTGATTTTCTGTTTGATTTTACTTTTTATGTCATAATTGTTGTTTTCAAGTTTCACCTTTGGTATCTTGCTCTGATTTGCCATAATCGCCGTCTTCTTCGTTGAGACTTATTGTTTTGTGAATACGATTGCTAGGATTTTATGACGCGAGTGCTTGCTCTGATGATCAATTTTGTTGCTTATCTTATGTTTTTTTGTAGCCGAGCCAGTAGAATCTTCGTATTTCGTATCTGTCTTTGGTGAGTTTTTTTTTCTGCTTGTCTATTGTTTTGTGTTTCTGACCTTACAAGTATTTTATTTTTTTGGTTTTAGTTTCTATTTTGTCATTATGCGTACAACTGTTACAATCTCCAACCTTGTTCAGAAGGCGGCTGAATCTGCCAAAGAGAGAGAGAGAGAGAGAGGGGAAAAGGTAAAAGCTGCTCGGGAAGCGGCAGCTCAAGAGTTTCACTTTTAATATGGAAGTTCGGGAGGCAGTTCCTGAAACAATTCATGTCATGGTCCCTCCTTATGAAGCCGCTAAGCTTAGTTCTTCGGTACAGGCCGTCATGGGAAGTTGTGACAGACGCGGCTTTGATGCCACCTCCGGTTCCTCTGACCCTTCTTGTTTTAAGGTTTGTTGTCGATATCTGTGGCGAGAGAGGCTGGTTTAAAACGACTGGTCGTCCTCCGGACGAGAAAGATATATTACTCAGCTCAGAGATCTTCGATGGATTCTCCTGCAAATACAATGGATAGTTCCGATAAGGGGTGCCGGTTGATTTTGGAGACAAACTCTAGAAAGCGCTCTGCTCCTAGTTCCGGAATCGGGATCTCGTTGTCTTCAAAAGGCCTGGGGCGGACGATGGGCCGAGCTCTCGACCTTCTGCGTCGAAAGGGCGAGTATGCTTTTTCCTTCGAGTTTTTAGACAACATTCATCTTGCTAATGATGGGAAAGCTTGCTCGCGTCTCCATTGTGAGATCTGCCTCGCTGGTGATCTTAGTTTTCCAGAGAAGATATTTGTTGGGAATGACATTTACGAAAGTGTATACCGATATAATGTTTTGGTAAGGGCTTTAATCTTCTCGAGGTTATTTGGTGAGGCTATGCACTTTTCGTGTTGATTTTATTACTGATTTTTGTTTAGTTTATTTGTTGCATATGGGCTGGGTGATTCGCAACCTGGCATTCTACGAGTACAAGATCCGAGAGGTTCGAGTTAAGGTCGTCATTGCGGAGAAAGAAGCCCTTCAATGTAAAGATGCATTGAAGGCGGAGCAAGCCAAAACCCAGAAAGTGCTCGTGCTAGGACTTTGTTAAGTTAGTTTTTGCATTGTGCTAGGGAAACGGCTTATTCATGACCACACTACGAAGACGGAGAAAATACATACCCAAACTACATTAACGTGCCAAAATATTTTCAAACTATATAAAAATTCGAATTGCTTACATAAACTCACAATTAATAACTAAAACATGCCTCATAACTGACACATGTCAGTCCTTTCTAAAATGTGTTGATTTATTTTTTTAATTATTATATTTTATTCTTTATCATTTTAGTTGTTAGTAAAGTGCCTCAAATAATTAAAATCATCAAGTTGGCTTATTTATAATTTCAAATTTTAAAATATATTTTAATATATGGTGATATATAAAATAAAAATATGTTTTTATCAAATAAATTAGATTTAATAATATAAATATATTATTATTATTTCATATTAAAATATTTGATACAAAAAAAACTTTTAATCATTAGAAAACAACATAAAAACAGTATCATAGTTTAGAGCCTAATTTAATCTCATTAAAGTTCTTAAATTTTATAAAATAATTTTCTATATTTTCTTAGATTATTCTAATTGCAAATGCTATTATGTGCTTGTGTGATATATATATAATATAAATAAAATTACTTATTTATCAAAACTAATATTAATTACGCTAGGCGTAACGCGTGCGCTTGACCCTAACCTATCACTGAATCAATTATCCGGTAATTATACGAGGATTAATCGAGGAATAGTTTTGTAAACTTTTTGTGTATTATTAATATTACATATTATTTTTGTAGCAAAATAACAATAATTTAATATGGTATAGTGGTTTTGCGATATTTTTTTTCTTGAGATGCTGCGTTCGTAACTATATTTGGTTAACTAGCCATTCTTTTTTTTATTAAGTAAGGGTAATATTATTAAACATCTCTACTATGGAATAAAATTTCTAAACTCAAATTTCTAAAGACTATTTTTAGTTATGTTGATTAAAATTTGAATGACTATATTTTTAATGAAAATCTTATATAAATGTAAATTGAGTGGTATTTCTTGTAAATATTACATATGAATAAGATTATCTATAATTAATGCTCATGATTTAATAAGGTAAATAGCATACTTTAATAACTAAATTAATTAATATTTGTATATGATAACTATCTAAATTTCAACTAAATAACTAAATTTAGTATTTAAATTTAATTAAAATCAGGTCAAAAAATAAAATTGTACTTTTCAAATTAAAAATATAAATACAATGAATTTGATTAGTTAAGTTATTTAAGGCGTATTAACAAAAAATAAGAATTATAGGGTCTAAACTACAAAAAATTAAAATAAAAAGTAGTCCAAATCATCCTATAACCGGCTATATGCATGTTTTACCTATGTTTTATGAGTTTAAGTATGTCATTTAAATTTTTATTTAGTTTAGGTATGTTTTGGCCCGTTAATATAGTTTGAGTATGTATTTTCTCCGTCTTCGTAGTGTCGGTATGAATAAGTTGTTTTCCCAATTGTGCTATCTCAGCTGCTCAATCTGTATTTGTATTGAATCTATCACCTGCTTTTGGATGTGTTTTGCCAGCAAGTTTTGGCCAATGATAGAATTTTTATATCTTTTTCCATTTCAAAACAGAGGACGTTATAGTTTATATGTTGTGCTAAACCATGAATAACTTTACATGTTACAGAAGACACTACTTATCTTCAAGAATGACTAACATGATATTGGATTTGTACTAAGATTCAAGATTTCATTTTATCAACTTTTTCCTCATGAAATATTTTGTTTCTCAATATGATAATAGAACTTTTCGCCTGAAAACTCAGTCTCTTCCCATAAATGTGTTGTACCGAATCTTTGAACAGAATCTATACAAAAATATCGAAATACCAATATTACCCTTCACGCTTGGCCACCGTAGTTTCTCCTCCTCTCGTCTTTAACTCCTTCCTCTTCCCTCCGCCGCAACAACAGAGCCAGCTAAAGCAACCGGCACAGCAACAACTCCGACAACACTCGGACTCGGAGCACTTTAGACATTTCCAACAAGAGCATTTCGGATACGTAGGCTTCCCAAAGCAGTTGCAGCATTTGAACTTGGGACAGCAACAACCAACACAGCTCGGTTTCTTACAGCAAGAGAAACATCCTTTCAAAGACAGACACTCACACTTGCAACAACCGCATTCACCGCAATCGCAACTAGGTTTGGGACACGAAGGGCATTTTGGTCTACATAGTTTGAAACTACAACATCCTTTGGATTCATCTCGCCTACGGATCTCTTGCCAAATCTTCTTGAGACGAGACTTAGTGGTTGTATTCTCCATGTCTTGTATAAACCGATAGAGATGTCTAATGTAGTCCGGATAGATCTCGAGGTTGCAATGTCCACCACCTTTAATCCAAAGCGGTTCGTATGGTTCTTTCGCCATTTTCCATAGCCTGTTTCCGTGCAGCCAGTTTACAACATCATCTTCTGTTCCCTGCGTAACGTTAAGTAGTAATAAGATCAATAACGTTTCACCTTCTTGATATAAACAAGAGACAGATTCTGCTTACGTGTATGACAAGAACCGGGCATTTGACCTTCTTGATCTTTTTTACGTTCTGCCATTAAACAAGAAGAATCAGTAAAAGGACAAATACTAGAACCACCCAAGACCGGTTAGCTTCCAAATTAGCCATCGCCACTTCTACAACGGCTAGATTCCAAGTTAGCCACTAACATAGGCTATCTAAACTCAATCTACATGTCATATGCTAAATGTGGTTCATGTAACAATATCAGATTAAAGCGAAAGGGATGTTTACCGGATAAATATCACAACAAAACTTGAACTTGACATGACATAGAACACGAAGACCAGAGAGAATGCCGCTATGAAGAACCACACCTCTAAGCCGAGGAAGCTTAGAGGCAAGGTGCAGCGTCGGTCCACTACCAACGGATTGACCATACAAAATCAGATCTTCTTGTCCAACACCATATTCGGTCTGCAAACACTCGTAAACCGCCTCTATATCCGCATATGTATCATACTCACTCGGCTGTAAGCACAATTTTTATAAACCACAATTAGTCACAAAATGTGTAATCAAAATATTCAAATATACGCTTGATCAACCATTCCATTAAAGATAAAGAAACATTCTGAGGCTCTAGGAGATTGATGCAGAACATCCCAACAACCTAACTACATAAACATTTATGTTCTTGAGCTTAAAATTATTCAAAAAATAATAATAAAGGAGACGCATTACATACCTTACCGGTAGAGGCTCCGTAGCCCGAATAGTCATACCTGAAAATTATAACAAAAAATAAATTAAAAACTCTGAGGAACGAAACTATAAATGAATCATCATAAATTGACCTTTATTGACTACTCGAATAAAAAGTTACACCTTATAGTAAATACTCCTTCAGTTTCATATTGTTAATAGTTTTAGGAAAAGTTTTTTGTTTCAAAATGTAAGTATTTTTCATATTTCTAGGTAATTTTTACATTTATTGAATAAAACCAATCAAATTAAATAGACTTATTTTTTATTGAATAAATTATATCTAACCTATTTATTATTTTCAAAACATAATAATTTTCTTAATCTTTGTGTTTTTAGCCAAAGCTACTTATATTATGAAACAGAAAGAGTACTATTTACCAAACATAAATTAAAAAAGGCAAACTATAAATGAACCATCATAAATTAACCCTTATTGACTACTCGAATAAAAAGTTTTTTTTTGGGTAAAATGTTAAGTTACTCGAATAAAAAGTTACACCTTATAGTACATACTATTTACCGACCCATCTTCCGATTTGAATCAAACGTTCTAAAAGAGTGACTACAAACTAATGGTGGTAGGTGAGAAACTCTAATTAAATTTCTGGGGTAAACAAAAGGTCATAATCAAAGAAAAAAACGCCAAAAGAAAACACTAAACATTTTACAAAAAAATGAGAAAAATATACTCTAAAAGAAAATTTGTCGGAAACATCACCAAATCTGAGCTTTTTAAGCAACGAGACAACAACCCATTTCCCAAAAGCGTGAGCTTTCTCAAGAGATGTAACGACAACACAAAATCTTATTGAAGGAGTAACCAAAAAAAAAAGTAGAAACATGTACTAAATATTTTTTTTAAAATCAAAAGACAAATTAAAAAAATAAGAAAAAGTATACTTAGTTTAATTATAGTTAAACTGATATTAAAAAAAAAAAACTGTCTACATACACAGAACTTGTAAGCCTTAAATATATAAACAATTCAAAAAAAAAAAAACTTATTAAGCCATTAGTAGTAAGATATTAGATAAACACAGAAACGACAACGTATTGTGAAGAGTATGAACATCTGAGAGAAAGACAGACAGACCCCATAAGATTAACTCGGAGATTGACTTTGAGTTGAACGAAGAGATCAACGAGTTGTCCCAAATCTGCAGCATTTCCATGTGAATAGAGAAGTGTGAGCCTCGCGTTTGGGTTTCTCAGGTAGAAAGCTGCCACTTTGTTTCCGCGTCTCGTCTTCACCACTCTAACGTCGATAGATGAGTCTCCGGCGGCGGGAAAAGTGGAGGAGGAGGAAGCGGAGACGGCGGAGAGTTTTCCATCGGGGTTTTTGGTAAGGTGGTAGGTGGGAGGAGAAGGAGGGAAAAAGGCGAACTTGGCGGCGAGGTGAGAGAACATGCACCCCATTTATTCACGGCGGAGAATACAAAGCTGTGTGCATATCAGTCCACCGTTAGAGAGAGAAACATGTGAGGAGAGAGATGGAAACACGGAGTGCAGAGAGACTGAAATAAAAAGACTACAAGAGGGAGATGAAGGAGAAGTAAGAGGGAGAAAGAGAGGAATGCTCTGAATATGAAAGAGAACAGCGGAAGAGGGAGAGATGTGTGTGTGAGAGAGAGAGCGTGTGAGAGTGAACGTGCGTTTCCTAGGTAATTGGTTAGTGCTCTGTCTTACTGTTTCTTCTTCATTTCTGTTTTTACTATTTCTTTCACTATTTATTAATTCACGATAATATATTTTCTCAATATAATTTTTCTATATGGTTATAATTTTTTATTACCATTTGCCAACCGTAAAATTTATGGATATTTTAGCAAAAAGTGGCAATGGCCTTCACTTCATTGCTTTGCCGGCTTCCGCAAGCATTCTTTTATGGTTTTTTTTTAACATTACATTCTTTTATGGTTTGCCAATCTGTTTTTATTAACACTATTTTAACTAATTTTCTTGAAAATTTTCTTTTAAACTAATTTTAGGGAAATTCTATAAAAATACCCTAACTTAATTTCATTAAACCTTTTAATACCAAAATATTTCTACAACCCAGTTTAATACCTCAACTAATTATTTTGTTCATTTTAATACATACTTTTAAAATTGTGCACATTTTAGTACCCAAATTTTGTTTATTTTAATTAAATACTAATGAATTTCAAACAAAATTTAAAAAGTCTCTAAAATTTACAAAAAAAAAATCAGGAAATCATAGTTTTTCAAATTTTGAGAAATAAAGTAACCAAATTGTGTATAACCTTAAATCCTGAAATAAAATTTATAAGTTTTAAATATTAAATTTAGTTTGTTTCTGAAATATGAAACAAATTTATTTTTTCCTTCACAATTAATTTTTTTAATTTTAAAAATTTCTCCCTAATTTATTTACATTCTTTCCTAAATTTTAAAATAAAATTTTATATTTTTTTCTTAGATTTGGAGATTTTTTAAATTTCATTTGAAATTTATTAATATTTTTAATTAAAATAAACAAATTTTGGATATTAAAAGGTACAATTTTAGAAGTTTGTGTATTATAATATACAAAATAATTAGTTGGGGTATTAAACTGAGTAACAAAAAAGTTTAAGTATTAAAAGGTTTAATGAAATTTAGTTGGAATTTTACTCTTTTTTCTTTTAAGTAACTATGCTATTTTGAGAATCAGACTCAAATGATCTGCAATAGCGCCAGAAAAAAAAAAAAAAAAACGGTCTTTGCGTAAAAATTATATGTGATTCTTCTTGTTATGCTAACATTATGTTGGCGAACTATATCATGAAAACAAAGTGAGCTTCTTTCATGTCTTAGCTTAGCTGACAGCTTTATGTTTCCATACTGAAAAATATACTATTCTTGTCATACTATAGAATAATAATAAAATTGCTATGTAATACAACTGGATAAAAATAAACGAGGAAAATATACAAAAAGTAGCATATCAGTGGTGAACTAATCTAATTATGTACAACTCTGTTTTTTTTTTTTTTGGTTCAAAATACAACTCTGTTATTTCTTTGCCACTTCAAACGAAACATCTCAAAATATAATCGTCGAAACAAAACAATATTTCAAAATTATAAAATAAATTATTTGCAGTTAATATATATAAGTTGCATATTTCTAAGACAACTCTATGCGTGGAACCTTTTTCAACTTTAGTATGACATACACAATACAAATATGTTCAAAAAATGATTTTTTTTCTTAAGTGACTTTCATATTAAATTAAAGAAAACAAAGTTTACAAAGGGAAACAAATCAACAAACTAAATTTAGAACAAAAACAAGGGTATTAAAAGAGAATAAAGGAAGAAGGTCACAATGGTTTTTAAGACCATGGAAGTGGAAAAAAATTGTGCAACAGCATAGAGGATGCACCTTTAAACCACAACCCAGGGCGCCACCAAACTCAAACCAGGATCTGATGCAGAGCTATGCTTGTCCTTAGCCTATTTGATGACTTCTCAAGATAACATCCAGTGTGATTTTTTAAGACTATTATGGTAACAAGCATTACGCTCTTGCCAGATAGCATAGATAAACTCATGCCATAGTTGAAGCACATCCACCAATTGAGCATGAGTAATAGAAACATAAAATAACTATTGAAGCACAAATTCCCATTGAACATGAGGGATAGTAAAACCAAATACACCAATAGCAGCTTTCCAGACAAGATAGGAGTATGGGCATAGGAACAACAAATGGTCCCTTGATTCGGGAGCACTTCTACAGAGAAGACGGCAGTTCTTCAGATCATATCCCCAAGGTAGTAAGCGGTCCATAGTCGGATTGCGGTTCAGAATGAACAACCATGAAGTAATCCTATGCTTAGAAATAATAGCTTGATTCCAAATTAATTTCGCCGAAGAAACTTGTGGTTTAACCATCTAATCGATGGTCAAATTGCCTTGGTAGAGAATTTCGTGCAAATTCGGTCTCAAACTTTCCATATAACCGCATCTGACCCACGAGAAGGAGCGAATGAAGTGAGATAAACGTGAAGATTTATCTGTCTTTCAGACCTAGCTGGCCGTAAACTCCAAGAAGAATCGTGAGTGATAGACGAAACCAGAGAATCTAGAGGAATGTCCAAATCTGCAGGTCCCACAGGGCCCAAGTAATCAATCAAGACACCAAAGGCGTCCAAGGGTCAAACCAAAAGAAAGTTTCTTCTCCTCCACGCACCATGATACATAGAAAAAGACAAAGCTATAGGCCGGAGCTTTAACAACCTTCGCAAAGTCCATGTAATGGAATAGTTTCGCGAGTTAAGAGACCAGAAAGAACCTCCCTATATGTATTTGCCCAAACCCAAGCAACCCATATAGAATCGGCTCATAAATAAAGCATCCAAATCAACTTGATACCAAAATAGTGTGTTCCAAGATGAGAGTCCCATGATGCCTAGACCTCCTTCATTTTTAGGGAATCATACTTTTACCTCTATATTTAGAGATAGAAATAACAATTCTCTACATTTTCTCCTATAAATATAAAAACTCTGTTATATAGGCATACATTGGAGCAAATCCACTTCAATAATAGAATTTCTCTATTTTAGGAGAAAACATATAGATGAAAATAAAAGTGGATTGTAGATGGTCTAAGTCGTCTATTGTTTTACAGTTATTCAGTATGACAACTTCGGACAAGTAAACTCGTATTATACTATGTTACTATGCACAATGGTCGATTTCCAAAATGATATTATTATGGTTAATGTAAGTTCAAATAAAAATCCAGTGCAATGACATTTAACCAAGATTGTGTGGGTGTACACATACCGAATTAAACCGAGATTGTTGGGTTTTTATAACAATGACATTGACAGGTTTATGCTTAAAGAAGAATGTTTTGACGATATTAATGGTTGTGAGTGATTGTCAAGGTAAATTTATGATATTAATTGGCATATATTTTGCAATTTATGTTATGGCAATATATTAATTGATGAGTGATTTGCAAGGTAAATATAACCATTTATTCTCATATTTTTCGAAGATATTATGCAACTCGAATTAGGTATATCACATATTTGGGAAGATTGGGGTGAAGACCATATGTTTGTGGAAGCATTATTATGCTGCTGGTAACCTAACGATTGAGATGGTTCTAATCAACTCTAACGTAGACACCCTTTGATCTTCATCTTACTATATTATATAAACTTTCGCATGCTTTTGATTTCATTAACCGGACAAACTAAATATGGATTTAGAATGATAATTATATTTTAGGAGATTAAAAATCAAAAAACCAATTTAAAACCGAACCGATATTCAGATTAACAGATCTAATGTCTTCTTATTTTAAAAAATAATGAATTAATAATCTCATATCGCACAAAGCGTAGATTATTACTTAGTCATATATTATAACAATAACCATAACAAACCTGATTACTTTAACCAACTAGACATCACAATAGAAACAAACTAATTAAGCTAAATGTAAAAAAACTGATAGTAATTAAAATTTTAGATCATATATGATCAACATTTATATCTTTTGATCTACTTTAGTCAAATTATAATACATTAGCAATCCAAGATTTACTTCAATAGAATATATAATTATTTGTCTTGATTTGATGAAAAAAAATATTTACTGCGTTTTAACGCGGATTGGATCTTAGTATTCTTTTATAATTGATGTCGTAGTAAATAAACTCGCTGGTTAAAATAGCAAACTAGCTTATATTGTTGCTAGTTTGATGATATAAACCGAGTGACAGCCCCACATTATTAATGTTATCTGAAGAGAAGCATGTAACGGGACCTTTCATCGTTCACCTATCCTCCAGACACATGCAATAAGTGCATGTTTTTGTCTTTCTCATTACAATAATAATGAAATAAATCCATCCAAGCAAAACTAGTTATTGTACAACTTTACAATCATATATAGTTTGATGGAAGCTACTAATTAAACAGTTCAATTCAATTTTGTGTAGGACTTATATACTCAGTTTTTGTAACATATTCTGTAACATTAGAAGTTGATAGTTCATGCGTTGATACTACATTCTGGAAGACAATAAACATACTATCCGATACTTCAATTCCAAGTTCGAAGAAGAAAAAATTAATACTAATGAATAAAACTTGGACATGTCACCGATCACCATGAAGGATCGACGGAGACGCGTGGGATTAACGAGGAGCTGCAGCGCGTGGATTTTGAAAGATGAAACAAGTGTTCAATTTGGAGTGTTGGGATGTTGTTTGACTTCGGGGCAAAGAAGAGGAGAGATCTCTATGACTCGGGTCTTGTAGGTTAGGTCCCACCACCACAAGCTTATCAGTTTGCTTACTATTTTAGATTTTGTACAAATCTGTTTCTCTTTTGTGGTCCTCTCCTTGTTTTCCCACTCTTGCTATGCCACGTGATACACTCTATTCAGCTCATTTAATTTTAAAGTGCAAATCGTTTTTAAATAACTTTAAATTTTGGCCTTGGTCACTCTTTTTTTCTCGTCTCTAAACATGTTGTGGACAGTGGAGTCGCAAACACAAATGGAAATGAAGTGTATATTTGGGTGACTAGTCTGTAGTGGATTATAATAGGGTATAGGAATCGTAAGTATTATTAACAGAGGAAAGCTCTGATATATACAGAGTATATCATGTACAAGAAAGGAAGTTTAGAATATACGACATTATGGACAAGAATATGAACGTTAGTGATTGATCTACTTTCTATATCTAATATGCCCCCTCAAGATGGACCGCCATTGGTGAGTCCAATCTTGATGCACAAGCTGTTGAAGCGTGGACGTGGAAGAGGTTTAGTGAGGGCGTCAGCGAGCTGGTCTGCAGATGAGACGTGTGAGACGCGCAGATGACCAGACTGAACATGATTTCGGACAAAATGATAATCAAGTGCCAAATGCTTCATTCTAGAGTGAAAAACCGGGTTGGCAGCTAGGTAGGTTGCTCCAATATTATCACAGTATATTGTAGGTTTGATTGTGCTGCGGAGACCAAGTTCACTGAGCAGAGAGATCAACCAACACACCTCGGCTGTTGTTGAAGCAATCGAGCGATATTCTGCTTCTGTTGAAGACCTTGCAACTCCTGTTTGCTTCTTTGATGACCATGCAATAGGATGTCTCCCGTAGTAGACAATGTAAGCTCCAGTGGACGTGTAATCGTCCTTATTGCCAGCCCAATCAGCGTCAGTGAAGGCATGAAGAGATGGAATGTTGTGACGCGGAAAGAAGACACCTTGAGAGATGGTTCCGGATAAGTAGCGCAAGATTCTTTTGACTGCTGTCCAGTGCTCATCTGTGGGTTGATGCATGTACTGAGACATTCTGTTGACCGCAAAGGAAATGTCTGGTCTTGTTAGAGACAAGTATTGAAGACTTCCAACGACTGCTCTAAACTGTTTAGGATCATCAAGCGGGTGGCCAGACTTGAGCGTGAGCTGCTCGGTGGAACACATCGGTGTAGCTACTATCTTGGCATTAGTCATGTTGTTCCGGTGAAGTAAATCTGCAATGTAACGTTTTTGTGTAAGTAACAGACCAGTAGATGTATGAGTTGCTTCAATACCAAGAAAATATGATAAACTGCCAAGATCTTTAAGAGAAAAACGCTGAGAGAAGGATTGAACAAATCTGTTTATGTGATCAGTGTTATTGCCGGTGAGAATGATATCATCAACGTAGACCAGCATGTACATCAAGACTCCATTGGAGTTGTAGATGAAAAGACTTGCATCCGCATATGAGTTCCTGAAACCACAAGAGAGAAGATAAGTTTTAAGTTCATTATACCAAGCCCGTGGGGCTTGTTTTAAACCATATACAGCTTTTCGTAGTTTGCAGACAGCAGTGGGATTATCCTTGTCTACGAAGCCTGGTGGCTGCATCATGTAAACTTCATCAGTAAGATGTCCCTGCAAGAAAGCATGGTTAACATCAAATTGTCTCATTTGCCAGTTGCTAGACACGGCAACACTGAGAACAAGTCGGATGGTTGCTGGTTTCACGACTGGACTAAAAGTGTCATGATAATCAAGCCCTGGTCGCTGACTGAAACCTTTAGCTACAAGCCTCGCTTTGTAACGTTGGACAGATCCATCAGCATTCCGTTTGATAGTAAATATCCATCGACACCCAACAATATTGTGTGCAACAACAGAGGAGACTAGAACCCACGTTCTGTTCTCTAGTTGAGCATTTATTTCCTCAGCCATTGCTTTGCGCCACCGAGGATCTTTGAGAGCTTCTGCTACAGATGTGGGAATTTTGTCCAGGAGAGGGGTGACTGTGGTGCATAGATTAAGTTTGTTGACTGGTTTTCTCTGGCGAGTGGATACTCTAGTTGGAGCCGGTGGTGGAGTTGTGGTGTTCGGAACCGATGTGGCTTCAGTATTGACTGCAGCGGTTGGTGATGACGTAGAGGGGATAGGTGCTTGTTGCTGGGTCGTGACAATGATAGGAGAGGTGGTCGCACTTGGCAATGATTGAGCTGAAGCTGGATCAGGCTGTTCAGGTTGATTTGTTGCAACCGCTGGAGAAGTTGTGGTCTGAGCAGGAGAGGTTCGTAACGGTATCACCGTCACTGCTGGCATTGCCGAGGTTGGTGCATCTGCTGTATCATCATCACTAGAAGAAGTAGTTAGAGGGTTAGGCAAAGCAAAGGGATAGACATACTCATGAAAGACAACATGCCTAGATGTGTAGATACGAGAAGTGGTTCTATCTAAACAGAAATAAGCACTTTGGGTTGTTGAGTAGCCAAGAAAGACACATGGTGTGGACCTCGGATCTAGTTTATGAGAAGCATATGGTCTTAACCATGGAAAACATAAGCATCCAAAGATACGAAGTTTTGAAAAATTAGGAGTTTGCCCAAAAAGTATTTGAAAAGGAGATTTTAAAGAAAGGTTTGGAGTGGGCATTCGGTTTATAAGATATACAGCCGTTGCTAAAGCATAAGTCCAATATGACTTAGGCATGGAAGCATGAGACAGCAATGATAAGCCAGTTTCGACAATATGCCTATGGCGTCGTTCAGCTATACCATTGTGTTCCGGCGTATGAGGAGGAGTTGTAAAATGTGAAATTCCATGAATTGATAAAAAGGATTTTAAAGCAATGAACTCTCCCCCATTATCTGTATAAAGAGTTCTCAGCTTGGTTTGAAATCGATTTTCAACCAATGCTTTGAATCTCGTAAAAACATCAAGAACCTGAGATTTTTGTTTTAACGGATAAAGCCACGTATATCGGGTAAAATGATCAACAAAAATTACATAGTACTTGAAACCATCTATAGAAATCAATGGAGAGGACCACACATCAGAGAAAACTATATCTAATGGACAAGTAGAGACAAGAGTAGAAGTTGCAAAAGGTAGTTTATGCATTTTATTAATTGAACAAGCAGTGCAAGGTTTGTTTAATAAAGCCTTAGAGGAAATCGGCAAATCATAAGAAGAAACCATAGTTTGAAGAATAGAAAAAGCAGGGTGGCCTAATCTAGAGTGCCAATCAGATAGAGTAGTTCTAATAGCCGAAGCATAAGACAGAGAAGGAGGCTTGGCATGATTCCGACAGGGCCACTGGTACATTCCATCTTTAGGTGTTCCTTGAAGACGAAGCACCCCCGTAGTCAGATCTTGGACCTGGAAATATGTTGGCGTAAAGGTTACAGAAACATTATTAGCTGAACATAACTGAAAAACTGAGATGAGATTCTTATCTAAGGATGGAACATAGAGAACATTATTTAATAAAAAAGGATGTTTGAGTGAGGGAAGAGATAAAGAACCAGTATGAGAGATGGATAGACCAGAACCATCTCCAAGTAAGACATCATCGCCTCCATTGTAAGGAGCATGTAAGGACAAATTCGCAAGGTCTGATGTCATGTGGTGGGATGCACCAGAATCTAGTAACCATGTAGATGTGTCGCCTGTCATCATGGCTGCATTTGCCCGAGGATGCCACTGCTGTTGTTGGTGTGGTTGATACGCGTTTCCATATGGCATGTTCTGCCAATGTTGTTGTTGATTTGATTGTTGCTGTTGAGATCCACCACGTATGATTCTGAACTCTGGACAGTTTTTGGCAGTGTGACCTTGTGTCCCACATGCTTGACATCTTCCAAGATATGGCTTGGACTGGCGATTGTTGTTGTTGAAGTTTCGGTTGTTGTTGTTGTAGAACCGCGGGTTGTTGTTTCTTTGGTGTGGACGCCAAGTGTTCTGTTGTGCCTGAGTTTGAGTTGCATTAGCAGTGATGGGAGTTTGTGTCGCTGCAGCTGGTTCCTTGCAAAGGATCATGGCCTCACGATTGAGTAAGCGTTCGTGGAGTTCATGAAAAGCTATTGGCGTATCACGGCCGTTGACTGCGTCAATCTCTGGTTTGTATTCTTCACCCAAGCCAGCAAGTATTTGCTCGGTTAGATCTTCAGGATCCAGAGGCTTCCCGAGAAGAGCTAAGTCATCTGCTTTGGTTTTGATGGAACGAAGATACTCAGTAATGGTGCTTGTACCTTTAACAGTAGTACGGATCTGATGCTTTAATTGTTGTATGTGCCCTCTGGTGGGTTTTCCGAATGTTGTTGCCAAGATTTTCCACACTTCAGATGTGGTAGTCGCCATGGAAACCAGAGGTTGGATCGGTAATGAGATGGATCCAATGATGGCACTGTAGAGAAGACGATCTTGTCGTCGCCATGGAGCATAATCCGGGTTAGTTGTTGTTTGTCCATCGATGAGGATGGTAGGTGTTGGAGTGATAGTTGTTTCATCGATGAAACCATGAAGCTCGTGTCCCTCAAGTAAAGCTTTGACTTGTCTGCTCCACATGATGTAGTTGAGATTGGATAGCTTGGTAATGTTCGACATGTTGATGGAGAGAAGAGTTGAAGCAGGATCGCTAGCATTGTAAACAGAGGTGGAAACAGAGACATGATTAGAAACAGAGAGCAAAAAGAAAACAGAGAGGAGATTGTAGAAGAAGAAAGAACAGAGAAGAAGAGGTGTGGGCGGCGGAAAAAAAAAAAAAAAAAAAAATCAAGAGCCTTGCTCTGATACCATAATAGGGTATAGGAATCGTAAGTATTATTAACAGAGGAAAGCTCTGATATATACAGAGTATATCATGTACAAGAAAGGAAGTTTAGAATATACGACATTATGGACAAGAATATGAACGTTAGTGATTGATCTACTTTCTATATCTAATAGATTAACAAGTAGAAACAACAAAGCAACTGTAACATCATAGTATAAGATTAGACTACAAAGGATAATATATCACCATGATGAAGTATATATTACTATATATTCACTTTTACCAACAAAAAAAGTATATGTATTCATTTAAAATGGTAGAAATAGAAGTGAAAACAAATGTGTGGAGATTAACTGAAATAAATATTGGGACCAAAAAAATCTGAATGTTTGGTTATAGTTTACTAATATTGAATTAACAAATAGTATATCAAGAAAGGGCACTAAGGCTAATCAATTTTATCAGTACATATTTCAATATTTTAGAAAGTTAAAATTGATAATGATAAGTAATTATTAGGGACTTCATGAAATAAAAAGATGCCAGATGGTGGAAAGCACAATTACTAATCCAACGCAAATTAAGTGGAATGTTATACAAATAAGAAACATATTCTCACTTAATTACCGTACTATTATTTGATCAAATCATGCTTTATATACTGATTAGAGCATATATCATAATTATGTTTACAACAGTCTTTATAAATTTTCAAAAACGGTGGCCGAGATTGAGACAGTCCTGAACTTTACATATTTTGTTTACATCAATAATCATCTGAAAAAACGCAACAAAATCGATGTTCGATGTACTAAAACCATCTCTGATGGCTTTCTATTTTCTTCTTCTATAATTTAAACCAAAATAAAATAACTCTCTTATAAAATAATTTTTGTACCAGTAATATTACTATATAATATAGTTATTTTATTATTAAATAGAATATAGAAGAATATCTGTAAAAGTATAATAAAATGTGATATTATTCTATATTCCACAATATAATAGAGTAATTTTATTATAAAATAATATTATTAAAATTAAAATTATTTTATTTTAGTGTAAATAATAGAAAAAATAATAGTGTATCATTGGAGATGCTCTGATAAATTATCAAATAATAAACCTTAGTTTTCTAATACGTAAACAGTTTATAATTATTTCAAATTTACCCTAAAACGGTAATTTCCTTATGTCGATATTCATTTATTTGAAGATCAAAGCATCAGGTTATGCGAAACTTCATTAGTAATAATAAGTATCTGGTAATTTTATTAATAGTAACTTAATGCTTTTCTAACTATTTTAACATTCGTTCTAAAAAAAACTATTTTAGCATTAGTAAACTTATTTGTTAGTTATTTCTCTTAGATTGATTGGTATAAGGGGTTATCAAAGTGCTGGTTAATACCAATGCTAAAATTGTGGATTTATATATTACATGTACATTATTCTCTCTATTTGCCAAGTAATGTTGATCTACAATTTATAGAAATAAATTATATAATGCATTCATTTTAACCATAGCATATTTTTATAGTTTCATAAAAGTATGTCAAAATTGTAAAGAAAAACTCTTTAAAATAAATAAAGTATACAATTTTATTAAATTAATTACAGAAATGAAACCATAAGTTTTGACCCAAGGTCAAGAAACTAGAAAATAACTACTCTGTAATTGACATATAGAGGAAACTTGGAATGTTTGAAATACCAAAATTGCAAAAAAAAAAAAAAACATTTCAAAACAACATAACAACTCATTTGTAATACATACATATGTTATCTAATCGCATTTGAAGCGCTTTCTCATTTACATGGAGAATGGTTGCACTTGCATCCAAACTACATTACTGTTTATAACTTTGTTTAACCCCATCAAAACTTAAATGCATCGCTGCCACAGTTAAATCAAAATAACACTTTTGTAAATAAAATCACACTAAGTGTGTAGTGTTATTTTGAACCTAATAGCTCTTGTGTATTGTTGTATAGTACTTTATTAATAACTCAAAAAACAGAATTAAATTTTACTCTATTAGCTAAAATATAATAATAAGTAAAATGTGAGATAATACATATACAACTTTAAATCACATAACTATTAGGCCATCTTTAACCAAACACCAAAACATTAAATTTGATGTAATTTTATCTCTAACAAAACATCAATTGATACAATCCCACTAATTACATAAAATTTGGTATACCACTACATCAAATTTAATGTAATTTTATCTCTAACAAAACATCAATTGATACAATCCCACCAATTAAATAAAAATTGGTATAGCACTATTCATCACATCAAATTTGATGTAATTTTATCTCTAACAAAACATCAATTGGTACAATCCCACCAATTACATAAAATTTGGTATAGCACTATTTATCACATCAAATCTTTAAAATGCATATTTTATTATGTTTCATTTAATAAGATTTTTCAAGTACTATCAAATTTGTAATTAAACATAAATATATTGTATTATTTTTATTTTTAATTTATTTTCACATAATTAAAATTTTAAATTAAAATTTTTATTTATAAAATAAATCAGTAAATGACTATTATAATTTATCACTCACAAATATTAAAAATATAAATTATAATCTAGATGTGATAACAAAACTATTCATCAATTATAAATAAGAAAAAAATTAAAAATTTACACTGAAAACATTAAATAATATATAATATTACTCATGGTATAAAATTTGATGTCATTGTTAGAGATGTCAAAAGAATTTGACACCAAAACACCACAACAATGTTATTTTTGGAGATGTTTTTTAGCAAAAAGAAGTCAGCAGCTATGTAAAAATGAGAGTATTTATGTAAAATTAGATTTAGTGTATTTAAGATTCTAAATTTCTAATTATGGTTCCTGAAGAAAAAAACATAATTATGGTCATATTGAATAATATATTTTCTCCGTTTATAAATAAGTGTTATTCTGATAGTTTTCACACAGATTAAAAAAGTGGCGAAAATATTGTAAGTTGTTATTAATTATCTGACAAATAATAATATTTCAGATAAATAAAATTATTTATAAAACCAATACAGTTTCAATTAATTTTCAACTGAAAATAAATACAATTTACATTTGAATTATAAAACGATATTTTTTGTAACAAGAAAAAAAAATAAAATAAAATTTATGAGTAATTAGTTGTCTGAGAAGGCTTAAACGTCACGCTTCTCCTTGCAACGTGGATTCTAACATCGATGCAGTTGTTTTTTCAAAGAATAATCTGCAAATACACAAACACAAACAGACTAAATAAATTAACCAATCGATAAACGAGTTAATAAATACTTCCAATTTTAAAACTGACAAAAGACTATAAACAAATTTATACAAAGGGCTGAGAATGTGAAACGATTCGTGAGCCACGTGCGATGAAAATCGCATTAATTTAAGGAACTGTGTACAAGATTAAATAGGAAATTAATTGGGTTGCATGCCCTTCGCTGGGACTCGTGCACCCAAAATTTCTACACGCCAATCGCCATGATTTATCGCCAAAGACGAGAGGACAAAACAAAGGTAGCTTCCTTTTTTTCAAAAACAAAGTTTTTTTCATTGAAAAAGAAATTCAAAATCAACTAAACTTCAAAAACAAAGTTAGCTATTTAATTTACACACAAGCAACGTTAAAAAGAAAACCTTAAAATTGTTGTTTCAAACAAATCAGATCTAGCTAAAACGTATATACCTTTTTCTTAGCAAGACAAATTAACCAAAATCACTATAGTTTTAAATTGTTGTCAAGAATAACACCTTTTGCTTACATAAAACGAAAGAAAACAAATAAAAAGGAATCATTTTTGTTTCTTGAGGTTGACACAAAAGGGTTGATTGCACTCGTGATAAGAGCATCTCCAAAAAGGAACTCTATTTTGAAGTTTCCAAAACTCTATATTTGAAGTTTCAATGTATTCATCTCCAAAAGTAAAACTTCAAACCTAACTTCAAAATTATTTATATTTTACACTATAGTCCTTATATTTGTCATAATTGATGTAAATTCATAAAACTTCTATAAATAACTAATACATATATATAAATATTACAAAAATATTAATTAAAAAAATTACACTAAAATATAAAATTATAAATAAAAGTACATAATTAAATATTAAACTGCAAATAAATACTACATTATTCCATAAAATTATTTTCGTAATGCTCTCATATATGATTAACTAGTGCATTTCTTATACCCGCTGATAGTTTGATATCATCAAATGAAAAAATCTTTGATCTTTTAAACGAAAGTACAACAAGCAGGAAAAAATGTCATGAGATGATTGAATTACGACTGCAAAATAAAGCAAAAAAATTAGCTTTTAAAGAAGTAAAAGAGAAAAATAAAATATTTCAAAAAAAACTTAGCTTCTATCGATGATACTAATATTCATGAATACATTCGATCTGAACAAGAAAAAATCGTACGAAAAGGCGTCAAGAGCAACAACAACAGTCATCTTCGGTTACACAAAATTTGTTTGGACAATATTTTGGAGATTTGGGAGGTTTTGGAGAAAATTTACCAAACTATTAGTGTTGTTATAATATTTAAATTTGAGTAATAATTATGTTTTCATGTGTCTTTTTAATAAGTTTTTATTATGGTTTTTTGTAATATTCTTGTTGTTTAATTCTAGTTTTAAAATATGATAAATCTTGTTTTAAAATTTTTATTTAATTTCATGTGTAAAACTTAAATTTATAAAACAAATTTAAAATATTTATGAGATATAAAAGTTTTAAGGATTAAAAAAATAAACAAAAAAATATTTAAGAATTATAAATATGATCTATAATTGTAAGGACCAAAATGCAAATAAAAAGATGAAACTTCAAATTTGAAGTTTTGAAAAGTGAAACTCTATATTTGAAGTTTCACTCTTCAAAACTTCAAATTTGAAGTTTTGAAGTTTCTTTTTGGAGAGCAAAAAACTCTATATTTGGAATTATAGAATTTCTTTTGGAGATGCTCTAAGTGATAACCATTTGTGGATATTGGGCAGAGTAAGGTGAAAACCACAGTAACTTTTCACTTACCTGCTCAATATTATTGCACTGGAGAATCATAATGGAATAGTGGAACCGAACGAAACGGGTAGAGTCATGGATCCTTATAATCATTTAACGAAAACATTTGGAAGTGTTTTTTTTCTTTTGCTATCTAGAAATGTAAATATTATTATCAAGATAATGAACAAGAGATTACAAGGGACAATACAAGCAGTGAACCTTGAGAATCCGGGAAGCTTGAAGAAAAGCACACAAATTTGTACAAACTCCCAAAAAAAAAAGACAAAAAAAAGATTTGTATAAACAAAAAGGAATTGTTGAAAGTGTATTTTAAATCCGACGCGGTTGTTGTGTCACAGTGGTTCCAAATATCTTTGATCCAAGACCGAATTTGAGATTTTAGGAGGTTGAAACATTTTTAAGAACTGTAGTAAAAATCTTTTTTCAAAACTTGGAGACATATACCTATTGTAAAAGCCTTCCAAAAATTTTGGGAACCAAAACCAATGTTTTACTGACATGGGTCCTATCCGGCTCTGGCTATATCTGAGGTGGTTGTTGTGTCACGGTGGTCTCTGACAGTGCTTCTATCTCTGGCTTCATCGCTCTGATCTGTGGGGTTAGGTTCGACTTTTGTTACCCCAAACCGACTTCGGTTTTTTTCGCAGATCCACAGCGGTTCAATTTTCTCCGATCTCGCGGCGTGTCGGTGGAAGGTTCCCAGTGACGAGATACAACATAGAAGGTGAATTAAACCTCAGATCTGAACCGTTGGATCCCTCCGCTATTATCAATGCTCGTTTCAAGGACTACATGTAAACTTAGGGTTAGGGTTTTTCTGGTAGCGGTGGAGGCGAGACTGTTTAAGTGTACAACCTAGGTCAATCCACTTGCCATTTCTGAACCGGTGAAACCGTTATATATGTTGTGTTTCTTCTACTGCTGCGCTTCTTTCTCTCTTTTTGTGTGTTAGTGGCGATGGCTGTCTTACTCTCTGCTTCTTCTTGTGTAGATCGGTTGTCTTCTCTCGGTGGAAATCGCTCAGCTACTTGGCGTAGCTCTTTGGATTCCTATCTGGCGGTGGGCTTAGTCGACATGGCCTTTTGGTTCCGGCTAACCCGGTTTGGATGAGACCGATTTCTTTTGATTTATTATGGTTTTTTGTTATTTTCTTTTATATTCCAGTTGTCTTATGTAAAAAAAAAATTAATACGAAGAACCTTTAAAAAGTATTTTAAATAGTAAATTTTTCATACTAAATTTACAGTTATTTCAACTTTGTAATAAAACTAGTTGTAACATGAATTGTCATTTTGTATACCCTCTTTACAAAAATTAAGAACTTTTTCTCACAATTGTTTTTCTCTCATCAAGAACACATCCTTTGAGTTTCAGCTCTAACAAATTTTATAACACCATTATTTATTTGATTTTTCATTTAGTTTTTTTTTTTGTTTTTTTTTTCCTTTTCTCTCACCAATCTCTTAGAGGCCTTTGTATGTGTTAGCATAAATTTAGCTATATATACAGTAAACAAATGAATATATATATAATTAAAATTGATAAAAAAAACTAAATGATTGACCATTTAAATTACAGTATTTATTTATTTATACAACTAAAGTCCTAAATTTTATGAACATGAAAAAATGAGAATATAATATGAGAGACAAAAAGAGATTTCTAATATTTTTTTCTTAAGAAAATTAAATAAAACTAAAAGTAAAACGAATGAAATAGTGATATTCAAACATTGATTATGAAATATTAATTTTAATAACAACTGAAAACATATTAATTATGTGTTAGATTTTTTAGGACCGAGTTTTGAAGTTAACCTCGGTTACCGGTTTCAGCCGGTTTCACCATTTTTCTCAAATATGGGTTTTAAATTGAACCAGACTTAGCTTTTTCAACTAGTAACGGTCGGAACAGTTCGACTGGCCGGTCTGGTTTTCAAAATACTGATCTTGACATAGAAAAATTATTTGTTTGTTAGGTTAAAATTATGTTGTCTAATTGTATCTTGTATCATGTTAAAAAATATATTTATATGCTTTCTCTCTTTTTGGTATTTGTTTATGAAGATATTATACCATAATGTACTATTATTTATAAAGTGGATTAAATAGATTTTCATGTTCTTTTTTATTTTAGATAATTTTGTATATTTTCATGTTTTCGATAATTTTAACTAATAGTATTGTTTGATTTTGCTTATTTGTCATGTTCTTCATGATTTTAGGTAATTTTGTTTATCTGTCATGTTTCCAATAATTTTAGTTAATAGTTTTACTAATTTGTAATATTTTTAATTGCTTTTACTCTTGTTACGAAACTCGCTAGGGTGCGACCGACCCGGGCCTTGAAAACAATTGGGGAGTACGCAGGGATGTTATTATCGTTATTATCGGTGTTTTTTATATAGAATATAAATAGTAAATACAAACAATGAATCGATGTAGTCCAGCGACTAATGGTATCAGAACGCGGTTCGACGACCCATTAGTTCTTTTTTTGTTTGTTAATGAAGGGTATAGAAGTCATGTTCTCTTCATCTTCCTCATTGAACCTGCAACCCTAATATCCGATGTTTCAGATTTTTCAACATAATTCTTTAATTTTCCGGTAGTTCGCGTCGTTTAACATTTTTTTCTTTGTTATTCAAAATCCAAATATTTTTTCCCCAATTTTATGGCCAAATAACATAGAATCGCCAAGGTCAAGGTTTGTGGAATGCTTTTTCGCCGCGTAATTGGCTAAAATCGTCGCATTTTAGAACAAGGCTTTTTTACCTAAATCATTAGTTTTAGTTATCTATATTATTATATAATATTATTTGTGAAATATTTTTTTACGTTCGAATTCTCATGTTAAAATTTAAACAGGTTAAAGTCTTTGTACTTTTAATGAATATTTAAATTTATTTATATATAGTTTTAAATAGAATATACAAATTAATACATATAAACCATTATTTATTATATAATTTTAAAAGGGTTTAATATTAATCTACGTAGTGTTTTTTTCTTAGTTTTGGTTTAAAAATATTATTCCAAACATACGAAAGTTCTACATATGCTCTTTATCGTTTTTTGACATATTTATTGTTTTCTGAGAATCTCTTTATCGTTTATTTAATTTTACTTTTCATAAGTTCTTTTTTTTTTGGAACACAACTTTTCATAAGTTCAATTGCAGAAATATGAATGTTTTTTAATAGGCATGGTTATTATTTGAACATACGTTTTACTAGATAATAATTATGTATTAAGCTATAGTTTAGCAAATTAGTTTATTACATAACAATAAGCTATTGTATATCAAATTTTCATTTAAACTATCCATAATTATCGTAAATCACAAAATAAAAGCGATCAAAAATAGTATATAACATACCTATAAAAGCATATCCAACCCACCTCTATAATAGAAATCTCTAAAATAAAAGAAAAAAATAAAGATGAAATTTTTGCTCCACTATGTTTTTCTATAATAAATATAGAGATAAAAATAACATTCTTCTATTTATAGAAGCAAATATAACAATTCTCTACCATAGAAGAACACATTAGATCAAAAACTTTATCTCTAATTTTTTTGGGGAATTTTCATGTCAAAGTAGTACCATTATTTATGTTTACCATCAGTAAAGAGACATTTTCAAAATACATTTTTCATTAAGAGGCAAAAAACTCTTATATTATTACTCAATATATAATAAATAATAATTTAAATAAATAGTTTTTTAAACATAAAGAAAATTAAATAAATAAATAAAAAATAAAAATAAAAAAAATTTAAAATTTATAAATGTTTTTGAATTATAATTTTTCAAATTCAAACTTTTTTTTATAAATTGTTTTTTTTTTAATTTTTTTCGAATTTGTTTTTCAAATTTTCTTTTTAAAACTATTTTTAATTAATTTAATTTTTTTTAATATATTTATTAGAACCCTAAACGCTACATTCCAAAAATTCTATCCCACCATTTAACTCTGAACCCTAAATGGCTAAATCTATATTAGTTAACCATATGGTTATAAATGTCTTTTTTCCTTTTTTTAAAAGTGAGAGCAAAACTAGTTAAGACAAACATGAAAAATGTTACTAAGAATGTGGTATTTTTGGTAATTTTTCATTTTTTTTTCTATTTTAGAGATCTCTATTATAGAAATGAGTTGGAGATGGTCTAAACAGATGCAAGGTTTAATCAATTCTCAATATAATACATTCACACTTTTATTTTTTTTTCATTCTTTATAAAATACAAAATTTCTTTGATTTTCCAAGTCAATTGTACTACCTTTAACCCAGTAGTTATATATCATTTTATTCTATTTATACTATTATTTTCAGAGAGTTTTTTTTTGCTTGAACTTTAAGTTAAAAATTAGAATAGCCAAAATGTTTGGTAATTTAATAAATAACTAAATTTACTAATATTTAATTAATCATAAATTAAAAGAAAACATTCAAAATATTTTGATAATTATCTTTATCTAAAAGTATTTACAGTTTATCCAAAAATATTTCCTATCATAACTTTTTTAAATTTAAGAAAACAGATATAAATATCTATATATATATTTCTTCAGTTAAAAGAAAAAAGTAGTTTTTTGAATAATATAAAACATTAATATTTTTTGATAATACATACTTATGCATGATAGATAAATATTATCATCTTATCATTTTATTGAGCTTAACATTAGGTACATTCACGTTACATAAAAACGGAAGCACACATAAACATTAATAAAATAAAGTACATTATATACTATTTTAAAATAATAATTGTAAAACTTAATTATATTTGTGTTTTGATAAATTTAATTTACTTCACTTGTAGTACATATTTGATACATATACCATTTTAGTTTGAGAAAATTACAGTCAAAGACATTTTTTCACTTTAAAATTTCACTTTCAGACGCATAGTTTGAAGAGCTTACTAACATACCCTTTAACCAAATTGGTCTCTTTAAAGTAAGAAAACAATTATTTTTTTATCAAAAGAAAACAATCTTTTATATATTACTTTTTTCTAGTAAAAACAAACTAGAAATTTTTTTTTCTAACCAATCACATCTGACAAATTTCTTTTTTTTTTTCATTTCACTGAAACCATCTTTATCTCTTTGGTATCACCTAAAACATTTATATTTCTTCCTAGAAAATAATTGTTTATCTCTTTGGTAAAACTCTATTTTTTAAGTTCCAATTCATATTAAATTCTAGTGTCAACGTAAATTTATCTTTTTCATGTGGTATATTTCTTTTTTTTTCATCTGGTATATTTGTAACGAACCGTAATTTTTGTCGTGTAAGGTTTGTTTAGTTGGAATCCTTCTAATTTGCTTATTGTTTCACATATTTAGTACTTTCAATTGATTTACTTTTTTCTCGGATCTAGATTTTTCTAATATATTTAGCTGATGACATCCACAACTCGGAATACAACTCGTACACAAACGGCATTCACACCTTAGCATCTACAACTCGTCGTCCACAAATTCACATATCCACAATATGTACAACTAGTCGTCCATAACTTCTTCCAAAATTCGTCCATCCTGAATATCAGTTTATTCTCCTCCAATCCATGAAATTAATCACATATCATTACACATTAAGGTCATAAACTGAAACATCCACAACTTATCTTTATATACTTTTTGTCCACAACTCATCTGTCCACTACTTTCTTGTCCATCAATTACTTGTACACACAGAACTTGTCCACAACAACAATGTCCATATCGCACATTCTTCTTTATTGTTGAAGTTTTTTCCAGAAGTTAGATTTTTTAATTACTAAAATATATCAATATGCATATTTGTCCATATGGATGTCAAAATATAGAAACAAAAAAATTACAATTGATTATAGCAACTATATTTGTTTTTGTATTTTTAAATTTGAAATTCAAACAATTTCAGATTGATGGGGTGGATGAATAATAATAAAACAAAAGGAATTTTAATATAACATATATTATCCAGCGTTGAATATAATTTTTCTATGTAGATCTGATGGCTTAGATTTAAACTCATCAACATTTTTCATCTAACTATTAAATGCCCATTTAAATTTATTTATTTACGGTCACTTTCTCATTAGTCTGAATTGTTTGTGAGCATATATCATGTCACGAACATGGCATTTTCGTCATCTTTTACCTAAACAGATGCATAAATTTTTCTTCAAGTGAAATATGTCTTTATATGTAAAAGAAAAGTCAAATGTGTCTTATATGGTAACTCACTCTTTTAGTTTTGGTTTACGCGTCACAAATACATTTGGATGTGATAGACATTATAGAGACTATATAAATTATATATATATATATATATATATGTGAATATTTTCATGTTTATTTTGATAAAAAATTTGTCAAACATAAAATTTTTGATACTTAAGTTATTAGTAAATATTTCAACACACGACTGTTTTCACATTTATTTTACGTAATAATATTTTTTATGATGTGATAAAAAATTTCGTCATATATAAAAATTTTGACGTTTAATTTATTACTAAATATTTTGAATAAATAAACAGTAACTTATTATGAAGATCTTGTAACTGGTAATATATTTACTTATAATGATATAAAATATTATATCTAGATATGCGGACAAAACATATAATATTTTTATTATTATTTTCTTTTTTTGTAAACTGTTTTTTTATTTATTATTTACCGGAGGTTTTGGTGAAGCTTTAGTATCCCCTGTTGGTTTTATATCCACAAATCATGATTTTATCAATTAATTAACTTTTTAAAGGACTTCTCAATAAAATTGGATGAAAGAAAGAAAAACTTATTACTTTTCTAAATGATAGACTGTTGTTGTTGTATCAAGATTGGTTTCTAGGTTATACACTGATTAATGTTAATACATTATAAGTTTCAATATATATTAATTAATAATATATATTGAACTATTGTAAGTTCATACCCATGGAAAATGTTTAGTAAAAAAGTTATGATTTATAACTAACTCCATTATATATTAATTGAGTAGCATTACAACCTTTGAGTATAGCCTCGTGTCATCACTATGATGATTATTAGAATTCTTAAAAAAATATGTTGGTACATCTAAATACATATTATACTTTTTATTAAATTAACTATCAAATTGATTAGAAGTGCATAAAATAATATTCTCTATTTTTCTTTAAATAAAAGTTACAAATTACCTAATATGATTAACATATATACAACAATTAATAATTTTGAATAATAAAGATTTGATAATAGTTTTTGTATCCTCCATCATATTTTGTTTATATATTATTAAAAAATTAAACAATCACATTAACCATATAATATAAAAATATATATATATTTTCTTATATGTTATATTTTAAATTTTTTAAAATGACTATAAAGTACCAAAACTTTTAAAAGTTCTATAATGAAATTTTGTATCATTTAATAGATATTCATATATATATATATATATTATTTAAATTAAGCATACTATATAAAATACATAAATATGTTAATTTGAAATTTTCATTGAAAAAGTATTGAGAGCTGAATATTTTAATTTTGAAATTTGCATTGAATTTTTAAAAATGATTCTAAATTACTAAAACTATTAAAAATCTCACATTGAAAATTTTGTGATCAATGGTTTAATGTTTTTTGTTACAGCAAATATAAAAATGTTAATAAAATTATATGAGTAGAAACTAAGTAACTTTAATTGAATATTCATATTAAAATATACTTTAAGAGGATTTTGGAAATAAAGTATTAGAGATTAAATATTTTTGACCTGATTTTGGAAATGCTTTAAGAGGATTTAGGAAATAAAATAATAGAAATTAAGTAAATCAAATTGGTTATTTGAGAATCTTAGTAAAATATGAAAGGTCGTATTATTTCAAAAAAAAAAATCTATTTGTAGCTATAGTTAGACTATTTTTAAATGTGAGTAGTTAGAAATAGTATAAGTTAATAGAATTATAGAAATTATAGTTAAAAAAAATATTCTACCTAGAATCAATTTGGATCCAATTTTATGATTTTGTTTTAATAGATTGTAAATATTAAGATATATGTGATGTAAATAAGATAAACCAAAACCATTTTGAACAGATAAAATGGTAAATACATTTTTTTTAGAAAGATCGGTGAACACACATTCCCCTTCTATATCATATTAAAAATATATCACATTATTATTAGTGTAAATGTTTTTGTGTAATTAAAAGAAATGTACAACAGAAAAACAAACAAAATATACATAATATGCCATTCAAGATTTATACATGCTTTAAACAATAAAAAATATTTACACAAACAATCTAAATGCTTAATTTGAAAACAATAACTATTGTAATCTATCTATATAAAAATATGTTCGCCTCTCTCCTATGATGCCACGTCATCAAGTCATGCGTTATGGAGGTGACACGTGTCCCATTTTATATTTGGGTCAAAATAAAACAAAAAGATCTCAAAGGTAATTGAACCCATCACCTCCAGCACTGGTAATTTCTCTTAGAACCACTAGGCTAAAGTCACTTTTTATAAATATGTGGCCGCGAAAATACTTATTATCATGTCGGCTGGAAGCCCATACTTCTTTTGCTTGTGTTCAGGACCGGCACTGAACTGACGTCAAGATGAAGATCATGAAGTTAAATTTTTTGCTCAAAACAGTTTTGCAATGTTTTCAACCTTTATAACTTGATGCATATAATATATATCAAAATACATTTGTTGTACACGCTTTTATTAGTTTTGCTTTTAAAAGAAAGTATTTGCAGTTATAAATGTTTTGTGCCAGTGAAGTAATGATTGAAAAACCTCTATACATATGTCATTTTAAAATAACACCCAACTTCTATATATAGTCAATACATATGTCCATGTTATATTCTAGACTAAATATTTTCTATTTAAAAAATATAGAAAACATTTTTTTTAGTCTACAAGCAAATGTTGTAAAGCAAGTATGCATTATACAAAATAATATATATTTAAAATCCATACGCAAAAACATAAAAGTTGATATATGCCTCTTTCTGACATATGCACACTCCACTATGAATAAGAATAAAAAAAAACAGTATTGTCATCAAACTTTATCACAAATCCACATTTGTACATCTATAATTATGAGTTGGACAATTAGTTAATTTGATACAATACCAAAGCAAGAATAATTGAAAGACAACTATACCACCGCATACTAATAAGTAACACATAACAGATAACCAAATTCTTGAATCTTAAAACAAATTTCGACACAAGCATTTAGTGAATATCAAATTAACTAATATCCCGCCCGTAGGGCGGGCGGACCCTAGTTGTATAAATTTAAGTTTCAATCCTGCGCATGGTGCGGATTATCACCTAGTATTAATTACTTTAAATTCATGTAAAAACTTTGGAAAACAGTCAATTATTCATTAAAACAGAATTAAGTATATTCTGTGTGTGTTTCTACAATTCAGAAACTTATGTATCTACTTCATATTAGTTAAAATCTCACAATTAGCTTGAATACGAGCTCCGTCTTCGGTCTGTTTTATAAAGACTTATCTGCGTTGGAGTTTAAATCAAAGAAAAAACCATAAAGAAGAATAAGGTACGATAGCGAATCAAATAAACTGGCATATGTATGCAGAAAAACAAGGAAAAGAAGAGACAGATTTGATAGTTGTTATTATTCATTGATCACACGATTCTTTTTATTTCACATTTATATCATCTCCAAATTGAACTAATATCACATCAACTTGATAAAAGAAAATTGGAATGATTATAATGATGAGAAAAAGTTGTAAACCAAAACGTTAAAGAATTATTAATTAATTTTGGATCACTAATGAACAGTGAAAGAAAGTGGTAATTGTTGACTAAAACAGATTATTTGAGTGGTGTTGTCGCTTTCAATTATAATCCGTAATTACTGAAATGAACAGAATCCAAGTTTGAATATTCGCTAGTGTAATATCGCCGGCCAATGTCAATGGGAAAATAAAGTAATGTTTTCAGGTAACACACTGATATTACTTTTATGAGCTTGAGTGTTTCTTTCTGAAAATCAGAAAGTGAGAGAGGAGACACGTGATATAGAGACAGAAGCCTGAGACTTTTGTGACATTAAGATCCAAACAGACCGGACACATCCACTCTGTCAACTTGCCAAGTAACCAGATAGTACAACACACACTCTCCCTACGTGGTCTTAGTCTCTTAGAGCTAATAAAGACAACAACAAAATTGTTTCTACGTGGTCTTAAAGTTAATAAAGATCACAACAAAATTGTTTCATTAGTTAACTGAGAATATAAATAAATTTATTTGATTTAGTGGCGGATTCATATATATATATTTAAAAACAAAAAATAAAAATACAAGAAAACAAGTTTTAGTTTGTTTTGGTCACTGTAAAGTCCACAAATCTGAAATGGAAAAAAAAATCATATCGCATAAGCCTAGCAAGAGTATGCAAAAGAGTACCTGTTTCTTTGTTTCTGGGATGACAGGCTTTGGAATATAATTTTTGAAGATGGCGTGGGAGAATATGTTTCCATAGATTGTGCATCCTGCAGATACAGGAACGATCTTGTTCTTGTATGGGTTTTTTTCTTATATACAATTACAAACTTGTTGAGACAAAAAGGTTTATGGGCTAACCCTAAAAACTGAGAGACTAATTCCAGGGTTGTGACAAGGACACCGTGGAAGTTGATGCTTCTATTCCTCTTCCGTGATTGATTGCAGAGTTTAGAGTCTTGTATTGTTCATTGACCGACTTGTGCATAGCTTGGCTGTATGCTTCTTTCGCCTGCCAAACAATAAGAAGAAAGTAAAGAGATATTCATGAACTGAATGGTGAGATAGAGACAATGGACTTTGATTTTGCTGATTTGAGTAATATACAAGACCTCGTTAGGGTTGTTGCAATCTGCCGTGACATCTGAGAAACTGATCTCAGGAGCTATTGATAGTCCGGTACCATGAAACCCAACTAATCTTTTCTCCCCAATTTCTTTCTCAACCTGTAGATGCAAACTGAGGTGATGAGAGGAAAGAAAAACAGAGAAAACACAAAACGGATAAATGAGAGCGCTAACAATACTTTGGGTGGAGGAGGCATGATGTCATAGCAAAGCAAAGACATTGGATAGATGTGTCCAGGAGCACCAGAATGTTCAACCAGTCTTCTCATGTTGTCCACCGACGAAGGATCAAAGGGTGCCTGAACATATTTTTATTTTAGATCAGTATCTTATGATATCCACCAGACACAGATAAGATCTCTGCATTTACAGTAGGCAGACTTACAGGAAACCATTCTCCAGTAGAAGGATCCGGGCGGTCCCTTCCACCGCTTGGTGCAATCCATATAAGTTGAGAGCCAGACCTACAGTGCGGTTCATGCTACATTTAGCAGAATAAAATCAACCTAATTCCTTTTATATTCCAAAGTCTATAGTTCTAATAGACCTTAGCAGTTTAGCCATCTCCTTTAAGCTTCGTGTGTTTGCTTTTCTTTTCATATCAACAAGCTCAGGATCATCGTTCATGTGCTTTTTCGAGTAAACACATATGAGATTCCTGAAAGAAAAGCAGGAGAAAAAACCCAGAAGTCGTCAATAAAAGTTTACTTATATTACACTTCAAGCCCATCATGAAGCAGAGCATTGTCAAAAGAAAGGTTGAGATACCTTCCCATACTGAACGGCTTACATAGAGGATCAGTGATGACTCTATCACCAGCCACACATTTCTGGAGCAAAGAAAAGAAGAAGGGATAAGTATATAGAGAGAGTAGTGTAATAGCTCAGAAGAAGGTTGGAAGGCTTACGATGTTCTCTCCTATGTATGGACACTGTGCTTCAAGTAAGAGTGAAATGACAGCTGGATCAGCTTCACTTTGATGATTTGATATTAGCACAATATTGTGTCCCTGAAATCAACCAATTAAAACATTGAGGTCCAAGATAGAAAGGAATTCAACTACTGATGGAGGGGAGGCAACATGTTGTGTTCAATTAACCTGCCGAATCTTGTCTTCAAGCTCAGAGAAAAGAGAAACATTTCCAACGTAAGAATTTCTGCAATGAAAAATAAGTTAAGGAGGTGTTAGAAGAAGAAGAAGAACACTTGATGCATGGCAAGAACAAGAAGAATGATAGATGAATAATGTCAGAGCTTACTTGAAATCAATGAGGGGACGGATGTATGTATGAACAAACTGGTAGTAGTCAAATGGTTCTCTGATAGCTTTATGATAAGGATTGAAAGTAAAAGGATGCTGAAAAAAGAGAGAGAGAGAGAAGGATTATAGACAATGTTTGTTGTAGAGAAACCATTAGAAGCGAATAGATAGATGGAGAAGAAGTACCTCGACACCAAGAAGCATGCGATCAAAAGCAACAGACATGTTGGATATAACAGTGTGAGCTGCCCTGGGAGCTCCACTACTCAACACCTAAAAAAGCATCAATAACAGTTTATTGCAATTGAGCAGACACACAAGTCGTACAAAAAACAAAAGGGAATGGTTTAGGTTTAGAGAGAATATATTAAATTAACAGCATTTTTGTAGTTGCAGAATAACTCTTCCATCCCTGAAGCAACATTGGGAGGCAATCTTCCAGCTTCTATTTCCTTCCTTAAACCAGAGATAAGATCTGAAAATGCAAAAGGAGTAGAGTTAACAAAGGCGTTGTTGCTACACTATAATAACCATTGCACGAGACACTCTTTAGGTGACTATGGTTGGAAAAGCTCTCTAGCGTGACTCAGTGTTTGTTTATACATGATCATAAGCAAAATGCAAGAGAATAGGAGAAGAGAAGAACCGTAAGCAGCGAAGAAGAGCTCAATTCAATAACATTATCTAGTCAAAGTCTAAATACGATTTCGCCTATTAATATGAGAGCACAAGCAATCAACCTCCCTATTTCTACCGCAAGCGAAAGTACGGAGTCAATTTCAAATGAGAAGAAGAAGACTAACAACCTTCTTCAGTTCGTGCATCCAAGAAGGTACGGGAATGGTTGAGCTCAGTCGGCGTCGTATTACTGAAAGAAGAAGTGGTAGCAGCGACGACTGATTCCTTATCCTGAACAAGCTCTGACATGGCTCTGACACTGAGGGCACAACGAAGAGGAAGCTTCTTGAAGCCGCGAAGAGAAACGAGCGAAAACCTAGGGGAGGAAGTTACGGTTGCAGCAGCAGCAGCAGCAACGGCAATGGACGAGGAAAATGTGAGAGGCATTAGTGTCATTAAATCGTGTGTGTGCGTAGGGGGGAGATGACTTCTTCACCTTTTTATTTTTCTTTTTTTAATTTATCCTAGGAGGACTGGACTTCTCTTCATCCTTCCCCTATTTATTTTCCACGGTCTTATACCAAATTAAAAACAAATAATAAATCTGTTATTTTTCCACTATTATTAGCAGTTGCGTGAGTAAAATTTTATTTGGCTCTGTGTGAGTTAATTTCTAGTTACAGTGTATTTATCTGAACAACTCACATGATTAATGGTAATATTTGGTTTTATCCCCAAAAAACAACAACTCACATGATTAAATTAAAACTCCGAATGGTAACTGCGGTTTGGTTTGAGCGGTGCGGAACAAGCGGTTTAACTGCGGTGCGGTTTTAACAGTTATAAAAACGTATAGATATATAATCAGAGGCGGAGGCAGTGAAGAAGAAGTGGGGTCAGCTGACCCCACTATTTTTTTAAATATATTTGTTTTTGTTTAAGAAAAAAAATATTGACTTCATTAAAATATAAAATTTGACCCCACAAAAGATATAATCCTACTAAAATAATTACAATACATTAAAAATTAAAGTTATAATTTGTAGTTTTTAATGGTTTATAAATTATCTTTTGAAAAAAAAATTATGACTCCGGTATAAAAAATTTCTGGCTCCGCCACTGTATATAATATATATAGAGATTTTTGTTACTGTTAACTGTGGTGCGGGGCTGGGCGGTTCGTAACATTCGAATTCGAAGCCTAAGTGTGTGTACATGATGTAAGCATAATTATAAACTACTTAAAATGTGGAAACAGGGTCAAGATGACCTCTTCTTTAAATGTTTGCCCTTTGTTTCTTGAACAAGTCATATTTATTTGCGTACACATTGTGATAACGACATTTTAAATATAAATTATTTTACGTCAAAAACAAACCATCACGTAAATTTTACAACAATCACGTAGATCTCTAATTTAATGAATTCTCGCAACCAAATTTGATTAAATAAACTATATACGTCTTATTTTTCCTTAGTTGTGTCAGTGGTTCAATTTGCTGGCTTTCTTCATGTAAATCAAGAAGAGAGTTATTTGACGAAATCATGTCTGTGTAGAGACGTAACGATAATTAAAAACAATGTGAAAAATATAAAGTCTAAACGGTAGTTAATTGACAAAACAAGATATTGTTATGGTTCAAAGTCTGAGACGTGTCAATAATAACAATCTTCAAGTCTAAACGGTAGTTAATTGACAAAACAAGATATTGTAAAACAATATGTACATTTTTTTCATATATTCATATTTTCAAACGAGTAGATAAGTTTCAATTATTTTAAGATTCCCTCTTTTCTTATCAAAAGTGTCGGTCAGTGAATTTGTTGTTGTGTGCCCTGAACGGCACAGAGGCCACACCAACTTGAAGATTGTTATTATTGACACGTCTCAGACTATGACTGGTCCGGATATAGGCGGACCAATTCGAGTCCAGGGTCCCCATCAGTGCACGAAACAGTGTTTATTGGAGAGCCGAAAAAGTTTTGATTCTTTTGACAAAAATATAAAATTATCTCAAAACTACAAGTTCTGATTCCAAAGTGACATCTAAGAAACTCCATAACATGAAAGCAACCTCTGGAAGATAGGAGAGGAAAACCTATCCGAGGAAGTTGATGATCACCAGGTGGAGGACCAAGTTGCAGAGTACAAAATCTGCAAATGCTCGTTCTGGTGCCAAATCCTGTAAGAGTGATCCAAGTAAGAGCCAAGAGGTGGGTGATTCTTGATAACTATAATAAATGCAATGCATTGCAGGAACCTAATGATGAATATAATGACAATATTGATTGCGTTGGCTGTTGGGAAAAGAGACCAATTGATTCCCATCCCATGTTCACAGGTTATTTTCAACATCTATATATAAATAAAGATGATGTATATTTCTTCAATGCAATCGATGTACAAAGACCTAGAAACAATGCATAGTGACGAGAATCTAACTCTCCCGCAAACCCCAACCCCTAAAATATTCTCCAAATGCCTAAACTGCTATCACAAACATAGCCACAATCCCGCGTAGGTTTGTTACAACTGTTTTGTGCTACACTAACGAGAACACCTTCTCATTATACAATTCGACTGTGTAACTAAGGTATATGTTTGAGTTTGGATTGTAATGATATAAATGAAATTATCATATAAATTTTGTTCTGAAATAAATACCTTGAATTCCTTGTTTTCTTTGTTCACTTGAATCCGGAGGCAAACTATAAACAAGAAAACAAAGAAGTTAGTTAGTTTCATAAAATTCACAAGGTACATGTATTCTTATGTTGCCCAAAATGCTAAAACTTACCAGCAAGAACTGCCGTCCCGACACAAGAGAGTACTCCAGACAGGAATGAATTAAACGGAAATGATCCCACCAAAGCCATATAAGCCACCTGTTGAGTCAAAAAAAAAAAACATTAAGAGAAAGCTCACACTCACTTGCTAGGTGCTCAATCTTTCGGCAAATTCCACAGCTAGTAAACTAAAGAAAATGATTTAAATGCTACACATGCGGTAAGTAGAGAGAAGTCAAATTACTTATCCATGATCTTTTCTCTGCTAATCAAGACACAAAGCGCAAGAGACGTTTCATTCTCTCAGATGATTGGAATATACATCATACTTTACCATTTCATTCGAGTTTAAGTGAAACAAGAGACTGATGCGTAACCCATTTGCACAACAAACAATGCATTGCAATTTAAAGTTATAGGTGGGTTCATAAGCAGATTCTTAGATCTAAATCAATTACCTATCCAACAATATCTGATCATGAAAAAAAAAAACATATCGGGACAATCTAAACTTAGTAAAACAGATCCATAAGCAATCTAAAGAAACGACTCGAGAATCGCAGATCCAGAAGCTATAATTCGAATAAGGTAAAGAGTACCTGAATCAGAGCAGTGAAGACAGCGAAAACAACGTACAAGTCGATGATCTGCCAAATAAAGGACGAAGAAGGACATTCAATATTCAACCCGATTCGCCAAAAAAAATAAAGAAAGTGCGAACCTTCAGATTAGTTGGAGTAGCAGAATAAGCGGAGTGAAGAGAACGGAATAGATCCTGAGCATCCTTACTTGTCGACTTCACCATTCTTCTCAATGACCAAACCTACAACACACAAATCTATCTCTCTCTTTCTTCACGAGTCTCTTGAAGACTTATCACTCTCCTAATCTTCACGGCGTCGTTTTGTAAGTGGGCCGTTCTTTCTCTTCTTTGGGCCTTGTTTAATATCCTCAACAAGCGTCTGTTTCATAAAACGGATTTAAACCAAATAAAATAGAAATATAAATTATTTTTTTCTCGCTTCAATTCCGCCGCGTCAGTTGTTGTAACCCACACACACTTTTCTCGCTTCTGCCGTCTTGTCTGTCTCTCCACCGATTTTCAGACACTAGTTTCTGTCCGAAAGAGTTTCTTTTCCCCGTTATTATTTAAACTACAAAATCGAATAATGTCATCGTTTCTCAGTTTCCCGGCCATTTCACCTCTCCCATCTGCTTCCTCCGGCGCTTCATTTCGTCATCGCTCTTTATCTCCCCGGTCATCCTCTCTCTCTTTATCATCTATGTTTGTTCTTTGAGTGGTTCTATGAAAAAGACTGATTCTTTTGGACAACATATACTAATGAGAACTTGGCCCTCCTTATACTGTGAAATGAAGCTTTTTGTGTGTATCTGTTTTTACAGATTGTTCAAGCCTTGTGTTAAGTGCAGCTATGCAGAAGCAGCTCCAATTGACATTGTAGCAGATGTCAGATCTGAAAGGGTACGGAAAGAGCAAGATAATACTTGTGTGTATATAATAAGAATATTTTATGTTTCAGTTAAGAAGGTGTTTTTTTTCTCTTTAGTTAGGTTGTAGTTCTTGGAGGTAATGGTTTCGTTGGCTCAGCTATCTGCAAAGAAGCAATCTCCAAGGGAATCGAGGTTGTTAGTGTCAGCAGGTAAAACAAAAAAGAGAGTAGAAATACAGTGATGGCATCAAAATCTTTACCTTTTTGACCCTATCAACCTCGATTGATTTCTTTAGGTCTGGTCGTCCTAGCTTGCAAGATTCATGGTTGGATCAGGTTACATGGGTTACTGGTAAGTACTTTTGCTTCATTAGATTGTACATACCCAAGTTTGGTTTCTTAATGTGGTGTCCTCTTATGTAGGTGATGTTTTCTATTTGAACTGGGATGAAGTACTTCTCGGTGCCACTGCTGTAGTTTCGACCATTGGTGGTTTTGGAAATGAAGAACAGATGAAAAGAATCAATGGTGAAGCAAACGTTATCGCTGTGAATGCTGCTAAGGATTTCGGTTAAGTATCTCTATTATAGCTTAAAATTTGAGTTAAGTATGTCTCCATGTTTTTTTTTCTTCATTTTAATATCTTTTTAATGTGTGTAGGGGTTCCTAAGTTTGTCTTGATCACTGTTCACGACTACAATCTTCCACCATTTGTTCTATCCAGCGGTTACTTCACCGGAAAACGTAGCGCAGAGGCAGAACTCCTCTCCAAATATCCCAACTCCGGTAAAAAGATAGATCCAGCTCACCTTCTTGATTTCGGTTTAGTGTAAAACACTACTCTTATCAGAAACTTAACCATATCTCTTTGTAGGAGTTGTGCTGAGACCAGGTTTCATATATGGGAAAAGAAAAGTGAACGGATTTGAGGTCCCGCTTGATCTGGTCGGGGAGCCACTAGACAAAATCTACGATGCTGCAGAGCGGTTCATTAGACCGTTGAGGTCTCTCCCTGCGTCTGATCTCATCTTGGCTCCACCGGTTAAAGTCGATGATCTAGCACTTGCTGTGATTAACGCCCTTAAAGATGACGATGTCTTTGGCATTTTCACTATTGAACAAATAAAAGAAGCAGCTTCAAAAATGAGAGCCTTGAGCTACTAAATAGCTTCTTCTGTTCCTCTCCTTTTGCATAATTTGTAACCGTATATATATTTGCTTGTTCCCCGACGAGCAATCGTAAAATTTCGGGACCGGAGATTTCTCTATTAACTAGGCCTTGTCCGCGTTACCGCGTAAATGATATCATAAGAAAATTCATAAGTTAATTTATATGTTTTATCTTATTGTATGTTTTATCTCACATTGGGTAATTTTACAATATTCTGATCGTGACATAGTAGCAACAGTAAATTCACTGTGAAACTGCAGTTACTAACTACTAATAGAGTTACTGGTAATTTATTGAATGCGTTCAAAGTTGTTTATAGTGTGTTGAGCTAAATATATTTTTTGAATGTTTAAAGTTGTTTTTTTTTTTTTTTTTTGGCAACCAGTGACTATTCTATTACTCAAACTTGAGGTGGTCTAGGTAACCAGACCGAAATAGAACAACCAACAAAACACAATGATCTATGAAAAGAACGGGCATTCCTAGCTAGCGAATCAGCAATTCCATTTTGCACCCTTGGGAAGTATTGAATTTTGAAGTCTGGGAAGCACATCTTAAGAATCTGAATGACCTCCAGCTCTGTTGAGAAATTTGGCCATGCCTGTGGGTCAGTCACCATTGCAATCAGGTCCTTGCAATCCGTTCTAAATTTCTGACATGTGGAGTGTTGTAGCATGCTCTCCATTGCCCATCTTAATGCTTCCAGTTCAGAGTGTAGTGACGTCTCGCGCCTCCTTACGTTCCTTGTTCCCATTAGTTGTATCTTCCCTCTGTCATCCTTCCATACCCATCCAATCCCACTGAATTGATCCATAGAGGTCCATGAACCATCCACCATACAAATGTTCTCCAAGCTTAAGGCTTGTGTCTCCTCAATCATGTGTGTCTGTGGAGGAGTAGGTGTAGAATCCTTTGCACTATACCATGCCTGGCATTCACTCTCTTCATATCTGACTAATTCCAAGGGATCTCTATCTATGCCTCTGAATAGCTTATCGTTCCTCGCTTTCCAAATGTACCAAATTATCCAAGGATATGGGTCTCTGTCGTTATGTGGTTCCATAATACTATTCTTCCTCCAAAAAAGATAATCCATGTTGGCGTAGATACTCGAAGTAGGAAAAGTCTGAGAGCTCGATGGTGTTGATGACAGTGCCCATGCTTGTACTGCCGGTGGGCACTCAAAGATCGCATGAGTAGCCGTCTCTTCCGACTCTCCACATCTTGAGCAGTAGAGTTATCACATCGCATATTGCGACGTACCAGATTTCTTATGACAGCTACGTGCCCAGAAATAAGTTGCCAAATAAGATGACAAATCTTTTGTGGTGCATTGACTTTCCAAGCAAAGGCTTGAAGCTTGGTTATACTGGGCTCAACAACTTCTTTTTCCTCCACATTTCTCAGAATATTTGTCGCTACCCAATATCCAGATTTGACAGTATATTGTCCATTTTTGGTATAGCTCCAGCAAAAAGTATCACTTCGATGAGTAGAGCTTATGGCAAGACTCTGAATCATCGATATATCCTCTTGGTCGACATATTGTTCCATTATGCGAATATCCCACTCCTTTGTTTCAAAATCAATAAGATTACTGACTAACATGTTTGGACAGAATGTTTAAAGTTGTTTATAAGTGTACTATAAGCTGACTTTAGGGATATTTGGTTCGATTTAAAGCGTGTGAAAATTAGATCAAATGCGTCAGCATTGACTTGGTCGAATTTGGAGGAGATAAAGATTAATGATGGTTTCTGGTAGGAAAGGCAATGTAAGAGTTGGACCACGGGCCTGGCCCGTAAAAACTTGCTGCAGAGTGGAATTGAAATAGGTTTTAGTAGGTCCGAAAAAAGCGGGTCTCGCGAGATGGGACTTTGAGAGATCGGACCGAATGCAGGATGTGCCATAGGTTGACTTGCAGGAAATTGAATACCCGCAACCTAATCCTCATTTATGTCTTCACCTGCAAAAATGAAAGAGATAGAGAAGGTAAAGAAGGTGATTCGGTCTTAGATGTTCGCCGACGACCTATGGAGCTCCGGTGGCGGCGATTTGAGGGTCGGTGATGCTTCCAGACTCCCATGTGTCTTCCATCTCCAACAGTGGAGTTTCTTTAAGCCATCGGGAGAAACCTTTGAACTCACTTTCCGCAGAAGACGAAGATTCAGCTCCAGCAATGGGTTCTTCAGCGATGGTGACTGCATGCCTGTCACAGGTAAAGAAAGATCAATCTTGGTTTGTTGTTGTTTTATATGTTCTCGGGTCTAACACTCTAACTCTTTATTTCAGGTGGGTTCTCTTCTTCTTTTAGAGTTTATATACTTGACTGCTTCGATCCACCACCAGAGCTTTTATTCTTCTAAGATCCACCGCCAGAGCTTCTATTCTTCTAAGATCCACCACCGAAGCTTCGACTTAGCTGCATGCATGGTCGTCTTCATCTCTAGTTCAATCCTCACGTACTGATGTGTACTGATGTGTATTGATGCGCCATGAAGCATCTGAAGCGTCCTCAGCCATGTCTTGAAGCGTACTGGAGCTATATATCCGTTTGTAATCCATTGTCCGCGGACCGACCCGCGAAGGCCTACATGTTTTGCGGTACGGGTTTGTTTAGCCATTCTGAAGACCGCAGCCCGCGTGGGACATGCTCGCTGTGACCCGCTCGACGATGAACCAGCTGCAGTTTGGGACGAGACTGGAGAACCCAATTGCCATCTCTTATTTCCGGCTACAACCTTTCATCCGGTATGGACCTTTGTCTGGATTTTCCTTGGATTTAAGGTGCATTGGAAGCACATACTCCTTCTGTTTCTCAAAAGAATATGATTTTAATTTTTTTACTTTCTTTATAAAAAAACATCATTTTATATTTAACCATAAAAAACAACATTTTATATTTGCAATACATAATTTATACAAACCAAAGGTTGTGGCCATTGTTGCAGCTAAGGCCCTGTTCGTTTTGACATCACCGCGACTAAAAATTAGTCATGATTTTCTTCTTTACTGGTTTCCGGAGTTTAAAACAAAATACACATAAACAAAATAATGAAAGGAATTCAGTGTTTCTGTTTTCGCTAAAAAGAGCGACCTTATTCATATGTTCTCTCTCTTCCTATTGACAAGAAACACAAAAATTCCTTCACCTCATATTTTATTGAAACATTTACACTATCAGACACTTTCCTACTTTATATTACAGTATCAGACACTTTCCTATACTGAGACACTTTCCCTAACAGCTCTTGTCCCATCTAGTTTGTTTCCTAACAAACATATTCCCTTTTTCGTTACAGTCCAAGTGCTCAGCTTCTTCCCATTTGTCATTTAGGCGGGATTAAACCCTAGCCGTCGATTTAGCATTTTAGTCAATGGCTTAGATTTTCTTACCCAGATCTAGACAAGACACATTACTTTCTCTAAATATCTTCTTTAAACATCAACCATTAGATCAAACCTAGTACATTGAACGGCCGAGATTTGTTGCCGCAGAACCACCATCTTCTTGGTACCTTTTGTCGTTCTTTCTAAGAACATCTTCAGCTTTACCTCATTCTGTCTTCAGAAACTAAGAACATCATCAATCCCCTGAAAGGGGAATCTTCTTATCTGTACGACAAGTCGAGCTTGGTTAGCTAACTCACCACTTTTTTTAGGTCTTCTTATCACGTTATCTCCGACTAAAGGAATATTTATCCTATTTGTTGCAGGCAACTACCATGGCCGACCACTGTATGATCATTGCCGGCGAATGGAAGACCTCCGGCGACGGTAGCTGGAACTTCTCCATCGACAAACACCAAATGTCGAGGATCCTCACCCTTAGCCCCTCCATGACGTTGCTAGAACTTCAAAACAATGTCTTGGACGAGTTTTTCCCTCACACCCAAACCCGCCCAGAAGCCTCTTTGAGCTACTGGCCTCCGAACTCCAAAGAACTGGCAACTGGGATCTCAACCCACCTGTCATGCTCACACACGATGGTTCTGTTTCTTTCTTCTACCGGCATTTCGAGGTACAGAAAGCCATGAACTTGTTTGTGACGTTCAACCATCTGTCTGACCCCGTCCACACGAGTCAAGTTGCTGAAAATCTATTCCCATTCACCACTCCCGACCAGCCTATCACCAAACCCCCCCATCTACTCAACCGTTATTCTGGTCCTCGTCCTCCAACATCCGGACTATCCCCGCCATCTAAATTTCCTTGCTTTTCCCTTTTCCCTGATGGTGATTTATTTGGAGCCAGTCCTTCTAAGCCATCTAACACAACCAACAGCCCTCACTCAACTCCTTCAAAGACCCGGCGTTTCTCGCTTATTGATGAGACTGTTCTTTGTAGCGATGATATGCTAGAAGAGATGTTCAAATCAGACTCCGACAACATCCCCGATAGTTGGCGAACAGAAGCTGAGGAGGAGGAGGTTATCGGTCCTGACAGTCCCCTTCCTCCAGGCTTTGAAGAAGTTCAACCACGCGGTTATGACCACGAGTTTTGGGACCCTTTGATTGCAAAACATCTCGGTGGATCTGATGCGGAACAGGTGTTTGCCGGCATTGATGTTCCCAAAACGGCTCCATACAATGTCGACAACACCTATGCCTCCACTGAAACATCACCCGCAGTGCCACCAACCACCCAGAAGCCTGATCCTGAAGACCCTACCTCAGACCATCACAGCTTCACCCATGTATACCCTAATCCGATGGACACAAGCACACCTCAATCAGTTCCCTCAACCACCACACCACACCGGAGGTATCCACATGGACAACCCGCTACACCTTCAGCCGGAGCACAACGCCAGACAAATCCACATGGACAATCTAATTTTATTCCCACCGGTGTACACAAGTCATCTACTCCACATGTACACCCAACCTCAAATCCGTGTACACCCACACCTCGTTCCAACAATCATCCCCCCCAAGTCCCTCCTTCCACTCCGCCGCCGCGCGAGACCAGGCCACTCTCAGAGATCAGTGATGAGGAATTCGACGTCCCACCACTCTTTGACGATCTTTCATACGAATCTGAGGATGTTCCTGACTTGAATTGGGAGGACAGCTGCGAGGAACCATTTGTGGGGAAACTGTATGCAACTAAGCAGGATTGTCAGATTGGCCTTGCTATCTATGCAATCAAGGAGCGGTTCTACTTCAGGCAAACCCGCACCACAAGGCATTCCTTTGTGCTTAGTTGCCATGATACTAAGTGCGATTGGCGCATACTGGCGAAGGAGCTAACCAATTGTGGTTACTACACAATCAAGAAGGCCCAGCTTGATCACACCTGCACCATCGAGACACGCAACCTATACAGGAAGAAGGCCACATCCAAAGTCCTTGCCCACATATACCGCTCTCGCTACACTGAACCCATCAATGGACCTAAGTCACTTCAGCTTCAGCAGATGATATTGGAAGACCTTCGCATCGACGCTTCCTACATGAAATGCCACAGGACCAAAGAACAGGCAGTGGATAGCACTGTTGGAAATGCTGAGGATTCATTCCTCAACATCGCTTCCTACTTTGAGAGGCTCAAAGCTACGAACCCAGGGACAGTTACTGCTATTGAGACCGAGCCCGACATTGAAGGCAACACCCGTTTCCTCTATGGATTCCTTGCCTTTGGTGCTTCTATACAGGGGTTTAGACGCCTACGCAAGGTTCTTATTATTGATGGGACACACCTTTCCGGGAAATATAAGGGGGTACTACTCACGGCTAGTGGTCAAGACGGAAACTTCCAAGTCTTCCCTCTTGCTTTTGCTGTTGTTGATGGGGAAACAGAACATGCCTGGACCTGGTTCCTCACCAAGCTTGAACGGATCATTGCAGACTCAAATTCACTCACCATCATATCTGATCGTCACTTATGTCTCATCAAAGCCAAGCTTGCAGTCTTCCCCAAGGCACATCATGGAGCATGCATAGTCCACTTAATGCGCAACGTTATCTCACGGTTCAAGAACAAAGGTCTTGCAAAGATGGTATGTGAGGCAGCATTCTCTTACCGGCGCAAGGATTTCGATCTCAACTTCACCAAAATCAGGCAGGCCAATGGGGAATGTGCCACCTACCTTGAAGGGATCGGGACTTCAAAGTGGTCTAGGACTTACTTCCAAGGAGATCGTTACAACCTACTAACCAGCAACACTGCAGAGCAGCTCAACAACGCTCTCAAGAAATCCAGATCTTCACCCATAATTGAGTTATTCATGTTCATCCAGCGCATGTTGACTCGCTGGTTCTCTGCTAGAAGGACTAAATCCGCCAAGTGTAGGGGTTTTGTAACACCAGAGGTTGAAAAGGTTATGCAGACACATATCAGGCTCACCAAAGGCAGCAAGATAGCTAACATCAACACCTGGAGCTACCAAGTTAGAGGCCTTTTCGGGCATTCCAACACTGTCTCTTTAGAAAACAAAGTCTGCACCTGCCAGGTCTTCCAGAAGCTTAAAATCCCATGCGGTCACGCTCTTCTAGCTGCTGATTCCATCGGTCTCCCCTATGTTCAGCTTTTTGGTGATTGCAACAAGACACAGACATGGATTGAAACATACGCTGGGGTTATCTACCCTGACGCTCCCATTGGAGACTTCCCCATCCCAGAAACAATCACTTCTGTGACGTTGTTCCCCCCTCTGACTCGTCGTCCATCTGGACGCCCAAAAGAAAACCGCATCGCCTCTACCGGCGAGATACCGGTAACAAAAACAATTTACTCCCTTATGTTAGACACATACTATAACTCTCCTCTCTTTTAATGGCAGGCACCCAAGAAGAAAAAACTTGTCCCTAACAAATGCGGACGTTGTGGAGGCACGGGTCACAACCGGACCAACTGTGTTCTACCTATCTGAATGTGGTGAATACTATATCCACGAGTGTTCTCTCATGGATAGCGAATTCACCATCCTTTTGTTTTTTGCTTTATCAAGCATTTTCACATGTAATAACTTTATCTAGCATGTGATGCTACCAACGTATGTACTGTCCCTTTTTGGATTGTCTACCTTTGTTGTTTCGGATTATCTGTATGCGTTTTGGGGGTGCTTATCGACTTTTCCACGCGTACAGTCAATTCTGTTTTGTCCATCTGTACACCCGGCATTCCTAGACCAAAAAAATTGTCTTCCAACCAACGTATCTTCTTAACTTTTACCATACTAACTACAAACAACTGATTCATCCTAACATTTATACTTGTATAACATCAATTTCAGACATGTCTACACCCACTACAATCGTATTCACATAAACATAAAAACAATCTTTTGGTTCTACGTTGTACACGTGAACAATCACTCTAATATGTATCCACATGTACAACCACTCTAATATGTATCCACAACACTAACCCCCAAAAACTAATTTTCCTACAAAGTTCATACTAACACCTTTACATGTTAAACATCATTACAATCTTCGGTGTTATCTTCTACACGTGAACAAGTAATCCAACATGTATCCACATGTACAATCTTTGCAAATTTTGTTCTGTACAAAACTTCAGAGTTATCTTGTACACGTGAAATTCCGTAATATGTATCCACATGTACAACCACTCTAGTATGTATCCACAACACTAACCCCCAAAAACTAATTTTCGTACAAAGTTAATACTAACACCTTTACATGTTAAACATCATTACAATCTTCGGTGTTATCTTGTACACTTGAACAAGTACTCCAATATGTATCCACATGTACAATCTATGCAAATTTTGTTCTGTACAAATCTTCGGAGTTATCTTGTACACGTGCACAAGCACTCCAATATGTATCCACATGTACAATCTTTGCAAATTTGGTTGTCTACAAATCGCTAACCCACACTAACTAATTTTGGTACAAAGTTCATCCTCACATCTTTACATGTTAAACATCATTGTACCAGCAACACATACGTTCAAAATATACGAAAACCCTTGCTCCCCTTACGATTTAACTCAATACAAGCAGAAACATAACCCACGATTCACAAAACCTCAAAACGTTAGTATATATTCACATGTAAAACTGCATTAAGCCGTGTTTCACAAAAACAAAAGACAAAATCAGAAACATAAACCGGGAATCACATAACCATAAAAAATCAGCAACATTTGTATCCACATGTACAACTTGGTCGGACATTTGTTCTACGCAAATGCCTAGCACCATATATAACAACATCGACCTTGCAACTACAACTTATGACACAAACCAACAAGTCTCACAACGTGAATATCTTTTCACATGTTAAACTGCATTAAGCCGTGTTTCACAAAAACATAAGAAAAACTATCGGCTTATTCTTAGTACACGTGAACAACGCTTCCTATACGTATCCACATGTACGTCCAGGTTCTCAACAATATATTCTCATATCCACATGTACACGTTTGCGCATTGGGTCATTCAGCCTAAGAAGCAAACAACGCAATTCACCTTCATTACGTTAATATAATACAAACACAGCATACTTCTTAAAACACGTTCAATACATAACCCTAAGTTTCACTTATATTACGTTCACGTCCACAAAACACACCGAGACCTTAAAAAAAACAAAGACAACATCCAAAACACAACATCCAACAATACATAAACTCTCACATTCACTGGTTCACCTCTCCCACATACACAGGCAAAACCCAGTCCTTGTACAAATCCATAGCCCACTGCTTCCTCATTATGTCCACCAACTCGTCTGTCAAGCCATCCATTCTTGGGTTTGGGTTCCCCAAAGCATGCATCTCCATGAATTTGACTGCTACAGGTCCGCAATCTCCACTGCGGCGGTTCTCGTAAGCCCCACCCATTCTTTCAACCGTAAAAGGATCCAAAGTATACGATCCATCTCCAGGTGGGGGACAAACATTAGCAACCATGTAGGGGAGCATCTTCGACACAGTTCCCATTATACCCCACACAACTGACATGTCTTTCAGCCCTGGGTTTGGGTCCAACACCAACACACGCCAATCTTTCAGGCTGATGCATAAACCAACCCAGTGGTTTCCATCCCAAATCATGGGAGCATACAACGTATCAACATCAGCTCCCCACCTTCTCCCTTCCTTAGTTAAAAACCCTGAAAGCCGCCCATCGCCCAACACCCTTCCCCTGTTACCCCTCGCTGCGTTGAAAGACCGGGCCTTGCCTTGCAAATGTCCAACAAACCATGGCGGTAGAAACAGGCACCGCCTTTCTTTTAGTTTCTCCTCATGTCGCTTAGCTACGTACTCCACCAAAACTTCGATATGCTGTATCCACATAGACAATAAGCTACACCAAACAACCAAAAAAAAAAAAAAATATTTAGGCACAATACCTGAGTCGATACCCATTTTTGGGGGACAGCAAGATCAAGGAAAAATTCATTATCCAAATCAAATTTCCCCGCATTCAAATGCAACCTGGCAACAAAAGAAACACACATCAGTCCAAATCCACTATCATCACAACATATTTCCCAGCAATCAGAGGCACTTACACTTTAGGGTTCTCCGACAACACAGTCTCGAAAAAACCCTGGTCTACATCTTCCACAGTCGGAACAAACTTCTCCATTGTAAAGGACTCCTTAGCCAACAGCAAGGCTGCCAACTCCGCCTCCCTCTCCACTGGTTTATGTTTCTCGCTCCTCTGGCAAGGCGAAGAGTCGCTTAACTCCATCAATTGGTTCTCTCCATTTCCATCGCTATCCGAAGCTGTTCCCTGCGAACACCCAATAATATAACTATCATCCCACAACCTTTGGTGTACACACGAACAAATCTACTAGTTGTACATATGTACAACTCTACTACTTGTACACCCGTACAAGCGTCCAATACAGTGCAAAATCACAAATATGATATAGTTGTACACACAAACAATCGAAAACCCTCATGTCCAAACCTGCTCTTCGGCTGTTTTATTTTGAACCTTTTTGTCCGCTTCTAAGCCAGAACCCAATGACCCATCTCTAGAATCTAAAACTGCAACACCCTACATACCCCATCAAAAGAGAAAACGAAGTGTCAAATGTAGATACATGTTCAATGGTATTTAAATAAATAAAAACCAATTAAGCTCACCGTATCCATTGGGTTGTCGAGTACGTCATTCTCACCGTCACCATCCGCTTCTTCATCACCACTAAGGACATGTCCGTTCTACACAAAAACACACGTGCAAAACAAATTAAATGAAACAACTCAAAACCATATAAACATTTTAACAATGGCCGCAATTTATCATCAAAGTTATTTTTTACCTTCACGCTAGGCAAACCCATCCTATCGCCATCCCCTGTTGAATTGCCCTCACCTTCCATTCTCTGTGGACAAACATAATCAAAGTAAAGCTCCACTTTACTTGCACAGTTGTACAAACTAGTTCGCTTGTCCATATGTACCAGGTTTTAATTATTACCTTTACATCAATGGCATTCGTTGCTTCCGGAGACTCCGAACCCTTGCCAACCTCTTCCTCAGGCATCTCAGTCACCTCACGGGTTATAACACCCACCAGCCTATTCAATTCCCCAAAATCCTGTCAAACCATGTAAAACATATTAGAGAAACAAAAAAAACACAAAGGCAAGTATAACACGAAAGAAAATTACCACTTCTGTCCCGCAAGGGCCATCAGACCCAGATATCCCCTTATTAGCAACCACATCACTCTCCTGCTCAACATAAGATAACGGGTAAGCGTTGCCAACAACCAGCCCCCCAGTTTTGCTGCCTACCTCATCCTCAGTTACGTAGAATGTGTTGCTCCCACTACCATATAATACAACGTGTGGCTTCTCTGTTTTTTCCCCCTTCTTAGTATATAGCAAGGGAACACCATCTCCTTCCTTCAAGCTTTTTTCACCAACGGGGTCTTCACCCTCCTGTGCCCCCGCTAACGAATCCAAATCCTCCATGCGGTCCTCATCACCGTCATGGTCGCTTCTACCAAAAAGATTGCCTACCTCCAAAGAAACACCGCTCTTCTTTCTCCGACGTAACGATCCCAATTTAGCAGTTGAAAACTTTCCACCCGATTTGGACTTATACTTCTTCAGCATCCTCCCTTGCTTCTCTACAACCTTGTTTAGCTTTTCAAGCTCTTTTTTAAGGCCCTCAACAACACCAACCAAAGCCTCGTACTTATCTTCCCCAACCTCAGCTTTCCGGGTAAAGTATCTGCTTAGCCTCCTCTGTTTCATCAAAGCCCCTGCCTCCTGTTTGTGCGTTAGTTTCCGGATTTTCCGTTTAACCTCTGCAACAACTGGGTCGTGGACATAGAGTGGTTCTTTAGCATCACCACCGCCCCACTCCCCTTTTTGAAAATTGTACCCCTTCTTCAAAAGCTCAACCATATACGTCACTTTCCGGTCAGAGATTTCACAATCAAACACACCCCATCCATCATCTCTGTCCTCATCAACCTCCATCATTGGCAGAACCGTCAACTACATCAAAAACATTGCAACATGTTAGAGTCTATACTTTACCAATTGTCCACAACTACAACAGGCGCATGACTTAGTCCTAATTTTTAATTGTCCACAAAAAAGGATTAACAAAAAATATCCATACGTACACTGCCACAAGCTTATCCATACGTACTACTTAACCCTCACATATCCACATGGACCATCATTTCTAACCCTACTACACTTGTCAGCATGTACAAGCAAGAATCAATTGACTACCAAATGCCTGTACTGACCTTTGGATTATGCTCCGCCGCAAGGACATCAGTGAGGACGAGCCCCGTATGTGTTGGCAACTTGTCCCCAACATAGCTCAATAGCGTTACACTATCGTCGCCTCCTAAGCGGTCTAGCAAAGCAGGGATGGCTTCAAAAGCCCACAGCTGCAGCGCAAGCGGGAAACCCAACAGGAATTTGCTCTCCTGCCGTAAAAGGGAACAGAAAAGCCCCTCTGGGTCATCGCACTTTCCTAAAACCTTCTTTGGCGGTATCATGGTGCTAATTGTCCACCAAAACGACTCACGCCCCCACTGAAAAGCGAAAAACTTGTCTAACTTCTCCACCAATTTAACATATTTCAGCGTCGGTTTCGGCTTCTGCGTTTTAGGCATCAGCACACCATCAACAATGATGATCAAACATAGACGGAGCTTCTTCCCCGGAGACATACTGTCTTCAGTTACCACCATGGCGGCAAGATCATCTAAATTGAGATTGCGCCTCCCCCCAAACAACTTATCCCAGTAAGCATAGTCGGTTTTCTTTGCCTTCAGTTTGTCATCTACCTCGTACCCCGCTTCAAACTCTCCACAAGTAAGCCGGTAACATGGGCAAATTCAGGAAGCCCGAAACGTATCGGGAAACCACCAAATACAGGCCACATCTCAAACCTTTTTTTCGTCACCAACTGTCTAGAAAGCAGACCATGCACCATTTTCCCAGAAAAAGCGCACCTCCTTACCGGCAACCTAAATAGCGAACCAAAACAGGAACACAATACCCTCTCCATCTCCTCAGAACCTTCAAGGACATCCCTCACCAGCAGCAGATACTCGAGCGATGCGTAACAGTTGTTCCGGTTGCTAGGGTATCGGTCGGTGGCGAAGAGCCGAGATGGAAGTCTATCGTTCACCGCCACAACATCTGCCGGCGCGGTACCTGAACCACAATGAACCATTTAAACCGGATAAGCTTCAAGAAACATTGACAAAAAGAACATATACAAAGAAAAATCACCGTCATCGATCGCTTTCCCAGCTCTCTTTCTCTTCGTCGACATACCCTCACTTCGTCTCCCTCTGCAACCGTCGTTGCTCCGCAGTTTTTCCGTCATCAATGTCGCCGGCGGTTACAAGATCGAGAGGTAGAAACCGTAAAGAGCAGAAAGTTTACAGTTTCACCTTTTCACGGGCCCTAGGTGAGAAAATAAAACGATGATAACTGCTCCCTTTAAATCCGCCAATCACAATCCACCAGTTTCGAATTTCGAAACCGCAAACCAGAGTAACCAGAATTGTATGTCCAGTTACAAAAAAACCCTCGACTGATTAACCTTTTTTAAGGGCATCCACGTCTTTAGCCACAACATTGTGTGTTGGGAGCAATAAGTGTCTATACATGTAATAAATTGACAACAAGTGTCTATATATGAAAATCACTCTATTTTATTTTTCCTTTATAGTTCCGTCTTTGTTCTTTTAATTTTGATCGCTCGTCCCTAACAGGATGATCTCAAAACAAACTTGGCCTAATTTTAACTTCCATTCTTCTCCGTTCTCTCTCAACAATCTTTTACTTAGACTTTTGAAACCTTTCCTTGCTTGTAATAAGTAATCTACTTTCTGTTGAAACATTTGAGTTTTTTTAACATTCACTAGAAAGTCTAGTTTTTTGTTGCAACAAGTAGGTAGATCATTACTACTTTATTTTAATATTTATTTTCTTATTATTCTCACTTTTTACAAGATTGTGAAGCGGTGGTTACTCAAACATGAACCAAGATAAGGTTTATAATAAGAGCACTAGATTAAGACTCGTGCCTTGCGCGGGATGAGCATTATATATATAAATTATTTTATGTATTTTATGTTTTTATATATTATAAAATAATAAATATATATTGAATAATTAAAAGTCAGTAACTATTACATATATAATTAAATTTGTGCAAACATATAAATCAATTTTATTAATCCAAACAATATTTTTTTCTATTCGATAAGATATATAATTAAATTTAAATGATATTAACATTCATAGTCTTTTTTTAATATTTATGTCTATTAAATGATTCTTTCTATTCATAAGGTTTTTTTGATCATTTGTATCTTTTATAGCAAAAAATTTAAATTACTGAACAAAATTTTTATTGTGGGTTTAATAGTTTTTGTAATTTTTAATTTTTTAAAAATTAAGTTGTCAATGTTTGTTCAAAGCTTTTATCAAAAACAATTGTTCAAACTAAATTTAAAAATTAAATATTTATGTATTTTATATGGTATATAGTTTAATTTAAAACAATATATATATATATATATAAATACATATATATATATATATATATTAATCTTAATAGTTAATTAAATTAGACTTTTTACTTATATGATTTTGTAATCATTTGTATTTTGTTATAACAACAATTTAAAATCATGGACCATAAAATTTGAATGTGAGACTTTTAAGAATTTTAGTAATTTATAGTCGTTTTTAAAAATTAAAAATATAACCTATATTAAAAATCTTAATTTTGTTATATGGTTAATATAGTTGCTTAATTTATTTTTACAATTTAAAATTTAACAAATATGGTAGAAGATACACTAATTTTTATTAAATATTTATTATTCAAAGTCATTAATTGTCATATATAGTTAAGCCACATTTGGCAGTTCCGTAACTTTTATTTAAGTAAATAATAAAGAACATTAATAATGAATTTATTGTTAGTTTAATAAAAATTTATTATATAATTAGATGGACCAACTTATTTTCCTAGTGATTCTAAAAATCATCTTTGTGATGGCACATGGTTACAAAAAGAACATGACTACAAAAAGAAGTAGCAATGTTTCTCAATTAATATATAAGAGATATACAAATAGATTATTCTGCAAGCTTTGAAAATGATTAAGGTATATATTAAATAATCTCTTTTTGTATCTTGATTTTTCATATGAAAAAGAGTTTCCAAAACTATTTCAGCCTTTTCAACACCATGAATTATGGAGTACTTTCACTTAGATTCGCCATGCGAATTTGAAAGGTTTAACATTGTTGAGATTAGATTACTGATTTTAGTTATAGAATCCATAGTTTTGGTGAAAGATAAGTAAAGAAGCTGAAATTTTCTTGAATGGTTAGTAGAGTGATTATTTCGACCAAAAAAAAAAGGGTTAGTAGAGTGATTATGTCTATGTATAAAGGCTTCAAGCGTAGGTTTAAGGGTTTCAAATATTTTAGGGTATATAAAAATATTTACAAATCTTTGTTTGTTACAACAATACAACTGTTAAAATATTATTTAAATGCACAATATGATATTATAAATATTTAGATTCAAGTATTTCGGAAAATTTCTATTTTTTTATCATCCGCATAAACAAATTTGATTTAGACTTTATTAACCAAACAAGGAATTCTACGTTAATAAAAATTAAATATGGTGGTTGACTACAAGCACCTGGTGCAAGAGTGTATGTCCTTGTGTTCTGAGTCCGTGACTGATGTGAAGCTTTCCTTCAGTCGTTGGATTCCTTCTAGGTATGTTACAAACGCAAACTATTTTTCTGGTTCCAAAACCATCTTCACTAATTGTGAACAATCAGTTGCAAATGTTACAAAAAATTGCCTAAGGTTTTCATACACTCTATTGCCCAAATTTAAGTTTCCATTTCCACGTGAAATTGTTAAAGAATAATTAGATTTTATTTATCAACTAACCGTAATTATTTCCATTTCAAATAGTTTTCAACTGTAAAAATCTTCTTTAAATGCACGGTAATGATATTATAAATATTTAGATTCATATCATATTCATTTCAAAATATGATACCATACATGTCTATAAGTATTTTTATTGTCAAAAAAGTTAAACTATTTTATTTGGAAATATAATAATAACATATTGTTTATATCTTTCAGTTATTCAAGATTTTTTTTCATCTGAATCTGCTTAAAATAATAAAATATTTTGTTTGAATGTCTTTTTGGCATATATACTTGCAATAAATGCAAGAATCCAGAATTTTGTTCATCTGAATTTGCTAACAATAATAAAATATTTTTTAATGTCTTTTTGGTATATAATATTCTTACATATATTGTCACCAATAAATGCAATAATCGGGGATTTTTTGTTCCATCTGAATAAAAAAATATTTGTTTTTCATATCTTCATGGCATATGTTATTGCATATGTTGTTAATGTAAATTAGATAGAAAGGGTAACCAGGCAGTTTCATATTCTTGCATATATTGATACAATAAATTATTTTAAAATCATAACCTAACAATTTAATTAAAAGAATATCATTTTATTTTATAAAATATACCGAAACCACGAGTAGAGTACAATTAATGATAACCTTCTAATCAAAACCCTAAACCCTGATAATTATACACTGAATGAGAAAAAACTGTGATAAATATAACTAATAAAATTAGAAATTTTTGTGTTACTATTTCATTTCACTGTTTATATATATGCCTTCGCATTTTTTAAAGATAATTTCATAAAGCATAGATTTACCTTTCATCCTACTTTTATTTCCTATAAAAATACAATAAAATGTATAAAGTATAATAGTATTTTAAAATGTATTATTAAAATTATTTCATGCAATAATTTCATAAAAAGAACAATATTATATTTTTCAAAGTAGAAGACACATAATCCTTTTCTAATACTAAAATAGACTAAATAATTAATTAGGTTAGATAACAATGTGTATAGTTAATAGTAACTAATGTAGTAAAAATTGTGTAAGGCTTAAATTTTTTTAAATATTATACATGACTAACAGTTAAATGTGATTATGTTTTAATAGTACTGATAAATATAATGAATAACGTTTAAAAAATAATAATGAAAAGATCTCTATACAATCCCTTATATATTAAAAAGTTTCATTGTCATTTAATGGTTTCACACTATATTGGACACGTGACATCTTCACATTAATTTGAAAATACGGACGTTGGCGGGTCACCTTGATAGAGCTCTTCACAATTATGTTTCCTATTTTGATTACAATTAAACACAAGGAAGTCATATCCTTTAGCTCATACAAAAGGATATGACGCAAAGCTCATTTAGCTCATACCAAGTCGCAGATCATCTGGCTCAAATTGAACTAATTTTTTTCATAACACTTGATAACTTCATTATGGTAAAGAAGACATCTCAATCTCGATTAAAGGTACGAGAGAGAGGAGAGAAATTGAGTCTTAAAAAAGGCCGAAACATATAAAACAACAACAGATATAAAGAGCTCAAAACATAGTGCTTTATTAAAAATAAAACAGAGGCCATCACACCTCAAGAGAGCCTACTACGTTAAAAGGCTTCGAGGAGTCTCAGTCGGGTGCAACATCTACAGTTTCTTCTTATTGGATTGATTGGTTCAACCATGACGGACCAATACACACTATATACGACTGATAACATGATCTGGTGGAAGTCACTGTGGTGGTGGTGCGGTCTGGGTGTTCTAGAGATGGGCGTTCAGAGGGCATTTCTAGAGATGGAGTGTTGCAAAGCACTCAACTGCCCAAAAAAACTTAGAAGGTCTGCCTCTAAAGCGTACGATACCCAATGATACTTTTGAGAAAGCTCGACGGCCATAAACAACATGTTGTTCCTTGTGATCGTGTTACTAGCCATGGTACTCCACATTTCACATTAGTGTTTATCCAAGACTAGCTACTATGAATTTAACAAAATAGTGACATGGTTTTCGCCATCCTACGAGCGATGAGAGACAAGAGCTTACCTGCTGCTCCCCGATTTTGTTATATTGAATTTGCTTCCATCCAGACTTCAGCATCTCTCCTTCGCAGCAACCGCAAATAAAGACATCTAATAAATGAAGTTCTCGACAACTATGTCAGTGCAAGATTTCGATGATGTTATAGCTGATGATCCTAAGTGCATTATTTTGTTGATGTTATACAAAACTTGGCTTATGTCAGCTAAGAAGTCAAGTTCTCGCGACAGAGGGCACAATTGTTTGTGTCACAGCTTATGATAGTATGTGCAAGATTTTGTTGATTTTATACATTTTAGAGTTCGGTACAGAGGCGGAGGTACGTTGTGGGTTGGGGGGGCAATTGCCTACCATGAAAATATTAAAATTAGTTTAGTTTTATAACAAATTGAAGTTATGCCCATGTTGTTATATTATTTCTTTGCCCCCTATACTCTAAATAATTACCATAACTAAAAATATTCTAATTCATATAAATATAAAACAAAAGTTTTTATATCTACAATCTCATATTTTAGTGAATTGGGCTTTATTTAGTTTAGCAGATCTAATCCATTTTAAATAAAAACAGTTTTTATTAAATAAATAGAAAATATGGATATTTGTTTTAGGAAAATCAACTAGGTCTACGTCTTCTCAACTTCTTCTGTCGTCTTCTTCCCCTGCAATTTTTTTCCACCGGCTAGAATCACTCGCGAAATTTTCTGTCCATGTAAGTTTTTTTTTTCTATTTATTTAATTAGTTTATATGATTATATCTATTTTAAATGTTTGTTTGATTCTCTTTTTATTGCTTTCTATCCCAAAATTGTCTAATGATATGCTTTAAGGTTGTGACTTGTGATGTTAATGTAGAATAATTTTAGACTCATCCAATATTATTATATATGATTTTGATTTTAACGTGAAAAACTGATTAGCTAAATATGATGAATTGTGTTTAGTTTAGTAACATGTTAAAAGTCTTAATGTAATTGACTTTATAATAATATACTATTTCTACTGATTTGCAGATAAATGGAGCGATATTATAACAAAACGAGTGCTTCAGATTCTAAAAGAAATTTGGATAAATTGGATAACTCTGATGATTTGGATTCTTTGCCATGGGATCCAGCTGAAAGAAAAAAGATATCGCAGTATCTTCCGAATCAAAAAGACGAAGTAAGGCGGAAATATTTAACTAGAGGTCCTTGTCAGCCCTATGGTCATGTTTTTCAAAAGAAGAAGTTTGGAACAACAATGAGGCGGTTTAATCCAGCTTGGTTTGAGAAGTATGGTAATTGGCTAGAGTACAGCGTCTCCAAAGATAAAGCATTCTGTTTGTGTTGCTATTTGTTCAGAGATGACATACCAAAACAAGGTGGAAATTATGCTTTTGTGACTGAAGGTTTTTCTTGTTGGAAAAAACCCGAGGCTTTATCTGAGCATGTAGGTGGAATTAATAGCTTTCATAATATTGCTGTTAAGAGATGTGATGATTTGATGAATCAAGGTCAGTCAATTGTGCATGCTTTTTATAAGCAAGACGATGTGGTGAAAAATGAATATCGCATCCGGTTAAATGCTTCAGTTGATGCTTCTAGGTACTTGTTACGACAAGGATTACCTTTCCGCGGTCATGATGAAGGAAAAGATTCTGCTAATAAAGGAAACTTTGTAGAGCTTTTGAAGTATACAGGAGAACAAAATGACGCTGTAAGTAAGGTTATTTTGGAGAACGCTCCAAAAAATAATCAGATGGTTTCTCAAGTGATTCAGAAAGATATTGTACATTGTTTTGCTCAAGAAGTACTGAAATCTATCATGGAAGAAATCGATCATGGAGTGTTCGGTTTGATGGTCGATGAGTCTGCAGATGTTTCTAACAAAGAGCAAATGGCTGTTGTCTTTCGGTTTGTTGATAAAAGTGGATTAGTTAAAGAGAGATTTGTGGGAGTTACTCATGTAAAAGAAACGTCTTCTTTATCTCTGAAATCTGCAGTTGATGACTTGTTTGCAAAACATGGATTGAGCCTAAAACAGTTGAGAGGACAAGGTTATGATGGAGCAAGCAATATGAAGGGACAGTTTAATGGGCTGAGAGCATTGGTTGCTAGAGAAAATAGTTCAGCCTATTATGTACATTGTTTTGCTCATCAACTTCAGCTAGTTGTGGTGGCAGTTGCGAAAAAGAGCTTTGAAGTTAGTAATTTTTTTGACATGGTTTCGACTTTGCTGAATGTGGTTGTGGCTTCTTGCAAGAGGAAAGATACACTTCTTGATATGAATCGGAAGAGGGTGGAGGAAGGGATTGACAGTGGTGACATTAACACTGGAACGGGACAAAATCAAGAGATTTCTCTTCCAAGGCCTGGAAATACTCGTTGGGGTTCTCATTATAAGACTTTGCTGCGTCTGGTTGAGTTGTTTCCTTCAGTCATTGAAATCCTTGAAAGTGTTCAAGATGAAGGCGCTGATGACTCAAAAAGATGTCAAGCATATGGTCTTCTCAAGTATTTTCACACATTCGATTGTGTGTTCTATTTGCAGTTGATGCTGTTTATTTTGGGAGTAACTGAGAATCTGTCAATGGCTTTGCAAATGAAGAATCAAGATATTTCAAATGCCATGTCACTTGTAGATTCAACTAAACGTGAGTTGCAAAAATTTCGAGAAGATGGATGGGATTTGCTAATCGGTAAAGTTTCATCATTCTGCGAAAAGAATAAAGCTACTATGCTTGTGATGGATGAAGAATTTGTGGATTTACGGAGGCCAAGGAAAAAAACTGGTGTAACCAATCTGCATCATTACAAGGTTAATTGTTTCTACGCTGTTATGGATTTGCAACTTCAAGAGCTTAATGATCGATTTACTGAGGTAAACACTGATTTGCTTATTTGCATGGCTTCTTTAAGTCCTGCCAATTCCTTCCGTGAGTTTGATAAGTCTAAGCTTTTGAGATTGGTTAAGTTCTATCCTGATGATTTTAGTTTTGGAGAGTGTCTATCTATGGAACACCATCTTGGAATCTACATTGATAATATAAAAAACGATGAACGGTTTAAGAATTTGAAGAATCTTGGAGATCTTTCTCGTCTGCTGGTGGAAACAAAAAAGCACCTTGTACATCCTTTAGTTTATAGGCTCTTGAAGTTGGTTTTAACATTGCCTGTTGCTACTGCAAGTGTTGAAAGGTGCTTTTCTGCAATGAAATTAGTGAAGACAGCTACACGTAACCGAATTGGAGATGAGTTTCTAAGTGATTGTTTAGTATGTTATATTGAAAAGGAGTTGTTTGAATCTGTTACAAACGAAACAGTGGTGAAGCGATTTCAATCCATGAGAGAGCGTAGGATCCATTTGTAATGATTTGTACGGTTTTATGACAATGGTTTTTATATTTTATCTAGTAGTTTTTATTTATGCCCCTGATACATATAGTTTCTAGATCCGCCACTGGTTCGGTATTTGAGGCTGCTTATTCATGCATGCAATATTTTGTCGTAGATGAAATTTGGATTATTATGGTTAAGCCTACTAAACCCGAATTACAAAACCATTTTTTGCAATACCGAAGAGAACCACTGCGTGTGTGTTTTGACAATATTTTACTACATTGAGTGATTTGCAAGGTCGATTAATGATAGTGGATTTGCATATATTTCACATCTTTGATTATGGAAATATATATGTCGAAGTGTGATGAGCAAGGTAAAAATATATGACATTTAATTCATATTTATCGGAGATACAACTTGACATTAATAAGGTTTATTAGACCTATATAAGACTCATTTTCCCATACTCGATGTCCATTAAAATCAAATTGTTTTACTTTATAAATTATATTAAATTCAGGGAATAAAAAATTAAATTAAATAAAATAACTATTTTATATAAATTCTATAAAAATACTATTTATAAAATTTAAAATTTTAAACTTAATAAACACAAATTTTTATGATTATAAATATACAACTTTCTATATGATGTCTAACATATATGAAAATTCAAACATCACAAATAATATTCTATTATCTTATATAAAATACATAATCTTAAAATGTCACCAATATTGTTTGTACAAACAACACAAATATATTAGATGTCCTTTTTCTTCAGTTATTATTTAGATTTAATTTGATTTTGCATTAATTTATAAATTCTAAAATGAAACCATTGGTTCGACATCAAAACAGTCTAAAATGCTTATAAGACTTAGGTGCAATTGTGTGTTGAAAATATTATTTCAACAGTTGACTAGGTGCAACGGTTCGTTTCATTAGGAGTTTAAAATGAGCTAGCACACAACTGATTGAAAAGTTAAACCCATGGAATTTGGGTGAGGAGGAGAGAAACTCTCGACGTGGCGTTATCTCATTGGTGACATTTTAAGATTAAACATGTTGGCTGTGGTGCTAATGACTTTTTTTTATTGGTGACATTTTAAGATTATGTACAATTAATATTGTTTGTACAAACAATAAAAAAACTTAAACACAGCCAATATAAACTTTTTGAGGAAAGAGACTCGAGACGTGGTGCTAATGATTTTTTTGATTGGCTGTGTTAAAGTTTTGTTTTCTTCAACATTATTTGATTCAATTTTTGTATATTAAATTATTAATTTAAAAAAAAATAACAAAATTTATCATTTCATGCTCTACAAATAGAGACTTGTTTCATTATATTTGGACAGAGAAAAAAATCATCGTTAGCATCTCATAAACTCTCGTTTCTATATTTTTCTATCTTCATTGAAAAATGGTATAACCAAGCGAGGATGGCCCAATGGTTTTGAGGGAGCTTTGGCCCCAATACGGATCCGGGTTCGAATCCCGATGGCCACCGTCGATTAAAATGGGGTGAAAAGGTGGCCTTCCAGGATGCCTTCTGCGGAGGTGTACTTAGGCGCTAATCGGGTTCTTTCTGGGTGTCCGGATTACCTAGATTTTCAGAAAAAAAAAGAAAAAAAAGAGGATTCCAACAAAAACCCTTATAATACTACCCAAAACTTTTTATACTATCCTTTCAACTATCCAAATCCCAACAATTATCTACTTCAAAATCAGTCACCCAATCAACCCGAAAACATACTAAATTATGTTTTCCACCAAGTTTCTTCATGCCGTCAGCTGTTCCAAACTATTATCAATATTACGGTTTGCTGATGTCATATTCATCTCAACCACCCGCTTATTCTTCTATTCCGACGTATAATGAAGTTGCTCTGGATGTTGGAGCAACTGAATTTTCCGAATTTTCTACACAAATGAGTCTTGGTGGTATAAGTGGGGTTAATGAAGCCACTCTTGGTGCAGACACTTCAACTCTTGCTACCCGAAAAAACACCAAATGGACCACTGAGCAAAATTTGTTGCTATTGAGTGAGTGAATCAAATATGGAACATACATTATTGTTGGTAGAAACTAGAGTAGCGAATAAACGTTCTAGATCGTTTACTAGTGTTCGATGATGTTGAACAAGGAAATACTCCAAGAGTGAACTTCTTCGTGAACCAATGACCTTACAATACGGCGTACTATATGGCTGTCAGTATCTATCCTTCTTATCCTACTTTCGTCAAATTGATTAGGCTTCCTCAAAGTGAACTAGACAAGTTATTTGCACAAGTTCAGGATGGATGTCAGAAGGACATTGAACGTGCATTCGAAGTGCTGCAGACTCGATTTAAAAGCATTCGCTAACCAGCTCGCTTGTGGGACATTTCCTATTTGGCTATCATAATGAGGTCATGTATCATATTGCATAATATGATTGTTGAGGATGAATGAGATACATATTATCAACACTGGACCAATTATGATCAAAATGAGGCAAGTGGGTCTAACGCACCGCAACCATTCTCGACTGAAGTGCTACCTGCATTTGCAAATCACGTGCGTGCTAGATCTGAGTTGCGTGATTCAGATGTGCATCACGAATTGCAAGCAGATCTAGCCAAACACATATGGCAAAAATTCAGAATGTTCCATGGTTAGAAAGATTTTTAAGTGTGTGAGTTGAGTTTATTGTATTAATTATGATATGTGTGTTTATTATTTGTGTTGTGTGCTTATTAATGTATTGTATTAAATTTTAAGTTTTTTGTAATTTTATTTTTTAATAATAACTCTCTATATTTCTCGTCTTTAATACTTTTTTTAATCAAATTATAAAAATAAAAAAATATTTAATCATTTATTTAGCTCTTATGTATTGTAATTTAATTTAAACTAAAAATTATTATATTTACAAATCCAAAAATATAGAACAAAATAAAAATATGAAAATAAAAATGGTAGGGTATTTAATTTTATAAATAAACTATTATAAAATATAAAAAATGAGTGGGTGTTGAATTATTAAGTGGAAGAGAGATAGACTGATGTGAAAGAAAGAGAAGATGATGAGAAATGTGTTGTGTACTGAAACTATTGTATATAGTCTAAAATAAAAACAAAAAAAAAATATTTTCGGGTTTATCACCAAAAAAACGAAAAACTTCACTCATTTTTATTGAACAAAACAAAATAAATATCAATTTAGAATGATACTTATATTTTAGGAGACTAAAACAAAAAAAACGTAAAAACCGAACGATATTCCGATTAAACATAACTAATGTCTTCTTATCTTAATAATCTCACCTCGCGAAAGGCATAAGTTATTACCTGGTAAAATATTGTTTACCAAACGTTTTTTGGCCTTTTAAGTGATGTTTACTTTCACGTATTTTCCTCTCAACTCTTTCAAGACTGGACCTAGATCTAGAAGGAGCTCTGACTTCTGGCGTCTCGCCGGCCTCCTGAGGATGCTCCATGTCACCTATTTCTTTTTATTCGTTTATCGTCTATGCGCTGCGCTAACGGAATTAGTGGTCCGCCGGAAACATAACCCTTTCTTCTCCTTCATGTTTAAAACCATGTATGGTGGTCCTCTTCGTAGAAGCCGAGGCTCTGGTGGCTCATATGAAGATGGTTGTTGATCTCTTTTAAAGGACAGTAAAAGTACACTGGATTTTGCTAGTTAGCTATCGGGGCCAGCGTTTTTTCAATACTGTGGCTGTGGGAGTTTCCTATGTCGACAAGCCTAGTTTGGGGATGGCTGTTCTCTAAAATGGTGTCTCCCTCTTAGACGTGGAAGCTTTCCTTGGTCGCTTGAAGCTAAGGTCTGTGCGCGGTGCTCAAAAGTGTGTATGATGGCGAGGCAACACTAAGCTTGGCGAAAGAAGGTTTGAGAATCGATTTTTCTATGGACTTCAGTGTTTAGGGCTGCGGGATACCTCCAAAATTGGCTGTTGCTCTGAAGATACTCTCCTCTGAGCTTCTTCTCCTTAAAAGTTTAAATTTCGATATAGATATGTGTTGAATTTTATTATCAACTAGTGGTTTGCCCGCCCTACGGGCGGGATATTGTTTCAATTATTTACGTGTCGTATTTTATTGTATTTTAAATATAATTCAATTTTCTTGTGTTAAAAACAATATCAAGTTGGTCTATAATATTAAAATTTTTATATTACAATATATGATTTTTAGAGCATTTTCTAACTTGTGTTTAGAAAGAATGTCAAATATGAGAAAATTTTCCTCCTTTAAGATGTTTTTGTGTAAATCTACGTCATACTTATATAGCATGCCTTCTATTAGTTTTCTCGGTTTCAAAATGTCTTTGGTTGGTTTGTATTGTTGGGACAAAAAAATAACTAAATCATTTTCTGACCTTGCAATCAGAACTAAGATTAAACTGATTTTTTTTTGTTTATGATTTTTGATTACCCACATACAACTAATGGTCGTTGTCTCGTTGATAATGTTTGTAAGTTTCAAATATGGTTTTTGAATTCCTTGTAGTTGTAAGTTGATAGGTATATTATTTTTTTGTTTTTTCACATGTTGATTTCTTTTTCATTCGGAAGTTTTCTACCTCTAATAAATCCATGCAAAACATTGCAACTAAAATTTTATAAAGCCATTTATGATCTGCGTGCAACTTGTAATATTTTTAAGAATCAGTTTCTAACATAGATGTTTCCAATGTTTTAGTTCCTAAAAAACTTATAAATGATTCTAGAGGTAATAATAATATGGCTGTTTATATTAGAAACAAATCATTAACAATAAAAACTCATAACAGTAGCCTATCTATAGACTTTTTGGTATTTTTACATAATTTATTCGTAACAAAATGTATTGAAGTTTGATGTAAATTTTCTGTAAATATAGCTGTTAATGGTGATGAAGGCTTAAAAACTTTATAAGATATTCTAATACATATTTTACTACCTAGATTTAAAGTGTTCTTTGCTAATTGCTATATATTTTTGTACTTTTTTTCTAAAATGTTGATTGTAAATTAATTTTGATTGATTAAAACATATTAAGAAACTTAAATTTTGGTTTAATTTGATCTGTATTTAATTTGACTGTAAAATATAGAAGTTCAGTTTTCTATTGAAATGGTTAAGCTTAGCTTAATATTTATAGCCTAATTATATACAGATTTGTTTTTCAAAAGAAAATTATATACATATATAAGCACTAATATTTTATTTGATATATGTGCAATTTTTAATAGATCTACCAATGGCCAAAAAGTTCTATATTTTTTCAAGTCTTGTGGATCTATTATTCATAAATAAATTAATATTATACTGAATATACTTTAATGAATTTTTATATTAGTAACATAAGTGTATTACTCATGAATGGTAGAAAGCATAATTTTTATATATAATTGGATTAGTTTTATCAAATTTGAATAGTATTTAAATATTTTCTCTTTTGGTAAGATTTATTCTCTGTTGTAGGAGTCATATTGTGAATGGGTTTTGTGGTTTCACGCAGAAAAAAAACTAATCGTCGTATGTGTGCCAATCCCAAGACATAATCTTCCTGGATAGAGATATGGCTTCATAATGATTTAGTAAAGGAAATGGCCTCATCTTGTCGAAAAGAAACCTATGTTGTTTTTGTTACTTAACATTCGTCAAAGCCTTAATTTTATATTTAATAGGTTTCTTCCTTGTTTTATAGATTCTTAGTACAATGAAATTTGTGTTTATATTGCACACTTCTCCGAAGTCATTAGAGTTTTCTTGGTTTTTTTTCTAATAAAAAGGTTTGATGCTTTATAAATAGCTTTCATGTGGGACAGAGTAGATTACCTTTTTAGTTCATTTCAGTTTGAATTAAAAAGAAAGGTTTTGAGAATGATGTCTTCAAGGGTAGATCATCTACAAAAATTCCAAAACCTAAAGGTCTCTTTGGTGTCGGTACCATCGACAAAAACCAAGAAAAACAGTCGACATTCTCAGAGCTGGAGAAGCTTCATGAAGAAGTCAACAGTAAAGTAACTGCAGTCTATGTCCACCAGCTGCAGTGTTGCCTTCTTTACTTCCCTCCTGTACTTTTTTCCAACACTCCATGGTCGCATTTGTCACATCCACTCTCAGAGTATCATTAAGGACAGTCCATAGGAAACTACATGGTTTAAGGAATGGAATATGAAAAAGAAAAGAGTATGATAGCGTAAACATTTTCTTTGGAATGTAAACTGTCGCAATGACGTTTACCTTATTCTCGTAGTCCACTAACCTGAGAGAGAAAGTGATTCACTTTTCAAGGTTCGAAGCAATAACATTCGTCTCCTAAAAACACCACACCTATACCACAACTTCAGAAAATTAGAACTAAAAAAATTACTAAGATAAATGGTTCATTCTCTATTCAATATTCAAAGTGTTCATCAAATGGTAAGATATACTGAAAGTTTGGAGAAAACTTGGTAATAAAAAAGAACAGACCTCCGGTGATCATAGAATTCAGTAATTTACGGTGGCGAGGCCTAAAAATTTCTGGGAATCAATCAACAAAGGAGACCAATTAAGATCTGGCTCAAATGCAATCATCTGGTACTTCGGAGCACTCAGTCTGCAACAACAAAAAAACAAAAAAAAAAAAAAACAAAAGTGAAAGCAGAAAAGTTTTCAATGAAAAAGTAAGAGGTGTAATGATCGGCTTCGACGTGACTTTCTGAAGCATTGCAAGTCTCTCGAACTCTGGAGGGTGCTGGAAAGATAAGGTAGTGGCATCGACGAAGGTTTTTAAGGAGCAATTGGTTCATTCGTCATGAAATTGATTTCACATTGAGGGGAGAAGAAAGATGAATCTGGCCAAACCATGCCGCCAGAGTGGTCTACTTATAGGAAGGAGATTGTGAAGAAGTTGAAGAGGACGGAGATGGTGAAGTAATGAGATGTAGTGGGGGTCGAGTTAACTAAGATTGAATGCGAATGTTAATGGCCTCACATAGATACAGGAGAGCAGGAGACGTTACATGAGTTACAGGAGAAGGAAATAGGAGAAGACGATATTCGACGGCGTGGATCCAAACCCTAATCTCAAACGGGTTTTTAATATCATTAAAGCCCAATAATTTATGAGAAATGACCCAATAAATCACAGACTTCAACTTTTACGGAAAAGCTTCATGTAGAAAAACAAAAGAAGCGCCTGTTGCTCGCCACGTGTCATCAAAAGGAGCAGGGTATGCTGAGGTGGACGCATTCTGCTCAAATTTATTAATATAGATACTATTAAAAGGGAAGGAGTCCTAAAAATCTACTTAAAACAAGTCATAGTTGGACCATTTCATTTAACTAGAATTCCTATTATTTCTCATACTACTAACTTCATTATTCTTCACTAAAGACAAATTAGTCATAAAAATGATACTAACCTAATTCTCTACATATACATTTACTATATACACATTATTCCATCATAATTATTTTGTGTTATTATTAAATAATGTCCACCCTGTATTTGTAATGGTTACTTGTGATTTATTTAATAGTAAATATCTTTGGAGACTATAAACATAATACAATATCCATTGTAAAAAAAATTGCATCTTTTACAGAGATCAACCATTATTTTATACCAACCTTATTAACTAAACTGATCTCATTAACCATGTTATATAAGCTCTGTTCGTTTCATCACTGCTGCGTCCAGCGGCAGCGTCCATCAGTATTACTAGAGCGACAATAAATTAAACGATACCGAGGATGGTGTGAGTTTAAAAAGTGTTGCCGCAACGGTGAAAAGAGTCACCGCAATGAGACGCGACTGACGCTGGAATTTTAAGCGGTCAATTATAGCTCGGAAACTGCCGCTGCGTCTATTATATTAACACCGGCGCGTCATTATTTCCGATGTTTTGTGTATAAAGCAACAAAAGTAGAGTGTATTTTCTAGACGCTGAAAGCTGCCGCTGCGTTTACAAAAAGAACAGGGTTATATATGAACACTTCAGCATTATCATTCACAAACTAAAGGTTGTTTGTCACAACTTAATATTCCAAATTGGTTGTATTATTTAATACCAAACCAGTTCTTATACGAATCCATATATAAGGGTGGGCACTTTACTCGATATCCGAAGTGGCACCCGAACCCGATCCGAAAAATCCGAACCGAAATCCGAACCGAAGTAGCAAAATACCCGAACGGGTATTGAATAAGGAGAGATTGGATACCCGAACCCGAACGGATAATACCCGAACCCGAATGGATATCCGAAGATAACCGAACATATGTATAATTAACCTTATATTTCTAGTTTATATCTCTCATTTTATATAAAATATTTATATTGATACTACATATACTTTAAGTTCATATGATATACATACAATTACGAAAAAAATGATTTGCTACTCACTTAAAATGCATGTCAAGTTTTTATTTCAAAAATTAGCAAAACATTACATCCAAAATTAAAAAAAAAACTAAATTATTGGCTTTTTAGTTTTAAAATGTTATGTTCAAATCTATTAACCATTCAATCTATTAAAAATAAAAAAATTAGTTAACTGAAAGTTATATTTTTAAATACAACAAACTTGAGAAATAAAAATTTTAATTTTTTTTTCAAAATCTAAATATCCGAACCCGATCCAAAATAACCGAATCCGAACTAAAAATACCCGAACCCGACCCAAAGTATAGAAATACCCGAACGGGTTCTAGACCTCTATACCGAAATACCCGAAAATCCGAAATACCCGATCCGAACCCGAACGGGTACCCGAACGCCCACCCCTAGACCATATATATGATTGTAGTCTACATAAAACCGGTTCAATCTTTCCATCTGCTATATTTTCAGAAAATGGCTATTTATCTTTGGTTCTGTTAAATATTTAGTCTAACTAATTATAAATCGGTTAGTGATAACTTCTAAAAACTTTGAAAACACATATTTATGTATTAACACTATATCGATACTTTAAAATAGGTTAGCAGTAGAATTGTGTTTTTGAACAAAATTTACTTATTTTAAAACATAATATTATTTTGAAAATAGTTTTGATACTATGTGTTATATTAAACATAGTTATATATATATATATATTAAATAAATAATTATATACATAATTTATACTTTTGGTTAACTAAATTATTTATCAACCAAATAAAAATATTCAGGTAATTCAAGTTTTCGGGTTATCCGGTTTATAAATATAATTTTATGATATTTGGTTATTTAAAATTGAATGTAATTAATATTTTTAAATATATAATTTTTATTTGAAAATTCAGGTACTCATTTGGTTCTTGGTTTGGTTTCAATTTTTCAGTCATAGATATATGGTTTGCTCTATTATTTATGCAATTCAGTTCAATTTTGGTTTTTCAGTTTAGTACGGATTAGTCTGTGTTTTTGGATAAATGTGCTCAAACTTATACATTATCTTATATAGAAATTTGTTTAAAATATATTTAATTACAAAAACAAACTCGCGCTTTTCAAGCGCGGGTCAAAATCTAGTTTTATGTATTAAAAGTTGAACTAGTATTTTTAGATTTAGATTAGTTATTCTACAGTAACTTTTAATTTTTAATAATTTTAGTTTTTTCTATTAATTACATTCATGGTTATCTCACGTTTGCTTTGTCTCGGTTAATAAAGCATTTTCAATATTTTATAAAGCTGTTTACTAGTTAGTCAATTTATAAATTATTATTTCCAATTAAATTAGGGATCTGAAATTATTTCTATAATTTTAACTGTTAATTCTCTTTGGCAACTAAAAGTTTTTCATACATAAAATTATATGTAAATATATATATATATATATATATGACCTTTTGTTAGAATATGTATTACTGTATTTCCTTAATTTTATTTTAATTAATATAATACATTTTAATTTTAATTAGTTATTAAATTTATAATAAATGTTATTATATTTATATTCATTTTTAAAATAGTATATACTGCAATTTGTACTAGGCATGGCATTTGGAGTCCCAATCGGGTTTCAGTTTTTTTCAATAAAATTTTGATTTTTCGGGTTTATCAAAATCAGTCCTATTCAGGTTATATTGAAAGTTTGGTTCGGGTTCTATTGGGTTCGGTCAGGGTTAGTAAGTCTTTAAGAAGTACAACCCGATGTACTTTCAGGCTCGGGTCCCAATTGGTTATTCAGTTTAAAGGTAACTGATTTTTGCTCACTTTGTAACCAAAACATAAAAGTTGCAATCTAAAATTTCAAAACAACAACTAAATTAGTATCTTTCTATTTTTAAAATTTTATCTTCAAACCTATTAATAGTTTAATATTTTAAAAATTAGAAAACCAGTTAAGTTAAAAGTATATTTTAAATATAAAAACTTAAACAATAAATAGTTTATTTATTTTTTCTTCAAAATTTTAATACCCGAAACCGATCCAAAATATCCAAACCTGAACATAAAATACCCGCACCCGACCCAAAGTATAGAAATACTCGAATGGTTTCTATACTTTTATAATGAAATACCCAAAAATCCTAAATACCCGATACAGACCCGAACGGGTATCCGAACGCCCACCTCTACGATATATGATCATTTCTATCTTGTTTGAACAAAAATAAATTAAACCATTGATAACAAAATTTTCAATGTAGGACTTTTACCATTTTTAGTAATTTATAGTCGCTTTTAAAAATTCAAAATATAACATATAAGAAAAAAACTAATTTTTTTATTATATGCTTAATGTAATTGTTTAATTTATTTTAATAATATAAAATTATACAAAAAAGAGAGAGGATATAAAAAATGTTATCAAATATGTATTATTCATAATCATTAATTATCATATATATGATAATCACATTAGGTAATTATGTAGCTTATATTTAAAGAAAGAAAAAATATTCTTTTGTACACTATTAATTGATTTGATAATTAATTTAATAAAAATTATAGTATATGTTTATATGAACCAACTTTTTTTTTCTAAAAATTCTAAGAATCATCTTCGTGATGACACATGGCTACAAAAACATGTTGTAATGTTTCAGGATTAATATATAGGAGATACAATATATCATGATTTCCTTATTTTTAAGAGTAACGAGGAAACATTTTACAAATATTTTGAAGAGTAATGAGGACTTCTTTTAAACTAAAAACTTTTAGATTACTTAATAAAAATATAAAAAAGTCATAAGTTCAAATCATGTACTCTTCAAAATAAGGACATCATGAGATTTTTTTTCCAGCAATTTAAACAAACTCATGTAGAGTCTGCAAACCAAATTGCTAGTTTTGCATCCATATGGACAACAAACGATAGTTGCTTTATTGCACTGTGTGCGAGACTATCAGTCATTTTATTATGTGTTCGTGGAATATGAATGAGCTTCGAGCCGTTGAAACTTCTCTTCAAATCATTTTATGTCTTCCAAATAAGGACATCAAGTGATCAATACTATTAAATTAGGAACATGTCCAGTTGATATTAGTTCAGTCCAACAATTATTCACTCATAACCTACTTAAAAAAAAATAAACCAACTCTTTTATAACCACATCTAAACATATTGAGTATATTGCAACCTCTTCTTTCTTTCCTATATTCATGGAACCCATGACTCCCTCTTTTTATGGACAATAAGAACCCGTAACTCCATCTAAACATCTTATGTGAACTTATAATTTATGTATTTCATTTTAAAATTGTTGTGTTTCATTAACCAATGTAGATGATGTAAAAATTATATTTTATTCTCAGTGTAGAGATTTTGGACGGGGGTGGTTCGTCGTGACTTTTTTCTACTCAGTCAAAAACACAGAGTGTTGAATTTTTTCTGTATAGTGTTAGTTTGTGTAAAATCCTACTTATTCTTAATTGTTTGTGTTTTTTTTGTTTATAAATTTAAGAACTACGAAGAAAAAATGATGAAACAAACTGAAAAAAAGAGAGAAGGAGCGGCTAAATTAAGTTTACATGGAGAGAGAGAAATAAAAGACTTTTTAATGTGCTTTGAATTTTCTAATTTCTTATTGGAAAATACGAACATCATAATGAAAAAGAGATATAGATCAACCTGAGTTGGACGAAATTTTGGTTGTTTAGCGAATCCCAGTATTTCATTAAATAATGAACAACTTTTCAGTTGCTCATATAATCAATACATTTTACATTGAAAGCAAATAATATAAATCCACTTTGCAAGCCCAGTAAAATTTTATTTTTATTATATAATCAAAAATCCAAAAAAAAATGTATAGATGTAATAAAATAAAAAATATGAAAACTTGCAATTTATAGAAATAAAAGTATTTAAAAAAAAGAAAATAGGTTTTCAAAACTAAAAAAACACATTTTGATTATAAAAGAATATGGGTTGATGTAAATAATAAAATTGCTTAATAATTACACAAGAATTTGGCATAATAAGACATTTAATTTATGAAACAGTTTTTAAAAATTTAAAATGTTAAAAATGAAATTAATACACTTACGATAAAAGTATAAAATTAATATACTTACAATGTGTGTATATATATATATATATATTTAACAGAATATATTAAAATTATTTTTTCACATTTTTCAAAAACATTGTTCATTCTTCGGGGCGGGTTGTGGCATGTTGGATTAATACTGATTTTTGAATATAACACTTTAAGAATTGTTCGGGTATATAGTTTAGGTCTAATAGAATACAAGAATTGATTTTGCTGTCGATTCCAAAATTAGTTTTCTTATACGAATATTTTTGACTAATTATGTTAGGTAACTATTAAGAAAATAAAATATGTTACAGACTTAGAGGAATAAAGTTTAAAAATAATTTCTGAAATATATATAGCACAGTGTATAGTTATGCAACTTGACATATTTAATGCAACTACCAAAAATTAAATTAAATTAAACTAAATTACGATTAAACTCAAATATGATTACAAAAACAAAAACATAAATATAAATATTAAATGTTTCAAAAAATAAAAACAAAAATATATCCGCCTTTCAAAGGGCGGGTCAGAATCTAGTTAGTTTGTTATGTCGTTTTTTCAGATTTTTGGTATTTTTTCCTGTGTTAGGACTATTCTGTTCTCACTCCAATTGCTGAGACAAATTAATATAATATATATTTTTTTTAATTGTTTCTTCAATCCATAGTTATCCTCGGTTCCAGTGGGCCCCCCTTTACCCATCGCTTCGCAATCTCATCATGGTTCGTCTCCGTCTAAACGTTGTTATATTATTTCAATAATCGTATAAGTTTGTCCGGTTACATTATATGATAATTTTTCTACATCCATGACGAATATATTCCATTTATTTATTCGACCGCATCTATCTCCGTGTGTTGACCGCCTCATCAATACATGACCACCCAATCATATTTCGACGGTCACATTTAATACATGACCGATATGTTATTTTAAAGAAACCCAAATGATTTGCTTTTTGGCCAAGCAATTTTTGGTCAGGAAAGGAAGACTCAGAGGGCTTGGCCGACTTAAAAGCTTCTTTTTCTTCTCCTTATCGCCGAATATAATGAGTCTCTTCAGCCTCAGAAACAGTTTCTTCTTCTCCTCCTCGTCGCCGGCTTAGGGTTTTCTTCTCTATAAAGCTCATCATCACCTTCTCTAATCGTAGCTTTTTGCAGAAAACCCTTGCCGCCGCCTCAGCGATCGATCTGAACACTTCATCAGGTTAATTTCTTTTCTTTTTTGGTTCAGTCATAAACTCATCGCATGTCTTGTCTTCGATTGGATTTTAAAGGTGTTTTCCGGTAGATCGGCTTAGATTCGTATGATTCCGAGACGCTTTGAGTCGTTTGTGTTGAATTGATTGACTTGTTGCAGGATCTTTCTTACCGACGGCTGTATAAATCGACGGTGGCGTTTGTTTCTTCTCTGATTGTGTTTATTTCTATGACAAAGAAGATGAACACACTTGTATCTACCCACCAGACTCTAACTGTTACCGTTGGGTGAGTTTCAAACTCATGGTTGAGTTCGCAGATCTTGGATGTTTTAATTGATTTAGACTATGTGTGTTTACATGTAAATGTTGTAATTTTTCTTTCTTATTTCTTTTCTTGTAGAAAGTAAGGATTGTCTTTGTAACACACTTGTTTTTGAATGAGTACGCTGCTCGTGACTTTGCTGACTGATGTAAACTGTAGCAAATGTCCCTTGTTACGATAGATATACCATGATGGTTGTCGTCTCCTAAATTTATGCTCTGATTTTTTATCTTGTTAACTGTGAGATAGTGTTTAATGGAGGAACTTGTAACTTGTAATATTGTTGTTTAGTATCTTATGCATTTCCGTTTCTTTTGTGCAGTGCTCTTTAATGCTGTCGGCAAGGCACCATCTTTAGGACTGATAGCGAGTTAAGAGTTACAGTTGACTTTTTCTTTCAAGGTTATAGGTTTAGCATTGTTAATAGCTAGAAATGGAAACGAAGATCGTCAAGGTGTTGGATAGTAGACGCGAAGATGGTTCCGGTAAAAAGAGGAAACGCGCAGCAAGCTATGCTGCATATGTTACTGGTGTGTCGTGTGCAAACCTGCAAGATGTTCCCCCACCGAACCCGCAGAGCCAAGTTCCCGACAAAAGAAGGAAATTGGAAGGTGCTTACGAGAATCTGTCTGGGAAGTCGCTGGTCAGATACTACTCTTATTTTAAGAAGACCGGAATTGCAAAGCGTGTTATGATCTACGAGAAGGGTGACTGGAATGATTTGCCTGATCCTGTTATATGTGCAATCCGAAATGAGTTAAATGAAAAGAGGGCTGCAATTGAGTTCGAGTGGTGTGGTCAACATTTTCTTTTGGATTTCTTGCACATGCATAGGCTAGATTTGGAAACAGGGGCGAAAACTCCGCTTGCATGGATCGACATTGGAGGCAAATGTTTCTTCCCTGAAATTTACGAGAGTGACGAAAGGAACGATTGCTGCAATCACAAGTGCGTGGAATATTCAAAACAATATGTCCCGCATGATATCAAGTTGCGCCTTGAGATTGATGTTAATGCTGGGGAGCCGAGGTTGAATTTGGAGGAGTGCAGTGATGAATCTGGTGACAGTATGGATGATGATCCAGCCGAGGATAGCTGCAGCCGCAGGATTGAACCTGCTGTTTCGAAATGGGATGAGACGGATGCTATAGCAGTCTCTGGTGTCAAGCCTGCTGGAGCCGAAGGCCTTGATAAAGATGCAGTAAAAAAGATGTTTGCAGTAGGTACAGCTTCTCTAGGCCATGTAGCGGTGCTAGACGTGGGCCGTTTTTCCAGTGAGATTGCGGAAGCTCGCCTAGAGCTTTTCCAGAAGCAGGTTGAGATCACCAAGAAACATCGAGGGGACGCAAACGTTAGATACGCATGGCTTCCTGCAAAGAGGGAAGTTCTATCTGGGATTATGATGCAGGGACTTGGAGTTGGGGGAGCATTTATTCGAAAGTCCATGTATGGTGTTGGGATACATTTAACTGCTGCAGACTGCCCTTACTTCAGGTTTCCCTTTCCCTGCCTCATATTAGTTTCTTCTATTGTATTTTTAGTTCGTGTATTTTAAGCTCCTACCTCCAATAGATATCTTTGCTGAAAAGCTTGTTTACAGTGCGAGGTACTGTGATATTGACGAAAATGGAGTACGGTACATGGTTTTGTGCCGTATAATAATGGGGAACATGGAGCTTCTTCGTGGTGATAAAGCACAGTTTTTCTCTGGTGGAGAAGAGTATGACAATGGAGTCGATGATGTCGAGAATCCGAAAAATTACATTGTCTGGAACATCAATATGAATACCCATATATTCCCTGAATATGTTGTTAGGTTCAAGCTGTCTGTTCCTCACAATGCTGAAGGTGATTAGTTTGTTCCCTTTTCATTCCTCACATATGAACTTGTTCAACAAATTAAAATCATAACTGATGACGCATTGAAAGGGAGACAGCTTATAGATCTGGCTGAAGCTCAGGTCTCAACCGATAAAATTATAAAGAATAAAAAAAGGATCCCGTGTGTGATAAAACCTAACGACCTCCGGTGTTATTAAACACGTTTGGTTTCAAGAGACACGTCTTTGATTGAATCATCCGGGGGTCGGATGGAGATACTCACGGTTTAATGGGTATTTCGATCCATTAAATTCTGTTTTGTGCAATATAAGAAGTCGATGACATACACTGGTTCCTGCAGGTGATATGGTTGCTAGGCATGATAACTCAGGTGTCACTTTGGAAGGACCCAAGGATCTTCCTCCCCCGCAGGTAGACTCAAACGTCAGTTTGCTCCTTTGATTATTTTTCTTTTGTATGAGATCTTGTCACCAAAGGAATTGAACATCTATACATCGGTTGTTTGGTTGTAAACAGGGGCCTGAAAGAGGTTCAGGGAGCGCAAACAGTGTGGGTTCGAGCACTACGAAACCCAAATCTCCTTGGATGCCGTTTCCTACTCTGTTTGCAGCAATCTCACCCAAGATTGCAGAGAAGGACATGTGTTTCATCAATGCTGACTACCAACAACTGAGGGTAGAAATCTGATCTGAGCTAGTTTGCCATGATACATTTTGAGAAGTGCATGAGAGTTGAAGAAAAAAAATTTTATGCAGGAAAAGAAGATGACGCGAGGAGAGTTTGTGAGGAAGCTGCGGGGAATAGTAGGAGATGATCTGCTTAGGTCCACAATAACAGCTCTTCAAAACCAGGCAAGTTAGTTGGTAGTAGTAGAGATTTTGTTATAGAAAGTGTTCTAAGTCATAAAGCTAACAAAACGAGAGTTTGTTTGACGTCAGCCAAAGTTGAATAAGGAGATTCCTGGAAGCGACGAGGAAGGTGCAGGTGGGTTTGTAAAGTAAAAGTGGGAATGTGATAATGACGACGAATGTCAAAAGGAAGCTGCTTTATATCTATCTACCCTGCCTTTGTGGTTCTCCTTTTGACTTTTATAATATAAAATCTTTTGAGTATATTAGTAGACTTTTGGGTCTGGTGGTAAGAGTTGAATGTGCCGACTATTCTGTCGTGGAAAAATCCTTCTTAAAAGTCTGTTGATGACGTTGGGTCTTTTTCTTTTATTAGCTGCAAAACATTGTTGAACCTTGAAGAAAACGTGGTCGTTGAGTCTATTGTGAAACTTGCTACTTTTTTTTTTGTCATATCTACTTGAGATTGTCTCTCACGATTTTCGGTTGTTAAAGAGACTTGTGCTCGCACACCCGCAACAGCACTCGTATATTGTTGGGCTCTAGCGTTGTGGTAGTAGATCTAGGTCCAGTTTTCTTCTAGCTCGTGACCAAAGCCAGCCAAGAGGTACAATCTTGGCGTGTACTTGTATATTTACGTAAAGCACAACTTCAATGTGAAGCAACTATTGCTCCTCGTGGAAGTGCGTAAACAAGGGAATGAGTAAAATATAAGATGATGAACGCACGACAAAACAGAGTCGGTCAATAATATTTATCTGATAATAATGACAATGACTCGAATTTCTAGTTTGTAAGCAATTTATTGTTACCTTTGTTATTGACTTGGGGGTTGCATAACATTTCTTATGGTTCTTTATTTGTTCCTCCTTGTTCAAGTTGTGTTTTACATAATATCTTATGCACCTCTGTTTTAGAGTGTTCGGCAACTAATAGACTAAAGCTAAGTGACTTTTTCAAAATGACCAAGTCAAAGACGTCTGTTTTTCTTAACAATGGACAGCCTGAGTTTGGATATTTGTAAACTTAAATGTGAAGGAGGGCTGGGAATTAGAGCTTTAAAGGAAGTGAATAAGGTTGCTGGTCTGAAATTAATATGGAGGTTGTTAACAGGGGATTTTCTTTGGGGGAAGTGGATCAAAAATAACTTACTAAAGAGGAAATGTTTCTGGGAAGTGAAGAAGAATACTCAGGCTGGATCTTGGATGTGGAGGAAATTATTGAAGTAAAGAGATATAGCTAAGAGGTTCTATAAGAAGAAGATAGGAAATGGCAGAAGCACTTCCTTTTGGTATGAGAATTGGTCTTCTAAAGAGATTTTATTTGAGAGGTTGGGTGAAAGATGAGCTCTGGTCATGGGAATAAGAAATGAAGCAACAGTGGAAGAAGCAGTGCTTAAAGCTAGAAGAAGAAGGCATCGAAATACGTTGCTAACTGAAGTGGAGGCAGAGCTGACTAAAGTAGAAGAGAAGATATGCAAAAATTCAGAAGATGTGTGTCTATGGAAATATAAATCAGGATTTAAAGAGAAATTTTCAACTCGGGAGACCTGGGAGTTACTAAGAGAGGAACATACTCATTGTAGTTGGGGGAGAGGTATATGGTTCGCGCAAGCCACTCCTAAGTTTGCTTTCTTGACTTGGCTAGCAATGCTTAACAGACTTGCAACTATGGATAGAATTGAGAAATGGAGTCAAGGTGTGGATGTTACATGTGTTCTTTGCAAGAGTGCTGGAGAATCCCGCAATCACTTGTTCTTTGAATGCTCATACACGTCTCAGCTTTGGGAGCATCTTGTAAAGGGGATTCTGGGAAGAGATTTTACTACAGACTGGTCGGAAGTTGTGGTGTTGTTATCACGGGTTGATAATGACAAGAAGAGATCTTTCTGTACTCGATATGCTTTCCAAGCTATTGTGCACACAGTATGGATGGAGAGAAACAAAATAAGACATGGTGAGAAACCTTTACCTCTGGAAGTAATGAAGAAGCGGATTGACAAAGGAGTTAGGAACAAGCTAAGCATAATGAGATTGAAAGGAGGAAAGGGTATGGAGAATGCTCTTCAATATTGGTTTAGTACAAGAGTGTAGAAAATTAATCTTTAGAAGTATAAGTTGCAAAAGATTAGGATTTTCCTATTAAGGTCTACGCTTGATGTAAAAAGGCTTTTTTGATGAATATAAATTTAACATTCATTCAAAAAAAAAAAAAAGAGAATCATGTAATGAAAAATCTGCAAAAAGAAGATAAATTAGTGAGAAGACATAAGAAAAAGTGAGAAATGAATATAAAGTTAAGATTAGAGAGAGGTTGGAGAGTTTCAGAATGAGAATTATTAAATTTTTGTTGCAGTCATTTGAGAAGAAGAAAAAAAATATGTAAATTTTCTTTATATATGGAGATAAAAATTCCAATTAGGCTAAATATTTTCGACCCAGAAGTCTTCTAGAAGACTTATGAAAAATTCATGGAATACTCATGGAAGACTTATGTAAGACTCATGGAAGACTTATGGAAGACTCATGTAAGACTTATGTAAGACTTATGGAAGACTTTGATTTATGCGGGAAACTTAAATTATTTTAAAATTTAGGCAGGAACCCTAAATTTTACTTTAATTTAGGCGGGATGTGTCAGAAGACTTCTTTTTAAGTTTTATGTGAGTCTTCTAGACTCTAAAATCAAATAACTATGAAAAAAAACCTTTTTAAACTTAAAAAAACTTAGAAAGTGTTTAAATCAAATTATTAGATAGTTACTAAACATATATAGGTCAATTTAAAAAAGGAAAAAAAATGAAGAAAAAATTTCAAATCTAACCCTAAAGATACCAACAATACTATAACATATGTTACCAAACCCTAAACCAGTGACTCATGAATCAATCTACATTCACTCATCTATGTTGAAAATAATTCAATTTCTGATAAACTAAATTTACATCATTGAAAAATATATATTATTACATGATTTCAAATTTTAACCCATGAAAATATTTTTTATAAAAATTTCAAATTATGGAAGACTCTTGGAAGACTTATGGAAGACTCCTAGAAGACTTATGGAAGACTCCTGGAAGACTTATGGAAGACTTTGATTGAGGCGGAAAACCTAAATTATTCCAAAATTTAGGCGGGAACCATAAATTCTACTAAAATTTAGGCAGGATGTGTCTGAAGACTTCTTTTTAAGTCTTCTGTGAGTCTTCCAGACCCTAAAATCAATCAACTATGCAAAAAAAAAAAAAACACTTTCTTAAACTTAAAAAAAAACTTAGAAAGTGTTTAAATCAAGTTTTTAGATAGTTACTAAACATATATGAGTCAATTTGAAAAAGAAAAAAAATGAAGGTAAGATTTCAGAATCTAACCCTAAGGATACATACAATACTATATCATATGTTAACAAACCCTAAACCAATGACTCATGAGCCAATATACACGTGGCAGGAGCAGAGTCAGTCAAATCGTCTGCAGGTACATAAACTGCTTGAATAGAGGTTATTTACAAATTTATTTTCCAAAAATTTTTAATTTCATTCACTCATCTATGTTGAAAATAATTCAATTTCAGTTGAACTAAATTTAAATCATCGAAAAATATTTATTATTACATGATTTCAATTTTTTACCCATCAAAATATTTTTATAAAATTATAAAATTATTTTTAAGATCTACTGAACTAGAAGCCTTACAAAGAAGTCATCCTAGAGAAGATATTGTTAATATCTATCTATCTATCTATCTATCTATCTATCTATCTATCTATCTATCTATCTATCTATCTATCTATCTATCTATCTATCTATCTATCTATCTATCTATCTATCTATCTATCTATCTATCTATCTATCTATCTATCTATCTATCTATCTATATATTACTATAAAGTAGTGTTTGCTTCACTCTAATGAAACCTCATCAGATTCCAGCTAGATAAGTCAAGTCTTCTGGTCGTGACACGTGTCCCGCTTTTCCCGAAACACATCACTTCATTTATTCAGAATTCGGATGGGCTTAGCAATCGAGTGGGCTTTTGTTATAAAGCGTATATCTTCAGGGTTTTGGGCTAATAATTTTGTATGTGGTAGGCAGCCCCATGGCCTGTTATCGGGAACCCTAATGCAAAAACATCAGTCTTCATCTTCAACCATTTCTAGGGTTCTTAACGTTTTGCAACTTCTGATTTTTAAAACCGACCATGGCGTTTCGACTGGGTTACGGGAACCTATTAATCACGCCAGTATCTGGTCTAATCCTTCGTTCATATCGATTCCGCTGGAGTTCTTAGCACCGGCAATGGGAAACCTGAACCGTTACGGACTGTTCAATCGTCATCATTAGCGACCTTCTTATTCCTTCTCTCTCCCCCCCCCCACCCACTCCTTCTACAATTTCTCATTCACTGCATCATCTCTGCTCCCGGTGAATATGCATCCGGAAGAACACACTAAAATAAGAGGTAAACATTGATTGGTAGCATACTCGATCAAACGAGTTATCTTTTCGGCTACTACGATAGAGATAAGTTTTGATACCGTAAACTTGATCCTTTCATCCTTCCCAATCATAATAACTCTTACAACTTTCTTTGAGCATAATGGCGAACTCCTCTCTCCTCCTTTCTGACTTGAAGGTCGGGCATTCAAGCAGCTTTTTGATTACCATGGTGTTCAGCCATTGAATTTTGTTTTCATTAATGGTGAGTACTTATTGATTTGGTGATGAAACGCAAGCATATAATCATTGAATTCTTATCGGTTTAAAATTCTTTCAGACAATGATACTGATATCTTGATTTGATTTTTGGGTTGTTCTAAGTTTTGTTTATGTTTCTTCTTGGTGTTGGTCCATTGTGATTGAAGAAACAACTCAATTATGTTCTTCACTGCAGGATCTGAACTGCGGCAGTAGAATCTTCTTTTGGCTGTGTAAAAATCACACCTCCAAGCTAAGGAAGACAAATGACTGAAAACAGGTGTTTTGTGTAATATTCTTACCACGCTTTTCCTTAGTATTGGTTTGAAATCCCATAACGTTTTGGCCACAATCATACACTACTACTGGGATCAGAGTTTTATATTTTATAGTATTTATTTCCACTTCTTTTGTATTAGCCAAGTACAAGATGTGTTAGAGATAACCTTGAAGTTAACTTGGGAACCAAGTTACACTAAACCTATTCGAGTTATGTTTAGGTTAGGAAGTCCTAATGAGTTTAGGAACTTTAGATCTCTATATAAAAGGAGTTGCTGAGTTGTGGCAACACTTGTGAGCTTAGAGATTGTGTGTGACAGATTAAGGTTTTGAGATATTTTCCTTAAGGTTAATAAAGCGAGTTATACTTTATTAAGCGTTCATATACAATCATTAAACTTATATTTGGTATCAGAGCAAAATCAATTTAACAATCGACAGCCATGGGCGACATCACCACCATGACTACGACAAAGAAGGATGGAGGAGGAACATCTTCAATCAAATGCCCGATGCTAAACACAACTAACTATACGGTATGGGCTATACGAATGAAGATCTTACTCAAGGTTCACAAGGTTTGGGATGTTGTGGAGAATGAAGTACAGGAGAGCGATAAAAACGATATGGCAACAGCCTTAGTGTTTCAATCTATTCCAGAAGCTCTCATTCTCCAAGTTGGTGAGCTGGATACTGCAAAGAAAGTTTGGGATGCAATCAAAGCTCGTCACGTAGGAGCAGATAGGGTTAGGGAGGCACGCCTACAAACCCTAATGTCAGAGTTTGACAGATTAAAGATGAAAGAAACAGAGAAAATCGATGACTTCGTTGGCAAGTTATCCGAGATATCTTCAAAATCTGCGGCCTTAGGAGAAACGATGGATGAATCAAAGCTGGTAAAGAAATTTCTTCAAAGTCTTCCTAGAAAGAAGTACATACATATTGTTGCTTCTCTCGAGCAAGTCTTAGACCTAAAATCCACCAGCTTTGAGGACATCATAGGGCGCTTAAAGGCATATGAAGAAAGAGTTTGTGAAGATGATGATGATAATCAAGAGACTCAAGGGAAACTTATGTATGCAAATATGGAAACTCAATCTCAACGTGATTATCATGGAGATTACCGAGGAAGAGGTCGTGGAAACAGATTCGGTGGCAGAGGAAGAGGCCGAGGCAGAACGTATTGGGGAGATATATCGAAGATCATATGCTTTAGATGTGATAAGACTGGACACTTCGCTTCTTCCTGTCCGGATCGACTACTAAAGTTACAAGAAGCAACTGAAAATAAAGATGATGAGACACAAGAGGCAGACGGGTTGTTGATGCATGAGATCGTGTATTTGAATGAAAAAAACATGAGACCAAAGGAGTTTGAGTCAGGGAATGATGGAGATCGTATCTGGTATCTAGATAACGGTGCAAGCAATCATATGACAGGAAACCGAAGCTACTTCAACACACTTGATGAAACAATTACAGGCAAAGTACGTTTCGGTGACGATTCAAGGATCGACATTAAAGGCAAAGGAGACATTCTCTTCATCAGTCAAAACAAAGAGAAGAAGACTTTAGCTGATGTATACTTCATACCAGATTTAAGAAGCAACATTATCAGTCTTGGACAAGCTACGGAAGCTGGATGTGATGTGAGAATGAAAGAGAATTTTCTCACACTCCATGATAAAGATGGGAACATGATTGTAAAGGCAATAAGATCGAGGAACCGACTCTACAAAGTACTAATGGAGATAGATGAAGCTAAATGCCTACAATCACAAGTACAAGATGATCTCACGCAGTGGCACTCGAGGTTAGGGCATGTTGGAGCCGATACTTTGAAGCAAATGATAGGGAAAGAGCTGGTCAGAGGAATACCTAAGCTAAAAGTCGAGAAAGAAACCTGCGAATCGTGTTTGGTAGGGAAGCAAACAAGGCAACCTTTCCCAAAGGCAACCTCGTACCGAGCCGAGAAACTACTTGAACTAGTTCACGGCGACTTGTGTGGTCCTATCACACCACCAACCGCAGGAGGAAATCGTTACATATTTGTTCTTATCGACGATCATTCACGCTATATGTGGTCCATACTCTTGAAAACAAAGAGTGAAGCGTATGAGAAATTTAAACGTTTCAAAGCGATTGTTGAACAGGAGACAAGAGTATCGATCAAGGTCTTCAGAACAGACAGAGGTGGAGAGTTCACAAGCTCAGAATTCAATCAGTTCTGTGAGACATCAGGAATACAAAGGCATCTAACTGCTCCATACACGCCACAACAGAACGGGGTCGTAGAGAGGCGAAACCGGACGTTAATGGGGATGACGAGAAGTATTCTTAAACACATGGAAGTGCCAAATTATCTTTGGGGAGAGGCAGTAAGACACTCTACTTACTTGATAAATCGTGTAGCTACTAAGACGTTGATATCTCAGACTCCGTATGAAGCACTAAAAGGAAGAAAACCGAATGTGAAGCACTTAAAGATATTTGGTTGCATTGGCTACACTAAGACAGCGGCTACACACGTAGGAAAGCTAGACAGCAGATCACAAGCTCTTGTGCATCTAGGAACCGAACCCGGCTCGAAAGCTTACAGGATGTTTGATCCCGTGAGCAGAAGAATTGTTGTGAGCAGAGACGTCGTATTTGACGAAAGTAAAAGATGGAAGTGGAGCGATCCACAAGAAGATAGTGCTGAGAAGCCGGGAATGTTCGACGTATCATTTGGGGATTATGGAAATCATGGTATAGAAGACAACGAAGAAGCTAATACAGGCGAGGATCCTAATCATAGTCAAGAAGCTGAACATTCAGAGGAAGAAGCAGGAGAAGAAGAAACACAGCTGAGAAGATCAACTCGAATCACTAGAAGGCCAGCATACTTAGAGGATTATGTTTACTTTGCAGAAGAAGAAGGAGAACGGCTTCTACTCCTGTTGAATGAAGAACCGTGGGATTTTGCGGAAGCCATGGAAGAAAAGGTATGGCGCGACGCCTGTAAAGATGAGATAGAGTCGATCATCAAGAATGGAACGTGGAACCTTGTTGAGTTGCCAAAAGGAGCTAAACCAATAGGTTTAAAGTGGATTTTTAAAATAAAACGCAATGCAGATGGAAGCATCAACAAATACAAGTCAAGACTTGTCGCTAAAGGTTACATACAGCGACACGGGATTGATTTCGAAGAAGTATTTGCTCCTGTTGCACGTATTGAGACTGTGAGATTCATCATTGCGTTTGCAGCATCAAAAGGATGGCAAATCCACCATCTGGACGTAAAGACCGCTTTTCTTCACGGTGACCTAAAGGAGGACGTGTACGTAAAGCAACCTGAAGGTTTCGAAGTTAAAGGAAGCGAGGACAAGGTCTATAAACTGAAGAAAGCTTTATATGGTTTAAGACAAGCTCCAAGAGCTTGGAATGAGAAGTTAAACCAGGTTCTTGAAGGTTTAAAGTTTGAGAAGTGTTCGAAAGAACCTTCTTTATACCGAAGACAAGCAAAGGCAACAGTACTTATGGTGGCAGTGTATGTCGACGACCTACTTGTTACCGGTTCTGATGTTCACTCAATTGTCGAGTTTAAGAAAGAAATGTCATCTAACTTTGAGATGAGTGATCTAGGTCTTTTGACCTATTACTTAGGTATTGAAGTCAGTCAAGGCGAGAAGGGAATCATGCTGAAGCAGGAGAGATACGCAGGCAAGATCTTAAGTGAGACAGGTATGGGAGAGTGTAATGCCGTGCAGATTCCAATGGAGTTCGGACTTAAGCTCTCACGAGCAGAGGAGGAACAGAGCATCGACGCGACAGAGTTTAGAAAGACTATTGGTTGTCTGAGGTATTTACTGCACACACGACCTGATCTTACATTCTGCGTGGGAATGTTAAGTAGATATATGCATGATCCAAAAGGCTCGCATGGTGCTGCGCTCAAACAAGTCTTGAGGTATCTTAAAGGAACACTCTCGGTGGGTCTTATTTTCAAGAAGAATGCAGGAATAGAGTTGAGTGGTTACAGCGATTCAAGCCACAATATTGATGAGGATGATGGCAGGTCAACAACTGGTCACATTTTCTATTTGAATGAATGTCCGATCTCTTGGTGCTCTCAAAAGCAAGAGACAGTAGCTCTATCTTCATGCGAGGCAGAATTCATGGCTGCAACTGAAGCTGCCAAGCAAGCTATTTGGCTACAAGAACTCTTAGAAGAAGTCACTGGAGAACCGTGCAAGAAAGTTGTGATCAGACTCGATAACAAGTCTGCTATCGCACTAACGAAGAACCCAGTCTTCCATGGGCGAAGTAAGCACATTCATAAGCGTTATCATTTTATCAGAGAATGTGTCGAAAACAATCAAGTGGACGTTCAACACATTCCAGGCAGCGAACAGAAAGCGGATATTCTGACTAAAGCACTTGGAAGAATCAAGTTTAAAGAAATGAGAGATCTTGTTGGAGTTCAAGAGTTGAGAGATGTTAACTTCAAGCTTAAGGGGGAGAATGTTAGAGATAACCTTGAAGTTAACTTGGGAACCAAGTTACACTAAACCTATTCGAGTTATGTTTAGGTTAGGAAGTCCTAATGAGTTTAGGAACTTTAGATCTCTATATAAAAGGAGTTGCTGAGTTGTGGCAACACTTGTGAGCTTAGAGATTGTGTGTGACAGATTAAGGTTTTGAGATATTTTCCTTAAGGTTAATAAAGCGAGTTATACTTTATTAAGCGTTCATATACAATCATTAAACTTATAAGATGATGGTCTTATTCTACAAGAAGCTGATATATGTTTCTATTTCTCTTGCAGCAGGACGAGAATGCAATTGAAAATGAGGCGCCTCCTCCTCCACTCCCAAAACCTTTTTGCAAAACCTTGACCTTTCGGACACAAGTACACATGTTCGGTTTTGTGTGCTTAGATTGGTGTTTATATAAATCAAAACTTATTTTCCCATATTTTGTTCTAGGATTGTCTTTAATTGACCCTTTTGATTCTTCTTTCAGGATCTCCGGTCAATCACCTATCAAGGGTTGGTTGCAAAGGTTTTGCTTGCCAATGAGTGACGTTCCATACATATTTCAATGGTATAGGAAACAATTTATTGAGTATCTTTCTTTATTTATGTTCTGTGAATCTTTTATGTCATAAGTGTTCTATGATGGTTGATGTTTTTGATTTTGATATTTGCAGGTGAGCCACGAAGCTGTTTGCTTCATAGTGGATGGAGCATGTTTGTTTCGTTGATGTGAAGTATCTAATTCTTCTACAGAGGCGAGAATGTGGAATTACGTGAGAGGTGTAAGGCCACATAGAGTCTTTGATGAATAATACTCCATAAACATGAGATTTAAATGAGAGGTAATGCGGTTTTGAATTACTAAATCCACCTAAGAGGACAAATTACGTTGGTATTGTTGAGCTTGAAGGTGATGGTCTCAATTGGTATAAGGTGGAATTGGCCAACCGTGAATTATAATTTTAGGAATTAAGGGCAGATTCCTTGCTTGGTATGCACCAGGTCAAGAGTCAGTTGTTTCAGAAGAGATCGTGAAGAATGCACCAGTTCCTGCGATTTTTTATGAGAACTCTGTTGACCGTGTTGTGTTGATTGTGGAGGTTAAATAAGAGGCACTTCCTCAGATTCTTTTTTCTTCATCAGAAGCCTTGATAAGAAGGAACCCGTTCCTGAGATGATTCCAATGGCAGCTTAGTGATGCCCTTTACCAGAAGCATTAGAAACAGTTGAATCACTTGAAAAGTATTAAAGAGGACGAATTAAGTAAGAGGGAAGACTCAATGCAGAAAAATGTATCAACAGATCAGTTGCAGTCACCAATTTATATTAAAGTGAACAGGGGAGGAGCTTGATATTTTTGTAAACCATGGAGGCTCTATCATGGAGAATCAGGATGGTCTCTCAAGTGGCATATGGAGTTAGCTACACAGTGTCTTTATAATTAATCCAACTCTCAGAACAGATTTTTTTTATCAATCTCAAATTTTTTGTTATGCAGTTTTCTCTGTTTTTCAATAAATGTTAAGAGCTCTGCAAATCTTTCAAGAACACTTAGTAATTGTAAAGGAGAGTCATCTTATTCATGTTTGATATCGTGACAATATTTATAAACCAACTTCAATTTATAAAGTACCTTCTGCTAAAAACTTCATGCTAAAGTATAAGATGCATCATGAATAGTTATTCGATTGTTTCCTATAAATTTTGAGATCTGAGATTAATATGTAGTGTACAAATTAAATAGAATAAAAGTAATGACTGTGTTTGTTAAAATGTGTGAACATAAAAGAAAAACATATATAATTGTGGGATTATATTTACCATATGTTTAATGTGTCACTAAAATTTCTAAAATGGAAAAGTAAAATAAATAGATAAAATTGTTGTAAAACAATTATGAACCTTAATGCAATTTTTAGTTAAGATAAATTAAAAATTAAAAATAATTTTCTCATTACTTTATTCACGGGCGGGTTTACCCTAAATTTAAAATTTTTAATTAATTGTAATGAGAATCAAACTGAATAAAGAATAACAATCAATAAAATAATGATTCATACTAATATAGAACAAAACATTTAAAATGTAAACAAATATTAAACAAAAATAAAAAATATTAATTCTAATTATTTAAATTATTTTCAAACTATCATCCCGACCGTAGAGCAGACCGGTCCTAGTAAAGTATGTAATAAAGATAAGTATACTATGGTTTTAAAAACCAAAGTTTTGAAGGATTAATGTGGAGTTTAACCAAGAATCTAATTACCGTAAATACTATATAAATTAATAAAATTGAGATTATAGTATTTTATTAATTTATAGAAATATTAATTTTCATTTTTATGTTCAAATATTTTAAAGTAGTATTTATATTTTATGAGATTTGCTAAAATTTCTTTTTCATATGAATTTATATTTTTTATCATGTTACATTTCTCTGGAGTTTTTTTTAAAAATTAAAATGACTCATTTAACTTAATAACCATAAGACATTAGTAATTAGCAATCAATGCAAAATTTTATGATATTTGGAAAATCAATAAGATGACTGTAGTGTAGTTACCCTTTTGTCCAAATCGAGGTATGTTTAAAAATATTAAATTTATTAATAATATATTAATTATTAATTTGAGCGCATGTTTGTGTAGCAGTTAGATACTTAAGCTAGCATTGATTTAATCTTAATTATCACATATACCGTAGAATATAATAAATAGCCAGATATTTACATAAATATTTAAATTTATCAATTTAAAAATAAAGTGATTTAAAATGCATTTATCACTTTGCCAATAAATGACGAACTGTATAATGATATGTCAACACAATAAATAACAAATGAATGTTCGGTTAACTAAATTAACAACCAACTTGAGTTAAAACTATATATTAATACGAACTAACAAGTAAGCATATATTTAAAGAAGTGCAATTTGATGGTTCTAACAATCTTCATACTACAACTGCATAGGATTACATTAAATTAGGTGTAATTTTTAGATTTAGCCACTTAATTTAATGAATACTAGGTATATATAATAGCATAATTCAAATAACATAATTCTCCATTGCATCATATATGATATGAATGTGCTGATAATTTATCCAACAACCGGATAATACATGATAATTTGGACTGTTATAATAAAAGCAAGAAAATATTTTTTTGTTTATATTAATGTGAATGCGTATTATAACCAGACAATACATCTTGAGTTCGAGTTAGGTTATTATAAGAGATGGAATCATATGTACACGTGAATCTTAACCGAATATTACAATATTAATCCTGATAAAAGAATTAATAGCCAGAAAAACCATTTTATTAGCCGAGATTAATTAAAAGTCGGGTACTTCCACATAAACTAGTATATTTGAAGTATTTTAGATAACTAATAGTTCGAGATTAACGACATTCCAATGCTGAACTTCCCCTTGTTTTGAAGCCTGAAATAGCTTTTTCAATGCTTTGTCTCTCCCATTAGGTAACCTTCACTATTACCCAAAGGGTTTAACCTCATAAGTCAAAATAACAAAATACTTAAAGACCGCACAAAGCCTGCAATCATGATCACAAAGCCCGCACAAAGTTCAATCTTTGGCATATCAAAACTACAAGTTTTTAACATCCAAACATCAAAATGTTAAATAAAACATTGTAACAACAAATTTAAATAATCTAAATCATCATCACATTTAAACAAGAAAAAAAATATGATGAAACATAATAGAACATATTCTTGGGTTGTTTTTTTCGTTAACATAAGCTGGTCTATCGACATTAGGGAGGTGATACACGTGCATAGTCCAACTTGTTTTAATTCCTTTGGGTGCATTCCCAGCGTAAAATACAAGTGCTTTCTTTATACCTTACGTCTTGGGTTTACCGACTGGTTTATGTGCTCCAGTGACATTCCAATAACCGGTTCCTGCAGCACTAGTTTGGACGAGAATCATTTGGTATTTGCGGTCTCTAGGTGTGAAGAAGTACCACTCTTTCTCTCTGTACAGAGACATCTATAATAATTAAAATAAAACAAAAAAGAAACAGATTCCAGAATTTTCGAGAAATAGTTAGATCATCTTCAATGATTCAATCTATTTTTCACTCTAAAATAGAATAACTTTATAATAGAGTTGAGTTCTACTCCAGTGATACTCTATTTTAAAGTGAAAAATAGAGTGATGAGCAAACAAAAAATGGATTAATCTATAAATAAAGTAAACATATATTTTAACATATATTACTCTATTGTAGAGTAAAAAATAGAATTGGATTGGAGATCTTTTATTCTAAACTTTATTTTAGAGTGAAAAATAGAATGGGGTTAGGATGCCCATTAGATTTACCCAAAATCTCCCAAGGATTGAACTTGTAGAGATCAATTTAGACGATAAGCAGAGCTATGATCTGATTAGATGCTCATCTCCAACACAAGTAGAATCTCACAAGCTCTTCGTATTTTGGGTAGAATTAGAATCCTTCAGCTATGCCTTCCTTCTTCAAAATTCTTCTACAGCTTGATTTGAGTTCATTTGCTGAAGGATGGAATCGAGAAGATTTTGTAAGGATGAGAATTGCCACAATCTTTTTAGCTTTAGAGGTGATAGGATAGCTTATTGTAGCCTTACTAGGGTAATTTGTAGCCAATCCTAGCTTTATATATTGTTTATCAAAATGATAGACCTATGTAGAAAGCTAGAAGATCATGTATAATGGTTCTAACAATTCAACACCCTCTTTTTTATAACACTCCACATCATCTTCTCTCTCGTCCACCTGTTTATTTAACACTCACTTCATTTTAACCTCTACAATAGTTATGTTTAATATTCTACTATTTTTAATTCATATTGTTATCTTTTGTAATATAATAACTACATATGAATAATAATTTTTATGTAATCAACTTAAATAACTTAAATAGCATAAATTTTAGTTTATTTTATGTTAATATTCTTAACTAAATTTTAAAAAATAATATTGAATTAGTATTATTAAAAAAATAAAATTACAAAGTTATGGGATTGGTTGGAAGTTGGTTTTAAAATTGATAGTTTTTGGGATATGAGATGTTAAAAAGAAAATTAAAAGAATTTTGGGTGTTAAAAGGATTATTATTAAGATCTATTTAACACAAAAGACTTTAAAACATCAAAATAATTCATGCAGCATCGCTCGACAAACAGATCTCAAATCCGCATTGTTGGTCCTCACCTTCTTCGAAAGACGATCACATCCGTCACAGCCAGTAGGACTAGTCGGTTTCGTACTGGCAACACCGGCTGGTACGGCACTTTTGCAACTAATGAAACCGACATTGCCACCTGCCGCCTGAGGAAGACATGTATCTTCCCTCAGAACTTCGGTCAGGCATCACTAACCTCTTTGGAATGTATCCTATCCGATCCCCCAACATCGCATATGCTACGGATCGTCTTGGATTTACAAAATCTTGATCTTCTCCTAGTGGACATAGTTTGTGAGGCATTGCGAAAAGTAAAGAAAAGTGTAACTAATAAAAGGTTCAACCCTAGAATTTATATCAAAAATCCATGTATCTCGAAAAGATATCATTGAAAAGGATCATACGAGAGTAATACCCCACAAAGATTTAGACACATCTCAGTGTACTTATCCACACGAGAAAATAAAATATGGAGATTTGACAGACAAAAATTTCGTCCTTAACTATCTTGCAAGCCCATTAAAGACTAAGGAGACATCTGTTGGGCCCATATCTCCCATGGGCCTGCATAAATCTCATGAACGAAGTTCATATAGATGGTTGCACATCCCGAGATCGGCCTTAGTAAGAGGCAATGTCGTATATGTGAGTAATTAATCACGATGTAACTCTGTGAATCCGAGCCAACAAACATTATGATTAAACATGGATCTCGAACCCATTTTGGGTGGCACGTGAAATGCGGAGAGATCAAAGACGATGGGAGACCGATCTCGATCTCTAATTAAACCACGAGGTTGATGGTTGTCGAGTTTGCTGAAAGAATATATGATTCGTTCAACCGAGTAATGCTCCTGAGATCCGTAGAAGTAGTCCCCAAAATCATTGAAATCAAGCGAACAACAAGAGGAGAAGATATTGGAAGTTTCTAACGACTTAAGAAAGTATAAAAGGAAGACGAGAGAGAGAGATAGAGAGAGAGAGAGAGAGATAGAGAGAGAGAGAGAGAGAGAGAGAGAGAGAGAGAGAGAGAGAGAGAGAGAGAGAGAGAGAGAGAGAGAGAGAGAGAGAGAGAGAGAGAGAGAGAGAGAGAGAGAGAGAGAGAGAGAGAAGAAGGATATACATTTATTCACTGACAATCACACACACATTACCATCAAGCTCGAGCTCTCAACCCTAAACACTTTGATCTCGCTAGTTCTCTTTGTTCTTAGTTAATCTTCTTTTGATTGTCATTCATTTACCTTGTAAACCTTTAGACATCAATATATAAAATCAATTTTTGTCAACTTGAATCTGATTGAATCATTGTGTTATGACGATATTTTTTCCCACAAGTCTTCTTCCCTAATTAACAAATACATACACTACCAAATTCTTAGTGTGGGCTTTAAGACACACACTCAACTCTGGTCATTGTCACTAAGTTTTGGTTATCCTCATCCTTCTAGCGTCAAACTGTTAGGGTAAAATAAAGCAGGGTTCTTCGTGATACTTCGGTAACAATAAGTAACGCAAGAAGAATAGATCAAATATAATGTTTACTAGGTTAAGATCCGCGCCATGCGCGGACTGAGATTATGTATACACATAATTTTTACATATTAAAATTTATTTTGTGTTCATTTATATATTATGTACATAATTAAATTAGTTTAAGCACATAAAATCAAAATAATAAAATACCTCTTGTTTATTGACAATAATTTTTGGTAACTAAATCAAAACAATTATTTTATTTCTTTTATATGGTATATAATTAAATTTCAATGATTTTGAGATATATATAGTATATTTTAATATAAATATTTATTATCGGGACTTCTTACTCATATGATTTTATAAACATTTGTATATTTGCTTTAACAAAAAATTTAAACTATTAATCACAAAAAATTTAATGAGAGATTTTTTCAATGCAAATTTCAAATCAAAATATTAATGTCTCATTACGTTTTCAATGCAAATTTCAAAATTAACAAATTTGTATATTTTTATATGTTATATAATTTTATTTAAAAGATATTAAAATAGATAATATGAATATCTTTTTTTTTTTTGACAGCAAAAGAAACATCTACAGACTCATATTCATACGATTTTATGATCATTGGTATCTTATTATAACAAAAAAGGTTAAACCATTGATCACAAAATTTTCAATGTGGAACTTTAAACATTTTTGTAATTTATAGTTTTTTTAAGAAATTCAAAATATAACATGTAAGAAAAAAATTCTTATTACATGGTTAATGTGATTTTTAATTTTTAAACATAATATAAAATTAAACAAAAATGAGAAAGGAGACAAAAATTATTATCAAATCTTTATTATTCATAATCATTAATTTTCATAAATATGTTAATCCTATTAGGTAATTCCGTAGCTTTTATTTAAGAAAAAAGTGGAGAATATTATTTTTGTACCTAACTAATCAATTTGATAGTTAGCTTAATAAAATGCATAATATATGTTTAGATGGACCAACATATTATTCTAAGAATTCTAAGAATCATCCTATTGATGACATGTGACTACAAAAAATGGTTTAATGTTTTCTAATTAATATATAAGGGATTAATCAATATAGCAGGAGTACAAAGTATTAGTCTAAAAACCCTAGTTTAGCTGCCTGCTTCTATAGTCAAGGTATGTAATAGTTAATTAATTTCTTTTAGGGTTCAGATCCCTTTTATAGGCCATTGTAGTTGAAATCTAAGTTAAATCCTTTCATATTCTGAAATGTAGAAATATTCTGGAATCTAAGTTAGTAGAAGTTGAAATCTAAGTTAAATCCTTTTATAGGCCATTGTAGTTGAAATCTAATTACTCTCGTATGATCCTTTTCAATGATATCTAAGTTAAATCCTTTCATATTCTGAAATCTAAGTTAGTAGAAGTTTTCCATTTTACCCAGAGGCACGAGGAAAATATAACCCAGAAGCCATAACTCGTTCAAGCATGAGGAGAATGTCGACGTTCTCTTATAATTAGGATGGATTGTTTCATGGATTAATTATCCCCGACAGCGTTGCTAAACAAATTTATTTTTTATCAACTAATACATAAACCAGTAAATATCTCACTTTACAAAGAAATTCAATAAAACTTCTATAATGTTACTTTGATTTTGTACATGTTGTGTTCACGTTAACAATGATAAAAAAAACTAATTAGATAAACAAATTTGTATATGAGTTAAAAATTAAAGCTATTCATCTGATGAAGGGAAATTTAGCTGAAAATACATGGAGACATTGGTAATTATATATTCATGTGGGATTCGAAAGTATTTACATAAGTGGTGAGTTGATATCAGCGAAATTATGTATCAGTCCCCGGCACCGGATGACAAAGCTATGACTTGTTTTAAATTGGATTTGATAAATTTAATTTGTCATATATATATATATATATATATATATATATATATATATATATATATATGTCAGAAGAAGATTCAATTATAATATTATGTTGATATTTGTGAAGAAGAGATGTCGATTTAAAATATTTTAACATGTAAAATGACATGGTATTGTTTGCAAAATTAACATGGACATAATGTTAATGGAAATAATTTGGAAAAGATTATATTAACCAATGTTAGAGACAATTTTTTGGATGCACTATACAATTAAATATTATACAAATTCAGTTGGCGTGTGTTCTATGTAATAATGATAATATAAAGGTTAACTATCAAAGTATCGAGAAAATGTGGTTAGTAACTGAAATGTGAAAGTGTGAAATTTTTGATCCATTCAACCAAATTAAGTGAAATCAATGTTGTTCAAAATACTCATATTTGTAGTAGCAAATTAGAATTATAACAAACACATGATACACTAAAACGGTGGTAAAACATAACACATGGAAATTTGAAGGACCAAAGTTTGTACTGGAAACAATGAGCCCAACTATAATCGGATAATACATAGATAACTAGAATGCAAACATCAATAAGCTACAAAAAATGTTTAAGATGTACGTATGATCGTAAAACGATTAACTTTGTTATTGTGTAAACATATGAAAAAACTTCAACCATAAAACTAAGACAAACCATAAATGGTAATATAAAATTACAAGAAATACTAAATATAACTTTAGAGTTATATGGTTAAGGATGACTCATTGTTCATTTTAACTTGATTAAATAGTTTATTTAAATTATATATGGTTATTTTAATGTTTATTCAGATATATGATAAACTATGAAATGAAAACTACTTATTGGTAATACTAAAATATTAATTTTAGGGTAATGTGGTTAGTTTTGATGCAATTATTAGACATTTAAAATTGGTAATCCGGTTTAACTGAATTACATACGGCTACTGAAAAGGTATCAATGATTTTATGGTGTAAACTTACAATAATAGATATGTTATGTTGTGTTAATAGATCATTTAACCGGTTACATCAATGTTTACTAGAATATATGAAAATTCATGTAATGAAAAACTACATATGGGTAATACTAAAGTATTAACCTTTAGTGCAATGTGGTTAGTGTTAAGGCAATTGTTCAGCATTCTAAATTGATTATCCGGTTTAACTGAAAGATATCCATCCGGTTACTGATAAAAATAGCAGTGATTTTATGGTGTGAACTTACAAAAAAAGATATGTTATGTTAATATATTAGTTAACCGGTTATGTAAATGTTTACCCGAATGTATGAAAGTTATGAAATGAAAAAAAATTTCTTTTGAATAATACTAAAATATTAATCTAATGTAGTGTGGTTATAACTGATGCAATTGCTCAGCATTTTTTAATTGGTGTTCCGATTTAATTGTATTATCACCGGATATTATATCATTATTCCAAATTAAATTTATAATAGGCTGCTATATCATTTTTAACTGATAAATCAAACAAGAATAATCAATATTACATCAAAATCCCAAAATGTATATTAAAACATTTTAAAAAATTCGAAAATACCGTTTATTAAGCTATCAGACCTTATATGCACAATTTTCATCATCATTAACCAAGAGTCCATTGAATCTAATTTGCAAAAGCAAAAGCTAATACTTCTATCAACGAACTCGTTCAGCTTGCCCTGTAGAATCTCGTCAATGAAATTTGTAATGCTACTGCAAAATCTAATGTAGTGTGGTTATAACTGATGCAATTGCTCAGCATTTTTTAATTGGTGTTCCGGTTTAATTGTATTATCACCGGATATTATATCACTATTCCAAATTAAATTTATAATAGGCTGCTATATCATTTTTAACTGATAAATCAAACAAGAATAATCAATATTACATCAAAATCCCAAAATGTATAGTAAAACATTTTAAAAAATTCAAAAATACCGTTTATTAAGCTATCAGACCTTGTATGCACAATTTTCATCATCATTAACCAAGAGTCCATTGAATCTAATTTGCAAAAACAAAAGCTAATACTTCTATCAACGAACTCGTTCAGCTTGCTCTGTAGAATCTCGTCAATGAAATTTGTAATGCTACTGCAAACGCTACCGAGGAGAACCACCCCACCAAAAATAAAGTTTTCCCGTTGTCACCGCCACATCAACAATTCACTATAGACAAAATGTGGTTTTCAACAGAGTACTAAGGCCCAAAAAAATTCATAATATAAATGGAAATTTTTAGCAAGCAAACATAACCAATTAAAAGAACTTATTTCATTCTCAAAATCACGATACATTAGAAAGATCAGAAACAAAAAAAACGATCAAATCATAGAGAGAGAGAGAGAGAGAGAGAGAGAGAGAGAGAGAGAGAGAGAGAGAGAGAGAGAGAGAGAGAGAGAGGGAGAGAGAGGGAGAGAGAGAGCTGGAATAGAGAGAGGGATAGAGATAGAGATAGAGAGAGAGAGAGAGAGAGAGAGAGAGAGAGAGAGAGAGAGAGAGAGAGAGAGAGAGAGAGAGAGAGCATCAACTTCTTTAGACCTTCAATTGGCACGACATGATGAAACAACTAAATCTACCAGAGAACACATGCTTTTCGTTGAGGTAGATTAATCTTTCTAGAAGTTCCATTATTGTTCAAATTCAGACATCTGCGGCGAGTGTACTAAACATGAAGAGGCTATTTGTAGAAATCTTAGAGAGAGAGCACCGACTTCTTCAGACCTTCAATTGCCACGGCGTGATAAAGCAGCCAAATCTACCAGAAAACACATGTTTTTCGTTGAGGTAGATGAATCTTTGTAGAAGTTTCACCAACTTCTTCAGACGTTCAATTGGCATGGCAAGATGAAGCTGTCAGATCTACCAGAAAACACATGCTTCTCATTGAGGTAGATGAATCTTTCTAGAAGTTTCGTTATTTCTTTAGATTCAGACATCTGCGGTGAGTGTACTAAACAGTGAGCTACTTGTAGAAATTTTAGAGATTGATGTGATTTAAAATGAGGATTAGACAAAATATAAACTAAGTTTGGATAAGAAGAAGAAAAATTGTTATTAAAGAGAGGATATATAGTGATATTTGAATCTCTTCGATGAAACCAAATCAATTTTGGAGAGAGAAAGTTCCTCTTTCAAAATGAGGTAGCTGACATATTTTTGGAGACAAAATATCTTGAGTAAATATATGTAAAGTCATAATTACATGATGTAATATCAATATGCGTATAATATCTGTATGTTGGAAGAGTAAACATTAAGAATGCATAAATTATATGTAGGACTGTAACTGGATTTAATTAAATTTAACATTAGCTATACCATATTTCTAAATAAGAACTTTTCTGTCCATACATGATGCAATTTTCTTATGAATAATCATGATTGTTACTATTTTTCTTTTAGTTTCTTTTTCTCAATTAACAAATTTTATTGTGAATTATTTTATGTAAATGATAAAATAGAAAATATAATATAATTTGAGATGTTCATTTTCACATGTCAACCCCATATTAATCCATATGTATGTAATTTATAAATACACCTAAAGACTTAAAATAAGTTTATAACAAATTTTCTTGTATAAATGTTGATAGTTTAGTAAATGCATATTATTAATTATACATATACGTATGATGTCTTTTTTAAAACACTTTTTTTATAAGAATCAGCATTTTTGAATAATCAATTTTAATAAGTAAAATATGAAAGTGTTCTTGCAATCAACAACAATAAGTTGTATTTTAAATTTAAGTTAATTTCAAAAAATCATAGTAGATATTAAAAGGAATTATAAAAATTCTAATATAAAATATTTTGACTAAATAATTAGAAAATAAAAATATTTTTGATGATATAATTGAATCTTCTTATATCATATATATATATATATATATATATATATATATATATTCTATTTTTATTTTATAAAAAAATAATATCAAATAAGTACACAAATGTAAAATTATAAATGTCATTTGATCCAATATGACATAATCAAACATTGCATTTTTAATTACTTTTACGTTCTAAATCTCTTATATAAACAAGTAGATTATAGTATAATTATTTTATAAATATGTAATCATCATATCATTGGAGAGTAATTAAATTTATAAGTGCAATATTTTGGTACTGAAGCAAGGCTCGCTCTCGCTCCTCCGGACACAGTTGGGATTCAATCCCCGCCTGCTTAATGTTCGGTCCTGAGTTTGATATGGGCCAAGCCTAGTTCCAAGCATGGGTCTGAAAGTAACATTAGCCGTTTCAAAGCCCTTAGGAATTTTATCAAATGTAATGAATTAATTGGCAATGTCACAGAATTGACAATTCTTGATTTCTTGTGTATGTTTTAGGAAATGTTATTTTTGTGAATCTTTTATATATTAATTGAGAAACATTACAACATTGTTTTGTAGTCACGTGTCAACATGAGAATAAAATTCAGAATTCTATGAGAAATATGTTGTTTCATCTTAACTTATATTATACTATTTATTAAACAAACTATTCAATTGATAAATAGAGTACAAAAGAATATTCTCGCACTTTCCTTAAATAAAAGATACGAAATTCTCTAATATGATTAACATATTTATGAAATTCAATGATTATGAAAAATAAATATTTGATAATAGTTTTTGTATCGTAGCTCTTTTTTGTTTAATTTTATATTATTAAAAGATATTAAAAAACCACATTAATCAAATAATAAAAAAATTTAAATTTCTTATATATTATATTTAAATTTTTTAAAATGACTATAAATTACTAAAAACTTTAAATGTCTCACACTAAAATCTTGTGATCAATTGTTTAACTTTTTTTGGTAATAACAAGTTACAAATGATCATAAATCGTATGAATATGAAGTCTCATTTACTAGATATTCATATTATATATTAATATAGTTTAAAATTAAACTATATAACATAGAAAAATAGTTAAATATGATAATTTCTAAATTTTTACTGAAAAAGTATTGAAACCTTATTATTTTAGTTTTAAAATTTGCATTCAAAAAATCGCACATTAGAAATTTTGGGTTTATCATATGAGTATGAATTCTCAATAATAAATATTTAAATTAAAATTTACTATATATCTATATTCATGTCATTGAAATTTAGTTATATACCATATAAAATAAATAAAATCATTTTTTGATTTATTCACCAAAAAAATATTGTAAATAAACAAGATGTATTGTTTTGATTTATGTCTTTACTCTAATTTAATTATATACATAATACGTAAATGAATACAAATAAATAATAATAGATAAAAATTAATTTTATATATAACATTCATCCCGCGTAATTGTGCGTGTCTTAAGCTAGTGAATGGTAAAAGAGAGAAAGGATGAAAGGGATAAACACTACAAGAAAACACATATATAATGACGACGGTTTTTGTGGTTATTTCGTTGTAAAATAGAGTTTATGACGAAATAACTATGAAAGCCATTTCATCGTTAAACGTTCGTCATAACGTATATTTCCTTGCTGATTCGTCGTAAAGTTACGAGGAAACGTTTTGTCGTAAAGTAGTGTCATAAATTTCATGGTAAAATCCATGTAAACTATTTTCTCGTAAAAGCGACGTAAACATTTTATTCGTAAAGTACACGTAAACTATTTACTCGTAAAGTACACGTTAAACTTTTCCTCGTAAAGTAGACATTGATTTCTACGTTCTTTACACGTAATGTTTACGACGAATCTGCGTGACTTTCGTAGTAAATTTCTCGCTAACAAATTTTCAATTTTCTCGTTAATTGGACGTAATTTAGCTACAAATTTGCTTTGATTCTTTATTTTTTACAAAATTTGTTTCAAAATTATTAAAAATGTAAATAATAAATCAATACAAAAATAATATATAAATATTTAAGTTTCAAATTTCTAATACAATAAAAAGAAAAAAAAACTAAGGGTTGTTGTTCTTCATCTCCTCGAAGTGGTCTTGACTCCTCCTCCATACTTCTTCCTCATCCTCCTATGTGCTGGATAGCTCTGGAAAAGGATTTTGCCTCCGCATCTCCGCCAACGTGGTCTCCAAATGAGGATTTCCAGCCGCCAGAAGGTCCAGAAAACCCTCGACTGAACTCATACGAGCTGTGAACGCATACCGCATCGAGTTCAACTCGGAACGCAGCTGAGTGACTTCATCAGCCCGTCTCTGACCATAAGAAGATGTCACTCTTGGGACATCATTGACGGAACAAGTTCCCAATGCACGTCCCTTTTTCTTAGGGACAACCTTAATTAAAAAAACAAATACCGTTAGGTGTAGATAATGTGACTGGTATTCCATCGGAGGACTGTTGGGTCAGCTGGGTTTGGCGGTCTTGAATCCAAGCAACCACCTCGTTGTAGATTTGCTTGGACCTAGGATTTAAAAATTGCCCAGCCTTGTTCTTGTGGGTCCTCTCATAAATATCTTTGGCCTAAAAACATTTAAAAAAGTTAGAAAATATTTTAAAAAAATTAGTTAAGTAAAATATATACCATATCCAAACGGACACCAGCGTGGGTTTTTGAACCATAGAGTGAAGCATCGGCTCGTAGCCGTGCTCATATTTCTTCTGACGAGAGGCGGAGCAACTGTTGAAGACTTTAATGGATGAGGCCATCCCACACTTCCTTGGTGAGCTCAGCGGGTTTTCCCTGCTCATAACCCTTCACGATCCAATTATCCTTCAAGTTGGATACCGTGTCCAACAATCGACCTCTCACCTTCCCGATAAACCCTTTCTTCACCCTTTCGTTCTCCCCTATAGAACAATGATATTTTTGTTGTAACAGAAAAAAATTAGATTAATAGTTAGTTTAGAAATAATAAAAATTCGTAATAATAAGAAAATAAAGTATATATAATTAATTAATAGTAACTTACAGCGAACATTTTTAACCATGTCTTTCTGACGTGGTCCGGCTTCAATTTTCAGTTCGGGTGAGCGTCGGGGAAGTAACCTTTGATCGCCTCGGTTACATTCCGAGCGACAGAACTGTCAACCACAAACCTGAAAAAACAAATTAAAAGTATTTAAATTATTTATTATTGTTATGTAATAACTGCACAATAAAAATGTAACATGCCAAAAAGTTTCGTCTGGTCGGTCGGGGTCTAAGACTGGTAAACCTTCTCTGCCTGACTGAGCGATAAGGTTCTCAACGGTGTACATGGCATAAGGAGCACTCGACAGCACCAGCAAATTGGGATAAATCTCGGCCGCCATTGGCAGAGGTGCCTCCTCTGGAACATGATCATGATGCGCCAAACCGGTGGTGCAACAAACGGAGGAACCGGTAGTGCACCAAAAGGAGGCAATTGAGAGACTCTCTGAGAAGACTGAGAGTCTAGGACAGTCTCCGGAACCGAAGAACTAGGAGCTGAAGAAGATGATGCGCATGTACGACTACCAGGCTCACCAAACATCTCTCTGTAATGCGCTGTTTTCTTGTTCTTTCTAATCATCTGAAAAACAAAATTTCATTATTAACTATCCGAAAAGAACACATATAAATTAATTTATATTTAAAAATCATCATCCTATAATAATCAACAAATTCCATAAACCTATCTACAAATTCCCTATACTAACCACCTAATCAACACTAATTACCCTAAACTAACCACCTAAGCTAAACTAGAGAGGAAGTAGAGAGGAGAACCTTGCTAGGAAGAGAAGAGGAAGTGACTACGAAATGAGAAGTGACATTGTTCGCTATATAGGGAGTTATATTTCGTCGTAAAATCCTCGTGAAATTACGAGGAAGTAACAAGGCCCGCCCTTTCATTTTTAACTTTCGTCGTAAAAACAACGTAACATTTACGAGGAAATAACAAGACCCGTATTTTTTTAGGAGGAAGTAGCAAGGCCCGTGTTTTCTTTTACGAGGACTTTACGAAGAATATATGTAAATCCCACTCCAAACCCCCAATTGCCTTACACAAAATAAAATTATATAATTTAATTTTTGTTGTAAATTACACGTAAATGAACGAGAAAATAACAAGGTCCGCATTTTCTTATTACGAGTAGTTTACGAGAAAGTGTTTATACATTTCGTCGTAAAGACTCGTTATTTATGAAAAAATAACAAGGCCCATGATTTTATAACAAAATCAAATTATATAATTTAATGTTCATCGTAAAGTACACGTAAATGTACGAGAAAATAACAAGACCCGCGTTTTCTTACAACGAGTAGTTTACTAGGAAGTGTTTTAAAATTTCATCGTAAAGACCTCGTTAATATACGAGGAAATAACAAGGCCCATGTTTTTACGAGGATTTTACGAGGAAGATAAGTAAATCTCTATAACCTGAAACCCCAAACTCAAGTTCCTTAAATTATAATCTCAATCTTTTCTTTCTAAACCTCAAACCCCCCAATTGCCTAACACAAAATCAAATTATATAATTTGATTATTCATGATTAAACAAACTGAACAAACTGAACATCATTCGGATATATCATTGGTATTCTCGTCATCACTAGAAACATCATCATTTTCATTAAACTCGTCTTCAACAACTTTGTATGTGGTATCGTAGGGAAGATCTTCGTACTGACGATTATGCGAATCAATGAGAAGGATGTCATCAGTTTGTTGTTCAGGTTTCTCGACTTCATTGATGTGTTCTTCTTGCAAAGGTTGTTCTTGTCCACTGATTATTCGTCCACGAGGTGTAACTTTGATAACGGCTAACAAATTTATTCCCGATTCTCTCGTCCGAGGGTATGGAAAGAAGCTAACTTGGTCTGCTTGTTAAGCTAATATGAAAGGCTCGAATTTTTTGTACCTTCGTCCACCATTGACATCAACTACACCGAATTTGTTAAACCGAACACCTCTGTTGACGACGGGGTCGAACCAGCCACATTTGAAGAGGACACCTTTCAGCTTCAATAACCCTGGGAATTCCACTTGAATAATCTCCTGCAAGATCCCGTAGAAATATGTTTCGCTTTTGACACATATTCCATAATTACTTGTCGCCTGCTATCTACCATACTCATATGTATGAAAAATAAAGCCGCCTGAAATACATCGGTGATGTGGTGACCTTTACAACTGGACCTTGAACTAATTCGTGAAACCGTGTGGGATAATCTAGATTGTCATAATCAACCTGCAAAAATAAAGAGAACGTTGAAATTAATCATATTAACGGCAAATACATATCATGTATGCCAACTTACAAAGTTGGGTTAATTAATACATGACCCTTCAACCACTTAACAAAGTGTGGATCTTTCCTTTTGTCTACCTCACTTGTGGATATACTTGAGATTGTTTCTTCGACTTGAGTAACAAATATTAATTAATCATTTGAAAATTATGTAATTTATACATACATGTGTTTAGAAGTTTCCATATATGTTAATTACGTTTCAAAACAACACATCAATGGATCCTCGCAATTGAGTAGAATATAGGTGTGTGCACTATGGGCGTCTTCATCACTCGACCACCAAACCTCTTTCAACTTTCCACCGAATCACCCAATCTGGCTAAAGATGTCTCGACACTATCAACTGCATATGTTGGCGCGACACCACCATCATCATATCTTCTTGGAGGTTTTTTCCGGGTATGTACTTTTGGTGCAAAGTAGTACAATGTGAAGTGAGATGTTTCTTCCGTCAAACTTCCAGCAATTATAGACCCTTCAACTTTGGTAAGGTTTTTTTGTTTTTCCTTTCAAATATTTCATAGCCCGCCCATACCGACTGGTACATCCATTTGTAATGTACATGTCCACGAAGCAATGCTTCATATGGGAGGTGAACAGCTAGATGCTCTATGACATCAAAAAATGTCGGAGGAAATATCTTCTCCAAGTTGCACAATAAGATGGGTATGTTCTCAAGAAGTTGTTCTACGACATCCTCTTTAAGAGTGTGTGTGATCTGGTCCATGAAAAATGCTTAATGCCTTGAATATTCCAAAAACAATTAAACACATTAATAGTCATATTATTTATTTATGCATATTATAGAGCAATAAAGAAATTAATGCGTAATATATTACCTGCAAGTGCTTCATGTATTTTTGTTGGAAGTAGCTCTGCAAATGCAAAGAGAAGTAGTCGTTGCATAAAGACATGACAATCATGACTCTTCATCCGAGAGAACTTTTGACCTTTTTCAACACATCTAGAGATATTTGAAACATCCCCATCGGGAACTTCAATTCTCATGCAACCCAGTTGAACAACACCGACTTTGTTCTCATGAAAATTTGAATATCGGTATGGAAACTTGTCCATTGCTTTTTATATGTAACTCACTTCTTGAAAAAATATCAGGTAAGTCCAACCTCGATTTTTTGATGTCTTCTGTCTTCCCTGGGACATTCAATATTGTATTCACAATGTTCTCAAAAAAAAGTCTTCTCTATATACATCACATCTTGATTGTGGCACAAAAGAAGATCCTTCCAATATGACAACTTCCAAAATATATTCTTCTTGTGCCAGTTGTGCTGAACTCCGTAAAACTCATGCATATTACCGGGAACATGGCAATTACCAACACAACGTATTGTTTCTTGAGCTCCGTAACAATCAATTTTCGCTTCAATTTGCTCTCCAGTTAAAAATGGAGGAGGAGTGTCTCTCACAACCCTTTTATGCCTACATAATATCTTGTTTCTTCGGTACAGATGGTTGATGGGAAGAAATCGACGGTGACAATCGAACCAACTTGTCTTCCTACCATTCTTCAATTGAAACATATATGTCATTCCATTACAATATGTACAAGATAATCTCCCATGTTTAATCCATCCAGACAACATCCCACAAGCAGAAAAGTCACTTATGGTCCACAAAAGCTTCGCTCGCATCGTAAAATTTATCTTCGTTGAGAAATCATACGTCCTCACCCCCGTTGACCACAAATCTTTCAACTATTTTATGAGGGGTTGTAGAAAAACATCCAGAGATCTTTTTAGATGTTTTGGACCAGGTATTAATATGGTCAAGAATAGAAACTCCTGTTGCATGCACATCTCCGGTGGCAGGTTGTATGGCGTAAGAAAGAGTCGCCACAATGAATATTGTCTCTCTGACATTCCAAATGGACTAAATCCATTTGTACATAATCTAAAATACACATTTCAGCTATTGCTAGCGAAATCTGGATGTACTTTGTTAAAATGTTTCCAAGCTCTTGCATCTGATGGATGAGTCATCTCACCATCCGTCTGAGTATGCTCGGCATGTCATCTCATCCCTCCAGGAGTCTGCTCAGATTGGTACAATCTCTTCAATATATCTGTAATTGGTGGTACCACATCCTTTTGTACAGTACCCTATTATGTCCTCGTCCTTGCGGTTTGAATCCTGGCTTCTTGCAAAATCGACATTCTTCTAACTTCTCATCATCTCCCCAGTAGATCATGCAATTGTCAATGTAAACGTCTATCATCTCCGAAGGCAATCCAAGACTATAAACCAGTTTATGAATCTCATAATAAGAATCAATAGACACATTGTCTTCCGGCAAATACTCTTTACACAAGTCTGTCCATGCATCCATGCAATTTTCAAGTAGATTGTGATCAGTTTTAATATTCATCATTTTAGCAGCCAAGGACAATTTAGAGTGACATTCTCTACAACCACTGTAAATTAGCTGATTCGCAGCATCTAACATTTCATAAAACTCTTTTGCATCTATGTCAGGTTCTTCAACTTCATCATGAGCTATAAATGCATCAGCTACCATATCATGAACCATATCTTAATCTACCATCTGCTCCTCATGGTGGTAACTATGTTCATTATGAAAATGATCAACCAGTTCATCCTGAAAATTGTTATTACTACTACTAGCTTTATTCCTATAATTATAACATTCTCCATGTTGAAAACCATATATAGTAATGTGGCGTGAAACTTCTATTTATAAAATGATTCCATATATTTTCACGAGTTGCCAGTTTTGAATTGTTGCATTTTCGACAAGGACAGAACATCTTACCGTTTTCCTGGACGAGCAGTGTAGAATCTGTTTGATGCATAAATGTCTCAAGCCCTTCGAGGTATTCTTTCGTCACTCTCTCGTTAGCATCTCTGTGCGTATACATCCACTTCTGCAACTCGAAAATATTCTCATCACCCGATATTTTTTCACGTTTCTAGTTTTATTCTTCTTTTTGGTGTGTTTCAAATGAAACACAAATGACATATTTATAGAAAATTTTCGAAATTGGTAGGTGAAATTTTACTAGAAATTTACGAGAAAATAAAGTTAGTTAGCCGAAACAAAAAACGTGTTTACAACTAAAAAATTGGTGCACTCGAGATATCGAGCTAAATAGACGTAATATATTTTATTGTAAAGTTCTCATTATATTTATATCTATTTTATGACGTAATAGTGTTTCCTCTTAAAAAATTTACGTTATATTGCATCGTTTTTACATGAAAATTTAATGTTATTATTTTACGACGAAGTTACGTTGATTTATTTTTTCCTCATAAGGTAATCGTAAATACGACATAATAGGAAAATTTTTATCGTTAAAGTTATGTTTTCTTGCAGTGAAAGTGATACAGTGACAGGACTATGAAATAGGCATCGATTAGATTACAAAGCAAATGAGGGATGTTTTGTCGTCGATTGGTCCCCTACTCGTGACAGTCATTCATTTTTTTTGACCATATCCCTTTGGGTCCGTCCCACCTGCTTCTCTTGACACGTCACTTCTTCCGTTTGACATTTTCGAAAACCTTCTTTTCTTTTTAGTCCTTTTGATTTTCAGTGTTTATCTTTTGGTATATTAGTTTGTTTATTACTTCTTAACCCCCAAACATATGAACTACATTTCTGTGTGTGTACTATAACCTTGCATTACAAGTTGTAGAATATTTATCATTTTGTTGTTACTTTTTCCCACCATTTATGCTATAAATACTTTGTGTTATGCAGTTATCCTCAATTCGAATATTTTTTTACCTTAATTCGAATCTATGTTAATCGCACATCCCTGTGAACGTTTATAGTGTAAAAACTATGTGCACGGTTGAATTATAGTATTAGTCAATCTATGATCATCATTAACACGTTATTAGAAAGAATAATTTCCTGGAAATTTAATGCAAATAACGATATGCATTTCTTGGAAAATAAATCTAGAATAAAATAAAAATGATATCAAAGTAGACTAAAACTGACTGAAATTTATTGGATTTCCTAGAATCTGAGTCTATATGATCTATACTGTTTTATGCAATTCTTTAATATGTTGACTAAACTATAGTGGAACAAATTAATACAGCATATTGTTATTTCCCATATTTAATAGTATATTCAAGAACGTGTATGTATATGAGTTTTTGTGTTTGTACGTATCTCGTTTGTCTGCTTTATTAACTACGGAAGGGATAGAAATAAGGAGGCGTTGGTTCCCGCGAGAATTTCGCCTTATTATCCGTTATCCTGTAAGAGAACAATTATTTATTTATTTTGATAAAAGAAATTTTTTTTGAAACTAAAAACAAAGAATCTAAGATAAACCTTATTTTGATAAAAGTTGAGAACAATTATTTTTGTTTTTTTAACGTAACAGTTATTGGGTTTTTATATAAAAATAATCACATTAAATAGACAATGTCTCTGTATCAAATATTAGAAAACTGATTGACGTTATTGTATTATTTATGACAAGTTTTTATTTTATTATTCTCAAATCAAGTTAAAGTACCCAACTACTCATACATTCATGCATCCTCTTTCGCATTGACGTTTGAATTAACGTTGATGGGGCCCAAACCACAGCTTTTCCCATGCTAAAGCTCCTCGAGCTACTCGGTTAACACTGCCAATAACACAGCTTCTTCCACCTTTTGTTTTACATTTCTTGGTTAAAAGTTTGATAGTTACTACCTTCTTCTAACCATGTAGATTATACATGTGTCAGAAAATAAACTAATTGTAAATGCATGACATGTTTTAGTACATTTGAAGGCCTAAAACAAAGTTTTCTTCTTATGCAGTCTCATTATCTCTGTGTTTATCGATGGATCTATGGATTTATGAATGTTCAATGCTTATTTTCCAGTAACTAAATTATATATACTCTGTGTTTATCGATGGATCTATGGATTTATGAATGTTCAATGCTTATCTTCCAGTAACTAAATTATATATATATACATTTTGTTTATACATAGATGTTTCATTAATTAATTTTCTCAAAATTTTATCAAGTACTACTAGTTTCTACTCGTACAAGAAACACCACAAAATGTGAACCTCGACAACCATTACAGCCAATCTAAACTATACTAAAAGTAGAATACTAAGCCCTCTTAGCGTGTCCACGTATGCAAATTAATTCCAGCCAATCAAATTGTTTTAAGATGCCATATCAGCTTTGACACACCGTAACCTAAAGTCTTCCTCTTTCGTGGCCTTTCCAATTACTTCATCCAGCTTCGCCGTTCAGAGTTTCTGTTAAAACAAACGCATCCCTTCTCGACTTCCCTCTATCATTCATATAAAGAGGGATGCAGAGTGAAAGCAATCCATTCACATTCTTTGTCAAAAGCAGGCTTCATTCTTTTGCGTCTTTCTTTCTCAGATCCGTCTCAAAGTTTTCCCTGAATCGAGTGTGTAGAAGCAGCCATGGACGGTGGAGCCGAATGATCTCAGCAGCCTCACCTTATCCTAGCTCACAAGCTATTCCTACTCACTCATCCCGATGTTCAAGACATGGAAAAAGTCCAGCTCAAGTCTGACGTCTTGGATTCCATCAAATCCGATGGTAAAGTATCTTCCTTTTTTTCTAATCGATTCCCACAGGGTTTAACAATTTCTCGACATTTTTATTGGGTTTTCTGTTCATGATGTTGGGTTGGTGTTCTTTGTAGGTATGGCTGGAGAATGTTGTTCCGTATTTGCGTATTAGTGTCTGTTGGTTTATACTGATAGAGGGTGTAGCTGTAGCTTTATGAACAACAAGGTCTTGAATTGGATGACAGAGTTAGTTTGCAGTTTTAGAAAACACGGCTTGGGTGGAGTTTGGTCTTTAATTAGATGTTACTATGTAGCTGATGATGTCTTCTTTTTTTTCTTTTGTATTGGAGATAATCATGATCTAATGTTGTGCTTTTTCTAAGGGTGGTATCATACAAAATAGTTTTTGGATAAAGCCTTTTGTGCCTTGGTATCGTGTTAAGAATGTGTCATGTCTTACGTGTATGCTGTGTTGATGTTCTCTTGTGTTGTGCTTTTCTTAAGGCTAATATTATACAAAATAATTTATTTGTAAAACCTTTTGTGCCTTTTTTATGGTGTTACGAATCTCTCATAGATATGCGGTGTTGATGTTCTCTTATTTATTCCTTCCGTTCTCCTTTGTTTATGATTGCAGAGATGGTCTATGCAGGAAGATGGTTTGATCTTCTATGGACGCTTTCATGGAGAAGTTAACCAAGAAAACAGCGGGTTCCGTATTACTGAAGCTGTACAAAGGATCTGTGTCGGTGACAAGGCGTAAGAGTATTTGACCCCTTGGAACAAAACATTGTGAAAATACTAAATGCAGTATTTGACCCCTTGGCAAGGACATAGCCAGTGTAGTGCATGACTTAGTTGCAGCTGGATCATACTGCAGAAACAACCCGTATCCAATAATAACCCGGTGATCATGCCCTTGGGGTCTCGCCTTTGTCCCTTCTTTCTCCGGGAGCTCAGAGGTTCCTATCTCTTATTGTGGTTATCTTTGTTCTATGTGAGAAAGTTCAAACTCTGTCAATGGTATAGCAGGATCATGAATGTGACAGATGGAGAGTCCGCCATATATAGTTCACATCTTCTAAATACATTGTAGCTTCTCTGGAAAAATTGAAGGCTCCCGTACAATTGCAAAGTTTGCCGAGAAGCATAGGCGAATTATGATTTGATAGGCAAAATCCAAGATTACTAGAGATGTCCCTTTCAACGAATCTAAGGCACCAAGGTTGAAGGATTTTGGAAACAAGAAAGGTGAAGGCCATTGCATATAAGTGTTTGCTGAGCTTATGTGCTGGAAGATTCATACAACCAGTTACGTATGCACTCCCCATAGGGTCTAAAAGGACGTCTGAATGTGCAGTTTCAAGTTGAAGAATGTTGCTGGTGGTCTTACAAAATAATGGTATAAATTAGTTTCAACAATTATATTTGACATATGTATAGTCATTGTTTCAAATCAAAGATAATTTAAAATATGTTTCCATTTCTTGACCGAGAACTCAAAACTATATTTGATGAACTATGTAATTGTTTCTCGAATTATAAATTAATAAAGATTTTTCTGATATTGTATTTTCGTCGTATCTGAATAACATAAGATTGATAACCAACGTTGATGTGCGTACTGCTATTAGATTGCAGTATTGAATCATATTTGTGCTCTGGAATATCGAATTATTTAATTAAAGTAGAATATGCTCAAGCGCTAGCTAAAATAGCATTTCCAAAATTTACATGCCAAATACGTATCGAGTTACATTATTTAAATATTTTGAAAATTGACTAATAAGCATTTGAACTATTAAATGAGTTTTTTTCATCTATATAGTAGAACTCTTTCATTCTTTCTTCATGTTTCTTCTCATTTTAATTTTGTTTATTTTTATTATCATTTAGATATTTTATGAGATATTTATTAAGACCATTTTCGATGGTTTACTCATTTTTTCATCAAAACAGAAATATTCTAGAAGCAAATATTAAAACTTTAATATTTTATATAACAGTATCTAATAACAAATCATATTAATTAATTTTGGTTATATTCACTCTTTATTCACTTCATTTTAGATGCATAGTGAAATTTTCATCAACCTAAAGAATTACAAATAAAATAAATTAGTGAATATTATACATGATTAAAAGAAAAATATAAAAATCAATTAGTTTATTTTTTTCTATAAAAAAATTCACTCATTTGTTAACACGTTCTTGAGTCTTAGGTTTTAATGAATTTTTGCATGTTTTGACGGGTTTTAAATAAATGATTTTAAGAAATCCCAAAACGAATTACATATCATCACCGGATTAACTAGTTAGATCACAGATCCGAGTCAGGTTTAAAAACATGAGATATTTATAAAGAATAATTAAAATTATTTTTTACCATTTGAATTAACATGAAAAATTGTTTCAAATTTGTATAAAACTTTTTTTCTCCACATTCAGTTAACTTTTCTGTTACCAAATATCCTTTCTAATTTAATGTTTCGTTACTTCCACGTCATTAGAGATGTCCCTTATGTGTGTAGATATTCCAAAGTTATATATAGTTTTCAAACTGTTTTGGGCCAATATTCAACAAAGATATCATTAATACTATTTATATGTAAGAAAATTTAAGGAAATTAAAATGTTTATTCGATATGATCCGCACATAATGCTCAAAATATGGATGTAGAGAATTTGGTTTTAGATATTTTTACGTGGTAGAACGGAAAACCATACATATTTAGATAGTAAAAAAAATTGTGAGTTTTACTCATTTTAATTTAATTTATTAATTTTATAAAGTTGTTGTAATATATTTATTATAAATGTAAAAGATATTTGTATAAATCCGGGCGTAGCCCGGACAAAAACTCTAGTATGATTTAAAGAAAACTCTACATGTCTTGAAAACGCTTTGTTTTCACTCACGAAAATATACTTTCTTATCCTTAAATGGCTTTTTATTTTTGCGATTACAAGTTATATTTTGTAAACGAGACAATAAAAGGGAGCCAAAAGAGATTTCTATTGAAAGTGAAAAAAAGGAGCGTCAACTTTACTGATCACTTTCTTGTTTTTCAGTATAGCATCTTTGCAACATTTGGCAATATCAGATCTGACGGTTGGCAAAGCACCAGAGATCCAACAGATCACACGTTAAGATAACGACACGTTGACGAGAGCGGGTACGCTGGTCCAAAGTTGAAATGATAATGTAATGATGGATTAATAATATATACTTTTGACATTCTGTGGACTTTGTGCTCTTCTGTTCGTACGACAGTAAATAATATCGGTCAGTGTTTCAGTCTCTGCCTCCAACGCATGGAGAAAGAGAGAGAGAGATATAAGCGAGGAGAAAATATTAAAAAGTATACATGAAATTAATTATATGTTTAATGAATGAACATAAATAGGTCAGTTACCTTTTTTTGAAAAAAAAAAGTCAGTTCAAATTACTTTCATCTTTTTTGGTCGAAAAAGTTACTTTCATTTATCCATTGCTAAAATTATTTCAAAATGTTTAGTATTCTACTTCTATTTCAAAATATGTGTTTTTTAACAAATCATGGAAATCAAGAAATTTACTTTAAATATCATTAAAATATAACTTTAAATTAATTCAACTCATGTAAAACTTTTTGATAAAATTAAAGATACTTAACATGAAAAAATATTTTATATTTTGAAACAGCAAATATTTTATAAAACATACTTCCTCCGTTCCCGAAAGTAAAATGTTTTAGATTTTTTACTTGTTCCACAAAAATAGATTTTCTATATGTTTAAAATACTTTTAACAAAAACATTAAATGGAAATATCTGAATTGATTAAATTTCATTGGTGGAAATTTATTGGAAAATGTATAATCAAGGAAAATAAAAATTTTAATTATAAACATTTATTGAATTCTTAATAAGCATGAACACTTTAGAAAATTTTACTTTTGAGAACAGAAGAAGTATTCTAAACCAAGTGAATGTATGGCTAATAAGAACATCAATTAAATTTGGGGTAGCTCAAGGAAGAAAGAGAGAGTAATAAGACCAAAGATAGATTTTTCTATATGTTTAAAATATTTTTTTATACTTTTAAAAAACATCAAATAGAAATATTTGAATTGATTAAATTTCATTGGTAGAAAGTTATTGGAAAATGTATAATAAATGAAAAGAAAAATTTAAATTATAAACATTTATTAAATTCTTAATAAGCGTGAACACTTTAGAAAATCTTACTTTTGAGAACAGATGGATTATTCTAAACCAAGTGAATGTATGGCTAAGAAGAACATCAATTAAATTTGGGGTAGCTCAAGGAAGAAAGAGAGAGTAATTTGGCCACAGATGTTTAATATTGTTTGGTTGATTTGAATTCAGATTGGTTAACTTCTTAAAATCTGTTTACCACTAGATTACCCTGTTTAGCTAGTTTGGTGTGGATATAATAACGTTTGCAGGATACTACCATGTGATAACATTTATAGTTTAGATGAGGAGTAAGAGTGAGTGGGTATATGTCACAATTATTGGTGAATGATTACTACCTTTTGCATGCCTTTCATATTCTGTTTTGCTTTCGAAACTTGAATTTTATATTATAATAAAAATATATTTTTTCTGAAAAGGGCTTAAATTATAATAAAAATATTATGTACATTAACAAAATCCTTCGTATGTTTCACTCTGCACGTGACGTGATAGTGACAAAAGGCCGTGTTTCAGTTGTCAATTGCGTGTACCCATAGAGTGAAGACCACCGTAAATTTTTCTTCAAGAATTTGGATGATTATATGATATTATTATCATTTAATAAAACTATATGTTAATCCGTACGCACGTGCAGAGTGAGTTTATTTAATAATGCTTGTTAATTAAAAGGTTTTAACATTTTGCAACACAACAGTTTTTATCGATTGTAAAATAACGAATACAAATGTTGGTCTCTTAAATTTATCATCATTGTTGAAGAGTTAATGTATTACAGTGCATTTTAATTATTTTTAAGATTTCACATGTACAAAAGGAAATTAAGTTTTTCGGATGATACAAATCACCAAAACCAAATAGGCAACATCAATTGTATAATGACGAAAGGGGATTAGGTTTTCTGTTATCGATTTGTTTATTGTTGACTCTTCATAAGTGATTTCATTCTTTACCACTATAAAATTGTGTTTTCGTTCTCGTTTCTGTTTCATTGATATGAATTTAATTTCTTTTTTAACTTATTATATGAATTTGGAGAATTACATAAATGTCAATTTAAAAAGATGGATATTTGTAAAAATTAGTGCCACTCCAGATACATATATAAGAATCAAAAATTTGAAAAACATCATCGACAAACTCTTTTAACAGGTTAGTGTTCAAATATAATATATCAAGTTGTTATAGAATATAAGTGCAGACTCGAACTATAAATGTCTTTCTAGTATATATTCACCAGTTCGGTCCTAAAATCATCTAATTCTACAACAACAAAACAAATTACTTACTTTATTAGCCTACACTTTTAAGGTTTAGCTATTTAAGAGTATACAGATAAAAATAAATATAATATTTTGTAATTATAGTATATGTAAACTATATATAAACTAATAATTGTTTGATTTATTAAACGAAAAACCAGAAGACTTATAATAAATAGTACAAATCTCTCATTTTTACAATTATAATAGCTAGATAGAGTATTAGACAGAAATAAATATTAGACGAATGATCAAATCTCTCATTCTTCGAATAAACTAAAAAAGGTGATTAGAGTTTTGTCATGATATTTCATTAAAAGATTTTTATGAATAAAAATCAAGACTAAATTATTTAATCTGATGAAATAATATATATAGTGCTTCCAATATTAAGATTTGAAGAAGTGTGTTTCTCGTATTGTCAGAATCAAATAAGATATTAGAAACTACCTATTTAAAAAATAATTTGTATACATAAAAGTATATACATTAGAGTAAACACATAAATTAAAACCAATACCTTTTGTGTTTTTGATAAATAAATCAAAATAATCATTTTATTTACTTTATATGTTATAAATTAGACTTTAGTGATATTGACATAGATATATAGTATATTTTAATATAAATATTTATTATTGATACTTCCTACTCATATTATTTTTTATCTTTTGTATATTTACTGTAACAAAAATATAAACCGTTATTTACAAAACTTTTAATGTAAGATTTTTCAACACATATTTCAAAATTAATATATTAAGATCTCAATATCTTTTTCACTGCAAGCTTTGAAATCAACATATTTTTATATTTTTATATAGTATGTAATTTATTTCAAATGATGTTAATATATATATATATATATATATATATATATATATAATATGAATATATATTAATGAGACTTCATATTCATACGATTTATTAGGGTTGGCATTTTATTCGATACCCAAACCCGTATCTGAATCCGATCCAAAAATCTGAACCGATCCAAACATAAATATAATTAACCCTATATTTCTAGTTTACCTCTCTCATTTTATTCAAAATAATTATATTAATGATGCACATTGCTCAAAATTAGATAATATACATATAATTGTGGACAAAATCATTTGCTACTCACTTAAATACATATGAACCTCTTGTTTCTTGCATTAACAAAAGTTCATCTAAAATTTCAAAACAACAACTAAATTCGTGTCTTTCTATTTTTAAATTTTTATCTCCAAACCTATTAATAGTTTAATCTTCTAACAATTTGAAAACCATTTAAGTTAAAAGTATATTTTAAATACAAAAAACTTAAAAATGAATAATTTATTTCTTTTTTCTTCAAAATTTAAATATCTGAATTCGACCCAAAATATTTGAACCCAAACATAAAATGCCCAAACCCGACCCGAAGTGTAAAAATACCCGAACGGGTTCTATACCTTTATAGTTTATACTGAAATTCCGATATGAATCCGAACGGGTAACTGGTATCCGAACGCCCACCCTAAGATATATGATCATTTGTATGTTGCTTGAACAAAAAAAAAAGTTAAACCATTGATCACAAAAATTTCAATGTGGGATTTTTACCATTTTTAGTAACTTATAGTCGTTTTTAAAAATTTAAAATATAATATATAAGAAAAAATCTATTTTTTTATTATATTGTTAATGTGATTGTTTAAGTTGTTTTAATAATATAAAATTAAACAAAAAAAGAGAGAGGATACACACATTGTTATCAAATATGTATTATTCATAATCATTAATTGTCATATATGTGTTAATCATTTTAGGTAATTCCGTAGTTTTTATTTAAGGAAAGAAAAATATTTTTTTGTACACTATTAATTAATTTTATAGTTAGTTTAATAAAAACTCATAGTATATGTTTATTTGAACCAACTTATTTTTCTAAGAATTCTAAGAATCATCCTTGTGATGACACGTGGTTACGAAAACATGTTGTAATGCTCCAGGATTAATATATAGGGGATGACTATTTGAAGTTCCATAGAGTGTCCACCTTGTACTTCTTCTAAAAGATGTTATGTGACATTATTACTAAAAATATATATAATATATAATAATTATATAGACAATATAAAGAAACATAAATAATAAGTAAATTTGCAATATAAAAAATAAAAATATTATATTAAACATATATCATAATATTATTATTTGATATAAAAGAAAGAAAATTAGAATAAATAAATATAAAACATAAGAAAAATAAACAAAATTAAAAAATATAATTAAGAAATGAAAAAATAAATTAAATATTTGTCTGAAAATATATAGTAATAAGAAAAAAATATTAATATTAGAATAATATATGCAAAATATTCATAATAGAATAACATTAAAAGTATCATAATATTACAATTTGATATAAAAGCAAAACAGTTAGAATAAGAAAAATATAAAATATAACAAAAAATATATAATAAATAAATATATAACTAGATCTCGACCCGCGCAACCGCGCGGGTTTTTATTTTCATTTATTTTTATATAAACATTTTGTTTTTAATTCTATATTGGTATATATTAATATAATTTTATCGTATATTTTTTTATTGAATTGGTTGTTTCCAGATCACGTTTTTTTTTGCTAGAAAAAGATTGATAATTATTTAGTTCTTATAATGTAGTAGACATATTATTTAGTTCCTATAATCTAGAAAGTGAGTTATTTAGATCTATAATAATGATAATATTAGAAATTAAATTTAACATGATTTTCTAGTGATAAGTCCATTAAGTCCATTTTTTAAAAAATCACACATGAGTGAAAGTTGTGACTTCTCTTTTAATATATAAGATATACGAAATAGAAAATTAAATTAAACATATATCTTAAAATGTATAAGTTTTACATTTTTATTATTTCCAAATATTTTTATAAATAAAATTACAATATAAGAAAAAAGCATACAATATAAGAAATAAACATATTACACTAAACATCTATGATAATATTATCATTTAATATAAAAGCAAAAAAAAAATAGAATACATAAATATACAATATACGAAAAATATATAACAAGTAAATATACAATTAATAAATGAAAAAAAATTAAAATATTTTTGAAAAATGTATAGTAAAATAAATAATAAGTAAATATACAATATAAAAATATAAATATTATATTAAATATTTATCGTAATATTAGAATATTAAATATACAATGTAATAAAAATAAATAATAAGTAAATATACAATATAAGAAATAGAAATATTATATTAATCATCTAACGTAATACTATCATTTGATATAAAAGTAAAAAAAAATAGAATCAGTAAACATACTATATAAGAACAAATAAAGAAAATATACAATATAAGAAATAGAACAATTAAATTAAAAATATATGTACGATGTATATTAAAATAAATAATAAGTAAATATACAGTATAAGAAATAAAAAAAATATTAAATTAAGCATCTATTATAATATTAGAATAAGTTAATATATAAAAATAATAAGTAAATATATAATATATGAAATAGAAAAAATACATTAAACATCTATCAAAAATGTATAATAAAATAAACAAAAAATAAATATGCAATATAAGAAAAATAAATTTTACATTAAACATCTATCATAATATTACAATTTCATATAAAAGAAAAACAATTATAATAAATAAATATACAACATAAGAAAAAATAAACAATAAGTACATATACAATTAAGAAATGAAAAAACTAAAAACAATCTCTCTGAAAAATGTATAGTAAAATAAATAATAAGTAAATATACAATATAAGATATAAAAATATTATATTAAACATCTATCATAATATTAGATAAGTAAATGCACAATATAAGAAAAAATAAATAATAAGTATATATACACTATAAGAAAACTAAAAACTACATTAAACATCTATTTTAAAAATATATAGTAAAATAAATAATAAGTAAATATACAATATAAGAAATAGAAATATTACATTAAATATATATCGTAATTTTATCATTTGATATAAAAGCAAGAAAATTAGAATAAATAAATAATTTTTAGATCACTGTGCCATGAGCTTATATAAGATCAGTTTATTTTTCATTGTAAATCACTCATTCTTAATCAGAGAGAATTTTATTCTTTTGCCTTTACAAAGTAATCCAAAATTCGATTTTCTTAACACTTGTGTTATTCCTAGTGTTTTCTTAACACTTGTGTTATTCCTAGTGTTGTGATCATCAGACTTATCAAAACTCCCTCATCAGACTTATCAAAACTCCCTTTACATAGATTTTCGTTTGTCCTCCTCCTCCTCCCCCCCCCCAGGATATCCATTCCTTCAACAGATCAAGTCGAAAGAGTGTTATACAACAAGTTGGCTTGCTTCCATATTAAACCACTTCACTTCATCTATCATCCACCAGATTTGAAAGAGAGCATTATACAACCAACTTTCCTCTCCCCGTCATCCACCAGTGTAATATCATCCATTATACATCAACGAGACATATAAGGTATACCTTACGTAAGTACAGTAGAAAGATTAATATGTATGCCATAATTCTCTGAAGATAAACAGGCTTTCACAAAGACAGTAAATGAAAATGTGTACGGGTATATTTGTAAAGAGCTCGTTTATAATCTGGCTGCAGTGGTGATTGGTGAAGGTTTACAAAATGCAATATGATTATCCAAGAAAAATATGTATTAAGTGCGAATCTATAGGATTAATTAGTAGAAAATGCGAATCATTAACCTTGACCTAGTTCGTTTGGTATATCGTATATGTCGTCGGTTGTTTGACTTAATCCGGGGGAATATGGGAGTTCGAGCCCAAATGAGGAAGTCTCCATGCTGCAATAATTCTTCATTTGTTTTGTATGTTTTGTATATTCTTTCACTTTTATTGTTTTCAAAATTAATTTGACAACGAGACGATTTAGAGTTTGTTACCACTAAATGTCATGGAGATTATGGCTACACAGGAAATAAATAACAGTCACACTAACAACATGTAAACTACTATATTATGACTATTTAAAAAAGATAACCAGATACGATTTATCTTTCTTAAAAAAAGCTTCGCCATAGATTTGTTTTGTTTATTTCCTATCCAAGTAGCATTTTTAGTATTTAGTTACACAGCGTACAAAATTAGCCAGCTTATGAACGCTATATTTTTGAACCAAACGTCAATCTACCGTCAATTCAAATCCATCAGAATAATAGCTTTGTACAATTAGTCATTTAACTGTCGGATAGTTATCAATATTTATTCTTTAACAGAATTATGTCCGCTCGAGTGTTGACGAGTGAGGAAACATCAAACACCTCCTAAGTGAAAGCAAAGCAAAGAGCAAAATTTCTTTGGTGGGAATCTAACTTATACATAAAAATCATTCTATTTTTCTCTTCTGTCTTTTACTTTTTTCCCTATCATATATTCATTGAACTTTAGTGACACATACTGATATATCTCTATATATATATTTCAAGAAACAAGTCCCGAATTCATACTTAGGACCTAAAAACATACGAGATATTGTTTTCTTTTAAGAGAATAAAGATATATTCTTTGCTTTATTGTACAAGTTAATTATCTTTTAGAAAAGCTTATGGTGACAGACAGTTTCATATGCTTTATACCACCTCTAAGATCTTAAGGGCAATCATAAAGGTAATCATTAATCATATTATTAACCATATTCACACAATCATACATTCATAACCAATTTTTCTTAGCAAAAATAAATTTAGTAGAAAACTATATAAATATTCTTTTAAATCAACTTTACCCACTCTCTTTAACTTGTTTGCTTTCTTTTTCATCCACGTCCTCTTTATCTCTCTTTAATACCTTTTCCACTCTTTTCTTCTTTCTGCTTTTTCTCCTTATGTCTTTCCTCTGCCTGTGTTATTATTATTCTTTCTTAATACTTATTTACATTTTCGTCCCGTTAACATGGATTGTTAAATATAAATAAAATTATAAACGTTCAACAAAAGAAACATAACATTTATTGTGCCTTTAGTATTCGATTCTTTCACTAGCTCTTCTCAGTAGAGAGGGAACAGAAATCGTTTTACAACTTCCGAGAGGATATTGAGATTTAAGCTTAAAACATCACTTATTCAACTGAAATGTATATCGAGACTAGTCATTAGCCAAAACAGAAGATTAATACTAATTAACTACTAGCTAGCTACCACAATAAATTTAGTGAGATCAACCCAAAGTAAATTCAAGATTAGGCTTGAAGGGGCTGGTTCCAGAGATGTTTGATGAGCTCATGTCTTCCGATGACATCCTCTCATAACTTGAAGACTTTCCATCTATTTCATTCTGTTAAGTTAAAACCCGAAACAAAACCAATTAGCTAAAAACAGATAGTGTGATTTATAGTTTGCATAGTATGTATGTTAATATGTATATGATAAGTATATGAATGTAAAGTGATCATGGACATGAACTTACACTTTTGACAAAGAGAGAAAGGTGAAGCTCAAGCAAATATATACTTCCATTAATGTAGTAATTTTTATTCATCCCAACGGTATTATTTATATATTTTATGTTAAGTCTTGATAGATAAAATAAAATGTGTAGAAACCAATGCAACACTAGTGAAAGGGATTTTAAGTGTTTCGGTTTATTGTATTATGCAGACTGCAGTACATAATTATGACATTCGTACGAACATCTAAGCTAAGCCTACTTATTGTCCTAAGTACTAGTGTTTGACATTGACACGAATATTTAAATCTATTCCAATTGTTCAGTGGTAGCTGCCATGGTTTTGCTTTTGCCCATATTAGCTTATAAGACAAACTTGGATAACCGCACCTCAAGGCTTAAGCTTTCACAAGTCACAATATGTGCGTGTCAAAGGTCAAAACAAAAACTCATCGTGGTCAATATCAATGGGGTTAGGTTTTTCTTTATTTTTCCTATAAACGTCTAAATAACGAAAATACCATTTGCTTTTGAAAATTCCTAAAGCAAGCTTTAAAGAAAGTCCTTTTTTGGCACCCCTTTTGAGGGTTCGGGTGACTTAGCAGTGAAAGAAATCGACAATGCATAAATAAAATTTATTTAGTACAATATATACGTATATAAACACACACGATTTCGTGTGTTCATAGTTATATTTGCAGAAAGAGATGAATCGTACGTCGATCAAAAAAAAAAAAAAGAGATGAATCGTACCTCAGAAGGTAGAATAATTTCTGCAACATTATCGATTAGCTTCCCATGCAAACGTGCCTCTCTGCAAAAGCCAACAAAAGCTTAGTAATATGAGAGTATATATACGATTTTGCTTTGAGGAAATAAATAAAATAATCAAAGAAATATTCAAAAAGAGGAAGGAAAGTTAAAGGAAGATAAAGCCCTCTCGTAAAAGGTATTATATATATATATATATACACACATGTATATATGAACAATGGATCAATATATATCAAGATATGAAATAGTTTTTTTAGAAAGATGAATTAATGTATTGTTAGACCACCGTATATGTACGTACCCGGAAGAATTGGTCCATCGACCGTTTGATTTCTCTAACGGATTCGTCAATTCATCGGTATCTCTAGATTTTCTATTCATATCGAACATCCAATCGTCTGAGTTATTATCTCCTGAAGATCCATTTTCATAGACATCAGATTGTCCTAAATTACATTATAGAATTAGGGTTTCAGTCACTATGACATTTTAATTATTGAATTCTCTACGTTGCATAATTACACTACATATAATCTGAATTAATATCACTAACTAACCTGACGACGCTGCTGCTTTGTCGGTTGTCTTCACTGTTCGATACATCTGATATTATACAAAAAAGGTTACAATCAAATTAAAAATTAAAGCGCTTGTACGTAGTATATTGCAATTTAGATAAAGTCAAGAAAGCAAAGTCTTACACCAAAAAAAAAGAAAGCAAAGTCTAAATATGTTTTCTCTGAACCTCCGTATATGATGCATGTATCGAATGATATGGCGATGGAAGAAGACCAAAGAAAGGAGACCAATGTACTGTTGTGTTCGGACAGTTGAATATAGTACAAACCAATATTCAAAATATAAAACACTTATGTATATATACAGACACATTGGAAGATAAAAATAAGAGAGAAAAATATAGAACTATTCAGACACAGAAGCATTCATTGACATTATTAATGAAAGGTTGCGATTTTCATGTACCCATGCATGAATTTATGTGTCTTACCATGGTTAAAACAATGGCCCATTGATATGGAGATGCGGAACCATGGTTAAGGTATAAACATTCCATTTTTTTTTCTCTCTCTCTCTCATTGTGTGTAATAAGACCAAAACTATTCATCATTGAGAAATGATGGTGTTTCTTGTACTCTCCCTTTCTGAGTTTTTATTTTTTTATTAGAACTATTTTCTTTCCTAAGGAAAGATTCATTAATTGGGTAATTATCCCTAATTAGAATGTCCTAAGATTTTGTATGGCTAAGAATATAACTAATTAAAACCAACAAATACTTGATTCGAATAATGATAAGAAACTATAAATTTGAATGTTATATAATAAAGTATAAATTTTAATATATAAGCCAATTAAAGAATGGATGATAAGAAACCAAAGTAGTAGTGTTTTTCTTGAATATCTTAATTTCTACAACCCTCTAGTTCTGTCTCCAACTTTCTATTCTATGCGTGTCAGTAATAGTAATATTGAGTAATTTTGGTTAACTTGTAACAGAACATGTTTATTCTTCCAAGAAGAAAAAAAACAAACTTCAAAAAAAAAGAGAACCAAGTCTTGTCTATCGTCTATAAGGACCATCAGATCCAGCCAAGAAAAAAAAAAACAAGATATTTTTTTACATGTATGGATTGTTTAATTTACATTTTTTGTTTTGTCTAAACTCATCCATTGCATTATTGGTGAGCAAAATTCGGATTTAATTAATATTACGAATAAAGAAGGAAGGATCAGAAGAAAACAAGAGTCGATCTGACTCGAGTGAAACTCTGATTTAAGGAAGTCACCGAGTCAAATGCATCGATACCCGAGAAGCTTATTATTTACCTAATTATAATATATAAAATTATTTTTACTCCCACTAACTCTATACTTATATTTAAATATGTGTTTACATAATACTCATCTAATAATTATTTTCTTAGTGACAGAATTTTACCTGTAAATGGGACTTAACATGAGCCAATGTGAGATCTTTGACATCCATAAGCTCAAGAACAGATTTTGGTGTTGCTCCTAATTAGATTCATGTAATTAATTAAGAAACAATAAAATGATTTAAGAAAAAAAGGTAATTAAAAAATGAGAAAAGAGATAAAAAGGAACATACTTTCATGGCCACCGAGTAATTCAACGGCGTGAACGAAACGGGCATGAAGAGTGGTTGTCCATCGCATCCGAGGAGCTCTCATGCTTCGTTTAGCTGGGAACCTCGGCATGAATCTCGCTCTGTTTAGAGTCTGATGATGATTGTGGTGATTAGGGTAAACTCTACTGGTACCAAAGCTATTGTTGTTGATTCCGGTGGGAGTCGGCGAAGAAGAGGGAATTAGAGACGACGGATCGAAAGGGAAACACGGAGGAGGCCGGTGATGATGATGTGGAGGAGGGTTTTGGTATAGAGGGATTCCTCTTATGGGTCTTAAGTGAGTATTAAGGTCATGAGCAAGAAAACCTTGCAAGTGTTGTTGTTGTTGTGTCGGAAACTGGAAAGAGGTGAAGATTTGTTGATGATGACGATGAGAGTTGTTAGAGAGTGAGAGATCTTCTAGTGGATGATGATGATTATTGGTTGTTTTTGAGCTGGAATTAGATACGAGAGAAGATGTTCTTGAATCAAGAGCTCTTCTCCAAAACCCTAAGTCGAGCTCCTCATGATCTTCTTGATCTGTTGTTGGTCTTCTTCTCTGCCACGTCGATGATGGTTGGCTGTTTGGAGGACTTATTTGTAAGGATAAGTCAGGCTGAGCAGGAAAAAGCTCCATGGAAGAGAGCTTTACTTCTCGTTTTCTTTAAGAGATTCTTCAGTCGGTTTCCAGCCCTAGTTCTTGTTTTCTTGAATCAGGATGCAAAGACAAAAACACTTTTTTTTTATTGTGGGTAGGGTGGAAAAAAAAAAGGGAAATGAGGATGGGATTTCTGGGTTTTGTTGAGAATGTTGTTTATATTGTTTGAGGTTAAGTTATTTTTGCAGAGATTTTTGAGATATAGAGAGAGAATAACAATGACAAGGCAGTATGTAGTGAATGGTTGTTTCTTTTGTGTGAAGTATATGTAAGAAAATGACACTTGAGTGAGTGTGTGAGAGAGAGAGGAGAGAGAATGTGTTTGTGTGGACATGGGGGGCTAGCGGAACTTAGGTTAAGAAAGGAGAAGAGAAGCAAATCGTAAAGAAAATGGACAGAGAAAATAAGGGAAAAAAAAACTGAAAAACAAATAAAATCAAAAGTGGTAAATGGTAAATAAGGCTTTTTTTGTTCTTTTTTTGTATTCTTTTGTTTTCTTTGGAGGAAAAAAGTAAATTCTTTATTTGTGTGTCGATACCATTTTACTGTTCTATTCTTTATTTACATTCCACCTTTTATCTTCGCTTTTCATTCCTCTTTTTATTTTCTTCTTTCCTAAAACCAATAAACTCCAATAATTAAATGAGAATTTTCAAAAATATAATTAACTAGTGCATAGTTTAACGAAACTATGGTTCTTTTATTTGTGCTAATAAAAATATTTAGTAATGGCAGTTAAGTCTATCAAATCAGTTAAGTTATAACAAAACAAAATATTCCTTATTAAAAAAAAAGACCCCTACGCAATTCTAAGAAAATAGAAAATGTTCTAATTCGTTTTGAAATAATGTGATTTTTATATGAAAGACTCCATTGAATGTCTTATCGAAACGTAAACTAACTAAAATATCCATCACGTGAAGAAGAATGTAAAAGAAGAAGAAGAAGAATAGAAAGGTGAAAACTTTGAAATGGTTATCTTTAACATCCCACACGCTCTCTATATGCTCTTCTTTTAACTGAAACCCAAGGTAGATTTCTCCCTTTTATAAACCCTAATTAAATTCATTCCAAAAAGAAGCATATAATTTTTTGAAAATAAAGGTTTAAATCACAAAAGAAAGGGAAGAACAATGAAAAATATGAAAAGAGAGTAACGAAAAGGAAAAAAGAGGAACAAAACAAAGTTTGCTTGTTTTAACTCGTATGACTCTCTTTCACATGATTATCACTTTTCTCTTCTCCCAAGTCCCCATGTTTCTTTCCCTTTCATTTCTAAATTATACATTAATGATTAAAATCTCTTACTACATTGAATAATCGGTTTTATTACTTTGGTGGTGAAATTAATCTAACATCAACCCTGTGCATGACTTCATTTGTGCAACTGCTATTGTTATTATCGTAATATAAACTATAGTGACATATACTAGTGCATGTATATGATTGATGACCGTTCTGAATTCTACGAGTACATCATCTTAATCTTATGTTTTAATTATTCTTTAGATTAATAAAATTAATGATTAATTTTAAAAATCTCATATATATGTATGTAAAAGACATATTCATATATAAAAGATATATGCCACTTTAATTATCACCATTGATTTAAGTTTGAAATAATTTATATATTTTATGAAATAATTTGATTGTTTTAACAATGTGCATCATTATACAGAAAACCCTTTAAAAAGAAAAAAGACCTTATACAGAAACAAGTTATTTTTTTTCTTCAGAAAATTGAATTAAAATCATTGACATGTTAATGTATTTGTAACAATTATCATCAATGTTCACCGTATTTGAATATTAATGGGGGTGACGTAAACTACATGTTATATACTATGTTGCAAATTAAAATCTTATTTGAAACTTAAAAGAGAATTTTCAGAAAAATTGAATTCCAGTATGTCATACAAGGACTGAAAAGACATAGTTTACCTACCGACTTTAGTCAATCAAGTTGGTACTAAAGTTGCAATTTCCAATGTTGAATTTTAACGCGAACAACGGTGTGGTGTTTTTCCGTAAGAACAATCGAATGCTAAAAAGGCCAACGCCAAGACCAAGCCCAACCCTAGGCCTCGTTTAAAATTATAATATTCTCTAGCTTTCAAAATAATGAAATAACGCAATTTTGATCTGCGCAATTTTGATCCAGGCAAACTATACAATGATTCTTCAATTTTACACATACAAATATATGTTTTACATGTTTAGTTATATATAATTTTAATATTTAGTTCCTCGTGAATGATTGATGTTTTCGATTTTGTTATTGTATTTCGAAGACTGACGTTTTAGAGTATAACTAATGCACTTGTCTTTAAAAGTAAAACAATAAATAAGATATAAAATATGATTGGTAAACTTTATTTAACTAATGCACTTGTATTTTAGAGTATACCTAATGCACTTGTATTTATTATTTTAAAATGTGAAATAGTTAAAACATCAAACATTTGTATCAAAGGGAATATCATATGACTAATTGTTTAATATTACATTTTCAAACACAACAATTTTATAGTTTGCATACAATAGTTTAACTTTTTTTTTTCAAATTTGTCAGTGATATATCTCTTATTAAAAAATAACACTAGTTAAAACCTTAATATTTTGTGACATTTAGGGGAATGTCACTCAGTTTAACATTAACCTAAATATGTCACTAAAGATATATATGGATTTTAGGTTTTGGTCACATTTATATATGTATATGTTAATCAAATTATTTTTATGATTTAAATTTTTGACTTAATAACCTATACTAAATGTAATTTATAGAACTTCTGCCTCATTTAAATTATATAGTGCACCGTGTTTATCTTTATCCTATTAACCTGCATTTTCTTTTCACTAGCTCTAATTTATTGAATTTGTTTTGTGTTTTCTATTGTTGATTTATACTTTTATTTTTGGTTGTGATACCCCAATTTTTTTGGATAATTGCAATGAATTTTTTAGTGTTAAAAACAATTCTTGCAATCCTTCATCTATCATACATCACAGTATATAATTAACACTTAAACCTTCCAATACATTTGATAATAAACATATTCACATGAAATATTCTTTTCAATTATTCATTTCTCATTTATGTTAATGACATAAATTGGCACAATACCTATTGCACTTTCAAAATTACACAAGATAAAAATGGCACAAAACAATTACATTAATGAATAATATATGAACTTGGTCTACATAAAAATAAGCATGATTACATTTATAATAATAAAAATAGTCATATACTCCTATTATTATTGAAATATAAAATTAAATCAACCACTATATTTAATAAAACAAACCGATTCCAATTTCAAAATAGCATTGTAGCCGATTACTTATATTGATAGCATATTTTCAATTAAATGGTACAAAATTATAAATTGAAAACTCTTATCAGTTAGAGATAAAAGAATTAACTGAAAAAATCTTATATTAAATTAGTATCGCAATTTAATGCAAAATCAGAGGAAGTACCATTTTAGCATTACTTTTTTTTGTTTAAAAGGGAATTTCATATATAATTTTTTTCTTGCTCTTTCAAACAACCAATAATTTTTTTTATTCAAATAATTATACTTTAAATGAAGGCATAGTATATTTTATTATTTTTTAATTTGCATAAAATATGTAAAATGACTCTCTTTACAAAACGAAATGAGCAAATCTTAGTTATAAATGTATTGTACTTGTGATTAATTATTTGTATAATTTTAAACCAATTAAAACTCAAAAATGCAATTAGTGTTTTTGAAGTTTACAATAAATTATTATTAGTAAATAAAAATGCATTAAAATATAAAAGTTAATACTTTTGAAATAATTTTCTTACTAATATATGCAGCTTTATAAAAGGATGGAATATTAACTTTTCAAATATTAAGAAAAAATCCAATAAGCACATCGATATTTCAAAAAAGGGTAAAAGTTATACTAATAAATAACAAAGTTAAAAAAAAAAAAGTTTTTTTAATATTTTCGTCTTGTTGAAACTACATCTACTAATCAACAAAATATATTTATCAACCAAGACCCAAATTTTGGGTTATTTAATGCTTCAATATTTAATTGACTCTAAAATCTTGCCGACAAAAAAATTGAAGGATACCTACAAATTAATTACGAGAGACTAAAACAATGAACCCATTCAATTTAAACTATGGTTAGGCTTAGCCCTCGAGATCAGCAAGATAGATCAACAGGGAATAAAATGCTCCATAAAGAAAACGACATTTGATCTTAGTTTTCTTGGAGTTAATAGATATATTATGGCACTCCATTTGTTTTATAATAGTGCATTGTTAATAGATATTACTGTACTCCTTGATATCGAACCATTTCATGTTTAGTTGAAACCAATGTTAAATGAACTTCTAATTAAGAAGACAAACCATGTCTAATATTTTCTATAATTTAGTATCTTTAGTATTATTTTTTTTGATAAAATATTTTTTTAGTTTTTACTAATTTATATTAAGAGAATTTTTTTTTTATATTGGATGTTGTTTTGAGTTTCAATGAAAAAATTATTAAAGTTTTATACTATGCTGTTGTAATTTATTTTTATTAATTGAGTTGTAATTAATAGATAGTTAATGCTGTTTTTGGTTATAAAATATACAAATTAAATGTTTTTAATCCGTGTCCAATAATTGAAAGTGTCAAATAACAGAGACGGAAGAAATAATAAAACGATAAATTTAAATATATTGAAAATTATTAATTAAGTTAAATGATGTATTTATGATAAAAATTAATGTATTAAATATATATATGTATATATAACCATTAGACAATTTATCTTTGCAAAACATAAGTAATACTTCTTATTGAAAATTTGGGATGAAATTCATTTACTTTTACACTTACACGGGTTTTATACATTAGATTATATCAAAGACATCATGCTTTTATTTACATCAACCTAAAGTTAACACTTAAATGTGGATAAAAAAACACAGTAATGATTAAATATATTTTCTCCATTTTATAAAGAGTTTCATTTTGATACTTTTTGTTCAATAAAAATGTTATTCGAAAATTTTAAAGTAATTTTTATTTTCTTTCAACTTAAAATTAACTGCAACCAAAATGAATTCTATAGATAATTTTATTTATCTCAAATATTATTTGATTAAATGTATATATAATTAATAAAATATAAATATATTTCAATAATTTTCTTAATCTGTGTAAAACTAAAAACTATTAAAGTGACCTTTTGTTTTTATGAAAGAGAGAGAATACTATGCATTACATAGAAATTTATAGAATGCTCAACTCGTGTACAACATTAAATGTGGCAGAACTTCTCTTAATTTTAAAAGATTATGAACATTAATGGTTGCAGCAACCATTACGGAGCACATAATATTTCTAAATATAATTAATTTTATGGTATGTAATATCTTAATTGTTTGAAAAATCCATATCTATGTAGAGTTAGGTACAGATTTGGCTATTGAATGGTCAATGCAATATGCAAACACCTTCACGACAATTAGAATTTAGAACTACGGTCTAATAAAAAAACACATGCTTCGAGAATATTTTGTTATCTAGATATTTGTTTTCGCTATGTGTATGTATAATTTTGTCTATGAATTAAAAGAAATATAGTTTGATATATGGGAGAATTGGTGAACTAACCAAAAAACCAAAATTAGATTTCTTAAAAAAAGTAGAGAGATAGAAGAGAAAAGAAGAAAGAGAAAATAAGTTTTGATTACTTTCTTAATTTAACTGTTTTGAGCTACATAATGCAATTTCTCTTAATATACCCCTAAGTTCCTAAATATAAGATGTTTACGTAGAAGCACACATATTAAGAAAACTTTTTCTTTCTAAAAAATATCAATAAAATTATAAATTAATGGTATTTAACTAATTATAAAATAGATTATTAAAACATGATTGTATACACAGTTTTTAATAAATAAAAGTTATATATGAAAATAAAAACAACTTATATATTGGAACATCAAAATTTTGTAAAACATCATACATTTAGGAACGAAGGGAGTATATACGTAACATTATTGGATAAAAAAGTTAGGTGGTTGATGTGAATCAAGTTTTATCATATTTGATTTTAAATAAGTTTTAGGTTGAAATTTGTTATGTAATCAATATTGTATTTTCCTTAAATCAAGTTTTTTTAAATTTAATTATAAATTTCTTTTATATTAGGTCGTTGACATTGGTGAGAAACTCTCGAAACATGTTTTAATATATTAAACTATTGATCAATGGTGATAAGTGTGTGATGGATGTTTCAAAAACTCTTTAGAGAATATCGTTTGAGTGAGTTTCATATTCATTTTTAATTAAAAAGAGAGGGAGAGAGTCTCTTATTCTTTTTTTAATTTTTTTTAATATATTTTATTTATAAAGGATTACTAGTAGACTCTGTTTTAACAGAATCATCTATACTATTATTTGCGAAGTAAATTTTTGCAACGGAGCTCTCACGTTAAAAGTTAAAACGGTTAATATCGTATATACTAGACGTGGGCATTCAGGTCTTCGGGTCAGGTTCGGGCCGGTTCCTTTCGGGTCCGGGTCTTTTCGGGTCCGGGTCTTTTCGGGTCCGGGTCTTTTCGGGTCCTAAATATTTAGACCCAATAGGCATTTAGAAATTTTCAGTTCGGGTTCGGGCCGGTTCTTCTCAGATCCGGGTCGGTTCGGGTCTAAAATTAAAATACCCATAAAATACCTGTAATTTTTTGGGTCCATATCGGGTCCGGATCGGGTTCGGATATTTAGGATCTGAAAAGGACATGATATACCCAATTCCATCAACTTTAGTTGAATATTTGTCATATATATCTAAAATTTTACAAAACAACTTAAATGAAACTATGAATAATTAAAATAAATCATTTTAAAACTCTAAATTTTACATTTAAAAATTTTATATTACTTATAAAATGTTAAAAAATAATAACAAATGTTGTTAACAAACGATATTTCAACTAAATCATAAAATAATATATATAAAATAGAACACAAAAACATCATAGATATACATGTTTTAAAGTGGGGTACAAATTGGTTTTTATCGGGTCGGGTCTATTCGGATCAGTTCTTTTCGGGTCCGGGTCTATTTGGGTTGGTTCTTTTTCGGTTTCGGTTCTTTCGGGTAAAATCATTTAGACCCAAAAGGTACTTGTAAATTTTCGGTTCGGTTCCAGATCGAGTATTTTTGGGCCGGTTCCGGTTCAGGTCTTCGGGTCCAGGTTATAATGCCCAGGCCTAATATATACCCTTAATGAATAAATTATTTAAATTAGTCAAAAATTAAAAACAAATTCCAAATCTATCCGATTAAAAAGTGATTAAAATCAATAATAAATCGTTTATACCCTTAATTAGGCCTGGGCATTCGGAGTTGCAATCGGATTTCAGTTTTGTCCAATCGGGTCTCGGTTTTTCGGGTTTATCAAAATCAGCCCCATTCGGATTATATAAAAATTCTGTTCGGGACCGGTTCGAGTTTTATTGGGTTCGGATCGGGGTTAATAAATCTTCATAGAACCGGTACAACCCGGTATACTTTCGGGTTTTGGGTTCCAACCGGTTCTTTGGTTTTAAAGTACTTGATTTATACCTATTTTGTAACCAAAACATAAGTAAAATCGGTTCTTCGGGTTTAAAGTACTTGATTTGTACATATTTTGTAACCAAAACATAAGTAAAATCGATTCAGAAATAAGAAAAAAACATCAAACATGATCATTCAAAGTCAAATGAAAGGTATTCGTTGTTATTGATATAAAGAAAACCAATAAATGAAATCATAAAACGAAAAATTAAGTTCTCATGAAATAAAAAAATTATTCAATGAAAATAAAACCAAAATCTAAAAATTTCAAGCCTCAACCGCCACTTTCAACCATCAACGTTCATGTAGTAGATATTTATTGTAGATGTTTAATAATATCTTACTGTATTTTGGCTACATATCAGGAATTGAGATCATGCTTGGTACAAGTTCTTTTTTGGCATTTTGAATGTTTCGGTTTCTATCATATATCCATTTAATTACGGGTTCGGTTCGGATAATACCCATAACCCAAAATACCATAAAACAAGATCCATTCGGTATTTATGTCAGGTTCGGATCGATTCAGATTCATTTTTATCGGATCGGATTCGGCTCGGATTTTCGGGTTCGGTTTATTTGCCTAGCCCTACCCTTAATAAATCTATTATATAAATTACTCTACAATAAAACAAATTTAAAATATATCTGATTAAATAAGTGATTAAAATTAATAACTATAAGAATTATCTAAATCTATACTATTATTTGCGAAGTAAATTTTTGCAACGGAGCTCTCACGTTAAAATTTAGAGCGGTTAATATCATACATACCCTTAATGAATAAATTATTTAAATTAGTCAAAAATTAAAATTAAATTTCAAATCTATCCGATTAAAAATGATTAAAATTAATAATAAATCGTTTATACCCTTTATAAATCTATTATATAAATTAGTCAACAATTTAAAATATATCTAATTAAGTAAGTGATTAAAATTAATAACAATAAGAATTATCTAAAATAAAAATAATTATAAACGAATTTCTATTAATACTATTATATTTATATATTATATTAGATAATTGACTATAAATAAATATAATAAAATTTTCAAAAATAAAAACATGTTTTAAAACATAAGATAATTCTTAGAAATATTAATTCTTAGATATATTCTGCTGTTATATGAAAATAATAGTTTATTATAAAATTTATAGTTAGATATAAAACGATTTATAATTAAATGCTAATCCAACAACTAAATATATTTTCTAAAATATTTCTAATATGTGAATGTTTTTAAAAGTTAGCACAACAATAAACATATATATATATATATATATATATATATATATATATATATATATATTTTGATAAAAACTAATGAATATATATTAATAATATTTTATTTATATGTTATATTAGATAATTGACTATAAGTAAGTATAGTAAAATTCTCAAAAATAAATATATTTTTAAAACATAAGATAATTCCTAAATATGTTTTGTTTTTATCTGAAAATATTTATTTTTATTATAAAGTATAAAGTCTAGTGTTTGATTTATAATTTTTAAAACATAATTAATATTTTATTATGTTAGTTTTGATTTAATAGTTGTAAGTAGATAAATATTTATAAGAATACTATGTCCGCATGTGCGGGCAGAACACCTAGTGATCAGTAACTTTCAAGGTTTCTCAAGAATATAATAGTAATCTATACTATTATTTATGAAGTGATTTGGCTTATTTATTATATTCTCCCTGATTTTAGTAAATTTGCTTATTTGTCAACTTTTCCATAATTTTAGGATAAATCATTAGTTTGCTTAATATTTTTTTTTGATATCTATATATTTATCATGATATTTAAAATCATGATAAACATGAACCTATTTTACCGATAAATATATATACTAATAGTTTAAAAATATATTTTAATATATAATAAACATGATATTTAGGACATTTAATTAATAAATAGATCTTAATAATATATACCGATAATATCATCATTACTTTTCTCTCATTTTATAATTTTAATGACTAATATTATAACTAATTTCTCTGATTTTTACTGAAAATATTGATCAAATACATATTATTATAAAATTTATATATAAGTATACTAATATATCTGAATTAATCAGTTTCTTTAGTTAATTTGCTTATTTTTCATCTTTTCCATAGTTTTAGGATAAATCATTAGTTTAATTAATATTATTATATCTATATATTTATCATGATATTTTAAATAATTAATAAACATTAAACTATTTTACCAATATATATACTAATATTTTTTAAAAAATATATTTTAATAGATAATTATCATGATGTTTAGGAATTAATAAATAGATATTAATAATATCTATCGATAATATCATCAGTACTTTACTCATATTTTATAATTTTAATGACTAATATTATAGCCAATTTCTCTAATTTTTACTGAAAATATTGATCAATTACAAATTATTATAAAATTTATATATAAGTATACTAATATATCTGAATTAGTTGGTTTCTTTTGTTTATTCAGCTTGATCCCTTAATATACTGATCCATATTCATAGACTGTTGTTTTCTAAAAATAATATCCTCGGTACTTCCAAATCCATAATATTTTCTCTATTTCGGTTTGGTTCGATTTTGAATGGTTTGGTTTTACGATATTGAACATTCCTAAACTATTGTTATTTGTTAATATTTTATATTTGTGATTTTTTTATAATCCTTTTAGTACCACATTATTTCTTTTCAGTCCAATACAATATGTGTTAATTTCACATATAAAGTTTCCTAATTTATTATTACTATAAAAGGAGTTTGATCCAAATTCTACATCACATAAATAAAAATAAGAAACAAAATAATACAATTTAATACACTGATTACCAATATGAATATTGAAATTTTATAATTTATAATAATTTAAAATTTGTATCTAATTTAATTATTACTATTTTATAAAAATAAATTTTAAAATTAAAAATTGTTAGATGTATAGATATATTAATCCGCACAAGGTGTGGGACACCAACTAGTATTTATATATTATATAGCTAATTTTAACTGGAAATAAAAGAAAACAAATAGTACAGTTACCGGATAAAAAATTTCAAGAGTTCCTCAAGAATATAGTAGAAATATTTATATATTATGTAATTAATGTTAAACAGAAAATAAAAGAAAACAAATGGCACTGTTCCATATATACATAGAGTTTCTCAATATATTTTTTTGGCTTTTTCTTCTTTGAGTTACGCTTTTTTATTTTCTCTTTTTTATTTTTTTCCTTTATTTTGTTCATTTTTATTATATTTTAATACTTGAGAACCCTTTGAAAAATCTCCATTGAAAATGCTTTAACATTTCTAAACTTAATTTATATAACCGAAAACCACAAATTAAATTTTACCAGCCATGCAAACCAAAACATGTGAAATAAATCTATTACATTTGATCATTTCTCTAAAAATGGTATTATTTAAAAGTGATATAATCTTTATTTTAGGCATTAATATATGAAATTTACCAACACATTTAGTATCTAAATTAAAATATTAAATTAACATAAATAATAAGGACGGTTCGGCTCGTCGGCGTAGCCCTCTCTCTCTTCCCTGACTTCTCGTTTTTCTTTGATAGCTCTATCTTCCACTTATCCCTTCCGATATGCTTTGTGGCCTCTGAGATCCTTTGTTTTCTCTCCTCTTTGCTCCTGTTCATGAGGGAGTCAGAGTCGAGGAGGTAGGCAGTTGTTTGGAGCTCAGGCCAGGTGTGTTCTTCATGTGGGGAGAAGCTAGTCGGAGTTTTGGGCCATGTTTCGTCCAAAATTGTTTTACCTTTAGATTTCCAACGTCTCACAGTATTTGACGGCGTGTGGCTTCGTACAGGAGGAGGGGGCTCCTCCCTCTCAGATCTATGTTTGTAATGGTGTCTCGACCTCTTTTGGTGTTGCGGCAGTTGGTGCGGAGGCGCGTGTCTTTCCCTTCGCTTGGTGTCTCGTCGAGAAGGTTTCTTTGTATCTATTCTCAGAGGAGTTTTGTGGAGGAGGTCTTCCACTTGGACATGTCAAATACTCTCTGGTTGGTCATCGTGTGTCGACTCATATAGTGTTTTCTGCTATCGGCACGTATGGCCACTGGTAGGCGAGTCGTTTATGGCTTGGTTCTCCAGTCTCCCCACTCCTTCTTCCTCTTTGCTTTCCTCCAGCGTCGGCCCACGTGCTTGTCCTCGTCTTGTTTTATTCGTGAAAAAACATGATTGAGTTTGTCCAGTTCCCATGTCCACAACGACTCGTTTATCTGTTTCATTATGGTTTTGGTATGTGGTTTGCGAGTCTGTTCTTCTGGTTCTCATTGATTGACCATGATATGTCTTTTTTCTCTTCGATTTGGTCATTGGGTTTGGCGGGGCTTTGTTCAAGCATTTTGGCCACAATATCCCAGCACTAGAGCTATGTTCTAGTGGTTGTGTCCATCCGGCTTCTCGGGTATTTGACATGCATGATTAGAGTGCGGCTGTATTTTAACCTTCCTTTGTTTAGTATTGGTTTTCGCTTTGTGATTATCGGATTCCAGCTCTAATTTCTTGAGTTGAAGTTTTTTTCTTTCTTCTTTCAGTATTTTATTTATTTATCTTTGTATACACACGATAAATATAATCTATTTGTTAGAATACTGTTCTTTCGTCCGCTAAACTGGAAGTTTTTGTCCGCTAAACTGGAAGTTTTGTTATGGTTCTCTTTTTCGAAATTAATTATAAATATATTTAAAACTAAAAAAGAAAAAAAAGGACGGTATAGTATTCCTTTTTTTTGTCAACCGTATAGTATTCCTTTAATTTGCAGAAATTCAACAAAGCCGAATATCAATCTATTCATAGACGTTCATATTCAGTTTGTTGGTAATAAAAAAAAACATGTTAAAAAACATGTTTTCTCTCGATGGCAAGATAAAGAAAACTAATAGGGAATCACACATTTGTTCAAAAGGTATAGCTTTAAAACCTAATACCCATCATTTAAATTAGCATCTATTAAATTCCCAGCACACTAATTCGTTTACAATAATTAAATTTTGGTGGATTGTAATAAAAGCATATAGTTTTCACATGGAAAATTCGATGACAGATTTATATAAGTACCACTACGATAACCAACCATTCAGATTGTATTTTAAATCTTTGATATATACTATAATATACATCTTTCATTTTTAATTTCAACTTTTGACTGTTCATATCAAATCAATTTAAATCAAATTATTCTGATCCAGTACTAGTTGTGAATTGACTATTGAAAAACATAGCCCTATTGATTATTTTTATTATTATTTTAACGGATATATAGTTATATTATACACACTACACATTGGATACGTTTCCCGCAAGTTCTCATCGTTTTAATAAAATAAATTTAATGTTCTAACTACATCTACATTATACACCAAGATTTGAGCCATGCACATCTTTGAATTTTTTGTTATCAGTCAATAGGGGTGACAATCATAATTCATAGCTAGTGATAGTAGCTAGTGAAAAATGTATGATTGGTAACAGTTATGAAACTTTTGATTCCTCTTTTAAAAATAAGTTTAAAACAAGTATATTTTAAAGACTTTTAGTCAGTTTAGTAGGTTTCGCTAAATACAGAATTTCATTTGGTCAACTATTTTTTTTTCTTATGAAATCATAATTATAAAATATAAAATCTGGTGTTTCAAAAAAAAATATTTAATCTGATTTTTTTTTCGTTATTGTAAAAGACTGTAAGTTACAACTTTCATATCTACAACCTCATATCTAATGTAACATATTTAGACTGTAAACTTCAACCAATAAGACATGCGTTTTAATATATAGAAAAATAAAATTCTTTCAGGAATTAAAAATGATTGTTAGGCAACGTCTTATTCAAAGTAAAATAGACCATCAGATTTCATTCTTTTGTGTGATCATACCTCACAAAGCAAACATTCTAGTAATGTTCTTAGAATTTTAACCTTTATAGTTCATTCAACAAAAGATTTTGTTCTCGATGGTCGCTCTTTTCAGGTGGAAAATTATCTTCCTTTTATGCTAAAGTATACAAGTTTTGAATTTGGTATCCTCCTAAATATTATAAGTAAATAAGAGTAAATAATCACAACTTTTCTAAACATTATTCTTTGATTTGGTTAATATGTCTACATCATGATACATAAACTTCTTTTTCCTGCATAACTGTTCTAGTACCTTATCTTCCGTTTCACATCACTTTTTTTTTTTGAAAAAGGGCTTTTCACATCACATTTTTCTGAGAATAATTTAAAGCAAATGACTTGGGAGAACAACTTAAAGGAAAACAATTTATGAGATCATTATCCAGACAAAAATAATATGATGCCATCCAAACCATATTTTCTAGAGTTGAAAAAATAAAATTCTATTCCACCATTTTGTATAACTTTTTTTCCTATTTTTTTCCATGTTGAATTTAGCTCTTCCTCCAAAGCAAATCGACCTGAATTAATAATTTTATCTTGGGAACTCCAACATTGAATTGCTTATTGACATTTCAGTTTTGATAAGCCTATGTAGATTCTTGAATTATGATGAACATGAATTTTTCTGAAGGATGAAAAGATATAGAGAACTTTGTCGTTCTACAGTTTTGGAATTTGTATTGGAGTACTATGTTTTCACTTATTTGTGTTCCATATTGAGTAGGTGAGTTATTTTGGAGTTCCGCAACATAGGATCATGTAATATCATTCACGAGAATGGAGACATGCATCCCTTCTTGGCGAAATGATATATAGTGACCAACTTTTCCTATGAATTTTGAACCTATTGCCGCCATGCTTTTGATTACAGACATAACACATTTATAAACTTGAAAATTCACTATATGTTATTTTTTATTATCAATTTAAAAAGTGTATTTATCTCATATATTGTTGTGGTGTTATTTTTTATTATCAATTTAAAAAGTGTATTTATCTCATGAATTATTGTGGATGGTGATAATTATGAGATAAATTTCAATATGGATGCAATGTTCCCTAAAATTCATTGAAAAAGTTGCTTGAAATTATAATGTATGCATAGAGTTGAGGATATGGCGGTAGTTCTTCTCGGCAAATTGTTTTTTGGAGCGAAGTACCAATTCACGAACATCCTTTGTGTAGCAAAGAATTCTGATAGACATATAAACTTCGAAATGGTAGCATTTTAACTTGTTATAACTTTACTCGAGCGTTGCTTTTAGATGAGGGTAATATCTTGTTTTTGTTATATGTGTGGAGACATACTTCTATGGTAAAAGATATCTCCAATCCACTTTTGAGTAGCACTGTGTTTAGTGAAAAGTTAATGGCTTCAAATAGAAAATAACAGTGTGATAAAGACCTTATAAATCACAATGAACTATTCAGAAACATAACTTTCCATTTGGTTTTTAAAGGAAGAATCTCTCAATTTTTTTTATTTGGAAGCAAATCACACTGTTTTTAATCAAAATTAATACTACTAAAATAAGAAAAACTATAACATCTTTAAAGTTACATAAACTAGTGTTATAAAAGGCTTTGCCAATTATTGATTGAGTATAAATAACCAATATATATAGTTGCCAGCATATCTATTTCTCTAAATAAATAAAAATGACTCTCTTGCCCTCCCACAAGAATATAAAATCTATTAGTAATACTAGTGTTATTCCCATGCTACGCATGGGGCAAAATAATTATACTTCAAATTATTAAATAATAAATTTATAATTTTATACTTAATAAATTAAAATATTATTTTAATTAAATACTATATAAATATAGATATGAATGGCATGTGAGGTGGTTGCATTCACCCTAAAAATTTTTGGAAACGGTAAAACAATATATCTTGTATTTTTGAGAAATAGATATATATAGCTAGCGAACATTTTATGTTAAAAATTTAAGATATATACCAACATATATAAATATAGTTTAAAGTACTCTATGTGATTCATTCGTTATTCTTTGTATTTTTCATGTAGATAAATCTTCCATATAAAGCATAAATTTGTATTTTTGATCATAGAACAATGATATAATTATAAGCTATAACAAAACATTATTAAAATTTATACCTACTTTGTTGATAGTTTGAGAGTTATTAGAAACCCAACAGAAAGAAACAATTATAAAAAAGAATATTCATATTCTGATGTTACAAAAAAACACATTTGAGATTTTTCTTTACCTTTTTCTCAAACACGTTCATCATCTTCTAAACTTCAAAAACCCTTATATATTTTTAGTGGCTACTTCTTTTATTCCTTTTTCTATTTCTGTGTTTGTTTCTTATTAATGATTACACTATCTTGTTTCAAATACGTTTTCTCCATCTGTAACAAATAGGGAATAGAGATTTCCTAAAAATATAAGTCATAAGAACATATGTGAAAACTCATATTAAAAAATAAAACCAACTATGAAAAACAATTTATAGAGAAAAGAAGTTTAGAAATACTTTGTTTACCTTCTTTGCTGATAATTTCTTTTATAATCCCGGACACCACCAGAGTATAATTGGTATTTGGGCTCTCATACAACGTATGCTAAGTACGGTGAAGCGACTCTGAAAGAAAATGAACACAAAGGAAATGCAGTAAAAATTTATTGATAATAACTTGACGATGATTTCAAGTTATATAGAAAAGAAAGCAGTTTGGTAATAGACAAGTGGACTAAAACGTGGGATTAAATTCTGAGAAAAAAATAGGATAGACAGTTTGAATTGTAGAAAAATAGGAGATGAAGAAAAAAATGTATCGATTATTTTTTTTGGTTTTTGTAAATTAATTCCATGTGTCAAAATCTTATTGGTAATGTGACTTGTGCTTTAGTATATAAGGGATTAGCAATACATCTACTTTTCCATTCAAATTAAAAAGTTAAGTAATTTTTTTATATTACATTCAATTAGTTTAGCAAAACCAGCTACACCGAGTATAAGCCATCCCATTGTCATACATCTAAACAATACTAATGTATATACACATATTATATCGTTAACAAGATATAACATTTATCAACTAACACATATTCTGTAATTCACATCTTAACTATATTTTTGTTGCTGAAATAATAGACAATACATCATAATCAGACAATCCAATATTAAAAGCACATTAATTCCAATAGAAAAAAACCCTATCCAATTTAACTGATATTTTAAGTAGTGGAAGTTAGTTGAATTGGCTCTAGTCAATTTTCCATCTGGATTGAATTGGTTTTATTACTCGTTCGTCGCATTTTAACATCTGGTCCACTTTTCCGACAACAAAAAATAAGAATTTTGAGGAGTAAAAATGTAAACAATTTTTTTTATGGTATTAGGTACATGACATCTATTTTTTGCTATATGTATGTCATTTTAACCATATAATTTATGTATATCCACATGTATAGTCATATGGTCACCTATAAATAATGTAACAAACAATCTTCTTTTAATCAGTTTCAGTGAAATTTTTGACTTCACTTATTTAATTTGGTCTTTGAACTTATTATAAAAATATCTAGAGATACAGTACAATGGTTCAGATAACTTAATTGATAATAACACCTGGCCTTAGTTTTTTGGCATTTTTCACTTGCAAATGTGACCATGTTGTCAGATACAAATATAGTTAAAAATTAATGGTTATGACAACATATCAACCCATGCTTATGTCATCTTCTTTATATCAATAGCCACACACCCATTGATTCACATTTTGAAAGAACCAGACCAGATACATGTACAAAATTTAAAGATGCCAAAATTTTAAATTGCCTACGATTTATAATATATTATTTAAATTTATATATACCTTTTATGAGGATAAAAAACAGTATATTTAATATTTAAATATCTGATTATTGACTTTCATTTATGCATTTTTAAAAGTTTTAGTTTTTAAAACACTAATTTCTTAATCTCATGTTATAATTTCATCATATTATAAATTATTTCGGCCATCCTATTCATAAGATAGGCCTCCTCCACCAAAGTGCTTTTTTATTTAGATCTAGAATCATTCATCCATTTTCCTAAGTTATTTTTATTTTATTTGATCATTTTGACATAACATCCATGTTTTTGTTTATTTTCTTTTCCATATCAACTTGAATATCAGATAGTTCTTATAAAATAAATTTATGCTTTCACATGTTTGCTGTTTATTCACACTACAAAAAAGAGGTGTTTAACATCATTTATTTTTTTTATTTTTGCATTAGTTATAAATGATGTAAAAAGATTTTACATCATTTGAATAAATGACTCTGAAAGTGATGATGCAAATAATTTGCATCAATTTATTAACAAATGCTGTAAACATATTTAGTATTTACATCAATTATTGTACGTGATTTCATTATGTATCAATTAAAAAAATGATTTTAACAACTACATCAGTTTCTTATATATGATGTTAATATTGAAATCGTTTCAAATAGTTGATTCAAATTATTTATATCATTTATTAAAATTAATTTTAAAATGATTTCGTAATTATTTAATTTATAATTGCTAATTAATAATATTATTATCATTTGTACAGTAAATGATTTTCGTCAATATATAAATTAAAGACAATAATTTTTCATTAACATTTTTTATTTTCCTTTTGAAAATAAAATTTTACAAAGAAAAAATTTACATGACTCAAAAGAAACAAGAAGATAAATTAAAAGGGAGAAAATATTCCTTGAACAAATTTTTCCATGAAAATGATTGAACAAAATATTCCATGAAAATTAAATATGGAGATCCTTCTTGTGCATTGTAGAATTCTCCACTAATCAATATTCCTTAAGATTTCTATTCTTCCTCCATTTTTGTATGAACGTCATCTCCTTATATAATTTTTGAAGTTCCTGATCCTAGCAACGAAGAATATTTAAACCATAAACATAATTTTTTTTAAAAACTTGTAATCTTTGAACCAAGAGAAGAATGAAAAAAATACCTCTCCAAAATTTCAGTCAGATTCACTGATTAGCAAATTCCAGTTTCTTTTGAAGTTCTTCATAAGAAGAAACAAATACAAGAGATTAAGAATCTGAAAGAAAAAAAGAATGAAGATGAGGATTTTGAGAGAAGAGAATATCATTTGTTGAGGTGAATCATTTATATAATAACACATGATCTAAATTCTAAATTAAAGCCCCAATATAAAGCCACAAGTTGAGGTGAATCAGTTATACTACTTCTCGTAATCTTTTTGTTTTCTCTTAAGTTGATGTTATTTTAATTAATTGGTTAACATTTCATTTGGGATTGTAGTAAAGGTTCCATTTTTCTAGGGATTGTAACTGATCATTTAAAGAATTTCACTATATAAAATTATATATATATATATATATATATAACTTATTTTATCGATGAAAATAAATTTTTGGACAACAAGTTAATAAATTTTACTGTATCTGATATTTTAAATGATGCAAATTAAGATAATCTGACATCATTTCTAATAAAGTTACATATATAATTTTTTTGTTAGCATCAATTTTTTATTGATATAAATTATATATCATTTTATTAAATGATGTTAACCAAAATCATAAATGCATCAATTGTGGAATTGATATAAATTTAAATAACAATATAAATTTTGTGAAAATGATGCAAATTCATATAATCTGTATCATTTTATTTGAATTAATTAATTAAAACATCAATTGTTCTAATTGATTCAATTTTTTTATATATTTGCGTCATTTCTAAATAAGTAATTTAAAATGGTATCACTTATTTTTGTGATACAATTTAAGTGATACAATTCACTAGTTTTTTTGTAGTGTCATGACACTTGCTTCCTAAGTAAATAATTCCTCTAAACAATATGTATTAAAGATCAAATTTCCTTCCCATATTTGAGCCTTTTTTCTATGAAAGTCATGTGAAAAAGTAGTATCATGGTAAATATACTATGTCGTAATTGTCTTTATTTTTTTTCTCATCATTTTCATTTTATGTTGTTGGAGATGGATTATATGTCTCAAAAAAACCGATCGAGTAAACATAATTAAATGCTGATTTGGAGAAAAATGCAACAAGTCGAGTATAAATGAAGAAGAATAAAGATCGAGAAGGCACATTTAAAAAACACTCGCATTTCGGCACAAGAACTAGGCTTTTCACCGGTTATCGTTTTTGTCGAGTTCAATCATTTTACAAGTTCTTAGTTTTCTCTCTTTGTAATCACATTTGATCGATCAATAAACATCTTCCAAACAATTCACAATCGAATTCATGCATTGAACTTGTATGTCCCGAATTAAAATTTTCTTTTTGTTCAAACCAACTTTTATAAATACTCCAGTCATGGAGAAGTTGTTCAAGTACAACAAAACCGTCACACTAAATGCATCAAAAGCTAAACGGGAGGCATAAAGACATTGGATAGATGCATACATAACACAAAAGAAATTTAATATGGAAACAATACAAGTTCTAAATGGTGAAATGAAGCAATATGAAACAAAAAAAAACATATGATGAATTATGGTCTGGACAACAAATGAATAAAAGGCAGCAAGAACTTTGGCAACAGAAGTGAACACACACCATCTTGATGAGCCTGAATACTCTGAGGAAATCTTAAACATCAATGGGGTAAGAAGTTGCAAAGTGAATTTTCAGATTAAAAATTCGTCTTTGTAGACATTGAAATATGTGGATTTTCAAAATGGATGATGCTTTTAACAAAATAAATTTGGATGAAAAAAGGAAAATAAAATGAATCTTTCTAGTGACTTTGAGAAATAACAGTTTTTTTTTTAAATGTAAATGACCTACAAAACCTGTTCAAAAACTAATCACTCTCCTCATGTAAAGATAATATAGCAAAATTAAATTAATTTAAATCACATCCATTCATATCGGCAAGAAAAATTTCTGTTGTTCCCTTAGTTTATTATTTTTCGGGTTTTAATTGTCGTCAGCTTAAATAGACTCATCTAAAATTCTGCTAACCAAAAGGGGAGCTCTGTGTCTATATGAACAAAATGAGCCTGTTGAAGATGAGCACCACGTGCATTATTATCCCCCATTGAATTTTGAGTCATGGGAACGCACTTGATTTTGAAGCTTCTAAAACTTTCCTTCAGTACTTGTATTTCTTCAACATAGGTTGCAAAGGCAGACCATTCTTCGGGTTCTGAAACAATCTTCACCAACTGAGAACAATCTGTTGCAAAAGTCACACTGAATTTTCGTATTTTTTTCATGCATTCCATCGCAGAGATGAATGCTTCAATCTCCGTGTCCAAGGGTGATAGACTTTCTCTGGAGCTTCGTGCCTCCAGAGCTTCAAACCCATGATGGTACTATACCATCCATGACCTGAGTACAAGTCCTTATCTTTCCAGGAACCATCTGTGAAATACCATCTTCCTATTCTTGGTTGTGTATTTTGTATGTTCCTCCTCTTGTTGAGGTGTGGTGATGATTTGAGTCCCGATCTATTTGTTCCCGAATTGTGCTTCTAACCACATATTGCTTTTGTTTCTGCCAATTGAAGAGTATCTCGGGGGTCCTTATCAAAGACACTGAAAACCTTATCATTTTCTCCTTCCAAATATACCATAGAATCTATGCAAAATGATGATTATGAGTATATGTAGCAGTCCTCCTAAAAAAATAACCATATTCGTAATATTGATTGTAAAAGGAAATTCCTTGGATTAGTAGGAATTCTTGAAATGGCCCATATTTGAATAGCCGGAGGGAATTCAAAGAAACATGATTAATGGTTTCCTCTTATGCACCACATCATTCACACTGTAGATCGCACTTAATTCCTCTAGATCTAATACTCTTCAACATCGGTAAAGATCTTGAAATGATTTTGCCACAGAAAGTGTGTGAGCAATTGATTTTCCAAGTATATGTCTTTAACTCCTATGTTTCCGGGCAATAATGAGGCACATTTCCGGTCCTATTTAAGTATCATCGTTCTACTACATATCCAGAATTAATTATGTACCTTCTACACTGTGTGAAGCACCATCCATCATTATCAGAAGAGTGAATCCCACATATCGGGATACATACATAACATATATAATATAAATTTATTTTATATTATAAATTTTTGTGAGGAAAATTTTATATTTTGATTAATTATATTATACATATAAAATATATGTAATCAATATTTTTTATTTATATTTTAAATTAATTTTTTTTAAATAAAATAATAATTATATTTTAATATTTAAGAATTAATATATGAAAACATAGGGTAAATTTTTATAATGTATTTAAAAAAAAATAAAAATATATTTATAATTAAATTGAAAAGATAGAAAATATTATTAACTTATAAGAAAATTTGAATTAATTATTAGAAGTTGTTAACATGAAAACCATGCTCTCTCGATCGGTCAATTGTCATGGTGGACTCATTTAACTACTCGAGAACCGTTGTTTGATTAAGTTCAATACATTAAGAAAATACACATTAAAGTAAAAATAAAACAACCTGAAACTCCAAAATATATGATGAAAACACGGTTTCTTGTAAATTTATATGTAAATTCATGAAAACCATCATAGATAAAAGTTTATTTGATTTATTTTGAAGGATCTCAATGTGTTTAGTACGAAATATATATAATATCCAACAATCAAATAAAATAAAAAATAAGTACATAAATAAACTTGTTTTTAGAAAAATACAACAAAATATTGAACGTTCTTACTAATTTATGTAAAAACATGAAAAGTGAAAATTAAAATGAAACTGAGTCATTTTATATACCACTTCATTACTCTCAATATATAAAAAACTATGACATACTAAATTGTTTGGGAAATTAAATAAATTTTTTGAGAAAAAGCCAAAATTATGCGCTAAGTTTTAGTAGATATAATTTTATGACTTTTTCTCTACTTCAGTATATTTCAGCGATAAAAAGCTATAAAATCTTCGTTTTATCGCCATTAAATTGTGCTAGATAGAGACAAGTTGTTTTTTTTTTCTTTTTTTTGGACTAAAATAAGTTTCAGTTTGAGACTAGATCTTTTGAAAAATGAATCTAGTACACACACAAAGAAATTCCAGTTTGTGTTATATCTAAGTTAGACATAAGAAAAGGTGTACATAAAGAAAGGGACAAAGCCTCCAAAAATTTATACGATGAGCAAATCAAAGAGCTTCGAAATATTTTCTGAGTATTCAATCGAAACAAAGATGAAAGCTCACTTATCCAAGCACTCGGGATTAAACCAAGTCCTGGCTAATTCGAGACACTAACTGATAAAGCCGACACTATAAGCAATTGACTTATCGAGTTCCTGGAGTTGTGGCTTAGGTCTGGCTGAAGCTTCTTTCAGAGGCGAAAATGACGGCTCCTTACACGGAAGAGCAACTTCTAAGGTTTTTCAGGATATTCGATACTGATGGGGATGGATTTATCACTGCGGCGGATTTGGTTCATTCCATGTGTAACAGTCCAAAATTTCTTAAGAGAGTCCACTAGGACTGCAGCCCATTAAAGTAAAACCTAGGACAGTCCAATAGAATAAAACCTAGGGTTCCTCGTTCTTTTCTTATAAATAGAGAGACCTCTTATCTATTTTGTCTCATTCATAAACTAAAGCGAAACTCTGTAGAAAAATCCTAGAGGCTGAAACCATAGCATCTTCTCTTCTTTTCTCTTTCCTCTCGCGACTCTCCTCTTTCTATCTCTTCATCGGCCTCTCTCTCCTCGCCGGCGGACGTGTGTGGTGGCCGCCAAGTGGTGGTTGGTCGCTGTTCGTTGTAATTGCTCGATCTCTTTTTCTCTTGTTCCAGTTCTCCAGATCTATCTCCCGATCTAGTTTAAGGTAAGGTGTTCCGAACCCAATATTCTATCATGTCCTTTATACTAATGAATGTTGGAATTAGGGTTTGGTTAGTGTTTTTTGAAGTTAGTTTGATAGATCATAATGGATGCTAAGTTGATAGATGGATGAATCATATTGCATAAGAACCTTCCCACTATATAAAAGACATTAATGGACTGTCTTGCGTTGATGTGAATGAATGATATGGTCTGCTTGCTTGTGTGATGGGTTTTCTTAATGCTTGTGATGGTTGCTTGATGAAGAGCTAGGTTGCTAGAAAGAACTGCACACATAGGTTAATAGTTAAAAGGGTAATTAATAGCATAAGTGTTTGAATGATTCAAATGAAAGATGCTACTATGAACGAGTAAATGAATGTCAAGTGTATTTCATGTAACACCAAGAACGGGTGGTGTTGAATGAATGAGTTAACGAGAATGATAATTAGAATGTGATGTGTTAAGACAACAAGAACGGGTGGCGTGTAGAAAGAGATGATGAGTTAATGTGAGAGACCGCGAAAGGACTGAAGTTAATGGGCGCTGTAGGATTTAGTCATGCCGAGTTTGGCATAAGTGATCATCAAGACCACATGGCAGACAGTGTCGTACGGGGCCCGTTTAGTCATGCCGAGTTGGGGCATAAGTGATCATCAAGACCACATGGCAGACAGTGTCATACAGGGCCAACGGGCTACGAGCGGGTGGCTACATAGGAAGCAGCGGGTCGGTTGTATAACGGACGCATGGCAGACAGACACGAGGTGGACGTCTGTGAGCGAGCCATAGGTCCTTACGTCTAAGTTTCTTGGAGCCGAGTCAGTTGTGTCGGTCGAGTCCATGTGTAGCAATGACTAAGTTCTTGCAATGTTTGTTGTAGCATTTAGGTTGCTATGTTTGTTGTAGCATTTAGGTTGCAATGTTTGATGCCGATATAGTATTGAATGCATGCTTGATAGTAAGTTGCTAGTCAATCCTATTTTCCGTATTGAGTAGTACAAAGTGTCATGAGGAGAGACTGGTCTAGAACCGGTACACTAAGTAACCCAATTACTCATCCTCTCCGTGCGTAGGACTGTAAGGAGAAGTATATGGAAATGGATGGGTTGGTATTTCACAGAAGGCAGTGCATACGTTGACTCCTGGGACTAGTAACGGGACACGTCAGGTTGTTTAGAATGAGTATACGCGTGTCCATAACATCCACTTCGAACCCCGGGTCAGACGTTGGGGAAGCAGGTCATTACACCATGGCTAAGCTTGGCCATGCCTTGACGGTGGCGGAGTTGGCGGGATGATTAATGAGGCTGATAGCGATGGAGACGGCCAGATCCATTGTCAGGTGTTCTCTTAAGACCATTCATTCTGCTGCATTTGATGATTTATGAGGTTGAGATTTATTCACCTGTGGGCACTTCCCTTAGTTATCCTTCAGTTACTTTTAGTGTATGATTAGTTTTCAACAATCAACATGTTCGTGAGTTGGAGGTGGACGTAACAAATATTGTAGCGATGTTTGATTGGCCAAAGCCGACATAATTAAGGGAGTTGGGGTTCATCGCTCGGCCATTGACCAATCTCCAGGCTCTCAGATACTCCAAGATTAGCTCTCTCTGATTTCACTGCGGCTCGTGACCCAGACTTCTGCCTCGAGTGAAGGCACAAATATTGTGCTATTACCAAATGACAAACCAATCGCGCTTCATGAGAAGAGCATTTGGTGATTTGAAGCAATCATGATCAAAAGTATGCTAGAGAGATGCTGGCCAAGTGAGCGTAATTCACGCTTGGAAACTTTACATCATTGGTTAAGACAAGAGGTTGAGACATACTTCCGAAACGATCCACAGAGTCACATTAGTTCACGGAATTAAAAAGTAGAAAGGTGCTCAATTATGTCGGGAAAAAGATGAGGGAGATTTTGATGCTTGATTGTCATCTCTGAAACATCCACTGCAAAATGTCCTTCCTGATTACACCATCGAACCCGCTGCCTCTTACATAGCTCGGAGGAATCAGACTGGCGGCTGCACCGGCACTGTAATGTCTGTACTGAGTAGTAATTCCATTAGGTCTACTAGGTGGCTGGATCATGGTAGAGACGGTCGGGAAAGGCCTGTGTTGGAAGTGATTCAGTGAAGAGAACAAGTGCCTATCGGAATCACGTTTTGGTGGACTCTGGGTCGTGTTTGATTCCGATAGCCTTTTTGCCTTGTCAACGTTGGAGTTTGGTTCAGGTCGAGTACGGATCTGAGCAGCCGGTTTCATCCGGTCGAGCCAACGGAGAATCCAGTTGCCGAGATTCCGACCAACTTCAATGTCTCTATGCTGAATGTTCTTGTGAACGGAAACTGCCACATCGAAAATTTTACGAGTCCTCCTGCAAACACACAAGAGAAAGAGTTTGGAATCAAATGAAAGCTAAGCTTCTGTCATATCTCAGGAAAGAGGATACCACAATGATGTTCAAGAAAGATGGGATCACTCTCTTGAAAACAAAGGCAAAAAAAAGTCAACGAGCACTTTCTTCCATAGTTCCTATAAAGGCTACATACAACATATCACACTGAAAATGCTTCAATTGCTAAATATGAAAGCCGAGAGGAGGACTTATATAATCATTACTTACGAGGCGATTCAACGATTGTTTTTTTGTTTTGTTTTTGCATTCCGTTTTTGAGCAAACGATTGACATGGGACTCTATAAACGTAACATAAAAAAAGAATATAGGAAAGAAAACTCTCACCGATGAAGAAATTGACGGATTTTTGGATGCTTGGGACTAACAATCCGACGTTGGATCTTCAAGGCGAGCCTATAAGTCCGCCTCAGCCCCAAGAAGTAGGCTGTTCCCAGAGTTATCTCCCACAGCACCATCCTTCGTTCCCTTCTAGAGTATATTCTCCTTTTTTTTTTAATCTGATGAATGATCGCCGCTCATCTCCGCCGTGTCTAGTTTATTAGTGACGCAATCCTCGCCGTCCATTTAACTTAATGTGCAAATATGGGCCCGAACGGCCCATTATGATAATGGATATATTAAAAGCCCAGATTACGGCGGGAGTAGACAAGTTCTTCTCGTCTCGTCTTGTTCTTGCTTCTTTCACTCCCCTCACGTGTCTTTTACGACTTGGATAAACAAAACCCAAATTAATTAAAAATCGTTTCTATCCTCTCTTGGAAGCAATTTCGAATTTCGTTTAGCACAAACAAATCCTTCTGTAACCTCGAGAACAACGGTTGCAGAGAGATGAGCTTTCAGGATTTGGAAGCGGGGAGGAAATTGATAAAGGGGAACAAGGAAGGAGGAACACAAGCGGTGGCGTCTGGAATCTTTGAGATCAACACGGCCGTTTCTACCTTCCAGCGCCTTGTTAACACTCTCGGTACTCCTAAGGATACGCTCGACCTCCGTCACAAGCTGTGAGTCTCTTTAGGGGGTTTTCTATGGATAGGCAAAAGCTTGAGACTTTACTCAATTGGTTCTTTGATCATTTTGAAGTTAACTAGGGATTGCTTTGGTTTGTCAGGCACAAGACAAGGTTACATATTGGGCAGTTGGTAAAGGACACTTCGGCCAGACTTAAAGAAGCTAGCGAAACTGATCATCATCGAGATGTTTCTGTAACTGTTGTTTTCTGAGTTTGTAAGATGTTTTTGTCTAATTTTTATCCACTAATGTATAAGATTCGGACCTATTTGCTGCAGCAAAGTAAGAAGATTGCAGATGCTAAGCTTGCAAAGGACTTCGAAGCAGTGCTTAAAGAGTTTCAGAAGGCACAGCGAGTTGCGGCTGACAGGGAAACTTCTTACACTCCTTTCCATCCAAAAAGCGATCTTTCTTCAAGGTATTGAATTGATGAGCCTGTAACATAATAAGCAGAGTTATTATTGTATTGTCAGAAACATCTAGTCTCTACCCTCTTAAATTGATTGATAGCTCCACCTTTTCGTTTGTTGGAAGCAAACTTGTTGTTGATTTTTAGTCTATTTTACCTGTACCCTTCTTGACTGGTAGCTCTTCCCAGGAGTAACATCCCGTGTTCTTACATCCAGCTTGAAGTTATTTCTGATGTTTCTATTTTTTCCTTAATACCACAGGGAAGTAGACATTGGCTATGATAGATCACAAGAGCAGCGTGTCCTCATGGAATCTAGAAGGTGAGTAAGTTAGACGCCTCATATCATATCTCTCTGTAAATAAACTCCTGCGTTCATGCTTTGTGACCTCCCTTCTTTCTTCATCTGTAGGCAAGAAGTTGTGTTGCTTGAAAACGAAATATCCTTCAACGAAGCGGTGATAGAGGAAAGAGAACAGGGAATACAGGAAGTTCAGCAGCAAATCGTAGAAGTAAACGAGATTTTCAAAGATCTTGCGGTGTTGGTTCACGACCAAGGAGCCATGATAGGTAAATCTCTCAACTTCTCAAGCAAAATCAATTCTTTGAATCCTAATCGCTTCTGAAAAATCTGTTTCATGCAGATGATATTGGTAGCCATGTGGAGAATGCACATTCGGCAACAGGGAAGGGAAGGTCTCATCTCGTGAAAGCCTCCAGGACACAACGATCAAACTCGTCTCTGGTAAAATGAAAATTGAGAGAAGGGAATAACAATTGTTTTAGCTTTCATACACTTTACTTTTGTCGGTCTTAATGTTCCTGACTTTCTTCTCTACGTTATCTTTATTATGCAGATGTGCTTACTTATGGTGATATTTGGTATCGTTCTACTCATCGTTGTCATAGTACTCGCAGCTTGAGATCGCCTGAAACACACAGTCATGTGGTTAAACATTCAAGAGAAGTCTGGTTTTTGGACATAGAATTCTTGAGTGTTTGAACTTTGAAGCTATACTCGTGTCTTGTATATTCTCTCGACTTCCTTATCTTTCAATCGCTTGTAAAACGAGTCGGTTTGTGTAGCTATTTCAATGGTGTTTAATTGTTTTTGTCAAATGCGTTTAGGCCACAATACTGTTTATTAACATATATTAAAAAAACCGTAAAAATCACTGCAAGTCTGCAACTAACAAGCATCTTTATTTTATTTTATCAAAACAAAATAGTTACAAGAAATCATATTTAAAGAAACATATTGTTGTTCATGATTGTTTGTTTAGTTTTATATTTTATCTACTCTTGAAAAGAAAAATAAAGTTACTTATAATCATCTTCCCAACTATGAAAAAAAAAGATTCTTACTAGATGCAAGGAGAAAAGAGAAAAATACAAAAGGTAATAAAATCTCAAAACTAGTGACCTATTTTTATCCTGTAAAATTTTAGAAACAAATCCATCACCACAACCTGAAAACCACACATGTTTGAGTTTGTTAAAACTGACTGTGACAAGTGTCATACAACGAGATGATCATCATCGACTCATTTTTTTATGTATTTAACAACAAAAAGCTCCTAATGCAACCTTGGACTTGAAAACCACAAGTGAGAATAACAAAATAGATGTCACTTGTGAGAGAGAGACGTCACCAAGAACCACTCACACTCTCTATTCCACCACCACCACATTACCACGGCATCCCCAGAGACCCATCTCCGTCCTCATTTTCATCATCAAACCCTGACTCATCATCGCCGGTTCAAACCTTGAACGATCTCGAGAAACTCACCGTTTTAGGACAAGGAAGCGACGGGACAGTTTACAAAACCCGTCACCGGAGAACCACAGCTCTCTACGCATTAAAACTCATCCGGCCAGATCTCAGCATAACTACTGTTGAAGCTGACACTCTCAAGAGAATCGAATCAAGCTTCATCGTAAAATGCTACGCCGTTTTTGCTAACTCATCCAATCTTTGTTTCGTGATGGAGCTTATGGAGAAAGGATCTCTCCAGGACATGTTGCTTGCCCAACACGTTTTACCTGACCCGGTGTTATCCACTCTCGCTAACAGAATCCTCCAAGGGTTACGTCATCTTCAAGAAATGAGGATAGTCCATGGAGACATAAAGCCTTCGAATCTACTCATTAACAAAAAAGGAGAGGTCAAGATCGCGGATTTTGGTGCGAGCCGGATTGTAACTAGAGGAGACTATTGTTCGAGCGGGACGTGTGCGTATATGAGTCCTGAACGTGTGGATCCAGATAAATGGGGATTTGAAGAGATTGGTTTTGCAGGGGATGTGTGGTCTTTAGGTGTCGTGGTTCTTGAGTGTTATAAGGTATCCATTGACTAAAGTTGGAGATAAACCGGACTGGGCGGCTCTGGTTTGTGCAATTTGTTGTAATGAGAAAGTGGAGATTCCAGTGAGTGGTTCGTTGGAGTTTAGAGATTTTGTTGGGAGATGTTTGGAGAAGGACTGGACGAAAAGAGGCACAGTGGATGAGCTTCTTTATCATCCTTTTGTGAAAAACAGACAGTAGCTAGTCTAGTCTCTCTCACAAGTTTTGTTCCTTTTCATCTGGAGAGTGATAGGTCTGAATATTATGTTTTCCGGTTTGGTTTTCAAGATTCTTGATTATTACCATTTCAGTTTCTTTTTGAAACTTTTTACTAGTTTTGCTCAAATTCAGTTTTGGATAAGATTTCCTTTAATAATATTTTTTTTTTAATTTAGGAATATAAATATAGTAATTTAAGAATGTTTTTTTTTTTGTCAACTTTTCTTTTCATTGATAGCAACATTACAAGAAGGTGTTTTACATTGTCCAGGAAATTACATAATCTTGTTGGTTAGTCCTGGCCTTTATTTTTAGCAAGTTGATCTACATCACTTGTAAGTCTTCAGTCTAAAAATGTATATTTCTATAAATTTAAAGTTGCAAAGTAGGATTAATAATGACAAACAATAGATCAAACGAAACATAGGATATTCTGTTGACCTCAAGTTCATTTAGCTTTCTTCTAACAAAAAGGCGAAAAAATTCAACAATACATTGAAACTTCGACATAGATCCACCACACCTTGATAGAGTGTGTAAATGAATAGATGTAAGGAAGTTTGATTTAAGAAAGAAGAAATAAAATGATCAGGGCATGAGATGAAGCATATGATGTTCTTAGGGAACATAGTAGTTTGGTGTTACTTCAAAAGACTTCAGAACTTCCAAAAATCAAGGATTTTGCCTGAATGGAACCAACATTATGAAGATATATAAGCAGAGATATAGACATATAGTTGAGTTAACAGACTTTTTTATTGTCTGATTGATAACTACTAAAGTTATATTGGTTACCTTGAAAGATCTATGGTTTCAGGCGAGAGGAGACCCATTTGTTGAGTCAGATTATCCATCTGTTTCTGCTCTGTCTCACCGTCCTTCGTTGTAACATCCACTGGTGTTACTTCCATATCATCTGGAACCGGGCTTGACATGAGAATGTCTTGAAAGAGTGAAGCGTAATCATCAACCGTAGGTTCTAAATCGGGGTCCCTCAGAATGTCGTCAATGTCAAAGGGTAAATCATCATTATTGAACAGATCTGAATCTAGGATAGGACTCAAATCTTCCATGTTTGTTTCCAAGAAATTCTCTGGAGGCACCTCCGCGATATTCTCCTGCAGCATATCAGCAAATTCGGGTAGAGACAGATCATCAGGTGAGGGAATTGCTTCGTCAGGTGTTGGAAACTCAGCTACTGTAACGTTTTCCGGAGTTGCTCCACTTGGTGATGATGACGATTGTATCTCAGAAGCTATTGGCATCTCATGAAGAGATATACCCGTTATGTTGTTCGCTGAAATCTCCATCTCTGTTCCTTCTGTACTAGTAGTAGTAGAAGTACCGTTACCTAGAAGGAAACCATCATCGCCGGCTTTGTAAGGTTCCATCTTCATAAGCTGACTAAACATTGCCTTTGCCTGCTCGTGCATTGGAGGTTGATACTTCACTATCTGTCCATCAGGAGAAGCAGAATCCTTATTATTACTGACAATGCCATCTCGCTTGAATCTCCGCTTCTTACTGGTATCACTGATTCGCCTACTACCCTCGTTTTGCTGGTTCTGCTGCTGCAAGAACTGAGATAGAAAATGAGGGCTTTGTACTGCCTTTGCAAGGAACGACATTAACTGTTGTTGCCGATTCTCCATGCCCTGGAGACGCTGGACCATCGTTTGAAGTTGGTTATCAGTGGATTGTTGCTGCTGTCTTAATCTAACGAGTTCTTGCATAAGGACGTTCTTATCTCGTTTAAGCCTCTCGACCTCTTCTTTGAGACCAAACTTGCCAACTTCAACACATGAGCTTACAGATGAGTTCTGCCCAATCGAGTGCTGAGATTGCTGAGGTCCATGTCCGTGTGCAGGTTTTCGCCGAGTTATTGTTTTAAGCAAGTGCTTCTGACCTCTTAGGAAACCTTCATTCGCAAATTCCCATTTATCTGGGTCAACCTTCCGGAAACCCTGTTCCAAGAAAAGGCGCGCAGAATGGAATGAGAACGGATTCCATCAAAATAAATGAGAAAGAAGTCATCACACGAGTCTAAATCTAATTACTCCAACACAAATCCTAACTGCAAACTATTCACAGATTCAAACAGCCATTGACAGGAAGTAACTTAGTTGGAATCCCATGCTCCAGAGCAATTTCATTCAGAAGTCAAGTAAACGTAGTAGACCAATTGCAGTCAGCTGATCTGGGATGAAGCAATAAACTGCTAAATACATGTTCCTACTTTCAGTCTAACCTACCACCCAAACCAAAGGAGAAACCAAAATATCCAATATGGATCTTTAAAAATTAAGATAGTAAAAGGTCTCTATGGTATACCAGTGTAATCTTTATGTTAAGAGGATATACGGAATAAACTACTAAAGATATATACAGAAAAAAAACAGGCTATTTAAGCGCATTCACCATCTTGCAGCATTATTAGCAACTCTGTTCTAAATATAAAGCAGTATAAGCTTCATTCATCATGATCTTGTATAGAGCAAACCTAGTATAAGCAACAGAAAATTCATCCAGCCTATATGAGCAGATAACTACTTAACCTAAATGCAAATGCACAGAGCAACTCTATGATTCCTGTGACTGACAAGTCGGGTAAAAGATGTAAAGATCATATCAAGGACCTACTTATGATCCTGTTTCCATTCCAGGGACTACTGATCACGTTGGCCTAAAGGTTGTAAAGTAGATGGATACGTAGTAATAACAAAAAGTTTATAACCTTGCACGCAGGTCATGATCAACATGAGACGTGCTCTCTTTTTTTCCGTATTTCTTCTTTCTTCTCGTTTAAAACGCTGAGAAAATTCAGGAAGATTCATTACTATCTTCGAGAGTTAGACTATTTACTAAAGCTAATAACAAGGGGTCAAACAGACATCAAAGGATACATCTTTATCTCACTTTCACATCTCCAAGTTAAAACCTTAAGTGCAAGCTTCATCTACAAATCTACTATTCCATTAACTACACTGCTCAGCTGGTTTCAATTGCAAAAACGACTTGCCCATGCCGTGAATTCATGTCCTAGCAAACAGGACCACTAGTCATCCCAACAAGAGAGCTATTGAGAAACTCTAATTGGTAGAGTTTATGAAATGGTAAGTGCAATCACAGGATCAGTCTTCAATAATCAACGGCAACGAGTGTAAAAGTTAACTATACATTCTCTACTGGCTAAACCGTTGTTCAATACATATGGGGACCACAAACATAACAGAAGCTAGAAAACTCCTCTGCTTAATAAGTTAGGCACCTAAGCAGACATCAAGTGAAATTTGAGGAAGGGAAAGAGGGAAATTACATAGGTGTTAAGCTGCCTGACGAAGCTGGAGAAATTATTGTGCTTGAAGTTCTTGGGAAGAAGATCTTTAGCGAACTGTGGTGGATCCCACACGATGAAACTGTTGTTGTTAGCACTCCACGACACAATCGAATCGGTTGCGGGATCGTCAACCATGTCATAGGTCTTGCTCAGGAACGGAGGAGGCGCGTTTCCAGTTAGGACCGCCACAGGCTGCGGTTGAGGAGAAGGCTGAATCTCCGTCGATTCCATTGTTACAGATCCTCCCTTGGTACTGTTACCGCGATCCATGGATTTGAAGAAAGTTAGGGTTTCTAGCAATTGATAAACCCAAGGAGAGATCTATCAAAGATAGGAGATGAGAGAGCTGAGGGAGACGATGGAGGAAGAGGATATAGAGAGAGGCGACGACGACGGGCGAGTCATCTACTGTTTTGCGATTTTACGGAAATAGACATTCGCTTTTTCTCTCTAAAAAGCGTCGGGATTTCCTACGTGTCATTTTGTTATTGGCTCTTTGAGCTTTGTATTATGGGCTGCGTGGCTCCCCTGACACGGCAACCAATTTTTATAATTATGATTGACTCATTTGTTAAAGTAACTATTGGGCCCAAATCTATCATCCAATTGAGATCATAAGAAGATGGACGGGAAGCATTTCTTTAGGCATAGCATCAATCTCAGATTTGGATCAGTTAGAAGGAATAAAACATCGAGGATCTAAGGAGGACGTCGGTACACATAACATAAGGATGAAGTAGAGCCCGAGGTATTGTAAGCAAGAGAATCGGTCTTCTATGGTTAGAAGCTCAGATTTCAGGGCTCAGCAAAAAGTTCAGGACAAAGACATAGCAAGATTGGAAACACACTTCAGCTACACACACACACACACACACTTTCACATCTTTTGACATTGAAATCTCACTAGAAACACTTCAACCTCATATTTGGTCACTACTACATTACATGATAAATGCTTATTTTAGCATAGAAAACTCGATTTGTTTAAAAGTGTAAATAAAATAAAGTGTTCGAGAAAAAATCTGTACCCAACTTTTGGTTTTGAACGGTGTCTTTTGCTCTGAGGGTGATTTTTGGCGATTAAGGATTTTGGGTTTCGTCTTTGTCTCTGTTTGATTTCCGGCGCCGCTAGGCGATTCCTGTGATCATAATCGACACGCAACAGGTACCGTTCCAAAGAATGGTGATTCATGGGAGTTGAAAATCGAAAATAAGCAGATTTTGAAAAAGTACAAGGTTTCTATGGATACGTCCGAGGATTTTCCGTCTGTTGTGATTCTGAGTGAGGTTATCGATGATTCTACTCCTCTTTGGGAGGATTTCCTGGTCGGGAAGTTTCTATCTACAGCGCCTCATGTGGCTAAAGTTTCATGTCATCATTAATAAGCTTTGGAAGTAGAAGGATGAAGCTGGTATGATCGATGTTTATGAGGTGAATCCGACTACCATGCGTTTTAGGGTTCGTAATCCAACTTTTCGTGCGCGAATCATAAGGCGTGGTCTTTGGAACATTGATGGGGTTCCTCTGGTTGTTTACAAGTGGGATCCAAAAACGGAGGCGGAAAAGCAAGAGGAGTTTGATATTTCGATGTGGGTTTATTTGAAGAGGGTTCCCTTGAGTATGTACTTTTGGAAGGGCAGATTTTTATCTCGAGTGCGGCAGGGTTTCCAGTTCGTTTGCACCCTGAGACCTTGACTTGTACAAATCTTGAAACAGTAAAAGTCTTTGTTAAAGTGGATGTCTCTAAAGACCTTCCTAAGAAGATAATTTCATTAAAGATGGCAAGCTGGTGGAGTTCATTTATCTGTGGCTTTCGCTAAGATGCATAGTGTGTGGAAAATAGGGTCACTCTGAGAAAGTATGTGTGGCTCAGCAGAAATAGGAGGTTTGTGTTGTGGCAGAAAGAGAACGAGAAAGAAAAAGAAAGTGTTTATGACCAAGTTTCTTCTATGGGGGTTCCTGTTGACGAAGAGCCAGTAATGATTGTGTCTGATTCAGTATAAGTTGTGAAGGATGGAGGTTCTATTATAGTCGTGACTAAGGAGGAAAAATTATCGTCGGGTAATAAGCAAGAAGTTTTTGGAATTGAAATTGATTAGGTCTGGCCATCTCCATATAAAAAAGAGCAGAAGTATCTCTGGTACCGTCAGAACCATTGCTTCTGTTGATAAGTTTGCAGTAATAAATAATGATAAGGAAGAAGGAGAACTTATGGAGGAAGAGGATACTCTCTCTGCTGAGATGGATAAGGTTAGTGTGGACTTGAGGGAAACCGACGCTTCATCGATTTTCTAAAAATCTTACAGGTCTCAAACTTATCTTGAGAACGATGGGCAAGGAAAAGTTGGATAACTTACCAAAACGTGCACATCTGGCTTTAGAGGTTCTATGTGAGAAACAAGGTATTACTCTTTCAAATCCTTCAGGCATAATATGAAGGATGAAATTGAAGCATATGGGCACTGGTCTCATGTGGCTGATCTGGAGGAATACTTTTATAAACAAAGATCAAAGTTGCATTGGTTAGATGTTGGAGATAAGAACAATAAAGTTTCTTACAATGCTATGAAGTTGAGGACATCGCAAAACATGATCAAGGAGATACAATGTGTTGGTGGGGAGATAGTTTCTACTCAGAAGGAAATAAAGAAAGAAGCGGTTCAGTTCTACTCGACCTTTCTCAACCATGTTCCTCCTGAATATGTGGAAACTGCGGTCTCAGATCTGAGAGCTCTTCTGAATTTTCGCTGTAAGGAAGCTGATTGCTTGATGCTGGGGCAGGAGGTCACAACGGAGGAGATTAAGAGTGTTATATTTGCTATGCCGTCACAAAAGTCGCCAGGTCCCGATGGGTATCCTAGTGATTTTTTTAAAGCTACATGGGATATTCTGGGTTTTGATTTTACCGTTGCAATTCAGTCTTTCTTTCTGAAAGAGTTTCTTCCAAAAGGTATCAACTCGACTATCCTTTCTCTTATTCCAAAGAAGACAGATGCAAAGATGATTAAAGATTATTGACCTATAGCCTGCTGTAATGTTATCTATAAGACTATCTCCCAGATCCTTGTTAATCGTCTTAATAAGCTGCAAGTATTATATATGTGAATCAGTCGGTGTTTGTTCATGGAAGGATGCTTATGAAATTTTTTTCGTTGGCTACGTAACTGGTTAAGGATTACCATAGTCCAACAATTTCTCCAAGGTGTGCCATGAAAATCGATATCTCAAAGGCGTTCGACTCGGTACAGTGGGACTTTGTACTGAATACTCTACTGGTTCATGGATTTCCACTAAAGTTTGTTCACTGGATACAAATATGCACAACTACTCCTTCATTCTTGGTGCAAGTAAATGGGGAGCTTGCTGGTTATTTACAACGTAAGAGAGGACTGAGACAAGGGTGTTCCTTATATCCTTACCTATTTGTGATCTGCATGAATGCGCTGTCTTCAAGGATGGATAAGGCTGTTATGGATAAGCGTTTTGGCTATCATCCCTTGTGTAGAAGGTTGTCTCTGACACATCTATGCTTTGCTGATAATCTTTTATTGTTTGTGGAAGGCTCCAAAAGATCATAGAAGGTGTTATCTCGGTCTTTGATGGGTTTGCAAGGGAATCCGGTTTGAGTATTAGTCTGGAAAAGTCTACCATCTACATGGCAGGGGTTTAAATCAGAGTGCTAAGGATCTAATTCTTTCATACTTTTCTTTTGAGCCTGGGGCTCTTCCTGTGAGATATCTTGGCTTGCCTCTCCTGACGAAAGGGATGCACAAGAATGACTATCTTCCGATGATTGAAAAAATAAGAACTCGTATTGCAAGCTGAACAACTAGGCTTATCTCTTACGCATGATGCTTACACCTTATTAGATATGTTATCATGAGCATTGTGAACTTCTGGTCTTCGGGTTTCAGACTTCTGAGTCAGTGTTTGAAGGAAATAGAAAGTTTGTGTGTTCTACATTTCTCTGGTCTGGCCCTGAGTTAAAAACTGCTAAAGAAAAATTTGCTTGGTCTGATGTTTGTAAGCCAAAAGCTGAGGGTGGCCTAGGTCTGAGGAGGTCGAAAGAAGTTACTCTTGTGAATAGTTTAAAATTGATATGGCACTTGCTCTCTGGACAGTCGATGTGGAGTAGTTGGATTAGAGAGTATCTGCTGGTGGGAAAAACGTTCTGGGAGGTTGGGGTGAGAGGAAATAAAAGTTCATGGATGTGGAAGAAGCTTATTAAACTCAGAAGCATAGCTCAAATGTTCTATAAGAAAAAGATTAAAAATGGGAAGAGTACTCTTTTTTGGTTTGATTGTTGGTCAGAGGTGGAAGTTTTGTTTGATATGTTTGGTGAGAGAGGTTTCATTGATATTAGTTTGCATGCCACGGTGAACGATGTGATTATTCAACATAGGAGGATGAGACACAGAGTTTAGAGATATATTGGAGTGGAAGACATTATTGATTCCACGAGAGAGTTGATGGCGGAGGACGATGATGTTAATCTATGGAAGAGAGGATCTGACTATCACACAATGTTCTCTACCTACGAGACTTGGGATCTCATTAGGGTGATAATATATACTCCAAGAGAACATTTAAACATATCTCTTAAACCACAATTGAACTGAAACTGTAGAAAAAAGAATATAGAAAGTTGAATTGAACAATTGCACTTTCACAAGTTTTTGGGTTGTGAAAGACTGCTTATGAACAAATGGCGGAGCTAATTAAGATACCTGAGAAGTGAGAACCGAGAAGGAGCAAGTGGACTTGAACAGTGGAGGTGGAGCGGCCCGTCTGCAGATCGGAGAGGAATACCGAAACGTTAGCCATATCTCAGATAATTAGTTTACCGGTTAGCTTAGAGGAATGAGAGGATGATTCTCTAAGAAGGAATCATACCTTTTTTTATAGATGAACTTCCACCGCCTTATAGATCCAGAAATCGCATTGATTATAAATCGTGTGTGAGAGATTAATGGATGGTTTTTTAAGATGATTATTTGTTGATAGTATCATTTCGTGAGATGAGGAAGAAGATGAAAAAGCTATTGGGATACGTCAAAAGCGCGGAAGTCTTAAGCAACCACAAAGCCCAGTAAATATAAAACCCAACCGAAGTGCACAAATCTTTTAATGAAACGCTAGATTTTCCCTCCTAGACACGTGTCGCTATGCCATGAGATGACTTTCCTATGTGGCATCCTAGGTGTATCTCTAAAGAGAGAGCAAACCATTTTTATATAATTAGATGTTTTATGTTGTAAATTCATTTATATTTTAATTATATATCATATTTGCCAACATTACTTTTAAATTTATACTAGGTGTCTTCCTGCACCATGTGCAGTAAAATAATTTAAAATATTTTTTATCAGATAAATATAAATAATATTTTAAAATAAAATTTCATTAATATTGTAAATTTTCTTTTTCGTATCAATATTTTAATATATTTGATTTAATTAAACATAAAAATTATATTTAAGAATATGCATGTATATATTTGAAATTATATTCTTAGATAGATTTTTCTATCTATTTATTTTAATTAAATATATTAAATAAATTCGTAAAAGTTGCATTATTACCAAAAAATAAAATTAAACAATATTTATAAAATTTGTAGATATATAAGAAAATAATGATTTTAAGATTAAATTTTTCTAATTTTCTAAAAATAATTGTATACATTTTTGAGAATTTTAATAAAATTGTATAATTTAAAAATATATAATTAAATTATATTTCGAAATTTATAATGCCATATTTTTTATATATTTATTTTAATGATGATTTATGAGTAATTCCCGTATTCTAAAAAACTTACCAAAAATATAAATTGACATTAAATGTAATATATGAGTTATTACCATATTTTAAAAAGTTTATCAAAAATATAAATTAACATTAAATGCAATTGTCCATGTCATATTAAGCTATAAGACATGTCATCAATTTCAGTAGCCATATCATATTTATTTTGTGAAATTGATTGTAGAAATGACATGTGACAAAATTATTTCACAAATATAGTCTAAATAAATTTGTAAAAGTTGCATAATTACCAAAAAATAAAATTAAACAATATTTATAAAATTTGTAGATATATAAGAAAATAATAATTTTACGATTAAATTTTTCTAATTTTCTAAAAACATTTATACATTTTTGAAAATTTTAGTAATTAAATTGTATAATTTAAAAATATATAATTATATTATATTTTGAAATTTATAATAGCATATTTTTTATATATTTATTTTAATGATGATTTATGAGTTATTCCCGTATTCTAAAAAAAATTCAAAAATATAAATTGACATTAAATGTAATATATGAGTTATTATCATATTTTAAAAAGTTTGCCAAAAATAAAAATTAACATTAAATGCAATTGTCCATGTCATATTAAGCTATAAGACATGTTATCAATTTTAGTAGCCATGTCATATTTATTTTGTGAAATTGATTGTAGAAATGATATGTGGCAAAATCACTTCGCAAATATAGTCTAAATAAATTTGTAAAAGTTGCATAATTACCAAGAAATAAAATTAAACAATATTTATAAAATTTGTAAATATATAAGAAAATAATGATTTTATGATTAAATTTTTCTAATTTTCTAAAAAAATTGTATACATTTTTGAAAATTTTATTAATAAGATTGTATAATTTAAAAATTTATAATTAAATTATTTTCAAAATTTATAATGCCATATTTGAATATATTTATTTTAATGATGGTTTATGAGTTATTCTTGTATTCTAAAATTTTTTTCCAAAAATATAAATTGACATTAAATGTAATATATGAGTTATTACCATATTTTAAAAAAGTTTACCAAAAATATAAATCCTCCTATACCTTAAAACAGAAGTCACTTTTTAAAAGAGAAGTCACTTTAGTGATTTCTGCTGATATAGCATTAATATAGAGCTTCTCAGAAAAATTGTTATAATTCTATTGGTCAATTTTTTTGAATTTTATTTTTCATTTATTTTAATCAATCGCTTATGTAGACAAGCCCAAAACTATTGTCGATTTCGTTAAGCTCATATATAGTTAGGGGATAATAATTATCGATTTAGTTTAGCCTTGGGCAAGATTTAGAACTAAGACAAATATTAAAAACTTTTCTTATTATTCAAACAGTAAACTTGCGCATGTTGATATCATATTAATTACATTTGCTTAGAAAATATTTTAATCTTTCTAATTAGTAGGGGTGGGCGTTCGGGTACCCGTTCAGGTTCGGATCGGGTATTTTGGATTTTCGAGTATTTCGGTATAGAGGTGTACAACCCGTCCGGGTATTTCTGTACTTCAGGTCGGGTTCGGGTATTTTTAGTTCGGATTCGATTATTTCAGATCGGGTTCGAATATTTAGATTTTGAAAAAAAAATTAAAATTTTCATTTCTCATGTTTCTTATATTTAAAAATATAACTTTCACTTAACTAATTTTTTATTTTTAATAGATTGAATGGTTAATAGATTTGGACATAAAAATTTAAAACTTAAAAGGCATTAATTTAGTTATTTTTAAAAAAAATTTGGATGTAACTTTTTGTTAATTTTTTTAATAAAAAACTTGACATGCATTTTCGGATCAGGTTCGGGTGCCACTTCGGATATCGGGTAAAGTGCCCATCCCTACTAATTAGGTTGTTTGTTTTTAATAACTTACCTTTCTAATATGGATTACTTGCGCAAGTTGAAATCATTAAATATGCAAATAACTTGTTGACAAAATTTGTTTTTAATAACTTACCTTTCTAATATGGATTACTTGCGCAAGTTGAAATCATTAAATATGCAAATCACTTATTCACAATATGGATTACTTGCGCAAGTTGAAATCATTAAATATTATCGATTTAGTTTACCCTTGGGCAAGATTTAGAATAAAGACAAATATTAAAAACATTCCTTATTATTTAAACAATAAACTTGAGCATGTTGATATCATATTTATTACATTGCTTACAAAATATTTTAATGTTTCTAATTAGGTTGTTTGTTTTTAATAACTTACCTTTCTAATATGAATTACTTGCGTAAGTTAAAATCATATCATATGCAAATCATTTTTTTGACAATACACATTTAATATCTTTCTTTAAACGATTTCATTATTTATTGTGCAAAATATTATGCGTCATTAATATGAGAAATAAATTGACTGTATATATATAGGAGATACCTAAGGTCTTAAGATACAAACATTCTCTTTTCATTCTTTAAAGTATTATTCACAAATCTCTCCTCTCATACTATTAAGGTATTACGACGATGCTGCTTGTGTGCTAAGAAAAATGTGTTTAGACGCAAAGGCTCTTCATCTTTCATCGACTCTGCCACCCACTTTGCCTTGGAAGTTCAATAAACATGTACAGCCTAATAAAGGACTAACCCGCCAAGGCAATGAGAACTCAGAAGAGCTACCTTGTGTCATTGCTGTTATTCGACAGTATGTTTTATTAGCATATAAATCACCTTTACCTCCTCTATACTTTTATCTGTTAAAATTTTGTTATTACATGACAGATCGAACTCCAAAACAGAAGGTGAAACTAAATGTTACAGAGGAGAAACTGTTAAACCTGATGCTGAAGTACAATGGTGGAAAGCCAAGAGCTGAGGTGCGAGAGGCTCCAGCTTTTCTGTCATCCATCTTTTATCAGAGCCTTGATTCATTTTATTTTTTTTCTTTTTGTAGACAAAACTAAAAAGTGCAATACAGTTGCAAGACCTATTAGATGCAACAAGAATGTTAGTTCCCCGTACAAGGTAGAACCATGAACTCAACTCTTTGTGTCTTGTCTACAAAAAGCATGTCTGATCTATCTTTTCCATGTGTTGAATACTGGTAACGACAATATGGTCTTCCTTTTTTTATATGTAGACCAGGTCGTGAGAGTGATAGTGATCCAAAAAACCTTGAACATGCTGAGAAGCTTCACCAAGTTAAAGCAGTTATTGAAGAGGTTATTTAGTACTTTCTCTTTTTTTTGTTGAATATAGTCCGGAGAAAGTATTACATAGTATCATTTAGTAATACTATCTTATATCATTTTTTTTGTTGAATATACTATCTTATAAGAAAGCTAGCATTATGAATTTTTTAATTAATTCATAAGGTCATTTTCAAAGCAGTCAAAAAACCTAGAAAATTAATAATCGAACCAGCTACCTTTTTTTTATTAGACCGGATATTAGTTCCACCAATAATCGTGGTCAACTTACCAACATGGTGCATATATGTCAAATTGACAAATCTACGTTTAAGTAACCCAACCTGTAAGGGATTTAGATTTTTTTTGTGAATCTCGTGGACTGATCTATCGCAGATTGGGGTTCATAGGTGAAGTTTCAAGAAATTGTTATAATTTGATTGGTCGATTGTTTTTAATTTTTATTTATTTAATTTAGAACTAAAAATTTAAGATAAGTCTAAAATCATTTAACATCACTTGCCTTATAATCTAACGAATATTACAAATAACAATTTATGGAAACTAATTCTCGAAATTATAGAAAGATTAATAATGTTATATTTATTACTTTTACTATTTATAAACTATAAAATACAATGAACGAAATTTTATATAAGATAATTATAATAGTTTTATACTCTACTTGATGAATTGTGTTCGAATATAATTATATAATAACTATTTTAAATATTACAAAATCCAAAAGTGTTTATTAATATTATTTTTAAATTATTTATCGTTGTTTAAAGAATAAATTTATCATAATTTTAAAATAATTTATAAAATGCTTACAAAATGCAAGGCAAAGTTGCACTTTCAAGAGTTAAGTCGAGATTTGGATTAAAAATCCTAATAACTGGTAAAGAAGGGAAGCCGCAGACAAAAATATTGAATGTTGTCTACAAACAAGTTTTTCAGAATATTTCGTAGTCACGGTACGTAATTTTAATCTACTTTTTTTTTCAAATACAAATTTTAAAATAAATAAACTGTTGCAATTATTTATTTTTTGTATTTGCTAGATGGGTTGTGATGAGTTAGGAGACCGATGACGGTATGTCAATTTAATATTATTTCATGTTCAATAAAATTTAGAAATATATAAATCTATCAAATAATGTTAACCCGTCAAATTGCTTACAAAATTTATTTAATTTTTTGCAAGTTTCTAATTGAATTTGCTTTCTTTATCGAGAAATGTACTTCATAATTTATATTATTTATGGATAATATTTTGATTTTTATTATATTTTCTTTTAATATGTCTACATAAATGTTTGTTTATTATTTATGGAAAAATAATATTATTCACCTAAAATAAAGAATTACGAAACATATACAATATAATTCTAATTAATGATAATATAAAATCTGTTACTTCTAAAACTATACACCATTTATTCTATTTTTTGAATGAAAGTATCTTCGTAAACACACAAAATATTTTGTGACGTTGCAATTATACATACACATAATATCTGTCTCTTCATACTGACGTTACTGTGTTCCCTCTCGTGAGGTATGGACCGAGAGAGAACACAGGGTGCGGGCCGGTCATGTTCTTATATCCGCACAAGATGCGGGCCGGTCACCTAGTTAAAATTAAATGCAATTGTTCATGTCATATTAAGCTATAAGACATGTCATTAATTTCAGTAGTCATGCCATATTTATTTTGTGAAATTGATTGTAGAAAGGACATGTGGCAAAATCACTTCGCAAATATAGTCTAGAGGATACACTAATAATAACTAAATTATTAAACCAGGTTTGACCTGGTCGAACTATATTGAACCGTGATCCAAAATTGTCTGATTCAGTTTCCGATCTAGTTTTAAAAACACTAACTAGATTTTGACCTAAGCGCGGATTTTTTCAGGCGAAAACCAAAGTTTACATAGATTATTATTTTGTATTTATATAGATTTTTTAATTTTAAAATTATTATGATTTATATGTTATCATGAGTTACACAAATGTAGGTCACAGTATTTTAAAGATTTGATAAAATATGTTACTTTGCGGAATAAGGAATATTATGCGAGTATATTGTAATTAGAATATATTTTTTTAGTTTCTAGGAGATAATGCTAATCCAATTAAAGTAGGTTAGCTAAAATTCTGTAAGTATAAGGAAAATAATAACTAATTGTGATATTAAATAAAACTTGTAGACGAAGCAATATAAATATTTCCAGATTTTGTTATTAAATATATTGTAACTACAATAAATATTTCCGGATTTTGTTATTAAATATTTTATCTTCAATATATTGTTAACAAAAAGATTTACACAATACATTTAAATAAACTTTTGTAGATAGTTGGTAACACTTTAGGCAATAGTTTAAAATTTGAATTTTTGTCAATTTTTTAGTTATACCAACGTTATAAGACTGTTTGAATCATATCAAGTATGCGCTAAAATGGTTTGATTTGGTATATATAACTTGTATATTAGATTTTGAGATGAATTAGATGGTACAAATAAGGTGGTATAGATAGTTTGTATATTAGATTTTGAGATGAATAAAGTGGTTTAATCAGGTCAATGTTATAGTGTTCTAACTCAATAATACTATCATGGTTGTAATATGAATGAGATCGATATATTGAAGATGTATTTTTTATTTTCGTGTACTATAAGTTATACCAACTACGGCATTTTCATATATACATCTTTTCTTCTTCTTTTTTTCACATGGCAGTATTTTGCATTATGAAACATTAATATATATAAGACATTGTTTATAAAACACGTATAAGGTCCGTTTGTTATATAGGTCTGTTTGAAAAACACGTATAATTTGAAACATTAATATATAGGTCCGTTTATAAAACACGTATAATTTTATATATATAGACTAAAACATATGCAACCTTATAGAGTAATATATGGTAATATAGATAGTAGGTGAAATAATAGGTAGACCAATATACTATTAGTTAAATGAAAAAGTGTGGTAACTTTATATAAGTAGATTTTTTAAGACTACTTTCTTTTTAATAGAATACATAACAAATTCTCAGGTCTCTTAGTTTACCGTTATATTATTAACATATTCCAGATTTGGAAGTTAAAAGAAAAAGATATTTAAGAATATCTCATTTGTTTGGATTCAAGTTTGCTTTCTCTTCTTCTCCTCTGTATCGTGCCTTACTCGAGCTTCGAACCCGTCAAGCGTTTCACATTATTGTGCCTTCGCTGACCAGACAAGCTACAAGAGGAAGACAGTCATAGTCCGAATATAACTTATTTAAATAACATCAATACTTTTGACCCGTTCAAATCATCTATGGTTTCATTATAGCTGGTCACTAGAATAGTAAACGAGGGCAATCTCATGAAAACAACGAGTCTAAACGAGTGTTAAATTTATTTTTAATCAGTTTTGAAATTAGTATTCAAATTAGTTTCATTCATGGTTGTTCACTAAAACGATTTAATTTGCAAATTTCTATTTTTTCCTAAGAAATACACAAATTTCCAAAGTTTCAGTCTCTTTCTCATAAGAAGATGATAATAAAGGCGAGATTGCTATAAAAGTCATGACTGATAGTTTTATCTCAATTGAGGCGAATAAATAGTTATACAGATACAAAATTAGTTGAAAGCTTGGTTTGGTAGACAATAGATTTTATCAAAGCCGAATGACGAGTGTCACCAGTTGTCCACAATTGTGGCAATGTTTTGTTGAATCAAACCATCATTAGTAAAACACCTCACTACAAGAATTAACTAAGCAACGGTAAAAATCGACAACTCTCAGCATTATATTGTAGTACTACTAGAACCGGCATTAGCTAGTTTGAGACAAAGCTAGCAAGTAGACTCTAAGATTGCTGCAATGGTGCTTCCACGAGAGTAACGCAAGAGATGGTGAAAAGGCATGAGCTTATGCACCAAACCCCAAAACAGATAAGCCGTAATCATCTCCTCCTGCGTGACTCTCAGTGCCTTGACCACCACGAACTTCCCGTACTCACTCCTTGCCAGCCTCATCAACCTGTCTACTTTGCATTCCAAAAGCTCTGCCACCACCAAAATCATCGACTCCTCCGTCTCCAAAAGCTTCTCCACAATATAGCTTCCATACTTCTTGAACGAGAGCTCAACGCAATGGCCACCGAGATTAACCGCAGTGTTATACGTGCAATGCAAGTCACACAGTTTAAGCACGTGTTGGACCACAAAGCTCCCGTAAGGATCTTTGCTTAGGTGAAGAGTGTTGTGCGTGACAACCTCTATAGCAGCCGTGTTGGTCACACATAAGTTGAAGCGCGTGGATGATTGTGTGCTCATACATTGCCTTTTTCTTCTCCTCGTCGAAAACACGTAGCCCCCGTTAACGCCAGGTAGGATGCATGCTTAGGTCTGGACGTTCGGATACCCGTTTGGGTTCGGATCGGGTGCTTCGGATTTTCGGGTTTTTGGATAGAGAGGTATAGAATCTGTTCGGGTTATTTTATACTTCGGATCGGGTTCGGGTTTTAAAGGTTCGGGTTCGGGTTATTTCGGGTATAACCGAACTGTGTAACAAATAAATTTTTTTTTTACGTATCTTTGATTTGATTTTGAGAGACAATAAACAATATTGTTGAAAGTTAGAAGATAGAACAACTTAATATATGATTTATGATTTTTTTCTGATTTGTTATTACGTTGAGGAACATAAGTCTGTATTCTTTTTCTTCGTGTAATTTTTATTTGTATTATCTTGAATAGAAAATGGTAAAGAATCCATCTATTTATAAATCAAAAGCAGAAAGACATCAAAATCAAACAGAAATCAAACATGAATAATCATAAACGTTTGAGCTCATGCCTGTGTAAAAAGCATAAAGAAAACAAATCGTAAATCCTACTTGTAATCAAACATAAATCAAAATCGCAAAGTATAATGATTCATACATGTAATCGATCATAAAATGAGTATAAGTATGTACTGAACATATACGTTGAAGAAGGAGAAGACGGAAAGATGAATGAAAATGGAAGATGTAAGTTTAAGGTTAGTAATATATAATATATATTCGGGTACTTTGGGTAATTGGTTCGGGTATCGGATATAGCCAATCGGGTACGGGTACCCGGACCGGTTGAATCATAAACCCGTTCGGGTTTTTTTTTAACTTCGGTTCGGTTTTCAGTTCGGATTTTTTGGGTCGGTTCGGGTTTGGGTTTTGGTTAATATGCCCACACCTATGCATGCTTATCGGTCATGATGTGGAGGAAGCAACTTAAGATAGCGGCGCAGAGCAAGCCATCCCATCATCAAATTTTCCGAGGAGTTTCTGTAGGCGGTTGGAGCCGTTCTTGATTCTTGCGATCTTCATGAAGTAGGCGGAGTCTGACGTCAGCAACAACTCCATCCTATGAAGCGCTCTCATGTCTAAGGGCATCTTCAACCCAAAACACTATTATAGTGTCAAGATTACACTATTTTAGTGTGATTTTAACACCAAAATTTCTTTTATCGCAAAACACTATTTTAGCGTGATTTTCATACTAAACATCTCCAACCCAACACTAAAAGTTTCACCATTTTAGGCTACACTAAAATAGTGTTTTGGAATTGGGTTGGAAATGGTCTAAGGTTGAGATCATCTCTCTAAACGGAGCTTGTTGCTTAATCGAACATGGACTGCAAACGCGTCTCTAGTTCTTGATGAGGAGTCAAGAATCCACCGGATAATGAGTTGATTAGATGTTGATCGTTTTTTGGAGGTGGAACTATGACGGGGATGCAACGTGAAGGAGGAATCCGGTGATAGTAATCCTCTTCGATGGGCTCTGTTGTGGAGGCAAAACGGATATGTTGTAAAGAATTGAGCATTGTGGACACTGAGAATGGATCAGCGTTTGCCATTGTCTATGTGTTGGTTGGATTCTACACAATGAAATTGGTCGGGAAATATATAACAAAGCGTTGTTGTTTGTGCGATTGTAGAGAATGGGATTATGGGAGACTGTTGAGAATCTGTGGAGGTAATCTTCGTATTTATAGGTTACACAATTCAGATATGTATTTACTCTTAGGACATCTCCAACAATGACACCAAATTTGGTGTTGAAATCACACCAAATTTGGTGTTTTGGTGTCATAATTGTTTTGTCAACTCCAACAATAACACTAAATTTTACACCAAAAGTAATATTATATATTATTTGATGTTTTAAGTGTAGTTTAAAATGTAGTTTAAATAGATGTCATATTAAATGGTATGAATATTTTAAATAGACGTCGTATTAAATGCAATTCACACTATGAGAGAAATATTATGAAGGCAGAACGCATGTCACATGCAATTACTGTGAAAAGATGTATTACTTGAGTTTGCATTAAAATGTAACTAATAGCTCAAATTTTCATATGAGGTCTTGCTCAAAATCTCTTGGAAATACGCCGAGAAGTAGTTTTAGAAAGTTGGATATGGTAATGTTCCGTTAAATAATTGCAATGGCTTTAAAGTATTTTATGTTGAAGTCTTGTTGTGTGATAGATAATGTCTTTAGAACATCGTCATTTGGTTGTATGTTGTGTTATAGCTAATGTCACCGACATTTTTATCTTGTTTTGTTATTTTGTATATTTACAAAACAAATGGACGAGATAAATAAATTATTATGAATATAAGTATGCAAATTGTTGTGAATATTGTAAATATGAAATATAAAAACTATTGTTTTTATTTTGAATATAAAATATGCAAATGCAAATTAACTCCAAAATAAGAGTTATGAAATTAACTAGAAAGTTATAACTAAACTATAAATACTACTAAACGTCCATGGACCTGTCCATTTGAACAGAGTTTCTATTGATCTCGGATATTTGGGACCTTTATCTATATTGAATCGACTAATTTTAGCCCCAAAAAATAATGGTCTGTGTGGACAGCTCTAGTGAACGCTGGACAGACCAATTAGCACCTCATAAATATGTGTGACGACGACGTCTTCCTGGAAGTATATTTTCTGTTTTACATATCTAGAATTTTCTTGTTCCAATAATATTTGTTAGTTATTGAAACAATAAGATATAAAGACACTTTTAAATTTTCTAATTACAAAAAGAGACACTTTGCAATTTTAACACATTTTATATGTGTTCTTTTTTCTTCTATGGAAAGTGAAGAATATCGGGTTTCACAACAGCGTTTCACTATCGCCAGCTCAAGTTTTCACTCACCTTGATCGGATCATCATAGACACTGCTTTCGTTTACCGGAACCGCAAAGTCTCATATATTATTATCTTATCAAACTTTTATTTGATTTTTATCTTTTTTTGGTCATAGAAATTTGCTCTAAGTCAAACTATTTTGTAAAACAACTTTTTACTTTTGGTAATATATTCAAATTTTATTAAATACTATCTACGTATTGTTAAAAAAAATTGACAAAGAAAAAAAATATTAATCTTGGCATGAGATATTACAAGAGCATAATTATCGCTGTATCTTAAGCTGGTTCTTAAGTTAATTTTGTAATTAAAAAATAAATAATAACACTTAACGTAAGCACCGGATCTTAATTAAGAAGAGTAAGAAACGGGTCTTGAGGGACACGTGTTAGACAAAGAGCGTTTTGGTATGTCCTTCTCTCTCGACGCGGTGCGACGAATCAATCACCCCTCCATAGCTCTCTCTCGTTTGATCGCCTCCACGAAATTCACTCCACCTCTCGACGACTGATCTCCTCAACGATTCTCTCTCTCCGTTGGTGTGATCTCCTCGACGAATCTCTCTCAGTGGCTTCGACGAAGTTTCATGGCTTGTCTCTCTCGGTGGCTCTCATCGCAGAGGACAAACGGTGACATCTCGACGAAGTCTCGGTGGCAGCGATCGACGATTGTAGATCGACTCTGCCTCTCTCTCTCGGTGGCTTTCTCTCTCTCGGTCCCTCAAAAGCTAAGTGATGTTATTTTTATCTGTTAGATTAGTTTGTTGTGTTGCATGTTGTGTTGTGTTGTAGTGGTTTTTTGTCTCTAACAAAAGAATAATCGTTCTTGATTATTTTTGTTGTGTTGCATGTTGGATTGTGTTGGTTTGTGTCTCAAGTCTTGAATAATCGTTGTTGATTCTTTTTGTTCGGGTCACAAGTAATCTCAAAGTCGATTTATTTGTTCTGTTGGATAATGTTGTTTGAAAAGTCTTGTGATAAATCGTTTGATTAGTTTGATTGAGTGTTGTGATTAATCCTTTTATCTGTTAGATTAGTTTGTTGTGTTGCGTTGTGGTGGTTTATGTCTCTAACAAATGATTAATTGTTCTTGTTGGACGATTTTAGTCAAGTTCGATTTGTTTGTTGTGTTACATGTTGTCTTGTGTTGGTTTGTGTCTCAAAGAAGTGATCAAATATTCTTGTTGGGTCACAAGTAATCTCAAAGGCAATTTGTTTGTTCTGTAGGATAATGTCATTTGTTAAGTCTTATGATAAATCATTTGATTAGTTTGATTGATCATCTCTGTTTCTGTGTTTGATTGATCATATATGTTAGATTAGTTTGTTTTGATTTGTTTCTATGTTTCTGTGTTAAGAGCGATGGAGCAAGAGCGTGGAGCAAGAGAGAGGAGCAACTGCGCAAGAGCGTGAAGCAAGAGAGCAGAGCAAGGTTCCTCAACGAAGAGGAGTACAATTGCATTAAAGGTACAACTTGTCTCTCTTTCATTTCGATTCTTCTGTATTAAGGTTGAGGTTTGTTATTAATGGGTAATAAATATGGTTAGATAGAAATCAATGTTTAGTGTGATGAATAAGTTAGATAAATGTCGAATCTTTTTGGTTGGTTGTGTTGAATGCTTGAGCGTGTTGAATGCTTGAGCTTTTGTGTTTATTGTTGTTCTGTTTATGTCTTGAGTGGTAGAGCTTGTCTATAAAACACAAATGCTCTTCTCTGTCTCTCTTCTATAAACACATTGATCATCTATGTCTCTCTGTCTCTCTTCTTTAATCCTCTCTTCTATGTCCCTCTTTTTAATCCATATTCCGCTTTGGATTCGAATCAATTTAGCCACACGCCTAAGTTTGTTGAACTACTTAATAGTCAACAAGAAACTTTCTTTTGTTTTCCTGAAGATAGTGTCCAACTATCTCATCCCAAATCCCTGTTTTTGAGAATCAAGGGACTGAAGCTTCAAACTATGTTGAAGATACTCCAGCAGAGCGTAGAGAAAGGAGGATATGGACGCCAGTTGATGATGTTGTGCTCATTAGCTCTTGGCTAAACTCAAGTTAAGATCCGCTTGTAGGCAATGAGCAACGGTCTGGCACCTTCTAGAAAAAGATTTATGCTGCAAGTCCTAAGGTAGCAGGGTGTGAGCAGAGGGAGGTGATTAACTGTAAGCAGCGCTAGCAAAAGATAAACGACCAAGTCAACAAGTTTTGTGGGTCTTATGAAGCTGCAACTAGAGAGAAAAGCAGTGGGCAAAATGAGAGTGATATCCTCAAAAGAGCTCATGAGATCTTCTTCAACAACCACAAAAAAAATTCACCCTTGAACATGCTTGGATGGAGCTACGAAACAACCAGAAATGGTGTGAGCTTTCATACTCAGCTAAGAGGAGGAAGTGTGAGGATGGTTCACAATCTTCAACCTCTCACGCAAATGAAACAAAGAGTGAGCATGATCGTCCCCCGGGTGTCAAGGCAGCAAAGAGTAAGAAAACGAAGGTAGAGGGGAAGGCACTGATAGAGTTTCAGAGTATGTGGAATATTAAAAAGCAGGATATGGCCACGAAAGAAAGGTTGTCGAAGATGAGTCTTCTTGACAGTCTGATTTCCAAAAAAGAACCCTTAGCTGAGTATGAAGAAGCTCTAAAGAAGAAACTAATCAATGATTTGATGTCTAATTAGTACACGTTTGAATTTATGTCTCTGTTATTCTAATGTTTCTTGTTGATTGTTGTTGAAGTTTATGTCTCTGTTGTTTTAATGTTTGAATTATATCTTTGTTGTTACTTGTTGTTGAAGTTTTTGTGTTTGTTATTCTTATTATGTTTAATATAAAAGCTTGTTTCTTCTAGCTTGTCTCTTATGTTTCGTGTTCTTCTGTTGGTTTAACATTAGTAAATGATCATGACAAATATTATGTGTACTCCATGTTCGAGAACTCGCTAGGCGCTGTGCGTACGCTCGAGTAACGCCTAGCGATTTATGAAATAATCGGAGATTAATCGGGAATTAATCGGGGACTAATTTTATGTGTTTTTATTATACATATAATTAATGTGTAATGTTTGCAAGAATTGACCATAGTCTAGTGGTTCGGAAGATTTTATTTCGCTTAGAGCACGCGGGTTCGAGTTGGTTAGGAGGAGTTTTGTTATGATTTTTAACATTTCTCTTTAATAAACGGTAATTTACGAAACTACCCCCGTCTTCTTCCTTTTACCTGTCGAGAACAAACCCTAATTTTGATGTTCTCAGCTTTTTTTTTTCACGATTCTTACTCGTTTTCACTGTTATTTCTTATGTTTATGCCAATTATGATAGATTTGCAGAGAAATCTATGATTTTGAGCTTCCAATTTAGAAAAAAATCGAACTTTTGCGAAGGATCCGAGTTTTTGGGCGAATTGGGGCAAAACGCCACGGTGGCTCTCCGATTTACGTTTATTCGCCGAGTAATCGGTCCCAGGCGGCGCGTTTTAGAACAAGGTGTGTACTTGTGCTTTCAGGTCTTGATAAAAATTCTTGTTATGGATGATAAATAATTTTGTTTCTCACGACTTTTTGCCTCTCCTAACTTTCAGGTTAAAAATTGAGTGAAAGAGTGGAGTTTGTGTCACGTCAGGCTATGAAGCTTGTGATATGCAGTCTGGTAAGGTAATGAAGCTTCTGTCACGGACTCTATGTAAATATTATGTCACGGACTCTATGTAATTGGTGGGTACTTGTTGTTGATGATATAAAGACTGTCTGGTCTCATGTTCTTGTCATTATTTTGCAGGTCAAATAAGAGTTGGAAAGTGTAGCATTAGGAGTGGAAGACTCACAGACAAGCTCAGTGTCTTTAATATTTCTCTTTAATAAACGGTAATTTACGAAACTACCCCCGTCTTCTTCCTTTTACCTGTCGAGAACAAACCCTAATTTTGATGTTCTCAGCTTTTTTTTTTCACGATTCTTACTCGTTTTCACCGTTATTTCTTATGTTTATGCCAATTATGATAGATTTGCAGAGAAATCTATGATTTTGAGCTTCCAATTTAGAAAAAAATCGAACTTTTGCGAAGGATCCGAGTTTTTGGGCGAATTGGGGCAAAACGCCACGGTGGCTCTCCGATTTACGTTTATTCGCCGAGTAATCGGTCCCAGGCGGCGCGTTTTAGAACAAGGTGTGTACTTGTGCTTTCAGGTCTTGATAAAAATTCTTGTTATGGATGATAAATAATTTTGTTTCTCACGACTTTTTGCCTCTCCTAACTTTCAGGTTAAAAATTGAGTGAAAGAGTGGAGTTTGTGTCACGTCAGGCTATGAAGCTTGTGATATGCAGTCTGGTAAGGTAATGAAGCTTCTGTCACGGACTCTATGTAAATATTATGTCACGGACTCTATGTAATTGGTGGGTACTTGTTGTTGATGATATAAAGACTGTCTGGTCTCATGTTCTTGTCATTATTTTGCAGGTCAAATAAGAGTTGGAAAGTGTAGCATTAGGAGTGGAAGACTCACAGACAAGCTCAGTGTCTTGTTGTGAAGCATTGTCATGTAGTGTCATTTATTATAGCCAGTATGCAGTGTCATGTACTCTTTGTCCTGGAAGAGTTAAGCATTGTCGAAAGAGTGAAGTTTTTGTTGTATGCAGTGTCATGTAGTCTTTTCGTGTAGTCTTTATTTTGTAAGGAGAGGTCACAGACTACCCAAAAATGTATGCATCAGAGAAGGTCACGGACTATATTCATCAATTTGTCTTCTCACGGATTATATAAAGATTGTATAACATAAACATGAGCATTGTATTATTGTCTAAATAAAGATTGTATATCACCTTCTCAAAGTCTATATAAAGATTGTATATCACCTTCTCATGTTCTATCTTCTTCTCTCCTTCTCAAAGTATTCTTATCATTATCACTTTCTTCTATCTTCATTTCTCCTTCTCAAAATATAAACATAAACAAGTGTCTCTCTTTCTCAAAATAGAAAAAAAAAAATTCTCGTGTAAACAGGTCTCATCTAATGGCTTCTTCTTTTCAAAACACTTTAGAGGAATTATTTGATGATGCATTTGATGAGCTCTTTGATCTACATTTTGATCAAGCCGTTGAGAATTTTACCATTCATGGTGATCAAGAAGAACGAAGGAAAAAAAGAAAAAAAACAAGCTTATCGAAAGAAATCATGAAGAAGGCAATGTACGTTTATGGAATGATTATTTCAGTGAAACTCTAACATATCCTGATAATCTATTCCAACGACGTTTTAGAATGAACAAGCCATTATTCATGAAAAGTATTGATCGACTCTCCAATGAAATAAAATTCTTTCAACAAAAATAAGATGGTCTCGGAAGGCTTGGTCTCTCTACACTTCAAAAATGTACAGCAGCTATACATGTCTTGGCATATGGTACTACGGCTGATGCGGTTGACGAATACCTTCGGCTCGGTTCAACTACTACTCGGTCATGTTTGGAAAATTTTGTCGAAGGAATAATAAATTTTTTCGGCGATGAATTCCTAAGAAGACCAACACTGGCTGATCTTCAAAGTCTACTTGATATTGGAGAGCATCGTGGATTTCCCAGGATGATAGGAAGCATCGACTGTATGCATTGGGAGTGGAATAATTGTCCCACCGCTTGGAAATGTCAATATTCACATGGTTCGGGAAAATCCACAATCGTTTTAGAGGCGGTTGCTTCGTATGATCTATGAATATAGCATGCGTTTTTTGGACCTCCACGTACCTTAAATGATATTAATGTTCTTGATCGCTCACCTTTTTCGATGACATAATAAAAGGTCAAGCTCCGCAAGTCACTTTCTCTGTCAATGAAAGAGAATATCATTTGGCTAACTATCTCACCGATGGTATTTATCTGAAATTGGCAACTTTTATCCAATATATTCCACTACCACAAGGACCGAAAGCGGTTTTATTTTCTCAACATCAAGAAGCTGTCCGAAAAGATGTCAAGCGTGCTTTTGGAGTTTTGCAAGCTCGCTTTGCCATTGTTAAAAATCCAGCATTTTTTGGGATAAAGTCAAAATTAGAAAGATTATGAGAACATGTATCATATTCCATAATATGATAATAGAAGACGAACGAGATGGATACACTCAATATGATGTTTCAGAGTTCCAACAAGCAGACAACAGGAGTTCACATGTTGATCTCATGTATTCTACATATACCCCTACAAATATCACCAATATGATAGGTGTTCGAACTAGAATTTGTGATAGACAAATGCATCAACAACTGAAAGCTGATCTGGTTGAACATATATAAATTCGGACGTGATGAAGATAACAACTAAGCTCAGATGCTTCTTTCAAATATATCTCATTTATTTTACTAATCCTTGTTTTAATGTTTTTTAAAAAATCTACGTTTAAAATGTTTTCTTGTAATATGTTTTATTTAATAAATAAATTTTATCTTTAATAAAATTTATCTTTAATAATATTTTTTTTAAGAACCCAAATTAAAAATCTATCATTGGAGCAGTTAAAACGAAGAGTTTTTTTAACAAAAGTTCTTAAGCTAAATCTATTATTTTAAAATGAATTAAGAACCCATTAGGGGTTCTATGGTTAATCTTGCTTGTCTTTTGAATTGGTTAGTCTTATGCATATTTTTCCCAATATATAAAACAATTAAGCTGAATTAGTAGAAACTTTCTCATTTTGGATAAGCGGACTTTGATATATGCAACTACTAGATTTTAACCCGCACGTCCGTGCAGATAATTTTTTATTTTATAAATGTATTTGATATTATTACAAATATTTAAGATATATTATTTTCATTTTAGTGTTATATATTGTGTAACTATATAATATTATTGTTTATAGTTTTTAATCAGCATTATTTTAACTAACTTGAAAATTTATTAATAAGTAATAAAAATTAATAACAAAGTAAAATATATAATGAATTGTTTAATATATTTTATTTTGTTATTAATTTTTATTACTTACTAATAAATTTTTAAGTTAGGTAAAATAAAATAACAATCTGAAATAATCAAATAGAGAACGTCCTTCAAAATATATTTTTCCTGTAATCTATATATTTTCCATATAATACATTTTAAATTTATTTATATTATAGGAAAGACATATGTTTAAGATTTTTTATATTTACATGTTTTGTTTTTAAAAATATACTTTTAACATTTATGATTTTAGTATTTTACGAAATTTATATATAAAACACTGTTTTATTTCAATAATATAACTCTATTATTTTAGAAACATTTATACATAGTAGCATTTATCATATTATATTAGCAAAGTTTATTGATATATGATACTTTTTTTTAAATTATATTTCAAAATATTAAATTGCTTTAATTTTTAGAACATATATAATTTGTTTTTCGTGGTGTATTTCAAAAAGCTATTCTTTCTTATCTATGATTTTATCTTTTAAATTTTTTAAAATATTATCATTTTGAGTTTTAATATTTATTTTCAATATTTAATATTTTTTCAAAAAAAAAATTGGAAAATTATACAACTTTTTGAGTTTGTTAGATTACATGAATTTTGAATTTTTTTTGTTACTACATTAATATATTATTTTATAAACATATTTGAATTTTAGGTAATATTTTCTAAATTTATCTCAACATATTTTGTTATAATTAAAAAAAAAATTATAATTAAAATTTGATTTTTCATTAATACTTTAAATGAATTACTAAAATTTCAAAGTTTTCTAATAACATGTTTTTTAAATAGTATATATTCTTTTTTAACGCTGATTTATTATGATCTTACAATTATGATATAAGAAAGATTACATAAACGATTCGACAAACGACAATACTACATGTCTTATGAACTAAAGGTTATTATACTATTATATTTTTGTATATAAACATTTTTAAACTATATATTGCTGAGAGTTTCAAAAAAGAAGAAGATAATATATAGTTGTAAATATAAAAGTTTAACATGTGTTAATAAATTTATTTTTATAAATGATTATATAGTTTACAAATTTTAACCTATTTTAATGATGAGTGATAATCTATTTAAATGAACAATTTAAAGAATAAAATTTGTTAATTGACCTATTTAATATAATTTTTCCATATTTAATTCATATGGTACTTCTATTTTATATAATGCAGAATGTAATTATAAGATTTATTAAAAAAATGTATATAATTTTTATTTTCTTATTTCTTTAATAAAATTTTAGTTAACATTAATTTATGATAATATTTATATTACTAATCTAGAAATTAATTGATGTGTTACTTTATAAAAAAATAAGATTTTTAAGTAAGATTTTGTTAGATTCTTTCTCGACATATTTTGTTATAATTTAAAAAACATTATAATTGGTTTATTATTAATGTAAATAATCAAATGTCATATTAATTGTGGGAACCGAAATTCGCACTGTTGATTTCCGTTTAAATAAGGAAACTAGGAAAACCCTAACTTCCCAGAGGACCCGGATATCTGCTAATTACCACACGTCAAGCAATCAGAACACGAGAATAACAACGATAAAGTATAATAAATCGAAAAGAGAGCAAAGAAGATCTTATTCCGAATTTGCGTATGAGCGTTTACAACAAGGTATAAGCATGGGCTCGAGAGCTGTCGGCGAGATTCCTAGTTCTAGTAACCCTAAGACGGCTAAACCTAATTGAGTCGCAGCTCGAAATAACAAAAACGGAAAATTGCCTAAATTGCTCTAAGTGCTAAGTTTGCTCTCAAAAAGTTCTCTCCCATGCTCCTCGCCTAGGACTCCTTATATACTAGCTCCAAGGTCGGTTTACGCTTTTACTCTTCTGCCCTTAAGCCGTCATAGCATAAAAATGGAGATATTCCATTTTTCCCGATCTTCACAATTATCTTCAAAACTTCCGTATTTATCCGCGGAAACTTGACATTTATCCTTCCTTGTGGGCCAAGCGTAAACCATGCTGTGGTTTATGGGCTTTTGGTTAGGAAAATCGTAGGATGGACTGAGCTTGCTACGGTCTTCGGGAGATAGCATTCGAAGATTTGACGAGAATGCATGGATTGGTATCGTATCGATGTTCGGAAAGGTTCAATCGCTACACAGCGACCGAACTTTGGCTTGAGCCCGGTCGCTTCGTAGCGACCGAGCAGGACGAGCGCTCGGTCGCTACGTAGCGACCGAGCCTTGGCTTGAGCTCGGTCGCTACATAGCGACCGAGCGGGACGATCGCTCGGTTGCTACGTAGCGACCGAGCGGGATGGACGTTCGGTCGCTGCGTAACGACCTGTTTCGAGCTTTCGTTGGACATCTCGATTCTTTCTTCCGTAAAGCTTTTTCGTAAGGAAGAATCTATTTCGAAAAGTACTCTTCGGAGAAATTCTTATTTTCTTCCTCGGACGTTTTGAATGTTAAATTTGTCGTAACTGTTTTTGACCCCAACATTAGTTAATTCTTTAAATGATCCTACTATGACTTGTTAATAATAGATAAAAATATGACCCTAAATTAATAGATTAGACGGTCAAACGAATATAATCTATATATGGTTCACAATATTATGTTCATAATGCTTATGAAAGTAAGTGTTCAAAACTTGCAGATGTAATGTATGTTTAGATTTCGGGTTGTCTGGTTAGTACTTGGTATTATGAAGAAGGACAATATGTGAATGAATTTGAATTTTTCTTTATGCAGTTATTGATATGAACTAAAGCGAACACAGAAGAAATTGTTGGGATTCAAGTAATGAAATGAAGTAAAGTAAACATGTTTGTCTAAGCAAAATCTGTACGTAAGATATAATAAGAGTTGTGTATTGTAGTATTCTTATAATAATAGATAACCGGTTCAGTGTTAATTTAATCGACAGTCAAAATATTAGTTTGGTTCTATTACCCGATAGTGGTGTGATTTAAATATTACATTGGTTAATTTATTAAACAGCGTATAACTAATATTACATGTAACTCTCTAGTAAGGGTCCAAAAATTAAAAAAACAACTTCATACGGTAGATTTATAATAGGACTCTATTTTAATAGAGTAGATTAGTGAATAAGCTATTGGTAAAGAGAATTTTTTTTTTTTTTTGACATCTATTGGTAAAGAGAATATATAGGGGATTAGTAAATTTTATTCAACTTGTCATTGCATTACATTCAATAGCTTAATTAGTTTTTTTTTGTCAACCGTCGTTTATATCCATTAGTAGAATTTTATTCGTCTTGACACGTCTTTAAATTAATTTTCACTAGACATAAATTTAGTAGCTTATTTAGTTGCTCAGCTTGGGTTAAATTATTGTCCGAATAAAGACCTTATCCAATGTCCCACAAACAACGTCTGATACGTTTTCGTCTCTCAGCGAACATGATTTCTCGAAATATCTTCTTCTAAATCTCATAAAATCTCGACCAGGATTGTTTTTAGTTACTAATCTATCCTATATACTTGTTCTTCTTCAATCACATGTGTTCTCTCTCTCTGTTCACATTATTTTTCAAGTTTATCGTGCTTTTCAATTTAATATCTTTCTTTCTTGGGCTCCTCCAAATTTGTCGGACTTTGATGTTTTCGAGATTCCCCATTTCTGGAAATCAAGAAATTTCTCGGCTTGCTTATTCCGTGATTTCTCTGCTGGAAATTCAGAAATTGATTTGATAAAATTAGGGTTCTTGGATTACAAAGGATGAGTCACAGGCGTGATTCCAGCGGAGATGTAGTTCACGTGATACCCACAAACAACCCTCCGCCGGAGAATTGGTTCCCGAATCTCGGCGATACCTCCGTCTGGGCCACGGAAGATGACTACAACCGCGTCTGGGCGGTGAATCCCGACGGCGACAATGGTCCTCCGAACAAGAAGACGCGAGGCTCTCCGTCGTCTGCCTCCGCAGCGAGCAACCGTACCAAAGCGATCGGGAAAATGTTCTTCAAGACCAAGCTCTGCTGCAAGTTCCGCGCAGGGACTTGTCCGTACGTCACTAACTGCAACTTCGCCCACACCGTGGAGGAGCTCCGTCGTCCACCGCCGAATTGGCAGGAGATAGTGGCGGCTCACGAGGAGGAGAGATCAGGTTCTGGAACTCCTGCGACGGTTGAGCCGAGGGAGGAGTATCAGATCCCGTCTTTGGTGTCGTCGACGGATGAGAGTGGGGGGAGGTCTTTTAAAGGAAGACACTGCAAGAAGTTTTACACTGAGGAAGGATGTCCTTATGGTGAAACCTGTACGTTTCTGCATGATGAGGCTTCCAGGAATAGGGAAAGCGTTGCTATTAGTTTAGGCCCTGGCGGTTACGGTGGCGGTGGTTCTGGTGGTGGTAATAGCAACGTAGTAGTTCTTGGAGGTGGTGGAAGTGGAAGTGGAGTCGATATTTTGAAGCCTTCAAATTGGAAGACAAGGATTTGCAATAAATGGGAGATTACTGGGTATTGTCCCTTTGGTGCTAAGTGCCATTTTGCTCATGGAGCTGCAGGTAAAAGTTACCGCCCTTTCCTCGATTTTGCTTGATGAACGGATAGGAGGCTAACGAATAAATAGGAAAGCTAGAAAAGATACTATAAACAAATTAAAAATAGCTTAAAGCATACGAGTTATATTTGTGTGTGACTTGTATCAGTTGAAGACTCTTGAACAGCATCATTTATTGGTTCTGACAGTGCATTGAAACAGGGCTGAGTTATAAGTTGCTTCAAAGTTGAAATCTTGAAACTTTTGATGTGCTACTAATACTTGTTTACGTTTCTTATAAAAGAGACGTTAATAGTATAATAATTTCTAATAGGAGTCTTTAGAGAGTTCAGAAGTCGTGTAGCTTTTAAAAAAAATTAGTGGTTATGATTCGCAGAGTTGCATAGATTTGGTGGAGGGCTCGTGGAAGGAGAAGGCAAAGACGGAGGAGTATCGTCCAATCCAGATATAAAGCAAACCGGACCAAACCCGAAAGGACATTCAGACACAACGACCCCACTTTTATCTCCGGGAGTCGTTCCTCATAATGCAGACGCTGGTTATCACAGTGGAGTGGCATTGCAACGAGCGTCTAGTGCGGTTACGCAGAAGCCTGGGATCAGAACTCATCAGAAATGGAAAGGACCAGCGAAAATCAGTCGGATATATGGCGATTGGATTGACGATATTGAATGAAAGTTATCTCCTTTTTTTCTCCTCCAGATCGGCTAGATAACTGGTACGAATATTACAGTCTCTTTTTTTCTTTTAATTGAAAGTTGGGGTTTTAGCTTTCCGACTTTAAACTTTGGTGATAATGGTACAGTTTGTTTGTAGAGTTTGTGTAATCTTCGTAATGCTTGTATCTCCCTTTGTTGTTGTTGTTGTTGTTGTTGTTGTTGTTGTAGCTTATGACTTTTAAAAAGTTGAAATGTCATCCTTGTATGTTTTGTATCCCTTCCGTTTTTGTCAATCCTGTTGAATCTGAGTTTGGTAACAAATCGATGATTGGTTATTTCAAAGATGCTTTATAATCAAGAGAAGTTACAATGATGTTTGCATAATATTGAGTGAGAAATGACAAAGGTTACTCGGCAAAAATAAAAAAATTGACAAGTTCACTCGGCGAAAGTAAAGTTTAAACAGTGGAAATTCTAACTTGTGTCGTCAAATCTCATAGTGTGTGTTTGTTTCTTTCCCATTCTTAATGCATCGTCTCCTATCTTTATATCCAAATCTTCTTTACTGTTTTGACGTAATAACATGGACCGAACTTAACCAGCCGAGCTTTTGAACCGAACTCTCAGACCAAATTCTTGTATTCAGCAGACCCTGCTGAGAGATGCAATTCCTCTCCAACACATCCGACTATGTATTATTATTACTTCTGCTAGTAAAAGAGGCCATGTTTTTTTAAAGACCTATTTAGAATGGATATTTCATATAATTTAAAATATTCTACGAAACTGTACAAAAATGTATACGTTTTTTTGATAGATTCAATAATTTACAAAGTTTAAAATTTTCTGATGAATAACAGTCCTCTTGAGCAAACAAAATACTCAAATAAACCAATTTACAGTTTTAAACTTTTACAAACATATAAGTAAAGAAAGACAAAAACAGAAAATTTAACCAATCAGAATTTCGAATGATGAGTTTGTATTTAGCCAAATTTCTTTGAATTTCTATTCAAGTTATAAATTAAATTGTTTTAATTAATTGGCCATAAATAAAACCTACATTTTCTCACCAAAGACTCGCTCAAAATTTCTCACGCACCTTGCCTTTCTCCTCGTTTCTCTCTTCCCCACTGATATTACCCTTTCCACACGCAACCTCGGTACAAACCCTTTTTCTTCTTCCTCAAGAAATATTTGAAACAAGTCACAGTATTTTCTTTTCACTCCAGGGTCTTCAAAATGTCTACTATATCCACGACCGAAACAAATGAATTCAAACCAGTCCACACCCTCGTTTCCACGCCGGTCACCATAGTTTTGACCGGTGGTCTTCTCTTCATCATTCTCACCGGTTTCTTCTCATTCTTCTACTGTGGATCGTTTCTCCAAAAACTCTTAACCAGTTGGAACCTCCATCGAAACCGTAACCGTCCCAGCAACCTAATACAACCTTCCACGCCACCTGAAAACACCGGACTCAACTCCAAGATCATCCAATCTTTCCCTGAGTTTCCTTACTCGGTGAAAGATCGTGGGATGGACCAATGTTCCATTTGTTTATTAGAATTTATGGATGATGATACCATGAGGCTCATTTCAACTTGTAACCATGTTTTTCACACAATCTGCATTGATCTTTGGTTTGAATCACACAAGACCTGCCCGGTATGCCGACGTGAACTTGATGTAGACCGGACCTCGCAGGAAAAGCCACCCAATGTTCCTGAAATCGACCTGGTTAGATCTGAGAGCCATGAGGAACCTTTGTCCCGCGACACATTGACAATCATCGTCCACGAGGAGCATCCTACCATTGGTAGTTTAGATCAAACAGACGAAATTGAAAGCTATGAAAGACGAATGAAGGAGTCGAATTTGCGGTTCTGGAGGTCACATTCTACTGGACATTCTATTGTTGTCAAGACCGAAAACGACCAAGAAACAGAAGAACAAGAAAAAGAAGAGTTTAAGATACATATTGAGATCTCAGGAGAATGTCAATTTGAAGATCACAAGAGGACATTGCCAAACAGGAATATGTATTGCGTTAGGGGAACTTACTCAGTTGGATAAAGCTCAAGAATCTGAACTGGGCTAGGCTAATATATTATCATCATCATCTATAGGATCCAACTTTATTAGTTGGTTTAAACGTCCAAATTTTGTAATTTCTTTATACCATAGGTTATACAATTAGAAGATGTTGAAGATTGCAGTAATGTCTGTACTCAAATTCTCATTCTTCCATGTGTACTGAATACAAACAAGATATGTTTTTGATAAAAAAAAACTGTCATTGTTGCGGTTGGGAGGTGTCAATTTGACTAAAAATATATATATCAGGACAAAATATAAGATTAATCTAAATTAGAGGAGAGGAGAGGGCAATAACAGTTTATTTTATTTACAAGTATATTTTCCGTTTCGTTAAAAAAATTACGAACGGCGAAAACAGATATGGCGACGGCATCGGAGAGCGCAAGAGGAGGTGACAAAACGGCGAAGGCAGTCGTTGCCGATCAGATATCGCAGGCTGTTAATTCTACTGCTAACCTTCTCCATCTGATGCGTCAATCGTCTTCTGCTCAGGTAGATCGTGCGATTGCGATTGGATCGAACATTTGAGCCTTGTGAAATTGTAATAGCTATCTTTGGCCTTTTGAGTATTACTGGATTGTTTTTTGGGTTTAGATTGATTATATTATATATCTCTATAAGACAGATTATGTTAACAGTGTCGTTGATGTTCATAGCAGAAGATGACTTGTATGTTTTTGGAAACTAGCTAGGTTCACGCTAATTTGCTACTGTGTAGATGAAGCTATGTAACAACAAGTTTGAGATTTGCTATGTTGCAGGCCCAGTTGGCAAAGCTCCCAAAGAATCTTTTGGCCAAAGCTTCTTTAACTAAGGCCACTGGACAAGTATGTATGTTCATGTAAAAGACCATATATATAGTTGTTACTGGTTTCTTATGTATTATCTTTTTTTCTCTTCTCTTCAAGTCGTTGGCGCAGCTTCCTCAAGTGATTTCATCTCTGGATGCCCATATAGAAAGCGGCTTGAACAGGTTTGATCCCTTTTTAGATGCTACAGTTATTACCTAATTTTTTGAAATAGTATAATCCAGTTATTGAGGAGTGTAATACGATATTGCTCCCTTTAATATTCTCATGCTTTGTAGCTCTTGTGTTCTAATCCAAGTTTCATTTCTTAACACAGTGGGGTTCACTTAAACACAGTAACCCAGTTACTTGAAAACATGGAAAGCACGCAGCTTCGTGCTCTTCGACAATCTAACTTATCCCCTGTGGTGGTATAAACTCAATCTCTTAGTTTTGCAATAATTAATTTCTTCATTCTGTTACTTTTTCTTTTATTAGCAAAGCGACTGAGATTATCATATATATAAATTCGTATTGTTTTTCCTTTTCCTCATTAGGACAACAATCAATCTCCAGAGCAGAGTTGAACATTTCAGACAAATGTTTCCTCAGTAGTAGTACATATGTTCATCTCCAATAAATTTCTTCATAAGGTACAGTTAGTTTCTCTATCCAATATTTCTATCCTTCTGGTCCCAAATTTTTGCTTTGGTGACTGCAAATTTATCCCAACTTGATGGCCTTAACGTGTTGAGACAAGCTTTTGCGCAAATATCTATGTTGTTTCGTAGTGTTTAAGAACAAGTCTTTTGTAAGTTGAAACCTTTTTTGATTTAGAAGTAGAATCACGTCTTCACCTTTTTGATTAAGTGACTTATTCTTTCAAAGATGTGCACTTTTCCGTGTTGTCGATGGCCAATATTGATGATGTGAACCAGTCTACTTGTATAGCGGGCCAAAAGGAACCCACAAACGAATAGTCTTCTGTTTAATCCCAAGTGGCATGAAAACTGCTCAGAAACAAGTGGGCATTAAAGAATCAGACAAGCAATGAGATTATTTAGAATTTGTGTTTGGACTCTTCTCGCTAGTCGACACGTCCTCCTGTTCAGCCTGCTTTGCACACTCAACTACAGGTTATATTATATCCGAATTGCCGTCAATTGAAAGAGAGACTTACATATAAAGACACATTATGAATTTTCTTTTCTCTTAAAGACACATTGTTTGTTTGGCACACTTTGTGTGGACAGGTGTTTTTTCAGGACATAAATGCCCTTGGTTTTGTGTAAGTAGAAAAATGTTCTTTTCAAGAAACCAACAGCAAAGCTAACTAAATTTTCGTGTGGTTGCAATAAATGCAACATTTATTATTAAAAAGGTTGGTATATAGATTTATGTGAATTGTGTTAATTTGGCCATCGGTTCCGTTTCGAAAAAAAAGATTTAATGGTGGTTGTGAAGTTCTGGGTTTGAAGTTTTGTTAATTTAGTTTAAGAGTTTTAACATTTATCTGATAGATCTTTCTTCTGGTTTCTAAACAAAAAGTATATGAGGAAAATATATTTGTACACTACAGAAAGAAACATCAACGTTTGCAAAATGCAGAAACTATCATCTTATATGAATCTCGTTATTTACCAGAGTATAAAAAACACATATAGGATCTTTACTGTTATCCATATCTCATCTGACCATTTCGCACTTGACCCCAAGTCTCATGACCACAACGACCACATCCACATAACTGTCGTCCACACCAATCACACCCACACATCCTTTGTCCACATTACGAGAGCTCGATGTAATGTTGTCCTCTCCACACCAAAACTCGGACCTGCTCACCATCGTTGTCCCTACCTCTCGTCCAGCTTCTTCCTCCCTCTCCCAAAACATATAAATCTTGTAAATAACCAGAGCATGGAAGATACATGTGGAATCTTCACTGTTATCCATATCTCATTTGACCACCTCTTATCTAGCCACTTCGCACTTGATTCCAAGTCTCATGTCCACAATGACCACATCCATACAGCTGCCGTCCACACCGATCACATCCACACATCCTCTGTCTGCATCACGAGAGCTCGATGTCGTCGTCCTCTCCACATTGGAGATCGGACCTGCTCACCATCGTTGTCCCTACCTCTCGTCCAGCTTCTTCCTCCCTCTCCCAAGACATATGAATCTCGTAAATAACCAGAGCATAGAAGACACATGTGGAATCTTCACTGTTATCCATATCTCATCTGACCACCTCTTATCTGACCACTTCGCACTTGATTCCAAGTCTCATGTCCACAATGACCACATCCATACAACTTTCGTCCACATCCACACATCCTCTGTCTGCATCACGAGAGCTCGATGTCGTCGTCCTCTCCACATTGAAGGTCGGACCTGCTCACCATCGTCTTCCCTACTTCTCCTCCAGCTTCTTCCTCCCTCTCCCAAGACACTCGCCACTGAAACTGCGGCGTCAACGACGTAAATCCTTGTCGTGTCCTTTTTCGATTCTTCTCAGAATCTCGCTTCTCGTACGCGCCACTGAAGCGATGACAGAGGTGGTGCAGAGCTTCATCAGTGTCCATCTCCATCACAGAGATCCGTCATCATCCATATCCATGGCAAAGTTGATATCTTTTATCACGAAAGAACACGGCGGTGAACACGACTCTCTCAGAAAGTGACAGAGAAGACAACGGTGCTTTGGTTCAATTGTACTTATCCAAGATGATAGATGAATATGAAAGATTGTTTTTAGGATTAGGTTAAGAGAAAGGGGATCTGGAGATTTTGAGTTATCGATGCAAAATATATAAAAAATTAATGTTTTTATAATTCATTATTTATTCAAACACGTTGATATCTAGTTCAAGGACAAATTGGACAAAGTGACTTGGGAAAGTGTCTTCCAAACCCAAAGTGTCTAAATTGGTAATTGGAAACACAAAATATGTCCTTGAAGGTAAACTTTTCCAATTGAAATATATAGCTAAACAAAATACGAGGAACTTCTTCAAAATGATCTTTTAGAATCTTTACCATTTGTCGCTGGAAAAAAAGAAGAAGAAGCTTTACCATTTTAATCAAATGAAAAATATTGTTGTGCTTGTAGCATGTTGAGAAAAATAATTAAAAATTAGTAAAATCTCCAAGTTTTAGATATAATAGAATCTTTTGATCGGATCAAATTTATAACGTGTATGAAATTTTATTATATTAAATTTACCACTATTTTGTATATACAATGGATATCTAGATACTAATACACATATATGTGAAGATGTCAACGTTTAATAGCATTTATAAATTAAACCAAAACAAAATTTTCCAAATTATCAGACAAATTGTTAAATCAAAATACATAACTCAGTTAGATTACTCTTGAAAGTATTTAGAAAAATAAATAGTAAACTCTCCAAGTTGTTGGGTAATAAATGAATCTCATGATCGGATGAAATTTATAACGTGTATGAAATTTTATTATATTAAATTTAGTAACACTAATGTATATATTTACAGTAGATATATATACTAAATACAGATATATATATATGAAGATGTCAATGTTTAATAACTTTATAATAAAGTCAAACTATCAGAAAAGTTATTAGATCAAAATACATAACTCAATTGGGTTATTCTAGAAAGTATTAATATACAGTGTTTATCTCCCCACAAATTTATAAAGTAAACTAGTAAAGAAAGAAATACAACTCAATGGGGGGGACATTCCTGAAAAGAAGTAGTCTTTTGACTCGTTTAAAGCTACTTACATGACACGTAAGCAGAGAGGCTTCCAGCGAAACGACACAGTTTCAATAAGAATATTTTATTTGAGTTTGTAATATCGAGAAAAGTTAGAAAAAGCCTTTCGCCGCACCGCCTGATGTTAACAAAAAGGAGAGAAGAATTAACATTCGAATTCGGATTCTTCTTCGTCTCTCTCTCTCGCTCCAATCCTGAAACGCTAACCCTAATTACCTTTCGAATCTGATACACTCAGAGATTCCCTTCTCCGCCTATATATAAATTTCAGGTGCTGTAGACGTATCATTATTACTCATGGCGTCGATGGCACTGACTTCTCCTCCCGGCGTTAAGATTCCTTCTTACATGGCCGCCGCCTCGTCTTCGTCTCTCTTCTCCCGCTCCTCGATTTCATTCAGGACCGTTGAATCTCGCTCCCGTATCTGCGTTTCCGGTTCCGCGGTGAGCATTCTTTTTTTTTTTTGGTTTTCTCACGTCAATAGATGAATTTGATTTATATACATTACCTTATAAGTATTGAATCCTTGATTATTTGATATTTAAAATTGAAAAAAAAAGCTTATCGATTTTATAATTCTGATTTGAATTCGCTTTCGTCAGAACAAGTTTAAAACTATAAACTAATAAGCATCTGTAACTTTGTTGACTGACATAAGATAAGAGCATGACTTAGACTCTTTGTTGTTTGGTATATTGTCCCATGAAATTAGTTGGGCAGGCTGCCTTTTTTTTTTTGTTACAGTTTCATTACCTTTTTGTTTGTTTTTTTGTTATTGATAGAAATGCAATTTGAACGGGAACGCTCGTATGCCAATAATCAATGAGACGACACTTCCAAAGTACTTTGATTCTTCCCGGTTGGAGAAATCGGCCAGTAGAGCCAATACCAAGCTCAAGTTGTTCTCTGGCACTGCCAATCCAGCGCTTTCTCAGGTTTGTTCTCTCTCAACAAACTTTGATCACTCTTTTTAAATCAATTTGCTAAACTCTCTGGAAACTTTTGTTGAAGGAAATCGCTTGGTATATGGGCTTGGAGCTTGGGAAGATTAGCATTAAGAGGTTTGCTGATGGAGAGGTGTACGTTCAGCTGAAAGAAAGCGTTAGAGGCTGTGATGTCTTCTTGGTGCAGCCTACTTGCACTCCAACTAATGAGAATCTCATGGAGCTTTTGATCATGGTGGATGCCTGCAGAAGAGCGTCCGCTAAGAAAGTCACAGCTGTGATTCCTTATTTTGGATACGCCAGAGCTGATAGAAAGGTAAAAGGTCTCTTTTGTGAATAGATCAGGTTTCAAGTGAATTTAATCTTATTGTAAGCTACTGTTGTAGACACAAGGGCGTGAATCCATTGCTGCCAAACTGGTGGCGAACCTTATAACAGAAGCTGGTGCGGATCGGGTTCTTGCATGTGATCTTCATTCAGGACAGTCCATGGGTTATTTTGACATACCCGTGGATCATGTCTATTGCCAGGTAAACTTAAACGTCAACGTTCTTGATATATTTTCGTCTCCTTTTTAATGATCTTTAACTCAAATTCTGGGATTATTGTTTCAGCCTGTGATACTTGATTACCTTGCTAGCAAGTCGATTTCCTCAAAGGATTTGGTTGTGGTTTCTCCTGATGTTGGTGGAGTAGCAAGGGCACGTGCTTTTGCTAAGAAGTTATCTGATGCTCCACTCGCTATTGTTGATAAAAGGCGCCACGGCCACAATGTTGCTGAGGTATAATTCCAAAATTCTCCCTTTTTCTCTTTTCTAATTACTCAGTTTCTTAATTCCGTCACGCAGGTGATGAACCTCATTGGTGATGTTAAAGGGAAAGTTGCTGTGATGGTGGATGATATGATTGATACCGCTGGTTAGTGTAAATTTACGACTCTACACTCCATTTACTAAGAATCATTAAATACAGTTCTCATACTGAAGCTACTTTACTAAGAATCATTTATTTATTTGCAGGAACCATTGTGAAAGGAGCAGCTCTTCTGCATGAGGAGGGTGCTCGTGAGGTTTACGCTTGCTGCACGCACGCTGTTTTCAGGTGAACTCATTAGCTCGGTTTAACCATTTCTTTTCTTCTGTATTTATTTTACATGTGAAAACATCTGATATATGAGAGTTGCTTTTCTTGAATGAATGAATGTGACAGTCCGCCTGCGATAGAGCGGTTATCGAGCGGTTTGCTGCAAGAAGTGATAGTGACGAATACTTTACCGGTAGCGGAGAAGAATTACTTCCCGCAGCTAACGATTTTATCGGTGGCTAATCTTCTGGGTGAGACCATTTGGCGTGTCCATGATGATAGCTCCGTTAGCAGCATTTTTCTTTGATGTTTTGTTTTTCTTAATCGGTTTAAGGTTCGGTTTAGGATTGGTTTACGTTCTTTCTTTCTTCTATTCACAGTTTTTATATCCCTTAACTATGTTTTTTGGTCAATTTTGCTTCTATTTCTCGCTCATACTTTGTCACTTGTCTGAGTTCTACTTTTTCATCTTATTTTTTAGTTTAGACTTTAGAGGTATCAATAATATTAAATTTTAATATTTACATTTTGCAATGTTATCATAATGATATATGATAATTTATAATTTCTGGTGATTTCATTACTGTTTTTTTTTTTGCTAAGAATGTTAATTTTTCATTGAATGAAATAGAGTCGACCTCAAAATAGTTAACCATCTTCGTTTTTGACTTGAATGTTTGACGAACACTAGTAATTTATAGTGTACTAGGTAATAACATGCGTTTTACCAGAAGATATTAGACTTGTTTAATTTGGATATGGATCCGGTATTAGGTTGAATTATTTGTGTTTTCAATTTACTAATAAAATGTAACTATCATTTTAAATCACTATTTAGAAAAAATGGTTTTTACATCTATTTGATGGATTTTTAAGTCGCTGTGATTGCTACCGATTATACCGAATTGGTGGAATAGGTGGTAGTGACCGTCTCCAAAAGATAAGTTATTTTCTTTATCTGATCTCGAATTGTTTTTGGTGTAGTTGCAGATAGTAGTATAGATAATGGTGTGCGTATTAATTATTACTGTTTTTGCAGTAAACAAAGAGAAATCTACAATTAACTGTGGAATTAGCTCCAAAGATGGATAATGGATTTGAGAACATATTGACAATGGTTGTCTGTTATGATCTAAACTCGGAACTAGCTACCGATTATACCGATTATCTGGAGCTCGACAATCACCAGATCGTCGCCATTAAAGAGCCCAGCTCAATCAACCCAGTTCAATAACAGAAAATGCATAAGAAACGTCTATCGACTCTCTTATTTATAGTCATTGAAATCTCTAATTTCAAAGACTCTAAATGAAATGGAGTATCCAATGAGCTGGTGCCAGGTCCCACTCTTTCATCTCTTCACATCTTTCTTCTCAGGTTACCAACTACTGATTATCCTATCATTGTCCTGCTACTACCAGAGCTCCTGTTAAGGTTTAATTCAAGATACAAATACAGTGAAACAACATTTTTAATCTTAATGTGCTTGTGTGTTTTAAAGAACCACAAGGGTGTTCTTATTCTTGGCATTCAGAAAATTAATTATCCTGTAGGTAAGTTTCTTAAATGCCACTTCACCGATGAAAATTTAGTAAAACAAAGGTCAAAATTGTGTTTCAGTTTGTTGATTGATAGCTTCATTCGTTCTGAATCCGTTTTTTGTAGTTGAAGTTATGGGAGAAAATAGCTTACAGATAACAAAGTCTATATACATCTTACAGACTCCTCCATGAGAATTCTCATGAAGTTTTTCTCATGAATGAGAGAGAACGTGGAACAATTAACTTAAAAAAAAGAAGATGGCATGATAAAGCAGATGAATTTTATATATAATAAGAATGATAGGACCGAATCAGATAACCAAGATGAACATTCATGATGATTAAGTACTTACAAAAAGACTACACAGACACAATAAAAGGAGTTTCAACAAAATGTGACTAGGTTGATTTGAGATACCTCCAGTGCTAGAGTAATCATCATCAACAACCCGAAACACACCTCTAATTTCACTGACACTCTTGATTGTTATACGCAAGCAGAAATAAAAATAGGAAAGGAGAACTGACTGAACTTTTTTAAAGACATGGACTCACATGATGGTGCATCGTCCTTTTTCTTCATTTGGTTGCGTCGGCATTTGCTGGAACCGGTGTGACTCTGAGGGATTGTATGTGAACTCAGACGTGTCGAGTCCATACTGTTTCAATAAAAAAAAAACCATCAGTGAGTCTCTCAGTATATAGTTAACTTCTTGTCTCCGAAGCTTTGAGGCGATTAAATCATGTTACCTTCTCCCTCATACGTGCACTCCAAGGGTCACTGCGGCTCGGGCGTTGGTCCAAAGTAGGAGCAACAGGGACACCCGTAACAGGGGCGGGTTGACGGTTGATGAATGGCTGCCTGATTTGCCTAGGAGGAGCAATAAACTCATCATCACTGTCATACTCATCTGGTGTGTTAGCTGCCCTAACCATAAGGGCGAGCAAGAAAAGCAAAGCCTGCGGGTAAACAAGACCGCATTAAGAAGTTTTAGAGGTGATGATAGGTTTCTATTGCAGTATACTGCTTCGATATTTTGAGTAATATTATAATGTAAAAAGACCATACAATAGTTTACAAGCACTTTCCCAGGGATTTTTTAAAAATTCAAGAGAGTTTGCAGACAAGTTTAGTTTATCAATGTTTTAACACAGAAAAAGTTGTGAAAGTTTGGTTGCTCTTTACCTCGAAAACAACGGCTCCTAGAGCTACCCATCTGACAATGTTCCAGTTTTCTTTCAGGAAATGATAGATGGTATCGAAGTTTCCCGTCTTGTCAGAAGGAATTTGCTAGAGAAGAGTTATACAAAAATGGTTAAGCTAAGTATGTGCGTACAGAATCCTGTCTTCAGATAAACACAACATGAAAGAAAACACACAAAAAGAGAACTCACATCTCTCCAGCTGTTGTCGAAGAAAATAAAAGCAGCAGCTCCAAGCTCAGCCAAGATCAACAAGATGAGAAGCAGGGAGTACTATTCTCAATTAAAGAAATTAAAATATCAAGTACTAAATAATGATAGATGATAGATTCTCACAGATATATGTGGATAAGAAAAGCAAAGAGAGGAAGGATACACAAGATAAACAGCAGATGCTCCTTGAACAAGTACCAACACATCCACAGCATGAAGTAACAAACAGAACCACGCCGATACCAATGAACAAGTAGATGAACCTGAATAGGAAACAATGAAGTGAAAGGAAAAAAAAGACCCAAAAGATCAACTAGTCGAAGACATATACAGACCAAGCTTTGGGAAGATTGTCAAAGACATTGGAAGAGAGGGCGACAGCCATAAGCATGGGCCTCCCAAAAGAGACGTAACTTTGGTCGTTGACATTTGTAGGAATGAAAGAAACAGAGTGATCAGTTGCTCTCTTGAACTCAACAAACAAGTAGATACCATAACCAATGATGCTAAGTCCAGCAACAGCAAGAATAAAGTTGAGTAACTTTAGCAAACACTCCAAACAACCTCTACAAGCCATCCCTTTTTTTTAATTCACTCACAGCTTAAACTGCTATTATGGGTTTAGTCCGCTTTTAACCCTTAATTAAATCAATCCGAAGAATAATCCTGAAAAACAACAACAAAAGGCAATGTAATGAAAATGAAGTTTTAGTCGAGATCAAAAGAAAAAGTCAATGGTTCATCATTCAAAACTTATATCGTGCCCAAAGCCCTCGCAAAGAGATGAAATTGAGAGGTAGGTATGCCAATACAATAATTTTTTTTGACAATTCTAACATTCAATCGCAAAGCTAAAACGATTCCGCGAATCGGAATTACGAGATCGGAAGTGGAGATTCTGAGAGGAGTCGATGAAGGAAACTTACGGAGAAGGTTTGAGATGATGATGATGATGAATGAGTCTTCGATCTTTGCGACAGGAAGAAGAAGAAGAAGAAGGAGAAAATCGTGAGGAATGGAATTTTTTAATTTTTTTTTTGAATACTTTTGTTTGGATTTACGCTGTAATGTCTGTCATTGGCTTTTACTAGTTTGCTGGCATTTTTCTTTTACAAAATTGGACTATTGAAAATAATATAATTTAGTTTTATGTGGAACGGAATGGAAGGCAGACTGACTTCGATACAATATAAAATCTTAATTCTATTTGAGCCAAAAAAAAAAAATCTTAATTCTACTGCTATTTCTAATTTACTAAATACTAGGTGGACCGTCCGCACACATATACAGGCATTAACACTAATATTAAATTGATATTATCTTTACAATTATATAATACTTATGTTACATATATAGTTAATATGAAAGATTTGATGTTACATACTGATATTTATATTATGTTCATATGAATAAATAATACATTAGAACGTTTAGAAAACGATCACATTTAACACTAATCTTAAAACATCAGAAAAATATAATTGAGAAAAAACAAATATTTCACGCATAAACCCAATAAAAAATCAGCCATGAAATATAAAAGAGAGATTTGAATTACCTAAGATTTATTACCATTGGTTTTATTGTAACAACAAAGATGATTTACGGTTTTCTTCTCTAAACCTTGAATCAGAAAAGATGTAATTCTAACAAAAATATTTAAAGATATAAGCAATCCCCAAAAGATAACAAATTATATAATTGATAGGACAACGTCAATGAGTTTCAAAGTTTTTAAAAAGCTTTGAGATTAACTTTGGCTCTCAGACTTACCGAAGAGGATCACACACAATAAATAAATTGCACTTGATTAGCATACATATCTTATATTATATTCTTGATAACTGATTTAACTTTATAAAAAAAGAATTATCTTTTTCGAAAGGGATGATCAGTTCCCGGATAAACAGAGTCGTCTCTTTTGTTAGTTGAATCACTACTGATGCAAAAATATAGATAGAGATACAACTTGAGAGGAATAGAACAAAAATAAACGGAGAAGAAGAATCCTCCATAAAATTACAAGTAATGGTGTTCCCGTCTATGAGTTACTTATTGATTATCATACACCTGCGCAAGATCACAAAAGTGGAATTTAAATTTTAACGATCAAAAACATATGAAAACTTAAAAGATAGATGTGTGAAACTAATGGGGGTGGCGTGATATTTATATAGCAAATTAGTTTAAGTTTCTAAATGACCTAGTTTTCAAGAGAAGCTATGAGATATAATATCATCTAATAAATTTTAATTCAGCTATGAGATAGAATATCTTCTAATAAAATTTTAAAGATATTCTGGTTATAATATATACATAATTTTGATAACTCAAATCTTGCTATATATATTTAAATATTAAATGCATGATATTAGGAAAGAAGATATCTCGTCAGTTGATTGCAACTGGTTTTTGAGAAATCAAACCCCACTATAAAGATTTAAATAATAGATATAAGGAAAGAATAATGAATTTTAACGTTAAAACCCCCAAACAAAGTTTGTTTTGGGTAAAAATCCCCAAACTAAGTATTTAACGAAAAACCTCATAAACTAAATTTATTTAATGAATTAAACCCTGATAGGTCATAATTACTATTACTACCAGTAAATCTTTAGTTTAGGTGTTTCTACACTAAGTAAACATAGTTGAAGAATTTTACCATTAAAATGAAAAAAAATCAAAATATTGTAATAGGAGGATAAATTTTCAAAATACATTTTATAAACTAATGTATAAGCTTCTATAAATGACTTAGAACCTCTTATAATAATTTAAAACGTCTGAATTTTATAAATGTATTTATAATCGTATAAATGATTTATAAAGCATGCATTGAATTATTAGACATTAATAGTTATTATGATACTTTATATACAAATATAATTCTTTCTATACGAATATAAAATCATTATATCAATTCAACTAAATACTTTTGTTAATTATTTTATGTAATTTATAAATATATAAAAAATTGATCGCATTATTACTCTTTCATAGTTTCAACAATTAGTTATCATAAATAATTATTTCTAATATTATGTAGATTATTTGGAAAGTGGTAATTGAATTATACTTTCTTTTTGGATATAATTATAATAAATAAAATTAAAAATCATCGGTCAATCAAATTATAACAATTTGAAGAGTTCATTTATGATCAACACGTAATAAAAAATCACTTATGTGACTTCTCAATCAATATATGATTTATATTTTTATAAATAATTTATAACATTATATAAATAATCTTAAAATTCTGATAAATTTATTCCGTAAACAACGATAAATAATTTAAAAATCATATTAATAAACATGTTTAGATTTTGTAATATTTAAAATAGTTATTATATAATTATATTCGAATACAATTCATGTAGAGTATAAAACTATTATAATTATCTTATATAAAAATTCGTTCATTATATTTTATAGTTTATAAATATTAAAAGTAATAAATATAACATTATTAATACTTCTATAATTTCGAGATTTAGTTGTCATAAATTGTTATTTGTAATATTCTTTAGATTATATGGCAAGTGATGTTAAATATTTTTAGACTTACCTTAAATTTTTAGATCTAATTTAAATAAAGTAAAAATTAAAATCAATCGACCAATCAAATTATAACATTTTTTTTGAAACTTTACCTATGAGCGACACGTCACCAGACCTCACTAAAGTGACTTCTCTTTTAATATATATATATGGGGATTATTTGTTGATGTTTCTAATTTACTAACACTACGCACAATGGTCCGGTCCAATGTATTCATCATCCTCTTTTTATCTTTTTTCTTAATTCACATCTTCTTTTTCCACATAATCATTTAATTTTTAATTTAAAAAATTTATGTGTTCAAATTAAATGAACCAAGTCTCTATTTATAGAGCATAAAAATAATGAATCATGATGTAAACAATTTTTTTGAGAAAAAAATATTAATTACATAATATTTTATTTGGAACCATTCCATATCGTGTGGGTGCAGTGTTTTTGGGCATTATATACATGTAATGTGGTAATCTTTCACTCTTAAACAAGCTTTTGGGTGCGAGTTAGACTGATCACTAATATGGTACCAGAGCTCATAGTAAAAACCCATCATATGATTTTCCACATAAGCAGTTTCTACATATGTAGCTTGTACAAGTGGTCCATATTGTTGTGGTATTTCCGAGATGCTGCTTAGGCTGTTTCCAATTGGACTGTTTCCCATCCACATCTCGAGAGGGACTATTAACATTCCACATCGTGTTGGTATAGTGTATTTGGCAATATATATATGTGATGTGGCAATCCTCTAGTCTTGAGTTACCTTTTGGGAGTAAGTTAGACCATCACTAGAGTGAAAATGTATTATTAAACTCAACAACCAATTACAATATAAGAATTATCTTTATGTTTAAAAGAAATAGACCCTTCACTTTCTTTTCTAGTGTGAAACATAAATTAAATTTGATTTGTCCATACTTTGTATATAGATCACACATTTATGTTTTCGATTAGTTAAATCTATTCAACTAAAATTAATCCACATACTCATTTTTCTTTTTTCAACACTACTATTATAAGCATTTAACAATTGAATAAATGTTTTAACTAGTCCATTGCACATGGTCTAACAAACAAATTATCTTTGGAGTATATAAATCAAAACAAAACTTTGTGGGTATATAATGTTTATACTCTTTCTATGTAAACTTCACATCTAAACTATTAAAACATTAACACAGTAACCATGAATTTTTCTTATTATTTACCATCAGATCCATTGAGCTTATACACTGTCATTTATAACATTATTAATAAATAATTACAATCTGACATACTTTTCTATTCTCCATTTACTATCTAAAACACTTTGCACATGTGATGTACTCTTTGCAATGTCAATTACCAAATGACCTTGTAAAACACTTTGCACATGTGATGTACTCTATATTTTCCTCTCTTTATAGAGAAAGAAATAGCATTCCTCTATTTTTTACTCTATAATTGGAGATTGCTATTATAGAGAAATACATTGGAGTATATCTCACCTCTATTATAGAGTTCCTCTATTTTAGAGGTGAAAATAGCAAAATACATTGGAGATGGTCTTACACCTCTCTCTATCTCCTATATATCTTCCCCTGCACTCCTCTCTCCCATCTCTCATCTTCTCTTCTCTTAGATTTTTTATTGAACTCGTTACACCTCTCTCTCTCATATTTTTTCATCAAGCAGAACAAATGCATATTAAACTCGTTAAACTAATTTACCGAATTATCATATTTGATTGAATGCAATGCTTCATCCAAACTCTAATGCTGCTTCCCCATCGCCACCATGACTCCAAGAACCACAACAAATCCGAAAGTCGACGATATTAGCACATTTCGAAACACTCTGCTCCTCTCGCTTAGTACCAATACTTCACGCTTAAGTGCCTCACATTCTTCGCGACTCACCTTCAACTCTTCCAATGCAGGACTCTCCAATTGTCTTTCTCTTTCATGAGTCAGTGCTCTCATAGACTCCTTCATCTGCTTAATCTCCTCCTTCTGCCCACGCATTATATCTCTCGCCTCCAACAATGCTAGATATTGCCAACCATGTGGTCTCTCAACATCATACCACTGGAAAAAGTTGCAAGATTCATACCCGTGATCAACCTTTCGTCCTTCACAACCGTAGAATCTTCGTCCTGGGTTGTCATCTGTCCAAGCTTGTACAACCCGTGTTAGCTTCTTGCACTTACACAAAATCCCCTTCTCATTTTGTGTACCATCGTTGAAGAGCTTGCACTGTGAGCCATCTATACAACAAAAGAATGCTCTCACACCCGACCATAACTCAAAAATCTCAGATCAATTAAACAAAACCGTACCTGTTCTTGTCTCCTTCGAATTTCCTTTATTTCTCTCCTTCGTTATCTCTTTCGTTATGCTTTTTAAGACAAAGAACCCTAATTCTAATTATCTCCTCCAAATCGATTTGGGATTTTTATTATCACCTCAAGACGACGTCGATTTCCTGTATCAAAAACGACAGCGTTTTAGTTAAAACGGAGGGTTTAAATTTCGAAAACGGAGTCAACTGTGCTGTTAACGGGGTGAACTATTCCGTTATAGAAATTGACGTCGCGAAAAAAGTACCAAGATGGAGGTTTAATATGCTAGTTTTGCCAACTTGAGTGTTTAAAGTGCTTGTGGAATACTCTCAGAGTTTAAAGTGTAAGTGGTTGCCACTTTGAAGGTTTTTTATGTGATTTTCCCTATGTCTTTATGAAAATATTACAGAATTTAATATAAATATATATATAAAGAACATATCATTTTACATATATATATAAAAAATCATCTTAAATTTAATACTATATTAAAACAAATTACAAATAAAACCAAAAAAATCATATTTAAAAGAATTTTGTGGTTTATGAATGAACAAGTGAAATTATGTGTAGTATTTGTAGGTTTGAATAATTAATGTCAAACCCATGTCAGTTTTTTTATAATACCCAAAACATGGCCAAATTATATTAGTTTCAATTTACTTTGAGTTTAAAGCAAAAAACAAAAATCAAAAACAAAAAACCCATGAAAGTTCGATTTAAAACCCTATGACAAATATTCAAGTAATTCAGACGTGTTGAAAATTTTTATTTTTAAAATTTTTAAAAGAGTACTCGTTCAGGTTTTTGTAAATTTTGGTCTAGTTTCAGTTTCATATTTTCTGTTATGTTCTAGTTAGATAATTTAGTATATTTATATATTTTATAGCATACTAAAATAATATGTAAAATAATTTTTACAGAAAATTATGTTAAATTATGAATATTTCAAGTAAATATATATAGGTGTTTTAAAAAATATTATAGAACATTTTAGTTTATGAATAAAGAAATGAAATTGTGTGTATATTATTTGTAGGAAAAAGAAAAAAATCACCCGTTGGGCCTTTGTTTTTGACATCCTTCTTTTTTGTTGTGTTTGCATGACAATTTTTGTAAATGTAAAGTGTTATTCAAACATATAGAACTAGTGTCTATTTATTCTGCATATTAAAGATGAATGGACAAAAAGTGCAGACTAAACTGCTATCTATTTCTTCTATGTTTCTTCTGTATTTTTACTGCATCACATTCTTACCCTTGATGGTGAAAGCAGTTCATGCGGTGCAAATCAAACAGATTATGCAGATCATACTCCGAATGTTACACATATAAAACAAAACACAAATCAAAAATAAAATGCAGATCAAGCAGATCAAATGCAGATCAAAATAGTTTAGCTAGTTTATTGAATTAGCTTATTTAATCAAATGTTAAACAAAAAATTATTAAGTTAAATATTAAAAAATACAAATTATTATATATAAAAAATAATAATTATTATTTTAATAAGTAACAAGAAATTTTAAACATTAAAATAAAATTACAACATACAATGAAATTGAAAAAATCAACATGTAACATTTTTATTTGCAATCATTTATCTAACGTTTGCCATAAGATTTCCTAGTCTCATGCACTACAAGAGAACATTATGTTCTCCGACTACAACTTCCAAAAACATGGATTTTCAGAACAAACTTTTCACGGCATCTCCTCAGAAATTTCGAATCAAACTATTTTTTCACCATGTTATCGGAAGTTTGATCGGATCAAAAGTAAAAATTTCTGACAAAACAGATTTACTTGTCATCTTTTCAGAAATCTCATCGGAGTATTTTCGGAACTTATCGACGACTTCATCTTCACCATTCATCATATTTCTTGCCTCTTTTTCATTTGCTTAGCATCAAAAGCTGGTCGCACACAATTGGTGAGGATACGTTCATATGGAATACATCTCTCGTTGCATCTCTTTTTCATTATCGTATGCATTACATGCATGTTTTTAACATGAGCAAAAACCAATGTATAAAATTTGAAGTAATGCATCAACCGATGTTTGTTGGGACACAAAACTATAAAGAATGAAAAAAAAACAATATAAAACAAATCCAACCAAAATAATAAGATTAAAACAAATATTTGATCTTTTGTATTTTACTCTTAAAAATAGTTACAAATCCAATCAAATCCAGTTTCAAATTAAATCCATACACAAATCTTTATTATTAAATAACACATGATTCTAAAATTTATTTTAAAATTATAAAACTAATAACTATAGATTTGAATGTGAATTTTAAAATAATAAAACCAATAACACTACATTTAGTTTGGATTTATAAATCTATTAAAATGCAGAAACCAATAACACCCACTGACAAATTGAGATAATAAGTAAAATGGGTTGTCACTAAATAAATATCTTCAAACCGTTTTGGGTTTGGGCTTTACCCGAGAAGTCCAATTGATTGAGTAAAATCGCTACGACACGTGGATACCGTTTAATCGTGGGTTTATCACGATCACAAATGCACTCAATTACAGCCGATACAAGCTCCGATATTACAAAAGTCGAATTGTTTCTTTTTTTTTTCCTCTTAAAGGAAAAATTAGCAGGCAATGTCTGTCTGAGAATTCTGATAATTGAAGAGAAAACAGCCGGGTTCGTGAAAAATATTCGATCGTCTGGCGTAAATCTAACCTTGTTCGGTATGATTTTCTGCTCTAAATTCTTCTAATTTTTGTTTGACTTTAGCTTCTTTTTTGTCATAAACTTGAGATTCGTTTCGAAACACTGTCATGATCGAAATTGATTGTATTAGAGTAGGGTACAGTAATATCCGATTAGTTTTCTCTAGAATTTATTGGCTAGAATCGAGCATGGTAAGTGTTTGGTAATGCTTTTGTAGAAATCAAGTTTCTTTGAGTTTTCTGGAGATTAAAATTTATTTACTTTTGTTAGTTAGTGATTAGGGAAGTAACACAATCAGATCCTTGCCTAGGAGCGGTTTTGAAGAGCAGAGAAGGTGCTGGTGGAATGAATTGATAAAAAACTTTCCAATTGAGTTTTATGTTGAATTTGATAGGTGAAATAAAAAAAGATTGATGATAAGTTTGATACCTCTTGCCACTGAAAGAAACCACAAAACGATACTTTCGTGGAGCTCTTTTGTTGTGTTTCTTTTTGTTAAAACGAAAATTGACTCCATGAATAGGAAAAATTTAAAAAAAGAGCTTATGTTGTCATTAGAAACTGAGAACGTTCTCACTCTTTCTCTCTCTGACTATTTTTCCCTTTAAATTTTCTCTTAGCATTCAGCTTTTCTTGTGGAAGGATAGAAAAGGTTGAGAAGATACTTGTGAATGGCAGACATACCTAGACACCTGCGTGCTTGTTTGGATATGGGGAAAATAGCTTTCTTAGCTATCCTTGTTTCTGGAGGAATCGTCTTGCAAATTCTGGTATCTCATTAACTTAGTTACAACTTTACTTCAAATCATATTCGTGTTTAAACCCCCTTTTTTTCCTTATTTTGGTTCCAGGCTTGTGCTCTGTATAATAACTGGTGGCCAATGCTAAGTGGTGAGTTGTTTCCTTTTCCCTCCAAATATTATTTTTCGGTGAATATAACTTGCAACTGTTAGTTAGACTGATAACTGCATTGTATATCGTGGTGATGGATCGAACTTTGCTTTGCAGTGATAATGTATGTGCTTCTCCCAATGCCTTTGCTCTTCTTCGCTGGATCGGACAGTACATCTCTCTTCAATGAATCAGACAATAGGTACCTAGTTTTTATAAACATAGACGGTTTGTTACAGTGTTCATCTCAAGTAAATTCCTTTTGTTACATGCAAACCTGAGCACCAAACTCGAACCCGAGGCTTTGTTAATTGCATTTGAGAACATATAGAGATATTCAAACCTAGCTTAACTTACATATTATATTTTGTTATTCAGCTGGATCAATGCAGCCAAGTTCATGACTGGTGCATCAGCAGTTGGAAGCATCGCCATACCTTCGATTCTAAAACATGCTGGACTCATCGGTTGGGGAGCATTAGCCTTTGATCTCTCTTCCTACGTTGTCTTCATTGTTGCTATTCTGAGTTACATTTGCATAGGAGATGACAGTGACAACTACTACAGCTACATATAAAAGTGACATACAAAGTCATCATCATTATTTTCTCAAGCTCTCTGCTCTTTTACCACCTTACCGACGGTTCAAAAGGAGAATCTCTTGTTGAGAGGGATCACTCAGTTGTATGATTGAATGAAGAGTAAATTAGCTCAATATCCAAAAAGAAGTGAGATACCATAGAGTTGTGGGAAAATGGTGATGATGGGGGGAAAAAAATTGGGGGGAAATAGGGTATAGAGTGCAAATAGGGTATATGTTGAGTGTAGGGAATACAAATTCTCTTGAATGAATGACTGAATGGCTGTTGTAAGTTGAAAACTTTATATGTTTTTTTTTTGACGTCATATGTTTTTGTGTTGGTTTTGGTGTATAGAATGAAAATATTTCATTTTTTTCCTTATTTATACATACATTATTCAAAAGGGTGTTAAAAAAAATACATTATTTAAAATTTGTCTCAATGGAATATACAGAAGCTTAGTTTAGGACCATTTTGTCTAAAACAAGATATAAAAGCGAAACTGTTTGAATGCGAGCTCTCTGTGTCAAGAAAGTTTACTCCTTTCTCTCGGAACTATCTTTAGCTTCTTCAATTCACTGTCGTCGATACCTTGGCAATGCGATATCGAATCACGGAAACCATCATCGAGGTTTCTCTAATGAAGAAGCTCTCATCCTTCGGCGCTTGTCCGAAGGAGGTCTCGTACATGCACGCCACCTGCTCGACAAAATTTCTCAGAGAGGAAGCATCAGCCGTGTCAGGTACTGGACTTCGCTTCTCACCAAGTTCGCGAAGGCTGGATACTTGCACGAAGCAAGGGTTCTGTTCGAAGTCATGCCGGAGAGGAACATCGTCACTTGCAACGCGATGCTGACGAGTTATGTCAAACGCAGGAAGCTCAACGAGGCTTGGACTCTGTTCCGGGAGATGCCCAAGGACGTTGTTTCGTGGACTGTGATGCTCACTGCGCTTTGTGATGAAGGAAGGATCGATGATGCAGTCGAGTTGTTCGATGAAATGCCTGAGAGAAACGTGGTTTCTTGGAACACATTGGTCTCTGGTCTGATCAAGAATGGGGATGTGGAGAAGGCGAAACAGGTGTTCGATGCTATGCCTAGCAGAGATATTGTGTCGTGGAACGCTATGATTAAAGGGTATATCGAGAACGATGGATGGGAAGAAGCGAAGCTCTTGTTTGAGAGTATGGGTGATAGAAATGTGGTTACTTGGACGAGCATGGTGTCTGGTTATTGCCGATACGGAGATGTTCATGAAGCTTACAGATTGTTCTGTGAGATGCCTGAGAGGAATGTCGTTTCTTGGACTGCTATGATCGGTGGGCTTGTTTGGAATGAGTTCTATAGAGAAGCATTGCTGCTTTTTCTTGATATGAAGAAGGATCTTGATGCGGTACCACCGAACGATGAGACTCTTATCTCTCTTGCTTATGCGTGTGGTGGTCTTGGTGTTGGATTTCACCGTCTTGGTCAGCAACTGCACGCACAAGTTATATCAAACGGTTGGGAAAGTGAGGATCAAGATGGAAGGTTGGCGAAAAGTCTTGTTCATATGTACGCATCATCTTGTTTGATCGGTTCAGCTCAATCTCTGCTCAATGAAAGCTTTGATTTACAGTCTTGTAACATTGTGATCAATGGTTATTTAAGAATAGGGGATTTGGAGCGAGCTCAGACTCTGTTCGAGCAAGTCGAGCGCTTACATGACAAAGTATCTTGGACATCGATGATCAACGGGTATCTGGATGCTGGCGATGTATCGAGAGCCTTTGATCTTTTTCATGAACTTCACGATAAGGACGGGGTTACATGGACGGTTATGGTCTCAGGTCTTGTCCGAAACGAGCTTTTTGCAGAAGCTGCGTCTCTGTTGTCGGATATGATGAGACATGCTCTGAAACCGTTGAACTCGACTTACTCTGTTCTTCTTAGTTCCGCGGGTGCCACTTCGAATCTTGATCAAGGGAAGCATTTACACTGCGTGATCGCAAAGACAACGGCTTGCTACGATCCTGATCTCATTCTTCAGAACTCTCTTGTCTCGATGTACGCAAAATGTGGAGCCATAGACGATGCTTATGAGATATTCTCAAAGATGGTCCGGAAAGATACAGTTTCATGGAACTCCATGATCATGGGGCTATCGCATCATGGCTTAGCGGATAAAGCTTTAAGCCTTTTCAAAGAGATGGTTGATTCAGAGATGAAGCCGAACTCTGTAACGTTGCTCGCAGTTCTCTCAGCTTGTAGCCACTCTGGACTCATCACAAGAGGTTTAGAATTATTCAAAGCTATGAAGGAAACCTATTCGATCCAGCCGGGGATCGAGCATTACATTTCGATGATAGACCTATTAGGCAGAGCCGGGAAACTCAGAGAAGCAGAGGAGTTCATCTCAACTCTGCCTTTCACTCCAGACCATACTGTCTACGGCGCATTGCTAGGGTTATGCGGGCTCAACTGGAGAGACAGAGATGCGGAAGGCGTAGCGAAACGGGCTGCGATGAGGTTGCTGGAGCTGGACCCGGTTAATGCGCCGGGACACGTGGCCCTGTGCAACGTGTATGCTGGTTTAGGGAAGCATGAGATGGAGAAGGAGATGAGGAAAGAGATGGGTTATAAAGGTGTGAAAAAGACGCCAGGATGTAGTTGGATTATGGTTAATGGAAAATCAAATGTGTTTCTCTCTGGTGATAAATCTGCTCAGATGAGTTTGCCAATCTTTTGTAGTAATGGAATGCTTGAAGACGAACAAGAGAAAGTGTTGACTCTCTGCCATTGCTGAGATGTGAATCACATATGTTTCTCTACTTGTAGTATTTAACTAACTATTTGCTTATAGCAGTTTTCTCATTGAAGAGTTGAGTTTTAATGGAATATAATGGTTTCTTACCTTTTAGGAGAAGGAGAAATATTACAGAGACTGGCTCTTTATCAAGGTGAAACTCTTACAGGTACATTGAAACCATGTTGCTTCTCATCTATTGATAATTGATTTAGTTTTTTATTTATCAATCAGTTTGCATGTTACATCACCGTAAAACCAAACCAAACCAAGCCAAAAAAAAAATTTGAAAAACCGAACACACATTTTGTTAGACTTTGGAATCCTTGGGTCGCTCCTCGTAGTCGTCACTGTCGGTGTCACTTACATCATCATCACTCAACATGTCTTGCATCTCATCTTTCGCTTCTAGTTTTATACATTTGTACCACCTTGCACATGCAATGTACACCACCAGGTCAATGCTGGTCAAGGCAGCCAGGAGGAAATAGAATCTGTCCAAGTGACCTTTGTTGAGGTTCCTTGGAATCCAACCAGGCATGTGATCCACTGTAGAGATCTTCACCACCATCGTCACCAGCAAGCTACTCACAAAGTTCCCCATCGACATTGACATCATACATAGAGCACTCCCAAAGCTCTTCAGTCCATCAGGTGTCTGCGCGTTGAAGAACTCAAGCTGACCCACGTACATGAACACTTCTGATGCTCCAATGAGCGAGTATTGTGGAACCTGTAATGAGGACAAAGATTGTTAAGACTCAGAGCTTCCTATTGATTTTAGGACAGAACTGGGTTGTGTTCCTGTACCTGCCAGAAGATGCTTAATGAGCTTGAGCCATCACAGTGAGTGCAACTCTTGTCTGCATACTTAAGCCTAAAGCATTCCACAACTCCAGCTGCAACCATAGCTAAGATAGCAATCACAAGTCCAATGCCCATCCTGTGAAGCTCTGTGATTCCCTTTGTTCCATCCTTCTTCTTGAATCTGGTGGCCAGTGGCTCTAGAACTCTGCGGTATATGAATATGAACAAAGCGACGCTGAGGATGTCGAAGCTGGACATACTTGCGGGAGGGATTTTGAAATCAGAGACAGTGGTCTTCATCGCTGCGCCTTGCTCCACAAAGAGAGATGCCATCTGGGTGAAGACGACCGAGTAGATTATAGTGCAGAGCCAAATCGGCATCAGTCTGAGTATACATTTCACTTCCTCAACTTGTGTCACAGGACAAAGCCTCCATGGGTTCACTCCCCCTTGTTTCTTGTCATCAAGATCTCTTGCTGTGATGTAAGCTGCTCTGTCCAAGAACCTACAAGTTGGAACATAAACATGTTAAGAACAACACTTCATGTCATTCAAGTACTACAACTTTTAGCGACTTACTTGAACTCATCAGTATGCATTATCCTCCTTCCTGTGTTGTTTACTGAATCATTTTTCTCTTGTCTGTCTTCGTCGTACATCTCCTCTCTCCCTCTTGACGGCGCCTCCACCGATGATTTCTTCGTTGCAGCGACCAAAACTTGGCAAAACCTCGAAAGAGGGTTCCCCGTTGGCTTGAAATGTCGGTATCTCGGTGTTCCAACAAGGAAAAGAATCAAAGCCAAGACGGCAGAGCCAGTGGAGGCCCAGAACCCGAGTGCCCACATCCCCTCATCCTCAAAATATCCCAAGATGGTGTTGGAGAAGAGCGAACCTAGGTTCAAAGCGAGGTAGAAGTAGCTGAAGAAGGCTATCTTTGAGTACCCTTCTTTAGGATGCTCCTCATCGAACTGATCAGCTCCAAACGTTGCTATGTTCGGTTGGTAACCGCCGTTCCCCAAAGCGATCAAGTAGATAGAAAGGTAGAACATTGTGATCTCCATTGTTGAATGTGTACTGCAAGGCGTGACTTCGTTCCCGCAACCTCTTGGTTTGATCAAGAATATGTATGACGATAGCGATAGCGATGAAAGTCCCTGTTTTTTTCATATTCAAAAAGGGTTAATAATCAGGCTTTTACTCTTTTATTATCAAGATATTTGCGTTCGTTATTTGAAAATTAACTTACGATGACAAAAATGACTTGGAAGATGGCACACGTCTTGTAACGACCCCAGTATGAATCGCTGAGAAACGCTCCGACCAATGAGAAGATGTAAACAGTTCCTGTCCATTTGCTAACGTTGTTCGCTGCGTCTGCGTTGTTCTGCTGCAACACCCGCGTTAGGAACAGCACCAAGTTCACTCCAACTCCAAAGAATGCCAGTGTGGCCAACCCCTGGTTCACTGTTAAACCGGTTCAATTAACAAAATTGATTTAGTAAGTTAACCAAAATTACTTGTTTGGAATAATGTTAACCCCACGCGCGTTATTGATATGAAAGGAACCGGAATTAATGAATGAATGGAAATGATTGTGAATAATTGAGAAACTATGTTACGTGTGTCGTCAAGATGATGTTAACATTTATTTGGTTGGATAGTATCTCATGACTACTCTACAATAATTGTACCTTCTAACGAAATTTATATTTTTATTTGATAATGAAATTATATGAATAATTAAGATTTAGCAAATCAGTTGAATTACACATGCTAATAACAAATCAGTACCCAATAATCTTATGATATATTTTTTAATTAAAACTATTAGGTGGAGTCCACTAACTTAATCAAACCAGAAAAACAAGACCAACTTTCACACATCTTAAAATGATTTTTTCTTTGTTTGTTTTTATAGAAATGTGCTTTGGATTTTCTTTTTGTACAGAGAAATCTTGAGTTGGTGCCCAAAACTATTTTTAAATATAAATTAATAATATCATCATAAGATCAAAATTGAAAAATGTTATGAGACAAAGGTTCTTTCTCCAAATAAAATGCGGAGAAAGGCACGTGGGAAAAGCTGGCGAGATGGGTAATTACGTGTAAGGCAACGTAATTCCACTAACACATGCTTTCCTTGCACTTATATTAATGTGTATATATATATATATATATTTTTTTTTCATATATTATTAGTTTCATTTCTGTGATTGGTTATAAGTATTAAACCATCTTTTAAGAACTCCAGTTATCTATCGCCATATATAGAATCACTTACAACTCTGTAAGTTTTCAATTTCAGTTATTCTGAATAAACAACTTCCATAATATTTACTGTTTTACATCAATTTTCTTTTTCAGAAATGATTCCACGTTTAAAAAATTTAAGCTAGATAGGTATATAAGTAATAAATAAAGATATATATGCATATGTCATGTGATAGGGTTTTAACCACAGCATGCAGGCTACGTTCGAACAAATGGATATGTATTGGCACGTTCACGTAAAATTCGAAGTTAATTTTAATGATTTTTGTTGTTGGTTCTACCGTCACTTTCCTAGTTACTGATAACTTATTGCCTCAGATATAAGTATGCATATCAATCAATCTACAAACTTTAGATATACATCATATCGTAATCTATTACACAAACACATATATGTAAACATGTTTCTGTATACAAATTATGTATTAAGACATAATAGTAAGATGAGTCTAAAAAAAGACGAAGACATGATGAAAATATTTATGGACCCTAATAAATATACCTAGGTGAGGACCATTCCTTTGTATGTGGTATCTTTAAGAAAAGGACGTGAAGAACAGAAAAATTTAGAATCAAATGTTTTAGTTTCGATTTGAGAAGAGAGACATACCAAGAATGATGATGCCAGCAACCCATTGGCCCGAGTTGGAACGAATAGAGGGACGACCATAGTAATCCACAGTTCCATCTCTCGTTTCTTCTCCTTCTCCTTTCTTCTTCATCATCTGCATTTTCATTTATATACACACACACACATCAAGATTTCTATATATTTTTCAACTCTTTGCTAGTGTTTACTATCTACCACCTTTTGTCCTCTTGATATGGAGAAGATTTTCGATCAATAGTTATTGTATTTCCACTAAATTAAAAACGTTTTTGTTTTAATTTCATTTTGAATTTATGATTTGACGTGATTATTATAGAAGCACAATTCTGCATTGCCACGTATTCTTGTTTCGTATACACACAATTTTCAAGATTCTTTGAATTTATTCTAGACTTTAAGTTGCAGCACAAAAAAAGAGAACTGTTACACAAGAATATTAGCTATAACAAAGGCAATATTGTTAAACTTAATTAAATGGATTAAAACAAAAACTGAAGAAAAGCATGAGGGAGTTGAGCTGAGTGTACTTTGAAATAAAGATGTGATTTTCAATTGCACTAAGCATGCCCTTTTGATCATGCTCTTCTTGAGCTACCAAAGATCTTTTAAAAGTTATACTGTATTAATAAGTTCTAAGTAGTTTTGAAGAAAAAAAATCCTTTTGTAGTCACATATGTAAATCAAGAAACAACAACCTTAATCGCATTAAAAGAATCTTGTAAGGAAGAAAAGTAAACGCCCATTAATATAAGCAAAAGAGCTAACTAAAGAGATAAGCTTAAAAGAGTTACTTACGTCTTTGTTATAAATCTCTAGGCAAGACATTTTTGATGATATTTATGCGACTTATGTAAGAGAATAATAACGAAATATATTTTAGTTCTGGTGTGTGGTTTAAGTGATATGAGAGAATTATAGGAAATGACGAGAGAAGGATGAAGACGAAGAAAGCAAGTTCGAGCTTGGATGTTTTAGAGAAGAATGAGATTGAGAATAAATAGAAGTTTGGAAGATGATTTGAACGGTCCTGATTTACGTGGGACAGTCACATGCCCAATACATATTTTAAATTTATATTGCCCTATAAATTAATGAGTGTAAATTAATATACTCATAAGTCATAAACACGATGAAAAGGCTAAAAAGCATAGTTTCATTATTTGAAAAAAATATTTGCATTTTCTCCCCGATTGTTTTATTTTGTGGCTGAAAGGATCATCTTGTGCTTTTGAAGCTTTAAACCGAGTTTGAGATAGAGGTCAGAGCCCAGGCTAAATAAAAATATTATAACATAAACCTTAAAAGTCTTTTTCAACTAGACAGTTAAACTTTTTTTTAATAGAGATAAATATAATATTTTGTCAATAATGTATTTAGTTAATAATTTAGAACGGACAACACCATAAGATTTGCTATTAGTAAAAAAACTGAGGCACGGCATTAGATTAAAGAAGTACGTATGGTTTGGAAATTTTGAAGGTTTAGTTAAAGGTACGAACTTTTTTTTTGACAAAGAGCATTTAAAGGTATGATTTTTATGAAGTTATATCATATTGTATATATGTTGAGTTTTCCTTTGTGGTAATATCTAATTAAAGATAATTAGCATGGTGTCTATATATAATAGAAAAAAACCCCGTTAATTCGAAATAGATAACTGAAATAAAAAAACATTATAGCATAGTAGACTGTTTTTTTTTCGCAACTTAGCATAGTAGACTGTTTATAATAAGTTTGTATAATAATTAAGTACGTCATAGTATGTTATATCTAAATGTATTGTGATATATATATAATCATAATATTAATTTGCAACACCTCCATCCCTAAGAATCTGTAAAGAGTTTTCAGATAAATAATAATAATAGTTTAGAATAAGTTAGATAGATAATTAAAACTGATGAAGAAGAAATAATTACACTACTTATTAAGAGACAATAGTATTTCATGAGTTTATAAATAAATGAAAACCACTCTTCATTTTCCTTCTTTTTTGTTAATTATAAAATGCTCATATTAGATACCTCTAATGGAGGTACAGAGATTTAAGTATCTAACATTATGTTCAGTGATTTTCTGGAATCTTCATGCATTTCTACCGACAAATAATTTATTCTACATAACCTAATTAAACACAATCATGCCTACAATTCTATATTTTCTCTTTGTTTGATCCATGTCTCTAGTGAACTTTGTTTTGTTAATGTTTACTTTAAATCTATGACATGGACATTACATACCTTTTTCTTTCTAAGATTTCAATTTTCCGGCTTTAATTATCCATTTTCACTCGTGTGGACCAAAAACGAAAGATCAAAATCATTATAATCAACGTCGAATTGAACACTGACAAACGAACATCGACTTGAATAAGATGGCACTGGTACATCTGCATTTATACGTGTAAATTTTGCAGCCACGTTATTTTAATTTATATAATTATTATCGTTTTGGTTCTTAAAATCACTAGTTGACACATACTTTTCATTTACTTTCACCAAATTATTTTAGCCACATCGTGTAATCAATATAACTAATCGATGTGTAGTAGTAATAATCAAGCAGCCATATGGTGCAACCTAGTTGACCTACTTATTGATACATATTTACTAATTAACCGGTGTTTAGATTAATTAATCAGTAGATGATTTGCTAGCAGCCAAAATTTTAGAATTGGAGGTTCTTTTTGGCTATAGATCAGTTTATTGAGAAGTCCTTTAGTTAGTATATCGCTTTTGAAACAAATTGCACGGATCTTTTGAAAATGACAAAATCACGTACAAGCTAGTTGGCGTTTGCCTCCTGGTGAAAGAGTGATTTTGACTGTTTATTTTTACGTTCATTATTGATCTTCTGCAAGCTCCGCTGTAGGGCCGACTCGTTGGCCGGCAGTGCAAAGTCTAGCGATCATCTGTTCGCTCTTAGGTTCTACACTATAAAATTGGCTCGAATGTTCGTACATTAGAAAGGTAGAAAAGAAAAGGGCGGTTTAGGTTGGGGACCAATGATCGAAAAGATCCAAGATTTGGTTCTTTGAGGTTCAAGTTTTCTTTTTCTTTTGGACTCATTTTGATTAGCCTCCCCTGTTTCCATATACCTATTGATAGGCCTGGGCGTTCGGGTCGGGTTCGCACCAGTTTCTTTCGGATCCGGATCTTCTGAGTCCTAAATATTTAGACCCAATAGATATTTAGAAATTTTTGGTTCGGATTCGGGTAGGTTCTTCTCGGGTCCGAGTCGGTTCGGGTCTATAATTAAAATACCCATAAAGTACCTGTAATTTTTCGGGTCTATATCGGGTCCGGGTCAGATCCGGGTTGGATTCGGTTATTTAGGATGTGAAAAGGACATGTCATACCCAATTTCATTAAATTTAGTTGATATTTGTCATATATATCTAAAATTTTACAAAATAATTTAAATGAAACTATTAATAACTAAATTAAAATAATTTTAAACTCTAAATTTTACATTTTAAAACTTCATATTACTTAAAAAATGTTAGAAAATAATAATAAATATTGTTAACAAAAGATATTTTAACTAAATCATAAAATAATATATATAAAATAGAACACAAAACATCATAATTTTATATATACATGTTTTTAAGTCGGGTACAAATCGGTTATTATCGGGTCGGGTCTATTCGGGTCGGTTCTTTTCGTGTTTGGGTCTATTCGGGTCGGTTCCGGTTCTTTCGGGTAAAAAAATTTAGACCCAAAAAATACTCGTAACTTTTTGGTCTGGTTCCGAGTCGGGTATTTTTGGATCGGTTCCGGTTCGGGTTTTTGGGTCCAGGTTAAAATGTCCAGGTCTAACTATTGATGTCCTCCATTGCACTAAATCTTCATATTTTTTTAATAATTAATTATCATTAAAAATTTAACCTAAAATGAGAATCAGAAACAGTCACAGAAGTTTAGTTACTCGGAGAAACATTAATGGCTACGTTACAAAGATTTGGCTGAAGTTACGGAGAAGAAGAAGAAGCAGATGTTGGAAAGAAGACTAGGGAAACCAAAAATTTCCAACTTGAAGAACACATGCAGCCAACAAATCAGATTTTACCGCGACTTCTTGGAAACAGGCTTGTCTGAGATCAGCCCATAGATCTGTCCACAGTTAATCTTTGGAAGAGTCTCACGGCCACAAACACCGGATTCCAAAAGAAGATCCGACTTTCAAAATGTTACCGCCGCAAACTACATTAGAACCTCTACAAATTAATACTCTATAAATTTTTTTTCCATGAAATTTTTAATTTATTGATCATAGTGAAAATGATTTACAACCTATTTTTGAGCCTACTATAGAAATTTACAAGGCTGTGAGAGTATAAAAAGATGTTTTATTCTCCTATGAAGTGGCTGTAACTTCAAACCCTGCATCAGTCCCACATACTTGTGGCCTGCCGTATACCGAAGAGACGTTATCCTATTGCGCACTGCTTTGTCTACAATGCGCATGACTTGACTCGCCGTATGGAAGCCAGTTTGATGCCTTCGCCCATTCCGTTCTTTCCAGATGTGGTAAATGGAAGTCTGAAACGCCATTCTGAGTAGAATCTTGTCAAGAATCTGCAGGTTGTTTGCAGTCATAAATTGCAGAGTGATCAACCAGTCAGGATCTGTCATGTTGCCACTCAGTCTGTTTACCAAACTATCCAAGACAGTGAATGAATACGGGCAAGCAAAGAAGATATGGTCGCGAGTCTCGTCAGGCTCTCAACAGAGAACACAAGCCTGTTGAATACCCCACACTCTCATACGATCCCCCGTTGACAATCGGTTCCGAACAGTCAGCCAAACAATGAAGGAAAATACTCTATAAATTAATAATCTCTATAAATTAATAATTTTTCTAGTCCTAATTTGGGTCGGTTCAAAATTAGAGAATTTTATGTATAGATATGGTCCCACTAAAATTATGATTTAATAATTTATATGTATACATATTTTATATAAGTAAGAACATATTATTATATTGTTTGTTCTATATTCACAATAGAATTATCTTTATATTGACTTAACACTTAATATATTTTTGATGAGATTTAGTAATATTATATCTTAAACCATATTTGAATTTTATGCAATATATTATATACACCAAATAATTAATATAAATGTCAAATTTCAAAAATGAATAATTAATATCTATACACTAAAATCAAACATATATTTTTTTATTGTAGAATAATATATCTTAAAATAAGGAAATTTTAGTAAATTAATATTTTTATCAATTAATAAAATTTCAAAGTCCCAACATTATTAATTTATAGAGGTTTTACTGTACTTTGAAGTCTTGTTGTCACATAACGCCCACAGAAACCGCACACATCTCAAGACTCAATCCGGTCAAGAGAAAATTCGTCCTGGAGAGATTACATATCCAGGAGAACCGTTATCTTTCGTGACATGATTCCCTCACAACAACCAGTACAAACCACCACAAGCCCAAATGACTATAACTTTCAGAATCTCAAACCGCCTCTCCATCGACTTCTAACAGAGAGCACCAGCAGTCGATTTCGATGAGCCACTAGGACCACACAGCTCTTCTAGAGGTCCTGAATGGACCTACCCGAATCTCGGAGAAGAGAGATATGCTTCTAAAAAACAGTCGGACCTTGTCTATTCCATCAGAGATGAGCCGAGACGAGAGAAGGAGGGGAGACTTTGACATGGCCCAACAATAGACACCAGAGACCGGAGAAACCTACATCCGTAAAGAGAAAGTGAAAAAGTCTATAAAGAAAACAAAAAACTTGGAGATCCACACTAAGCCTTTGTATCAATACTATTAAAACATGAACATGCTCCATTGATATTAGTTGAGTCCATTTTTTAAAAAATAACTGATTTTTATATAATTGCTTCTAGTTATATTAAAACACTAACTATGTTGTAATTTATAACTTCCTCTAGCAGAAGCAGTTATCAGGGAGTTAAATATTTTAATCAGTTAAGATAAATATTTTACAAAAATATGATTAAAAAATACAAATATGATATCAAAATCACAAAAGTTAAATTAAATTTCTAACAAAATATATAAAACAAAAAATGTACCCGCCCGCAGGTCAGAATCTAGTAATCTCTTATATCTTAGATGGTATGATCTCTTAATTCTCTTCCATGATTTTATATATTTTTAAATGTTAGATGTGATTATTTTCATTAGAGAAAATGGTAGAAAAATGTTATGTGAATATTCAAATCGAAGAAAATTATCTTACCTTACATTAGCTAGTATTCCTAAAAAAATGGTTGATGTTCATCTATAGTATTCGAACAAATATTATGGAGTATTTTATAAACGAAGATACAACTAAACAAAAATAATTGCTGACTGTAAACTTAGAAAGATCGCTACAACGGTGTCTATGAAAATGTAACAAACTAACAGAAACTAATTTCCATTTTCGCTGATATAGTGATATATGGTGAATTGGTGATGACAACGATTATGCCAAAACACATGCATACGTTAGTAACATATACACAATTTTTACATGTCCATGTTCTTGGTTATATGCAATAGTTAGACAAAGACCTTTGATTTCAAGATAAAAAAAAGTTTTAGTTTTAAAAAGAAAAGAAATGGAAAATGTCACGTCACTGTGAAAGTTCATCTTACCTATCATAGAAAAATAAAACGGAGTTCTTCAAAAGCAATCATTTTCTCCATTACAATTATGGAATCAAATGAACATTGTTTAGGAAGACAAAGTTATACATGCCCATTTTCCCCCAAATTTAGCTTCTACTACCAATATTTGTTAGTTTGAAATACAAAGTTGAAAATATTTGCAAAACTCGACAGGAACATAACAATAACTACTAATATATATTATAATGTAAAAAGCAGTTGAAATTATTTAGAATTTTATTTTCTGCCATCATTATTAAGACTATTTTCGTATTTAATCTATTATTGAACGCTATTTTCAACATTTCTACACTAAAGCGACTGAAATTATATAGTAGGGTAATATACATAATTATAATTATTTTCGTTTGACTTTGGAATAGTTCTAGTCTAGATATCCAATAATAGAATGATAGCTTAAACGGAAATATATATATATATATATATATATATATATATATATATAATTAATAAATTTGAAAAATTAGTTACTGCTAATGGAGTAATTTTGGCTAAAATGTAGATTTATTCTGAGATATTTAGAACACAGTTTTAAACTTAACTAGATCTTTGACCCGCGTAACTGTGCGGATATTTTTTCAATTTATATACATAGATATTTATTTTAGATCATTGGTGGCATATATTTTTAACGGTAATCATATATATAAATATTTATATAATTATTTCAAATACAATAATTTCACAATTTATATGGTATAACTAATTAATTGTTTAAAATTGTCACATGCATTTGTCGCTTCTTATTATATATTTATCTTATTGTGTTTGCATTTAGTTACTGAAAAATTAATATATGCATGAAACAACATATCTTAAAAATTTTGTGTTTAATTTATACTAAATTCTAACTCACTGTCCTTCAAAGCTCGATTTTCGTTTAGCAATATTTTTTACGTCTATTCATTTTAGATGATATATTATTGTACATGCAAAATTTTAAGATATGTAATTTTTTTTTATACATTTATTATATAGTTTGTGAATATTAAGCCGTTATGCATCATATTATATTTTTAACATAAATATTTATATTTATGAAAATAAATTTAAAAATTTATCAATTTAATATAATTTATCATATTAGTTCAATATAATAGTTTATTTTAACATGATTTATTATTATCATAAAATATATATAAATATAATATAATTTTTATTTTTCATTTTATAAACGATAACTGGATATATATCAATGCATAATAATAATTCTATTTAAAATTAAACTATATCATTATTAAAGTAGTTACAAAGATTTTAAATTATTAGCTTTAGTGAATATATGGAACTTACCAACATAATTTTTTTGTTTTATTTCTAAATTTGAAATTTATATATTGAAGTTAAATTAAATTGGACCTACATAATAGAGAAAGATTTTGAGATATTGTTAAGAACAACAAAAAATATTTTTAAAAGAGAAACTATAATATATTTACAAACTAATTTTGTTGTAAATATTTTTATTTGAAACAGAAAGGATATTTTTTTTCTAACAAAATCTTTTAAAGATCTTTATAAAATGTATTTTGAAAATTAATCAATTTAAATTGTTATCATCATTAGAATTTAATTAAAATATTTATATTATTTAATTTTCGTTCATCAATCAATAATAAATTTAATTTCAAATTCTAATTATATTTTATGATAGTTAAAATTTAAGTTAATTAAATTTGAAAAATAAAACTTATCCTGATTCTGAAAAAGTTTTCTTAGAATTTTCTCAAATAACATTTATTTGTATTTTAAGTAAAAGATAAAGATATTAAAATATATGATTATTAATTTATGTAAAATTTAATAAATTTTCTAGAAGAGGGTCCAACTAAAAAAAATCACACATAAACAAAATTATGACTTCTGTTTTAATATATAAGACTAGATCTCGACCCGCGCGGGTTTTTGTTTTCATTTATTTTTATATAAACATTTTGTTTTCAATTCTAAATTGGTATATATTATAATATATATGTGTATATCAATTTATAAAACACAATAAGTTTACGGTATATTTTTTCATTGAATAGATTGTTTCAAACTTTCCATGTATTTGTATCTTCTTCTATATATATATTTTCGGATTATTATTTCATTATTAAAATTGTAACTATATATATATATAAATTAGTAAAATATTGTTTTACTGTCATATTCAAAAATATTGTAACATTTCAAAAAATTTAAAAAGTTTTTTAAAAATTAAAATTTTCGCTTCATAGATTTATATTATCGAGTAAATAATTAAACATTTAGTTTTTATTTAATTTTTAAAATAAACTATATGGTTTAAAAAAAATCATTGGTTTAAGATAGTAAAGATTAATCATTGTTAGATAATATGATTTTTGTTATTTAAAAAAATCTTTACAATTTTAAAAGTTAACATCAACAAATATTTAAATAATTAACATATGAAAATATAATATTACAACATTTAATTATATCTATTTAATTTATACTATCTATTGTTTAAATCTAATTATTAATAGCCCAATAAAAAATTTTGGTAGGCCCAAAATTTAAATAATAAGATTAAAGATTAAATGTAACATGATTTTCTAAAAATAGGTCTATTTTAAAAAGAATCACACATGAATCAATGTTGTGACTTCTGTTTTAATATATAAGATGGTATCAAAAGAACTATCGAAGCTGATCTCTAACCTCGATCAATCTATATTATTAAAGTTAAAGTACACATTGAGATTGTTTGGCAATATGGATAGTAGTTAAAAAAATAGTACTGTTTGGAAACATCTATATTATTAAAGTTGAAGTACAAATTGAGATTGTTTGGCAATATGGATAGTAGTTAAAAAATAGTATTGTTTGGAAACATGGATAATAATAAGTTAGGAAAAAAACTAATAGGCTTATGCTACTAAAAATTGGAAGTCCATTACATTATATTAAGAAGTAATGGGTCTATGTTATTTGATATATCTATATTATTAAAGTTGAAGTACACATTGAGATTGTTTGGCAATATGGATAGTAGTTAAAAAAAATAGTACTATTTGGAAAAATGGATAATAGTAAGTTAGGAAAAAAAATAATAGGCTTATGCTACTAAAAATTGAAAGTCCATTACATTATATTAAAAAGTAATGGGTCTATGTTATTTGATATATAATATATTCAAATCAAAATAATAATTTAAAATTGATTTATATCAAAAATTCATTCAAATATATATATATATATATATATATATATACATATATATATTTAAAATTTGATTTTTACTAACATATTTTCTAATAACTATTATAAAAATGTTTTCAATATATATAAGAAAAATATAATACAAAGCCCAATTTCAAACACCAACTTAAATTATGGTTTTTATATTTTACACTAAATCTTAAAATATAATATATGTGATTATTTATATGATTGTACGTATAAAATATTATTAATTATAAGAAAACTTATTTGATGGTACGTATAAAATACGATTAATTATATGATAACACATATTTTGTAACCTATGATGACACATATAGGATATATATATATATATATATATATATATATATATAGTGATTAGGGGGTGGGCGTTCAGATTCATTTCGGGTCTTTTTGGGATTTCGTGTTCAGTTCAGATCTTTGAAGATTTGGTTCGGATTTGGATAACCCATTTAAATAGGTTTGGTTTAAATATTTGGATAGAGAATTAATAATTATTTAAGTATTTTTGGAGTTTTGAGTATATCTTAACTATTTAAGATATGTATGTTTGATTATTTGTATATATTTTCAAGCATTTAAGTGAATTTAAAAGTTTACATCATATATATAAGTATTTAAGCGAACTTAGAAGTTTACATCATATTTTCAAGCATTTAAGCGAACTTAAAATTGTACATCATATATTTAAGTATTTACGTTTGATTATTTGTATATATTTACATCATATATATTCTGGATGTTTATATATATATATATTAAATATAAAAATAATTAATATATATAAGTATATAAATCTATTTTGGATACCCAAAATACTTTGGTTCGGATCGGATTAGATTTCAATTCTTCAAATACCAAAATTTTGAATAATTTAGATATTTAATCAATTCCGGTTCAAATTTAGTACTACTTATTCGGATTGTGATCGGTTCAGTTCTTCGAATTCGAGTTTTTTGACCAACCCTAAATAGTGACATAAAAATCAAATAGCATCATAGTTTTTTTTTTAAATACAATATCAGCAATGCAGTTCATCCAACGATAAACCAATTCAATTATTTATAGAGTTATGACACAATCAAATGCCCGTGCGGGTCAAAATCTAGTTTATTTTAAAAATGTTCCTAGTAATTTATAGGTAAAATGTAGACTCACGGTTCAAGGGAAGTTTTAATTAAACTACAAATTTTTTGGGCTTAAATTTTTCTTATACTACAATTGTTAGAAAGCTTTTGGAAGTAAGTTAGAACTGATTTCTAGCTTCGACCTAATTTTATAAATAAACACAATTAATAGATAAACATTCTTACAATTACATACATGAATACTTCATCAAACCACCAAAGTTCGCTACTATCAAATTAAATACCATAAATCATCCAAAATCAGATAAGATATTATGTACGTTTTGAAAAATAATGACCATCTTCATCCATAAAAGAGTTTTAGACCGTTAATTCACTTTTATTAAATGGGTCTTCATTTTCTTGTGTAACTGAGGGATTATGTACCAAAAATCCAAATTAATCTATGGGACTTGTGAAAATATTGTAATTTCAAAATTTCAAAGTGATTAACGAGCAAAATATCAATTTTTTTTGATAAGTGGACGGACGTAATATGAGCAATTGCTTTTGACATGATTACACTTGATTTAGTCTGATTTTGAGTATAACTCAAATATATATCACTAATGTTACATAAACCCTTTCCATGATTTTATTGAATATATACTTGTTTTGTGTTAGTGTAAAATTTGGATAAAAATGCTAAAAATGGATCCTACCAAACATATATATGCTAGTTTGGAACACCTTCAAAAGCTAAAGATGTTGTTGATTAACTAATAATTAACTTGATAATAGTTTCGGGGCATGGCATTTTTTTGGGGGAGGGTGATTCTTTTTAGTATATATTTTATTTAATTTCCCCTAAACAGGTAAGATCTGGATCTGATTTACACGGTTGTCTGCGGGGCAAAAAGTTCGCCAGAAATATGTAAGAGAAACGTGAAGATCTCGTAATTGCAAGGTTTCAACAAAATTTAACGATACAATTAGGTATATTCAGCCTGCTAAATAATCGAGTAATTAGGCAAAGAAGAAAATTAAACTTTCACACACTTTTCAAATGGCATATGAACAGTAAAGAGATTAGGGCAAGGGTTGAAAAGCAATTGCTCATATTACGTCCGTCCACTTATCAAAAAATTTCGCTTACGTAAACGAAATCACCTTTTAAAACAAAACTAACATCCATTAAAAAGATCTGCTTTTGCTAACAATAAATAATAAATAATAAATAAAACAGTAGAGAATCAAGAACAAATCACTTATCAGGCTTTAGTAATGTCCCCCAATCGCACAATAGGGAAATTACTTAATAATTTTTTTTAAACTTAATAATAATATACAAAAGTTCGAAGGACCTCGACTCGAGCTGGATCCCTCTTCACTTGTCTGTATATATTTATTGGTTTCTTTTGTTTTATTTTATTAAGATATCAACATCCATACCAAATTAATTTGAAATCAACTATATTTTACAAGAAAGACTTAAAAATTAATAAATCGTGGTGATATTCGGTCATAAACGATCTATTTATCTTTATGATGATGAAATAAAAAACAACAATTAATATTCTATAATACTTTTTGTAGCGTAAGAACTAAATTTATGATTCGAACAAATGATTAAAACTTGTTTTCATAGTTTAATATAATTTTACTCTAAAACAGAGAATAGATTTTCTATAACAATCTTAATTTGTTACTTCATAAAAAAGAGATGCATGGTGAGAGTTTGAGTTTTGAACAAATGTCTTTATGTTGATATCTTGATATTTCTCCTCGTGTTTTTTTCCTCCTTTTTATAAGCCTAATGTATGTCTCTTATCCTAATTTGTTTTGCTAGACTTTTAATTGTATAATTTTTTTTATGTACTAGTTTTATCTTAAGTTTTCTCTCTAGTTTGAATGTGTTCACGGCCAAATCTCATATGTCCGGATGGAACATTTCTTGTCGAGCCAGGATTTTAGTGCATAATTGAACTTGATCTTTTGATTATATTATGTTCAACACCAGCACCTTGGATAAGACAATAACCTGAATCAGCCCCTTTCTTAGCTCCACTCTAACTGTATTTGATTGGTCCAAGTTATATTTATTCACAGCTCATAAGATATATAGCTAGATAAATTTCATTTTTCCATCTTGCGTAATGTTATTATAAAATATTTAGACGGTGGATTTTATTTTAATGCCTAAGTACGGCTCAGTTTTCGTAATAAACTAGGTGACTAAATGTTTCATTATGTTTTTATAATATAAGATTATTTTGCTTTTTTGTTTCTTCTGTTATGAGTGTTAAATTAACCCACACAATGAGTATATACAGTTTATGAGTACGGCAACGACGGTGCGACGTTGGTTAAAGAACAAAGATCAATACATATGATCATCTGTATAAATTTGATTAGTTCAAACAGTACAATATGTGAAATATGTGATTAGATTGCATGTAGGCTGTAGCACTATGTTTATACATATAAAACATGCTAACAAATACATTGAATTTTAGTGAAAAAATGTTGTACAAATAATTATTTGAAAAACTAGTCAAGTAGTTTTGGACCTTTCTAGTGTATATACATAAGCAATCAAAAACACTACAAAAAGGTAAGAAGTCATACAGATTACAAGAAAATGATAAATTTTCTTTCAGTATTAAAATGATAAATGGCACGAGAATGTATCCGTGTGTACCTTGAAACATATTTACTGAGTCAAACTGTCAATATATGGTCTCGTTGTAACAACGACGTTGTTGAATATCTATTGCGTTAGAAGTTCTGATTTCAAAGCATAATGGTAGTGTAAACATAGAAACCCTACCGACTAAGAAATGACGACACAGTCCCGTCCACTATATGTACTTGCTCCAGCAACCACAAAGGCAGAAGGCCCCTCAAACTGTTCATGTGTGATAAGTTACATCGGCTTCAGTTTATCACTATATAAGTATAGATTTATATAGATGGGACTAATGGACTGGTTGACAAAAAATGATGGGACAATATGGACTAAAATTTACGAATTGGACTAGATTAGGCTAAGTAGAGGTCTGGTCTAATCTGATTATAACTAAAACTCCAAATCCATATGAGAATTTGTGGGTTTCTTTTCTGTATAAAATTTAATGACGTTGTAATTTTTGCTGTACCTTTGTAGCAGAGAGGAAAATTAGCACGTCGTTAGAGGACACAACGTAAAAACAGCTAATGAGATATATTGTTTGAACTTCTATAGATTTGGGTTTGGCTAAAATGGTCTAGAGTCTTAGAGATATTAATTATACAGACCATTAGATATCTAGGTAAATTTGTTAATTCAGTTTTGAAGATTTTATATAACTTTCTTAGCTAACTCATCTACATGGTCGGTTCTAGCTAACTAATGTATATAAATTTCAAAACTTCTGAATTAGATAGAAGAAAAATTAGTGAGATTCATAGTAAAATGTGTATATAGCTCAATATGTTAAGTTCGGGCATGCTCATCTAGTGCATCCCAATATCTTAATTTTATATGAAAGTTGCCAGATTATAAACTTAGACGACCACTAATATTATAATTAAAATTTAATCAATATCTTGAAAACTTAATTGATTTTGAAAAGATCTTAAAATTATTGGTTTGTGTATATTAAATATATTCATGCATCCTGGAGTGTTATATCTTAACTATATCATTAAATGTGTGACTAATTATCCACTAAGTTCATAAGCAAAAGAGCCTAGAGGTGACTCAAACGGATCAATTATTGTTAAAGAAACAAACAGTAATTTATCTTTTAGAATTATGATTACGTTTTACTATTTCAGACATTGATACATCATTACATCATACCTTATCGACTATATTGGAATATTTTTTCAAATATAAAGCAAATCATGACCTAATTCTTCCATACTACATTTGCTTTTGTGTTAATTACTAAAAGTCTCTCTACACTTGGCTCTTTTTATTTTCCACGCCACTAGTTTTACTTTCTACATTAAAATTTAAAATTTCATCATTAGATAAGTTTTAAACTTATGCATCACCCTATCATATTATACCCGGAAGTTAATTTATACAGTAGAAATATATATTTAATTTACTAAACTTGTGCCTTGCAGGAATTTGGGCAACTCTGCACCACTTATAAGATTGTATTATCTTATCAATCCATATACGTGTACATGTAGAGTGACATGTCTCGTTTTGGTCGATAGCTATTGGTGAGCTGTATGTAATCTGATCTATAAATTGTAGTAGTACTAGATTTTAGTGGTCTGTATAATCGCAACTACATATGCTTCTTTAGTGACCACTGGATTACGCTTGGATTGTTTGTGATTAACGAAAGGTCATTTTACTTTCAAATGATTGAATTAGTGGTTAACCAAGCAAGAAACCTGTGATTTAAGTCAATTCCAAATATGGCACGGTAAACAATCATTTTCCAGCCAATTAATAGGGCAACAACTCCAAATGCGGCACTCTAGTTAGGGAGAAAGAAATGTTCTGAAATATAGTGCTCCCAGTCCTGCTTAACTTTGTCGATTTGACAAACAAATGAGGAATCAAATTTATCAATGGACGATGATCAATACGAGGGTGGTTTGGCCTCCAATAAAGCCCAGGCTAGGTGGTTTGGCTACTTGGTTTGGCCTCCAATAAAGCCCAGGCTATATATACTATATGTTATACACTTATGTTCTAGCTCAAACATAAATCATAAAACACTTTTTTAACGTTACGGTTTGTGATATATGTTAGTTTATGTTGAAGTTTTATGAAAGCCCAGGCTATACTATATGTTATACGCTTATCTTTTCAGTTATATATCCAAAAAAAATTCAGAGTTAAACATGATTAAGTTAGAGTTGTGGAGTGATAAATGACCTATTAGGACGTGATATATAATATTGTGCAAATGAAACCAAAACATGAAGAAAAGTCATATGTTGATAGTAAGATCAATAAAAAAGTATTTCGAGCTTTCTAAAATGAATGCACACGCCTTTTACACATGATATTCCCCACAAACAAAGAGTAAGAGTGGGAAGCGCATTAGCCGTGGACGGCCATGACATTAAAATTATATAAGAACTGAACCTAAACAAGTGTGTAGGCTCACACTAACATGAGCAACGATCTTGCGACACAGTGAGGATGTTATGTTTTATGTGAGAGGGGATGCTTGTAACATCTTGGTTTGTGATATTTGGTAGTTATGTTAAAGGCTTTATAAAAATTGGTTTGAATACTTATGTCAACAATGTACAATTATCTTTTTTGATTACACATCTAGAAATTTTATTAAGTGTGCTTAAGTTGGAGTAATATAATGATACATGATTTATTGAAAAGTGATTAGTGATTGATGCAATCCAGGATGAACCCCCTAGAGGAATCTAGTGATGAGCCTGAATGGATGTAATTGTCAAGTGATTATGAAGAATATGATATGGACCAGAACTAAACTAAAGATGTGTCTCTCTCAGCTCAAAGTGAAGATAACCAGAAGAAGGATCCATTTGCAATCTCTGTTGGACCTATTATAAGATCCAAGTCAAAGAAGCATATTCAGAAGATGGTGTGCATTATTCAAAACATAGATTTTAAGGATCAGCTACTGGGCTGAGCAAACACTAGCTCAACCGCCTACAATCACTTTTAGGCCTCTTAGAAGTATCAAATCAATTCACAACTTTTCTACCTACGGTTTCAAAGTGGGCACTTTAGAAAGCTACCTTGAACACTTCGGAGCTATAGGGATTTTGGCAGCTTCAAAGTGGGTACTCTGAAAACCCACCACCTAAACCACTCTTTTCTTTTCCCTAAGTACTCATGCACAACTTTTTATGTTTCCTAGGTGCTCATGCACGAATTTGACTCGTCTTTCCTTTTAAACTTTGTTTTGTTTCAAATCTGAACTTAATCATCAATTTTATCAAAAAAAACTCTTTTTTTTTGTGATTCATTTTTTTGTGAACAACTTGGTTGTGAGGTGTGTGAACCCAAAAAAATCAACAAGCTCTCAGTCTGACTGGTGTGTCAAATTCAGAGTGAGAGAGAGTGAAGATTCTGAGGTCTTTTCCGCAACCCGACCTCAGTGTTTCAATCTATCAAATCCCTTCAACCCAACCATCCACAAACCCTAATTTGACCATCAAACCAATATCCATCAAAAACCCCATCTTTCAATCTGTCACCGAGTAGATCCAACCAAAATCAGAGTGGAAATTTTTGGGAAAAAGTCAAGTGGTATCAGAGGAAACACTCTTTAGATCTACAAGTTCATAAACATCCAAAGCCTTACACTCTACAGTGGCTTAGTGAAGATGGAGATTTGAAGGTTCAGAAACAAGTTAAGGTTCCAATCACCATTGACAGATATGCAGATGAGATACTTTGTGATGTACTTCCTATGGATGCTGGACATTTTCTTTTGGGGAGGCCTTGGCAGTATGATTACAAAGTGATGCATGATGGTTTCACAAATCGCCACTCATTTGAGCACCAAGGCAAGAAGATCACCTTAGTCCCACTATCATCTCATGAAGTTCACCTTGATCAGGTACAACTGAAAAACAAAAGAGGGGCTGACAAGGAACAAAATATAAGAAACTCAAATTTTTTTGTCAAGAATGTTGAGGTTAAGAGAAACATGTATGCTCAACAGGATATGATCTTGTTTGTTTACAAGAGAACACTAACCTCATCTTCTGACAGTGCACATGCTATTTCGAGTGAGTTTGATTTTATTTTGCAGGAGAATGGTAATGTTTTTGCAGAAGAGAATGTACAAGGCCTGCCTCCAATCCATGGCATAGAATATCAAATTGACTTTGTGCTAGGAGTTTCATTGCCAAACAGACCAGCTTACCATTCTAATCTTGTGGAAACATTGAAACTTCAGAGACAAGTCACTGAGCTTATGGAGAAGGGACACATCAGGGAGAGCCTTAGTCCTTGTGTTGTTCATGTACTGCTTGTTCCAAAGAATGATGGAACTTGGAGTATGTGTGTCGACTGAAGAGCCATCAACAACATTACGGTAAAGTACAAACATCCCATTCCTCGTCGTGATAATATGCTAGATGAACTTCATGGTTCCTGTTATTTTTCTAAAATTGATTTGAAAAGTGGTTATCATCAGATTAGACTGAAAGAGGGGGGTGAATGGAAAACTGCTTTTAAAACAAAACATGGCTTGTATGAATGGCTTGTGATGTCTTTTGGTCTAACGAACGCCCCTAGCACTTTTATGAGACTGATGAATCATGTTTTGAGGTCTTACATAGGGTTGTTTGTTGTGGTTTACTTTGATGACATCTTAATTTACAGTAAAACTTTGTCTGATCATGTTGAACATTTGAGAAAGGTTTTAGATGTCCTGAAAAAAGAAGTCTTGTTTGCTAACTTTAAAAAATGCTCTTTTGGAACAAATAACCTTGTCTTTTTAGGTTTTCTTAAGACTTCTCAGGGTATACAGGTGGATGAAAAGAAAGTGAAAGCCATAAGGGAATGGCTAACACCTAAAACCGTGGGAAAAGTAAGAAGCTTTCATGGTTTAGCTAGATTCTATAGGAGGTTTGTGAAGGACTTTAGCACCATTTCTGTACCTCTCACTGAAGTGATAAAAAAACTGTGGGATTCACTTGGGGTCCAGCTCAAGAAGAGGTTTTCAATCTGCTGAAAGGGAAGTTGACTAATACACCACTATTTATGCTTCCTGATTTTTGTAAAATCTTTTGAAATAGAGTGTAATGCTTCTGGTGTAGGTGTTGGAGCAGTTCTAATGCAAGAGAAGAAACTCATTGCTTATTTCAGTGAGAAACCTGGAGGTGCAACTCTGAACTATCCAACCTATGACAAAGAACTTTATGCCTTGATCCGAGCACTCCAGACTTGGGAACAAAATCTTTGGCCCAAGGAGTTTGTCATTCACACTGATCATGAGTCTTTGAAACACTTGAAGGGTCAATAAAAGCTTAACAAAAGACGTGCCAAATGGGTGGATTTTCTGGAAACATTTCCTTATGTCATTCAGTACAAACAAGATAAGGAGAAGGTGGTTGCTGATGCCCTTTCTCGGAGGTACACTTTTCTCTTTACTTTGGAGGCTCAACTCCTCGGTTTTGATCAGATTAAGTCCTACTATGCAACTGATTCTGATTTCAAAGAAGTTTATCTTAAGTGTGATGAGGTTGCTGTAAAAAAACATTTCAAAAATTATGGTTTTCTGCTTTATGAATCAAAACTGTGTGTTCCTAACTGTTCTTTGAGAGATCTCTTTGTCATGGAAGCACATGGATGAGGATTGATGGGTCACTTCGTCATTGACAAAACTTTGAAGAGTTTGAAGCATCACTTCTACTGGCCGAGAATGAGAAAAGATGTGGAGAAGCTGTGTAATCAATTTGTTACTTGCAAACAAGCCAAAGCAACAAACCAAACCAAAGGTATATAGATGCCTCTGCCTATTCCGTCTGAACCATGGATAGATATCTCAATAGATTTTGTGCTTGGATTGCCTAGAATTAAGAAGGAAAGATATTCCATCTTTGGTGTGGTTGATAGAGTTTCTAAGATTGCTCATTTCATTCTCTGTCACAAAACTGATGATGCTTCTTTGATTGCTGATTTGTTATTTAGAGATTTGGTTAGATTGCATGGAAGTCCTAGGTCCATTGTGTCTCATAGAGATACTAAGTTCTTGAGTCATTTCTGGAAAACATTGTGGGCTAAACTTGGAACCAAATTGTTGTTTGCTACAACTTGTCATCCTCAGAGTGATTGACAGATTGAAGTAGTTAACAGATCTTTGTCTATTCTCTTGCGTGTAATCATTAAAAAGAATCTTAAAACTTGGGAAGATTGTTTGCCTCATGTTGAATTTTCTTACAATCATTCAGTTCATAGGGCTACTAAGTTTTCTCAATTCCAGATTGTTTATGGATTTAGTCATTTGACTCATTTGGATATGTTGTCTCTATCCATGAAAGAACAAGCTAACCTTGATGGCAAGCAGAAGGCCGAATTTGTTGTGTACCCATGAAAGAACAAGCTAACCTTGATGGCAAGCAGAAGGCCGAATTTGTTGTGTCTTCGCATAAACATGTTAAGGAAAACATTGAAGCAACAACAAAGCACTATGAGAAGTATGCCAACAAAGGGAGGCGTGAGCTGATCTTTAACCCTGGATATCTGGTCTGGATACACCTCAGGAAAGATAGATTTCCAAATGAAAGAAAATCCAAATTGATGAAAAGAAGAGATGGTCCCTTCAAAGTACTTGAAAGAATCAACAACAATGCCTACAAGATTGATCTCCAAGGTAAGTATAATGTGAGTTCATGTTTCAATGTATCTGACTTGGCATCATTGAGGATGCATCCTTTCAAAGGAGGAGGAGATTATGCAATCCAGGATGAACCAACCCTAGAAGAAACCTGATGATGAGCTTGAATAAATGCAACTGTCAAGTGATTATGAAGAAGATGATATGGACCAGAACCAAACTAAAGATGTGTCTCTCTCGGCTCAAACTGAAGATAACTAAAAGAAGGATCCATTTGCAATCTCTGTTGGACCTATTACAAGATCCAAGTCCAAGAAGCTTATTTAGAAGATGTCGTGCATTATTCAGAACATAGATATTGAGGATCAGCTATTGGGCCGAGCAAACACTAGCTCAACCGTCTACAATCACTTTTCGGTCTCTTAGAAGTATCAAATGAATTCACTACTTTTCTATCTACGGTTTTAAAGTGTGCACTTTAGAAAGCCGCCTTGAGAACTTCGGAGCTATAGGAATTTCGGCAGATTCAAAGTGGACACTTTGGAAATCCACCACCTAAACCACACTTTTTTTTTCCTAAGTACTCATGCATGACTTTTTATGTTTCCTAGGTGCTCATGCACAAATTTGACTTGTCTTTCCTTTTAAACTTTGTTTTGTTTCAGATCTGAACTTTATTATTATTTTTTATCAAAAACTCTTTTCTTCTTTGGTGATTCATTTGTTCTCTCTTGATTGTGAGGTGTGTGAACCCAAAACAATCAACAAGCTCTCAATCTGACTAGTGTGTCAAATCCAGAGTGAGAGAGTGAAGAATCTAAGGTCTTTTCCGCAATCCTTAGTGTTTTAATCTATCAAATCCGTTCAACCCAACCATCCATAAACCCTATTCCGACCATCAAACAAATATCCATCAAAAACCCAATATTTCAATCTGTCACCGAGTAGATCCAACCAAAATCAGAGTAAAAATCCTTAGAAAAAAACCATTAGTGATGCCGTGCAAGTAAGACCAAAACACGAAAAAAACCATGAAATAGTAAATAAATATTTCAAGCCTCCAAAAATTAACTTGGTGAAAAAATAGTATATGTATATATATATATATTCATGTTTCAGTTTTAGTTTAAGTAAATAGTAAATTTATTTTATATACTTAATAATTTTTCTTTCTATTTTTATTTCGAATTAAGGCTACGTTGGAATATGAAAATTGTGTTACAGAATGTGGAAGTATTTAAGTTAAAAAATACTAATTACAAATATTTTATTTATGTAGACAACTATTTGAAATTCTTAAATTTTGCTTTGATCTAAAAGTTATGAATTCATTATGCTTTTATCGTGAATCGACCGTCTTATTTTTTTCTTTAACAATTCAAATAAACTTTCTATATTGATTGTTTAAAAAAAAAATTTGCAACCAAGTATTTGTACTGCTCAGACATACGTAACACTTATGGTATACAAAACTGCAAAATAATTACGCTGCAGAAGAATTAATTAAGCAGTGTAAAGTTTAAAAACTTACGGAGTGATAGAATACATGTTAAATTAGTAAAATTATTTTATATGCTATTCACGTTTAAAAAAAATAAAATACTAATATAAATAATTAAATTAATTATTACAAAAATGTGAAAATAACTAAAATTTATTAAACATACTTTAGTTCTTATTATAAATATTTAGCTTATCATTCAATACGTTTAAATAATAGACTGACATTTTATAATATTATAAAAATTATATTCTAAATTTATTGACAACATAGCTATTTATCATTTAAAAATTTATTGCTATTTATTTAAAAATTTAAAATGGTATTAAAAAATAATTTAATAATATGAAAGTGTTGATTTTGTACACAATATACTAAAATTCATTGTTTCCATTTAATGAAAATTTATTTGTATTTTTGTCAGCAAAAAGGCAAATTTATTTTTTGTAATTTTTTTCGTTCCGTAATTTTTGTTGATTGATAAAATATTTGCGGAACCGCGTTTAAAACGTCATTCCACCATTTTGCCATTCGGCTAAGTTATCAAATTATGATCAATATTTACAGTTCAAAGTTACATACTCACGTTGTCCAAGAAAAAAAAAGTTACATACTCACATTAAATCTAAATCTAATATTAAATCTAAATCTAATGAGGTCAGCCGACATACAATGACAATCCCATCAAAATAAGATTGCATATGGGATGCTTAAAAAGTTTTTTATGTATATAGGGAAATTGCACCCTATATACATAAAAAAAAAATAAATACACTAACTAACCAAAATTTTCCTCTCTCTCTTACTTTCTCTTCCTATCTCTTTCTACTCTTTCTCCCAAAATCTAATTTTCATTTTTTTTTTGGTTATTTGGTAAATAAGCCCTAATAAATATCTCTAAAATTAAAAAAAAATTTATTGTTAACATGTTTCTTGGGTTTAGGTTATTTGATTTATAAATATCTCTAAATTAGCTCTAATGCGGTTTGTACAACTTAGCTTTCTAACAAAATGTGTGTTTAGTTGTTGTAAATTTTATTGAAAGTTATATTTAGTACATATTCATTTCAGTTCGATTCAACTCAAACGTTTAACCATGAGTTAGTAGCCTACTTGTCCACTTGGCTTATGTGTGTATGGTGGTTATTAAGTATGGCATTTGCAGATTTTAATAAAAATAATTTCCTTTCGTGACATTCTTTATCATCGTTGTCAGTGTCGTCTTATTGTACAGTCTTGCCCGTTTTTGTCTCGTCTTTCGAAAGTGCGTCTACTACCTTACTGTTCATGTTATTCCTTGTTATTTGCACCAAACAAAGGTGATGTCAAGTTGCGTAAAAGTTCGCATTCATATATCAACTAATATTTAATTAAGAAAAATTAAGGAGAAGACAAACTGAACTATTGGTAACATCGAATCAGAAATATTGTGGAGTAAATGGAATAATGGATACTGTTTACTGAAACAAATAAAACTAAAACTGAAGTTAATTCGATTAAAATCAGTATATTTAATCATTTGTTTTCTTGTGGTTGTGTATTATTTATCTCAAAGCTAAAAGCCTAAAACACAGTCTGGTTTTTCTTTGGGAGAATTTGCTCAATATACAAAACAAAAATGGAAATTAAGCATATGACATTGATTTTGACCTATTTAATAAACTAACATTTATGCTAAAGTTTAGTCGGTTATACCCTTTTAGCTTGCAAGTACCCGGTGAAGAAGAAAATAGTGACATCGGTGAGAGGAAAGAAACATGAGTTGATCACTATTAATAATGAAAGCACATGAAGTCACTTACGTCACATGCATAGTTACCCCAAATTTAATTGATATGTAAAACAAATGGATAAAAATAGAATACTTTCTAAGAGTGGTATATTCTATTTACAATACAATGTAAGTCTATTTTCATAACAACCAGATAACGAAGAAACTAAATACAAAAATAAATAAATGCTGTAAAAGGAATGGAAAGAAATAGATTTTCAGTAAAAGTTGTATTCCATATCGGAGAAATAGTATAGGATACAAATCTTACCCGTAACTCTTAAATATGAAATCTTATTCTAATCCCAAAATACTAAATCCTAAATCCTAATCATGTCTTATCTCCACTTCCAACCCATGCATACTAAACTCTAAAACTTTATCATTAAACTCTGAACTTAAATATAAACTCTAAACCCAAATATAAATCTTCAATCCAAATAGAATATAACAAAATAAATATCATACTACATATTGGTGAAACTATGAAATTTGGATGTGGTTAACGAAATTTGTGTGAAGTTTAGACTTATGTTGATGTGGTTAAAGAAGTGATAAAATTGAGTTTTAAATACTTAATTTTTGATCAATACGCATACACTAGGATTCATATCAATAATACAACAACAAAACATAACTTATGCGAATGCACTGTAAAAGCATATTTTTATTGTATGTTCTGCAAATAGAATAGAATAAAACAAATAGCAAATATCATACATTCCATTTCACATGTATAATCTTTCTATTTTACGTACACATGGTCTATTCCATTTATATATACATTGCACCATTACATATAAATGAGAATATATTCACGAAATGGTTCGAATCCAGTTTCGAACAATCTACTGGACAGTCTAAATCATCCATTTGTAACCTGAGCAACACAAAGCAATTGTTAGGATCCATATAACAAAGTAAATGTGAAATAAAATGTATAGTATAACAAAAATGTAGAATGGAAAGCATAAAAGATGTAACGGTATGTATAGACAAACGACAATAATGTGAACAAAAATGAGAATGGAAACCAACAAACTATTCTATTTAATTTTGTTGGTTGGTATTCTATTCAGCTTACTGGATCATACACAAAGCAACAACAATACGAACAAGCAGACTGTTCACATTTATTCCATGTTACTCTCGTACCATATATGACTTGAAAATATCATAAAATGAAGGAAACAAAAAAATACTTCAGATTCAGATTTTTCAAAACTATTCTATTTGTATTCAGGTAACAAATACTTTGAAAATGGAATAGAATGTACAATGGAGTGGAGTCTAAACACAAAGCTTCAAACTTTCGGGTCACATCGTTTCCACATACTGACTCCAACAAAGAATTACTTCAGATTAAGAAACAATAACAGAACAACCGCACCTTACATGATTGAAATTCTCTACTGCAATACGGTTTTGGGAACTTGAATCTGCAAGCGTTAATCCACCTCGCCGCCTCTCTTGTTCCATCTTCCTTGGGACTGTATATTTTAAAATCTGAGAAGCTTCCCCTTTCCTTAATGCCGTAGCTTTCGAAAGTGGTTTTCTCCTCCATTGTACTTCACCGGGTATGTAGAGTGTATACGGTGGCGTTGAGGGATCTTGCAAATCTGAGATGAAAAATATTCACTTTCCCAAAAATTATCAAATAAAAATAGCTTTAGAATAGTGTGTGAATAATAAAGAGCCACATATTACCTTCTACATTCACATATTATTTATTTTTAAAATTAGTTTGGTAGCAGGTTTCATCGGTGACTTACAAGGGTATTAGTGTATTATTATATAAAATACATGATATATCTATGTAAACTAGGTTAATTGGTTAGATAATGAATTATAATTTTTTTGTATGCTATAGGATGCAATTTCTCTTTTTCTTTTCTTTAGCGAATGTGTTTGTAGAGCTCTGTACCACTTTTTTTTTTTTACAAACAAGCACTAACACAATTCTAAGTGATATTATATTTTGTTTTATTGCTAGCAACAATATTATTTAGGTCCTTAAAATGTATAACCTATATCTGGTCAATATATATATATATATATATATATATATATTACTTATTTGACCTTTATTTCTGAGATAACTCTTAAGTTCTTAATCTCTTAGTTAGGCAACGCCAAAACCACTTCATAGTGTTCTGATATAATTATTTTTCCTATTTCGGTATTGTATATGTCCGATCTTAGGATCGTTTTATGTATCGTTTCAGCACTAACGTTTAGGTTTCCGTATCTCTTATTAAATAATCAAAAGCTTCTAAGATTGATTTGCTTTTAGGTTTCGAAACATGTAAATATTTAATTAAAATACTGTGGCTTAGAAGTTAGAAGAACTATATTCTAAACTTACGGCATGTTCTAAGTTGCAGTTCATTTATTTCTTTACATTTTCACACATATATATATATATATAATTTCTATATTAACTTCTAAACACGTGAAAAATGAGTATTTCATCATTTTTATACAACTAGAGTGGCCAACTAGAAAACATAATGAGAACGTTGAAGTCGTGGTTCTACAACTTTTAGAATATTCAAACTCTAACAAACATACTAATACTATCCCCTGATCGGAACTACGCTAGGCGTTAGTCGGGTAGCGATCCTACACCTAGCGAGTTATAAAAAAATCGAAAATTAAACAGGATATACGCAGAACCTAGGTTTTATATATTTTAATTATATAATACGTATATATCTTAAATATATGAGGTATTACCAACGAGATCAGGTGGTCTAGTGGTTTTTATTATACTTATTGTATTAAAGCTCGCGGTTTGAGGCAAAGTAGGTTCATTTACACTCGTTTAAAAAAAAAAAAAATTTAATGAGTATGAATGACAATTTTATCCTTATTTTCAACTTTTTCTGCTATTTATAGAGCTTAATTGTCCTATTTCATTTTTTGCACGATTTCAAAGCTTTTGCAAGCTATTCTTGTGGATTTTCTATAAATATGATAGATCTATACCTAATCTATGATTTAGCACCCAAAATTTCGATCTTTGCGTGAGTTTTAGTTTCACCGCCTAAACCAACTGATTTCACCTCTACACCACGGTGACCTTCCGATGATCCTTTAATCGGGCGAGTTCTCGGCTAGACGGACGTGTTTTCGAACATGGATACTATCACATCATCTTTTGGGGTAAAATGTTTAACCAAATCATCTAAATTACTTTTTTTGGTAAAGATTTTTTTTGGACATCAAAATTCATTTTATTACTCAAACAAGAAGTAGTCTGGAAAGTTACACCAAAAAATAACAACCAGTAAAGAAAAAATCCATATGAAAATCTTTAGTAGTCCTAAATAAAAAGTCAACAATAACAATTCGTCTTCTCGGGATATAGGAAAGCTTAAAATCATTGAATCATCCTAACAGTGCCTCTACTTCCTTTAGCTCGGTCGAGAAGGTTGACCATACTTTTAGTCCCCGAATCATAGCTATTAAGTTTTTATTGTCCGTTCAAAAGTTTTGAAATGTAAAATGAGAAAACATTTTTTCAGTGCCCAACCAAACGGGTTCGAGCTCAATGTGCAATGAGGACTCTCTTCTGTTTTGAGTTTTTGTATCCATTAGTTGTGTTTTTTTCTGATGTCTTTCCAAATCCATCAACATCCGCTAAATTGTGACATAGAAGTCCAGTAACCATCCACCAGACAAATGTTTTGTAAGCATATGGCTTGTTAGCAAGTCAATAATATCTGGTTGATTGTTCACAATAGATAAATCTGAATTTTCTGAATACCGATCATGGCATTCCCCTTAAATATTTTTTTTTTAGTTTTATTAAAAGTAATTTTTTAAACAATACGAAAATGAATATTTTTGTTTACATTTTCTATTTTTATAAAAAAAAAATCTTGTTTATTTTTTCTAAAGAAAATCAATGTTGTTATATACATCGTATCCATATTATCAAAATTAGATAACGTGTCATCCTTTTCACAACAAAATTAGATAATGTAGTAGTTGATATGGCAACTGAAGTTTGCTTTAGGCCAAAACTAAACATGATGTATGCTATTTGAAATTTTTCGTAGTTTATATATGAATTTACACGGTACTATACTTAATACAAATTGAGCATATAGCGATACTTTAAGTATAACTTGGCCATTTTCCCGATAAAATAATAGAATGTCTAGGAGGTTTCTATGTGAACCAAACAATTTCATGCCATTTCAAAATATATTCACGCTTTGTTCGAATTTGGTTCCATGTCAAAGAGGCAGAGAAGAAAGCATCCTCCGATAATTTCCACATCAACTGCCTGAATTCTCTTTTTTTTTTTTTTTATCAGCAAACAAAGCAGACTCATGTAGACTCTGCGAATCACCCCGGTAGCTCTGCATCCATATGGACGACAAACGACGGTTGCTTTCTTGAACTGCGTGTGAGACTGTCCGTCTTTGAGTTTTGTGTCCGTGGTATATGAATGATCTCTGAGCTGTTAAAACTCCTCTTTAAAACTTTTATGTCTTTCAAATAGCTTGCAAAGACTGGCCACTCTTCTGGTTCTGACACCATTTTCACCAATTGAGCACTATCCGTTGCAAAAGTAACACATACTTGTCTAAGATTTCTCATACATTCCATTGCCCATATAAGGGCCTCTATCTCTGAGTGTAGTAGCGACTGACTCGCTCTCGTGTTCCTTGCTCCCATTAGTCCATCGTAACCTTCCAAGGTACTATACCATCCTTGCCCTGAAAAGCTATCCTCATTTTTCCAAGATCCGTCTGTAAAACACCATCTACCTGGTATACTCGTTATTATCGAAGATACATGAATTTGGGTGCGTTCCATGTTTTGAGCCTGAATTCTCATTAAGAGGGACTAAAAAGTTCTTCTGTCTCAAATTAATTCTTCATTCCGATGTAGTGGCTGTCTTTTATTTATATATTGGCTTATATATATGAGAGTTTTATTGTATATTGATAATTTTTCAAAAGATTTTGTGATAGTTTGTGGTGAAATATTATATGGTATGTTTTTTTGATGTTTTTACTAGTGATCAAAATTTTCACAGATTTCTTGAAGAATAGTCAAAAGCTTAAGATTTTATCATCATTTATTTTCTCCCCAATGTCTTTCTAATAACAACTTGATCAAGATCCGCTCCTTGCGTATAATGAGTATTTTGTATACACAATATTTTACGTACTTAGTAATTAGTAATTATTTTATATATAATTAAATTGGTGTAAACGCATAAATCAAAATAATTACGCATTTTTATTTACAATTTTATGGTAAATAAATCTAAATAATCACTTTTATCTATTTTATATGGTATATAATTAAATATTAATAATAATAACATAAATATATAGTATATTTTTAATATGACTATCTATTAAATAATGTTTCCTATTCACATGGTTAATGATCATTTATATATTTTTATAACAATAACTTTAAACCACTGATACAAATATATATATTTCAGTGTGGGATTTTTAATAGTTTTAGTAATTTATAACTATTTTTAAAAATTCTATGCAAATTTCAAAATTAAAATATTAAGTTCTGAATGTTTTTTCACTGTAGATTTCAAAATTAAAATATTTTTGTGTTTTTTTATGGTATATAATTTAGTTTTAATGATATTAATATATATATATATATATAATATGAATATCTATTAAATGAAAATTTCAACTCTTATGGTTTTATGATCATTTGTATTTTGTTACGAAAAAAATATAAACTACTGATCACAAAATTTCCAATGTGGGACTTTTAAATTTTTTCGTAATATATATTCTTTTAAAAATTTCAAAATATAACATATAGAAAAAAGTTCAATATAACATATACGAAAAAAAAACTAAATTTCTATTATATAGTTAATATGATTGTTTTATTTCTTTTAATAATAGAAAATTGAAAACTAAATGATGGAGAATATACAAATTGTTATCAAATATTTATTATTTAAAATTATAGTTGTCATATATATTTTAATCATATTAGTTAATTCCGTAGATTTTTATTTAAAGTATGAAGGAGAATATCTTTTTGTATTAATAATTAATTTATGGTTTGTTTATCAAAAAAATGTAGTATATATTTAGATGCACCAACTTAATTCTGTAGTTAAGACTTTAATCACTTAAGACTTTAATCACTATAGTGATGACACATGACACATCTCAAAGGTTGTAATACTTCTCAAATAATATTAAAGGAATTATCATTCATTCGGATTATTACAATTATTTATTTTGACTTTTGAATTTTATTTAAAATCATGTGTTTGTGTGAAGAATTTAAGACAGTTTCAGGTGACGTTTGCAACGGATTGTTCTCAATTGGTGAAGATGGTTTCGGAACCAGAAGAATGGCCAGCATTTGAAAGCTATCTGGAAGACATTAAGCTCTTAAAAAGAAGTTTCTTCAATTCAAACATCGTTCATGTACCACGGATGGAGAACCTACGGGCGGATAGCTTAGAACGCAGTGCTAGGAAACAACCATCTTTTGTCGTTCATATGGATGTGGAGTTACCGATTTGGTTTACAGGGTCAAGTTGAGTCTGTAGATGTTTTTTGCTGTCAAAAAAAAAATCATGTGTTTGTGTGTTCGTGCATGTGTTTTTGTTTCTGGATCACATTTGCATCTGAGTTTTGGAAAACCAATGCAAATGTCTTCCAGCATCGGACAAATCATATGTTCATGCAGAGCCGGCCTTAGGCCCAAGCGAATGAAGCCCATGCTTCCGGCCGCCATTTATTAAGTATTAAACCAGCCAAAATTTCCCAAAAACTATCAATGGTTTAGTGGTTAGTGATGCACCAGAATTAGCTGAGATGTCCGAGTTTAAATCTTATAAGGTGCAAAAAAAAAAAATTCATTTTTCAGTCTTTTTCTATTTTGGACTTGTAGCCTTATAAAACCTAGGACCGGCTATGTGCTCATGCAATGTCTTCCATTGGAAAAGAGTTCATGGCAGGGGTAGGCGTTTTGTGTCAGATTCCTTCAATCTTAATATTTGTAGCTCCACTTCAAAACATGTAACTAAAACCATAGATGTTTCTAGTAATGTTTAGATTGTTTATAATTTAATATATATTTATTATAAACTTCCAGCTATGACCGAATTCAACCTAACACATGGAGTGGAATATTCCAATTCTAGGGAAAGAAAACCTGAGTTGTGGCTTTTAGAATGGTTTCCTCCACCATGAACTCTTTATGATTTTTGACAATTGATTACCTTTGATCTATGATACGATTATGATCCTATCTCTTGTTACTCGATTTGTTTCAATGATTATGGATTGATTAAGAGCATAAACGTAAAGAACAATGAGATTGGTTACCTTAACTTTGTTTCCTACTAATCTGGGAGAGATTGAAACTCTTAAGCATGTACTATCTCATTTAATCGATACAGTCTTGGTAAAATCTCATACACTCGAGATTACCTCCGAAATACACCACCGGTAATTGGATTATCTATAGAAGAAGCTACGGGATCTCCTCCGCGTCTTCGTCGCTTTTCTCTACGAGATAAGACTCTCTCTCTCTCTCTACCTCTCTCTCTCTCTCTCTCTCTCTCTCTCTCTCTCTCTCTCTCTCTCTCTCTCTCTCTCTCTCTCTCTCTCTCTCTCTCTCTCTCTCTCTCTCTCTCTCTCTCTCTCTCTCTCTCTCTCTCTCTCTCTCTCTCTCTCTCTCTCTCTCTCTCTCTACTGTAACTTGCTCTTACTCTTTTCTGTTTTCAGGTTATGAGCTTGCAATCAAGACACATGAATCAAACTTGCTTCTTTTAAACTCTAGCTTCTGTATAAATTCATCAAATTTCAAATTCCAGTGCCTTGGAGACTTATTCAATCCGTACTGGGACTTCTTCAACATACACACCTTATTCTCATCTCTTTTTCTGATAAATCCATGAGGCTGTTCCATAAGAATTATTTCCTCTAGCTCCCACCCATCGGCCAACCCATCGGCCAACCCACCGGCCAACAATCTAAAAAGAACATGACCGACAGACCGATCAACACCAAGGGTTGGAGATGAAATGAACAGATTGGCCAGCCAACAATCAAACAAGAACATGACTGATCGTTCAGCATATTACATGGTAAGAGAAGTATTACATGACAGGTTAGGAATTATCTGGTTGGAGTCACAGAACTTACTCCATAACCTAGACCAGTTCATCCACTAACACGTCCCCTAAATCAAAGCCTAAGGGTTTGCAACCCGTGCCAAGAATTAGCATTCCCGTCAGATCAAGACCTAAGGTTTTTTAACCCGTACCAAAACCTAATATTGTGTTAGACCGGACTATTCAATTATCAGGCTACTCATGATGCGCATGAAAAAAAATTACTTTATTAATTCAAGAAATATCCATAAATTAAAATAATACAAGACTAGGCATGGCCTAATGCCAAATTTAGTCAACTAAATACAAATCACAATACCGTTTACAAAAGACACTAAAATATACTACGGTGGTCCTGACGTCCAGCTCCAAGCAATCTAATCGACCATAACTAAAGCTACCTACAAAGGACAACAGAGTTGGGTAAGTAAACTAATGTCACTCAATGAGCTGGCTGCCTCTACCCGCAACCTAGTGACTAACCCAGATAACCCAAAATAACAATCAATCTAACCCTAGCATGCAATCAAAGCTAAAGCTAAACAATCAATCAAAAATCAATAACTTAATTATTATCTAATCAAACTGTTACTAAGTTAGGTCCGGCTTCCTTCCATGATCTAACTTCAAATAACGGGAACCTGCATGAAAACAAGTCAACAACCAATATCCAATCACAATTCACAATAACAAGATACTAATAAACTACGACTCAATTCAAACTCGTAAGATCGTATATCGCTGCTACACTCACTCTAGGGTTCCACACCGTTTACTCAACACAACACTATAACTCAACACAACACAACACTGGTGACTTCGTGTTCCTCCTCTCCTTCATTAATATCCTATCTTCTTATCACAAAGACAAGAAGAAGAAATTTTCAACCGACTGCGGCCCACCGTACCTTCGGGTCACTGCCAGGTGTCAGCAGCCCCAGTACAATTGGGCCACTTTCTACTGTTACACCGTCGTGCTCAGCCATAAGTCATGACCTCGTTCCTCTGAGTCTTCCCGATCCAGCGAATAAGGGGTTTCCTTGAACCCGTTGGGTACGAGGTTGAGAAAAACACTAATCACCCCTAACAATGCCTAGCATTGGCGGGTTTCACATGTTATATGTCATCACTCTCTCACTCCATAACATTTTCCTAGTTCATCAGAGTTTGGCTGTTGATATGTTGAGCTTGGTTCCATTTTCAGATTGCAGTCCAGCACACAGCTATATTATGTTATACAGAGTTTCCGTTTTCTTGTCCGGCACGAAGTTATCTTATCTATGTGTAATGATATCACTCAAATTACCCTAAGGAGTGACTTTACTATCTCAAATAAGAGGTTCAGTTGTAGTACTTAGGGATCGAATCCACAAGGAGTGAGAACACACAATAGATCTAAAGCAGTCAATGACTAAGCTAGCCAGTAAATTATAAAGCAGTAAATAACTCAGAACTAGCAGATTGATTGGTTGTTTTCTTTGTAAACAATAAAAGAAAACAGCTAGATCTAGGGTTCAGATAATCAGGATTATAGAGATATAGGATGCCTAAGGTATGCAGATGACAATCCTAGAACTCGATGTCTAATGCATAAGATGTCCATATTTCACTGTGAATCAAATATGTTGGCTAAGTCCAATATCTCAGTCGTCGCGTGTTGATACGGATTGAGCGTCGATCGATGCTGCTGAGTTAGCGTCGATCGATGCTACCTTAGAAAAGCTTTAACGAGCTGATCGATTTGTTCACTGTCGCTTGTTTCTACCAATCCTAGCTCAAGAGAATCTATTATGATGCATAACCTACCGTTTAGTTGTCCACAATCCTAACATCAAGGTCCTAGTTAGCTACTCTAGAACACATGCATTAATAGCAATTTTTTGAAGGTTTTTTAATTATCATCTTAGCAATTCTATAGTTTTGGCTAATCCTTCATAACCCTAATAAAACCCTAAATCTAACAAGTGAATTACTCAGACATAGCAAAGTAGAACATAGCAAATATCTGAATAAACTGCATAAATATAATAAAGTAGAAAAAATAGAGTTTCAATACAAAGCTTTGAAGGAGTCTTGGATCTTTTCTCCAAACTACTAAAAATCTTAAAAACCTTATGTTGTGAATGAATGAAAACAAAAAAAGCGTGTGTTGCCCAACACAATTGCAGAACACATAAATTTTAGGTTAAAATCGGCCAGGGTAATTTTGTAAATATGTGGAACATGGGATTCAACTAGATCATGAACAAGCGCGCGGCCCGCTTTCGCGCTTCGTTGTCGATCGACGACAAGTGATATTTGTCGATCAACAGTTGACTCTTAATGTTGTCTCTGGCTGGTCCCAAGAATAGCTACGAGTTCCTTCTGTCTTTATCTTCAAAATGCTTCATAATCACTACATTTTTCCAAAATATATCTAAACTTGTAAATACTCTAAAAAAACTTCAAAACATAATATATAGATTCTAAAATACTTATATATTGTGGCTAAAAACTGGTAAAATCCATGATATATCATGTAACTATGTTAAAAAAAATTATATTATCAATGATTGGTTAATAGCTGGTAGTTTTCCAAAGCAAATTGTATAAGAAATTATTTGATTTAAGGCAAGGATGCCATGTATTAATATCAAGCTTGTCCTCAGATTAGAGAGAGAAAAAAGGTTAGAGAGACAAAGAAAGATATAGAGTTTTTGAAACAAAAGAAATTATTATAAGATAGTAACATTAACAAACAGAAAATGTCAAAATTATTAACAAGAAAATTATGATAATAAGAAAAAATAGATAAAAACAGTGATTAAAAATATCAAAGATAAGAATAACATAACAATAATATGAATATAAAAATAGAGAAGTAAGAATAGATATAGATAAAAAAAAAAAAAAAAACTATGTCAATGCCAAGATTTTCACGTATAGACAAAGTCAAGGTTGACAAAGAAATTAATTTTTTAGATTTATCAAACTCTAAGTAATATTACTGAGATACATACCACGGGTCTGCATACTTTCATCTAGATGCTTACTTTTTAGTCCCTGCTCTGATGGTGAAGCTAGCTACAACACACACTAGCATTACCTATGTTGCAGTTCCAATGAACCAAACGGCTCCACAACCTGAAACCACAACAACTGCACAAGTCACCGTTGGCGATAGCTCAGCAACGGAACGACATGTTGCAGCAGCAGAGAGGGCACTCAAGAAACCACGCAACGCTTAGCTGCTTAAGTTACCCATATGAAGAGTTCTCTGCATTTTCTGAAGTTTTATTTACATTGTCTTCTTCAGCCATCATTAGGTTTGACATTCATGTTTGCAACTTGTATAATCAATAAAATAATATTTCAATGTTAAGGACCACTGTGTTGATAGTTAACACGTTATGTTAGTTAACAACGAAATTTTAAATATGTTAACTATCTCCAATGGGGCTTCTCCCCCATTAGATTCTTAATATATATATTATTTATATATATATATATTATATATACGTAAATAATTATGGAGTCCATAATTATTGTGGAATCCCATGAATAAGAGTTTTTAAGTATTTTTAAAATAAGCTTTTAAGAATTCTTATTTATGGGGTTCCACAAAAATTGTGGATCCAGCAATTACTTTTACATATATATATATATATATATATATATTAAGAACCCCAACGGAAAGATTTCCATTAGAGTGCTCTTACATATTTGGTTTGAAACTACACAAAACAAAACAAAAATACGTTTAAAACTATACTCTCCGTCGGCACCGGCTGTGATAAATATACCAGTTTATAACACAGAAGAAATCACTATCCAATATCATTATCACAAGAAGGATGAGGAAGAACCATCTACCAAAAACCTGTCGCATGATTATTTGATTGTTATTTCATATTCTTGTCTAATTTTAACCATGATTGTCTTGCCACTATTTTAGAATAACGCTTGCTTGGTAAATGATGTTATGAGTATCTGATTAGTTGCATGATGATTTAGATTGTAACCAACCGTGAAAGAATCTACCGCTCTTTACTAAAGATTTGATGTAATACTGCATTTGTTAAGATGCTCTCTCTACTTTGTTGTTCTATAGAAGAAGCATCAAACTCTGAATATTTTCTACTTCATGCTAATATGCTATATAAATGATCACACATGATGGTTTTCAGAGTGTTACAACTGAGTTTCCGTATTCTTGAATATGATAAAAGCGGCTTTAACTATTAGTATTTTTTTTTCTTTTGTAAACTAAATTTAACTATTAGTATTGCTCGAAGAAACACATTGGACCGAGGCTTAAGATCCCATCTGTCATATGATGCGACTGAAGCTTGTGTGTGTTTTTGTTGCATTAGTTGATATCGATATGAAAAGTCTCAAGGTGTATCAGTATCCAACACATACTTGAAACATATTTCATTATATATTTGTAGTTTTTCATACTTTAACATGCAGAAATAGGAGGAAGCCCTGTTGGAGATACTGCCTTGCTGGGTTCCAATTCACGAATCTCTGGTGGTCTTGATTTTCTTCAAGTATTAAGCATATTTCTCTTCTGTTTTCTTTTTGCTAATGATTTGGTTCTGTAATAATCTGTATTAAAATCAGGGGCCAAATCTATTGTCACCAGCCAAAAGCCCACGATATGAAGTGTTATTTTGTCAACTCTATTACAAAAAACACTTGAACGATTATCGTTTGAAGAGAAAAAAATAGTAAATTACAAAAACTCCAAAAGAGATATTAGGTGTTCAGTTTGAATTTAAATTTAGTTTTGGTTCGTTTTTAAGGATTTAAGTATTTTGGTTTATAAAAATTAACCATCATATTAAAACCATATTTACATTAGTTTGGTTTAATTTATATATTGTCAGTCTTCGATCTATTTGATTTTATACCACCAAATCATAAATATTATTTAAATTTATAATATTTTATATGATTAGAAAATGGATAATATTAAACACACAAATTTATTTTCAGTAACCTAATTTTAAATAGAAATTTATTTCTGTTTTATATAAATATAAAAAATTAGTAAAAAGATTAATAATTGTAATAATTATCATATAATAAACATGATAAAAGTTAGTGATATCAAAATATTTTAAATTAACAAAATTTAACAAAAAATAGATATGTCATCGAAACATAGTTTATTTAGTTTGGTGAAAATGAAAAAAAAAACTTAACCTTCGAAAAACATTTAGTTTATTTAGTTTGGTAAAAATAAAAAAACTTTCGAAAAACATTTTCACTAAAATCAACGGCTAATTCGGTATTTTTTAAAATAATTTATATATATTATTTATATTATATAATTGATCAGATATCTAAATTACTATCCTTAAAGTAATCATTTATTGGTTTATTCGGATTGATTGGTTTATAACCGAATTCTATCTGTGTACTGCGATTTAGAAAAAAAACATTTGATTTATATGATATTGACAGATCCAAACCATTTTCTTTATTTTTTCTTTATTTTGGTTCGGTTCGTTTTAGTTGGTTCACGTTTATTGTATTAAACATCACGAATTATTAGTAATACTAATTAAATTTCTTCAGAGTTTGGCTATTCGAGTGAAACAAGAGAAACACATATATCAATAACTAAATGAAATTGACAAACGTTTGTGTCCCCAAACTTAACTGCGATCGTTTGCCTTCTCTCTTTTGTTCTGCATCTTTTCTTTGCAATTCATAAATAGTGATTTCCTTTAATTTTTTTTCTCTCCCACAAAAATTTGTGTTAACAACCATTATCGCAGTGATTCACAAACAAAAAAATGATCATCCAATAAACACTTTTTACTTACCACTATCAACTAGATCAAAAAAATAATTTCAAACTTATTAAAAATAAAAGACATAAACCTAGCGCGTAGCGCCGACAAATCACTGGTTCTAAACTATAAACTTTACAGTTTACATTTTTCAGATAAGCATTACAAATATCAATTTATAAATTAAGTTTTAATAAGTACATGCATGATTAACAGCATCCATATATAATAAACTATTGATGATATATCTTTAAATATATTATAATTTATATAAGTGACAATTAGATATACAAAAAATATAGGTGACAACTATGTACTATATAAAAATGTATATATAATTTTATACTAATCGAATTCATGTCCACCCCGTGCACCTAATTTTGATTATTTAATCTATTTTTCATTTGCTATAGCACCATCGTCGTTGCTTCTCATGAAGTTAGATACATATCACAAGTTGTCAAGCGCACATCATTACAAAGGAAAAGCTGGAACACGATATTGAATGACAGGGTTCAGTGTTGATTCGATCCTACGTGCATTTAATTGACTTCTATTCGTAATTCCCTTATAGATCTAAATTGACTATTCTTTTATAGAAACGTATATTTTTAGTTTTATTAAAATTAATGCTATCTTCACCTAGTGAAAACATAAATGCAAACTGACAAAAAAAATGAGGGAAATTTGCCAAAACTAACCCACAACTTGATTTTAACTCCAAACTTATACCCAAACTTGAATCAAATGTAAAACTAACCTAAAAGCCTTGTGAAATTACAGCTCAATCCCTTGTGACCAAACAAAAAAACAGAAGCTATTTTTGCGAATATAGCCCTAGTAAGTCGTCTGAGTCATCTGAGATGTTGAAAGTCGTCTGGACAACTTCAAAGTTAGTCTTCTGGTGTAGCTGATCTTAAAAATAATTTATAAATTTTTTAAAAAATATTTTGATAAGCGAAAAATTAAAATCATGTCATTATAAACGGTTTAAAGTGATATAAATTAAAATATAACAATATTGAATTGTTTTCAACATAGATGAGTGTAGGTAGTGAATCATGGTATTCTTTGGTCTAGGGTTTGGCAACATATGTTGTAGTATTGTATGTATTCTTAAGGTTAGATTTTGGAAAGCTTGAATGCTTTTTTGAAAAATTAACTTTTTACCTATACGTGTTTATTTTTGTGTATAATAAACACTTTTGAAGTTTAATTTGATTTTATGAAGTGTTTAGTTAGTTAATTAAGTTTAGGAGTTATGTTTAGGGTCTAGACGACTTACATTTCAGTCGTCTGGTGAAGAAATTAAAACAGACGACTTACATGTAAGGCGTCCAAATATTCCCGCCTAAAATTAAAAAAAAATTATTTTCCCGCTTAAATAATTTATACCATACAACTTACTTGTAAGTCGTCTGGAAAGTCTTCTATTTTAGTTTTCCGCTAAAAATATTTTAATTTCCCGCTAAAAATATTAAATTCTTCTAGACGACTTACAAGTAAGTCGTCTAGGAAGTCGTCTGAATCAAAAATATTTCACCTAATTGGATTTTTTGTCTCCCTATATAAAGAAAAATTTACACATTATCTCTTCTCCTCTCAAATGGCTGCAACAAAAATGTAATTTTCATCATTCTAAAACTCTTCAACCTCTCTCTAATCTCTTTGACTTGAAAACACCAAGCTTTATATGAATTTTTCAGTTTTGTGTCATGTATTTCTTACTAATCTATCTCTTTTGCAGGTTTTTAATCAGATGGTACTCATCTTCCCCTAATTTAAAAGTAGATCTATTAATTTTAGATATGTATTTTTGTGTGTTCTATAAAGGTAGATTTATCTAATTTTCCACTCATTTTCTCTATTTTTAAGTCATTTGAACGTTTTTGGATGTGCAGGTTTTTCAGATCTGGATTTGAAGTCGTCTGACGAAGTCTCCCTTTCATAATAGACCTGAGCGTTTTGGTAAGTTTTTATGTCTTATTTTTTCTTCATTTGGTAACTTCTGGACTTCCTCGAACTCGTCTGACGAAGTCTCCCTTTCATAATAGATCTGAGCGTTTTGGTAAGTTTTTATGTCTTATTTTTCTTCATTTGGTAACTTCTTGTTGTATAAAGTTCTTACTTTTTTCTCAAACTAAAAATCTCCAAACCCACTCTAATTTCTTTGACTTGAAAACACCAAACTTTATATGAATTTTTCAGTTTTGTCTCATGTTTTTCTTACTAATCTATCTTTTTTGCAAGTTATTAATCAGATGGTACTCATCTTCCACTAATTTAAAGGTAGATCTATTATTTTTAGATATGTATTTTTGTGTGTTCTATAAAGGTAGATTTATCTAATCTTCCACTTATTTTTTCTGTTTTTAAGTCATTTGAACGTTTTTAGATATGCAGGTTTTTCAGATCTGGATTTGATATGCAGGTTTTTCAGATTTGGAAGACTTCTGGGACGACTTACCTGTTATTCGTCTCAAAGTCGTCTGGAAGTCGTCTGGACTTCTTGGAAGTCTTCTGACAAAGTCTTCCTAAAAGTCGTCTAACAAAGTCGTCTGGACTTCCTGTAAAGTCGTCTGAAAGTCGTCTAGACTTCCTAAAAGTCTTCTGACAAAGTCGTCTGGACTTCCTAAAAGTCGTTTGGACTTCTTGGAGGTCTTCTGACAAAGTCTTCTTCCCTATCAAGTGGAGTCCAAGCTTGTCTTTATAGAGGAATGATCTATAATAGTTTTGTTTGTGATCTGTTTTGTGAATTGCATGTCTACTCTTTTAGTTGTGAATTTTTTGTAAAATCAGTAATAATTTACAAATCAATGAAATAATAGACTTCAGTAGCCTTTTTCTTATCTTTGGATCTCTCATATGCAATAATAAACTCCAATGGCCTTTTTCTCATCTTAATAAACAGGAATGTTGGTAGCTTCATATTGATACAACATTTTAAGAAGCATTTTAACCCTTTTTCCAACTCATAACAATAATCATCATTATTGTCTATAACAATAATACTTAAAAGATGGAAACAAACAATAGTAACTAGTCAAAGCATATCATATTTTTTATAAGTTTGCGTTGAAAAACTTAGTCAAATTTAGTAAAACAAAGGGAGAGAACATATTTTGTAAATATGAGTTTTACATATCTTGAAGTTACTTATCACTCTTAAAAATACAAGTTATTCAAAAACTAACGTAGAAGACTTAAAAACTAGCGGAGAAGACTTACATAGAAGTCTTCTCGGATCAGTTAGAAACTTTAATTAACGTAAATGTTGGTAACCTCATAAATATCACCAATTAAGTTATAAATTTCATTCAGTAGCCCAGATATTCATTAATAAACATGAATTAACAAGAAAATGTTAAAAAATTCTTTATAGTTTTAGAGAAAATACAAGTTTATTAAACATTGACGCAGACGACATCCACGGAGGTCATCTAGTAGACATCCAGGGAAGTCGTCCATTTAGGTCGACGCGGACAACTTCAATCTAAGTATTCCAGATGATTAAAATATAAGTCGTCTGGTCAACGCAGAGGTTATTTTTACAATTGACTTTGAAATATGTTATTTGAGACGACTGAAAAATAAGTCGTCTACTTTTGTTTGGTTAAAAAAAACTCCAAAAAAGCTAGACGACTTACATTTCAGTCGTCATAGGTAAGCTTTGCATTTGACTGGATTATTTTAGAAGTTTGACTTTCCTGGACGACACATTTCAGTAGTCTCGTGAAAATTAAAATATCAATATTTTTTTTAAAACTAGACGACTTACAATTAAGTCGTCATAGGTTAGTTTTGCAATTGAAAAAAAAAACTTCAATATTTAATTATATATAGACGACTTACAATTCAGTCGTTCATGATTTACGAGGTTTGACCAGAATCTCGGAATAAAATCATGGACGACTTACATGTAAGTCGTCGGACGGATGACTGAATTATAAGTCGTCTGGGTATAATTAAATATTGAAGTTTTTTTTCAATTGCAAAACTAACCTATAACGACTTAATTGTAAGTCGTATAGTGTTAATAAAATATTGATATTTTAATTTTCACCAGACGAATGAAATGTAAGTCGTCCAGGAAAAATCAAACTTCCGAAATAATCCAGTCAAATGCAAAACTAACCTATGACCACTGAAATGTAAGTCGTCTAGGTTCTTTGGAGATTTTTTTGTAACCAAACAAAATCAGACGACTTAACTTTCAGTCGTCTCAGAAAACAGATTTCAAAGTCAATTGCAAAAATAATCTATGCGTTGACCAGACGACTTTGAGGTAAGTCGTCTACTGCCAGACGACTTTCCATGTAAGTCGTCTGACGAACAGATCTGGAAAAAAATTTGATTTCATACCTTAAATTAGTGAGATAACTTCCTTAGCACACATAAAGCTTCTCCAAGCACACCGAATCTCAAACGAAAGTGACCCACCCATAATCGTTAGCTTCTATGACTTTATGAACCATAAAAAATGTAAAATCAAAATCTTAGGTTTTTTTAGCTCAGTGTGGAGAGAAATTGAGAGATATGTTGTGTTTAGTTCATAAGAATGGAAAAAGAAGAAGGGTAACTCGATTTTGGGAGCATTAAGAGCTTCAAATTGGTTGTTCTTGGTGGTTAGGGTATTGATGACAATGACAATCTTGTAATTACTAGAAGATGATGAGGGTAAGAGAATAAAAATGTCATTTTCGAAAGAAAAAAAATTGATGGTATTTTCGTGAATTATATGAACTTGTGGGGTGAATAGGGCAAAACCAATTTTCAAAAAAAAAGGAGGTTAATTTTGTGTTTGACTTTAAGTTATAGGTCAATTCTGCAAAAAGCCCAAAAATAAAAACATAAATAGAAAAAAAAAATTTATCTTCTTAAGGTGTTGGGTAGCCATTCAGATTTATTCAAGTTAAAAATTTTGGAGTAAAGATTTCAGTTTCATTCGCTTTTTTAATAAATTTTGGTTTATTAAGGTTTAAAAATTTTGGAATAAATATTTCAGCTTCATTCGCTTTTTTTTTTTTATAAATTTTGGTTTCAGTTCGTTTCAGATCTTTTAAGTTCAGTTCAGATTCAAAAAATTGGTTTAAATTAATTTTAAAAGTTTACAATTCATCATATGCTTTAAATTTAAAATTTCTCAAAAAAAAAAATCCTTACCTATATAAATTTGAATAATGTATGCCAAATTACTTACCTTAAGATATAAATTTGTTTGGATTGAATATTTGGATAGATAATCAATCTATATTTCAACTATTTGTGGTGTTTTGAGTATTTTTTAAGCTATTTTGTACATTCATTTTTAACTATATGTATATACTTTCAAGTATTTGGACAATGTCAAAATATCTTATATATTTTGAATATTTTTATATATCCTAAATTTTAAAATAATCAATATACTTAGGTTTATAAATCTATTTCAGATACAAACAGGTATCCGAAATATTTTAGTTAGAATCAGGTTCGTTTTCGATTTTCTAGATACCAAAATTTTGAAACCGTTTGAATATTTAACCAATTTTGGTACAGTTCAATACTATTTTTTCCGAATCGGATTAGATACGTTCTTCGGATTTACATATTTTTCCCAGCCTTATCATATTATTTTACGTATCCTATATTTTTCAATCTTATCTGATTGCTATAATTATTTTTTTTCCATTTATAACCATTGTTGATTTCTCACTTATCCAAACTTTTTTCTACATATCAAAATCTAGACTTGATTACACTGAATACTAAAAAATCTATAAATTTATTATGAATTATAATAACTTTAAAAAAGAAATCAGTTTTTGATGGTAACAAATTGGGGGTAATAATGTGGAAAGTATAGCATGTCAAAAGAATAGTAGGCTAAAATCAAACTCAGTTATCCAGAAAAGTCTATTGATAAGAAGATTGAATGCTAAAATCTAGAATAAGAAAACCCACTTGGTAATTGAATAAAGTTTATCGACGTGGGAATTAGCTGGCAAAGAATATAATTTGGTCAAAAAAACGTGGAATGTTAAAAAATGGCCAATAAAAACCAGTTATCTAATTTTTTTTTTTTCTTAGAATTGCCGTAGTACGAAACAAAGAGGTACGTTTCTCTCTTCCTCAGCTTCTCCGTCCCTTTCGTCATTCCTCAGTTTCATCGATCTCCTTTTTCTGTTTTTTCTTCCTTTCGCACTTGTGTTTATAATCAATTGTATCGGATTATTGTTCAATACTATTTTTCCCTGCCAGAACAAGGAGAGATTTGTTCGGAGGGAAAGATAGAATTTGGATAATTCTTTTTGTTTTAATATGTTTTTGATTTACTGATTCCCTCCGATAACATCGCATGGAAAAGAAATTACGAAAAAAATTAAATAAATTGCGTTGACTTTATATTTGGTGGTTAAAGTTTGACTCGGTCAACGGAGTTTTAGGGCTGTGTTTGAAGGTTTAAGTTATACGCTTGGTTTGTTAGTGATTGATTCGTTAACATATGTTCTGTCTTAAGCTTCTATGTAATTTCTTCATTTCTATTGGTCAAGACTTTCTTTCAAGTTAGCTTTGGGTTTTGAATTGTCGTGTAATGTATATTGTGTTTCTGTTACATTGATAAGTATGTGTTTGGTTTCTATGCTAAAAAAAAATATGCAGAAAGCGTGTGAAGGCATTGATTGTTTGATGGAACAACCGAGTAACGATATCTCTCAAGAAGAAGCACGTGAGTCTCTCATTGCCATCTCCTACACTTCACCTGAAGAGGAGCAAGAGTCTATAACGTCCTCAGATGTGAAACCTGTCGTCACTACTACAACAAACGGAGTCGTCACTAAAAGAAACTCTGAAGATGCGGAAAAGCTCAGATCAGAGCTGATTTCTATCTCCTACGACGAGTCACCTTCACCCTCACCAGCTGCAGCTGTCTGATAGGAGTAACTGTACAGATCAAAGTCTTTTCCTTTCTCATGCAGACGACTTTGGTTTTGTTTGAAAGTTAGACCCTCTTCAACTATATATGATTGAAAATTGACGAAACTTTTTCTTCTCTGTGTTATTCTTAGTTAAAGCTCTCTTGAGACCCATCGAATGATTTTTAACCAAAACAGTATTACAGAGATACAAATTTGATACAGAGGTAGGAAACATTGAGAAGTAGTGAAAAGATTGAAACATTTAGCATGGGTCCTCTCTTGTTTTGCTTTTTGTTTAGGACATACTGGGAAAGACGAAGAAACCCTAGTGAGCAGCGTCTTCCTCTTCGCAGAACTTGGTGTATTCCTTTGGACCCATCAAGGATTCCAGCTCTGCGGGGTTGCTTGGTTTCACCTTTATCATCCAACCATCTTCGTAAGGGCTTGAGTTAATCTACTCAAATGAAAAACCAACAAATAAGTTTTGATACGCACCACACCACACACTTGGTTTAACTGTTCAGATGAAAAGAAAAACTTACCAAGCCAGGTGAATCAGCGAGCTTTGTGTTAACCTCGATGACTTCACCAGAGATTGGAGATATAATCTCACTTGTTGCCTTCACACTCTCCACTGCTCCAAAGTTTTTTTCTTTGGTCACTGAACTTTTTTCTTCAGGCAGCTCCACAAACACAACTTCTCCTAAATGATCCTGCACATCATCAAGCATTTTTATATAACCTCTACTTTTCAGAGAGTAATCTGATCTAAACAAGTTCTCTGATGAGCTCTGGTTTTTGTTACCTGGGCATGGTCACTGATGCCAATAGTAGCCACTGAGCCTTCATGTTTCACCCACTCATGTGAATTTGCATACTTAAGTCCTTCCAACACTTCAAACCCAAAACACTTTTAAGATAATTAAAGAGTCCTAAAACAAGAGCAATGCAACACACAAGTTGTGTACAAGGATGACGATGTTGTTGTTTTTCTTACCTGAGGAGAAGCATCTGGAGATGGAGAAAGCTGGAAGGAGATGAGATCTGGATGCAGAAGAAGAGAGCTTGAGAGCGTTTGCTGTAGAGGAAGCCCACATTCTCAGTGCCATTTGTTTCTGTTTGCTTTCTTTCTTTTGCTTTGTTCTGTTTTCTTTCTCAAAGGGAAGTGGGAAGATGGTAAAGAGAGCTCTTAGTGGACTTTGTTAACTTTAGTGCTTTCTATCTTTAGATGTATGGCAGAAAACAAAGGCCTCATCTTAATGTCATCGTCAGGAAATAATGTGACCCAAACCTTCCCCACAATTCAGAAGGTTTCGACTATAGTCCTTTTGGAGGGGAAATGTTTAAAAAGGAACAACTAATTGGGTTTATTGTATCAATATTGGATCTTGTTGGCGTTTTTAGAAAATTAATACATGACATTATATGTTTGGATTGAAAGTTGAAACAGATAAAAACTAGATTAGACCTCAAGCCTCTCCGTATACCAACTCTGTGTTTTAGATTTGGAAAAAAATCCTTCTACTTTTTGCTCAATTACTTGTAGCAGAAGGAAAAGAAAATAAACCAAGACTCAGATTTGTATTTTCTTGTATCAGGTACTGTATAAGTTTCATTAGTGTACTTATTACTTGTTTAGGTTTTGAATTTTGATCCATCTTCTTTTGGTTACTAAGAAGTTATGTTCCATTGGATCTACATGTTTTCAGTTCAAACTCAGTTATATGCTAGTGGTTTCTATTATGTGTTATCAGAGCAGAATATTTTTGTTTATAAATTAATCTGATTGGAATAAAGTTGGACATGTTTTTCATGATGTTAATTACTCTTGCATTAGTCAACTTTTTGACATGTGTTCCATGATGTTTTGTAAACTAGTAATTGCTTTTCACTTTTCAAAAATCATGTCATTGATCATCTTTGTCTTACCCATAGCTGCAGTTGTAGGAAGAAAATGTCTTACCGATCGACCTCTCTCGTGAAGGGTCTCAGTAGAATCACTGCCACGTTTCGAATTTAGAATCTGATGTACAATTTTCAAGCCTAAACTCGTGACGGCTATCCACATCGATGTGACTACGCGGTTGGGCAGGTGATGGATGCAATGCACACTCCGGTCTACTTTGAGACATACGATGTAAAGGGAAATATGAATCATATGCCGTGGAAAGTGGTGGACTCAATACGGAAGAACAAAGTCTGCTTGAATGGCAGACTCAAGACTTTCTTATGTGGTACTTCAAAGAATGGGCTTAACCTCTTTGTTGATATGCCTTGAATCTAGATGTTACATCACATACATCATATCGACTCGGTTGCATCAAGTTATTATGGATGTTACATTTGATCGTGGGTTTAGGCCCATGAGTCCATAAAGTCTAGGGTTTTAGATACATGATTCTACTATATATATATCTTGTATTCAAAGTAATCCTAAACTTGCACTTTATAAGCTCAATATCGCCTACAATAATAAGATCTCTCTTTGCCCGTGGACGTAGCCTTAGGGGTGAACCACATTAAGTATATATGTCGTAGTTACATCACTTTTATTCATTAGTTTTCCGCATCTGTTCCTTCTCACATCCGTCACAACAAATTGGTATCAGAGCCAGGTTAGGGGTTGGTGATCTGGTGAAAAGATGTTTGGAATAATCGCGAAGATTGACAAGTTTGGTGGCAGAAATAGTTTCAGTCTTTGGCATATATAAATTCAGGCGTTGATGAATCAATAAGGCATCTGGGAACCATGTCAGAGAAGAAATCTAAAACAGCTGATTTGGAGGCTCTGGAAGAGAAGGCATTTTCAACAATTTTGTTGTGTCTGGCAAACGAGATTATCATCGAAGTGTCGGATGAGAAAACGGCTGCTAATTTGTGGTAGAAGTTGAAGGATTTGTACATGAAAAAGTTTCTAACGAATAAGGTACTTCTGAAGCAACGCCTCTATGCCATGCGTATGCAAGAAGGTATTGAGCTTCGCGACCATCTTGGCAAGTTACATTCGATATTACTGAAGCTGAGTAACATTGATGTTAAGGTGGAAGATGAAGACGCGGCACTAATCATGTTGGTATCTCTGCCGAACTCCTTCGAGAACTTTGTGCAATCATTCATTGTTGGAAAAGATACAGTGAAACTGGAAGAAGTTAGGTCGGCGCTTCATAGTCAAAAATTGCGCCATAAGACATCAAACTCAGGGACAGACAATCAAGCATCGAAATTGTTTGTCAGTGGTGTGAAGGGACATGGGAACATAAGTACTTCAAAAGATAAGAAGTCGTTTCCAAGGGGTCCTAAACCATCTGATATTTGCAACTACTGCAAAGAGAAGGGACATTGGAAGTTAGATTATCCCAAGATGAAGGAGCAGCAGTTTGGATCTGTTGCAGTAGCCGAGGATGAAACCAAGTATGACAACGACATTGCTCTTGTTGTGCACGGACACACACACTCTTTTGATGTGTGAAATTTTGATACGAGAGCATCCTACCATATGACACCGAGGAAAGAGTGGTTTCTGAGTAAACATAGGTACTTGACATCAAGATTAAGATGGCAAACAATTTGTCTGCAAGATTGATGGGATCGGCTCAATCAAGCTCATGACACATGATGGTAAATTCTGAACATTGAGAAAAGTTAGGCATGTTCCATCAATTACGAAGAATTTGATATCCGTGAGTCTTCTGGACAGTAGAGGGTTCAAATATTCGGGTGGCAATGGAGTTTTGAATGTCTATAGGGGTTCAGATGTGATTCTGAATGGTTTCATGAACGGTAAAACGGTGACCGGTTCAGCAAATGTCGCATCGCCAGAGATCCCAGAGGAAGATATGACTAAGCTATGACATATGAGGCTTAAACATATGGGTGATCATGGGATGCACTATTTGTATAAGCAAGATCTGCTTCGTTGTGTATTGGTTTAGAGTTCTGCTCGGAAGAGTTCAAATAGTCTTGTAAGAATGCAACAACTGCCAAGCATCTTACATATAAAGGAACACCACAGCGGGATGGTGTTACAAAACAGATAACCAAGATAATGCTAGAGAGAGTAATGTGCATGCTCTCGAGTGTTGGTTTAGAGAAGCGGTTTTGGACTAAAGCAATTAACACGGCTTCCTACTTAATAAATATCGGTCCCCACACAAGAATCGAGTGCATGATACCTTCTGAGTGTGGTCAGGTAGATCTACTGAATATTTACTTTTAAAATTGTTTATGGAGTATGTGGGAACCGAAATTCGCACTGTCGATTTCCGTTTAAATAAGGAAACTAGGAAAACCCTAATTTCTCAGAGGTCCCGGATCTCTGCGAGAGCCAACGACAAGTGATCGAATATATGCGGAAATCATGAAAAGATAACAAACGAGTTTAGAGAAAACAGTAGATCTTATTTCGAGTCCGCGTAAGAGCGTTGCGATCATAAAAAGGGATCATAAAAGCTTTGGCCGCAAAGGCTGTCAGCGAGTTACTTAGTTCTAGCAGCCTAAAAGCTCAAACCTATATGAGTCGCAGCTCGATAACAAAAGACGAAAAAGATAAATAAAAGGTTTTTGATTGATTTCGGACTGAACCTTGTTAAAGGCTGCCTACGTACCCCTTTCGAGGATCAAGCCGAACGTAGTTCAATTGATAGAGCTGGACAAGAGATCGAACTGCCTGGGCGAGTTCGTCTAGTAATTGAGTGCCAGTCATAGAAACCGAACTTGTCGAGAATAAAGCCTAAAGTTTCTAAGTGCAGAGAATTCCGAGTCTAAAAAGCTCTCTCCCTCTTGCTCCTCGCCTAGGACTCCTTATATACTAGCTCCAAGGTCGGTTTACGCTTTTACTCTTCTGTCCTTAAGCCGTCATAGCATAAAAATGGAGATATTCTATTTTTCCCGATCTTCACAATTATCTTCAAAACTTCTGTATTTATCCGCGGAAACTTGACATTTATCCTTCCTTGTGGACCAAGCGTAAACCAGGCTGTGGTTTACGGGCTTTTGGTTAGGAAAATCATAGGATGGGCCTCGAGTCGTGTTTTGGGTCCCTTTGGGCCGTCTTCCGACTCGACACGTTTACTACGAGTTTTCCGCGGTTTCTAATCCGCGAAGTTTGATCGATGAATTAGAATGGCGGGAAACATGGACTGAGCTTGCTACGGTCTTCGGGAGATAGCATTCGAAGGTTTTGACGAGAATGCAAGAACTGGTGTCGTATTGACGTTCGGAAAGGTTCAATCGCTACACAACGACCGAACTTTGGCTCGAGTCCGGTCGCTTCATAGCGACCGAGCGGGACGAGCCCTCGGTCGCTACGTAGCGACCGAGCTTTGGCCCAAGCTCGGTCGCTACGTAGCGACCGAGCGGGACGATCGCTCGGTCGCTACGTAGCGATCGAGCTTGGCTGAGCTCGGTCACTACGTAGCGACCGAGCTTGGCTGAGCTCAGTCACTACGTAGCGACCGAGCGGGACGATCGCTCGGTCGCTACGTAGCGACCGAGTTTTGGCTCGAGCTCGGTCGCTACGTAGAGCGACCGAGCGGGACGATCGCTCGGTCGCTACGTAGCGACCGAGCTTGGCTCGGACTCGGTCGCTACGTAGCGAACGAGCGAGATGGATGCTTGGTCGCTACGTAGCGACAGAGCGAGATGAACGCTCGGTCGCTACGTAGCGACCGAGCTTGGCTTGAGCTCGGTCGCTACGTAGCGACCGAGCGAGACGGATGCTCGGTCGCTACGTAGCGACCGAGCGAGACGGATGCTCGGTCGCTACGTAGCGACCGAGCTTGGCTCGTGCTCGGTTGCTATGTAGCGACTGAGCAGGACGGACGCTCGGTCGCTACGTAGCGACTGAGCTTGGCTCGAGCTTGGTCGCTACGTAGCGACCGAGCTGTGTGCATGCTTGGTCGCCGCGTATCGATCGAGCTTGGCTTGTCCGCGGTCTGATTTCCATACTCGAGCTTGTCCGCGGCCTATTTGGATACATGTCCGTTGCCTTCGGAAAATCGGTATTTAGTGGTACGATTGAGATTTGAACGATATTTTACTGCAAGGCTGTTCGTAAAGATATCTTTACGAAGATTACTTTTCGTAAAAACGGTTATGCTGACTTTTACGGACTTTCAGGCATTGATCTTGTCGTGACCGATTTTGACCCCAACAGAGTACGTAATGGAGTCAAGGGATACATGATCTGGTCTCCAACAGAAAAACAAGTGATTCTAAAAGGGAATGTTGTCTTCGATGAAACATGTATGGTTAGAAGCTCAGGGTCCAGTTTTGAAGCAGAAAAAACGTAGCACTGATAAACTGGTGGAGCTGCAAGATGATCGTGAAGTGATCGATGTGCATGAACACACAGAAAATCAAGAGGAACGTGTAAGAAAAAGTTCAGTTGGAGTCTACGTAGACTCAACCGCCGGATGTTACAGAGCATAACATTGCAAAGGATCGACCTAGAAGGGTTGATGTCAAGCCACCAGAGAGATATCGCTTTGACGATATGGTGGTTATGCACTTCGGGTTGCAGAGAAAGTGGATGTGTCATCTACTTACATAGAAGCTGTTTCTAGTCCTGAGTCAGAGAAACAACATGTTGCAAAGTCATCAGAAGAATCATACTTGGGATCTGGTCACATTACCATCAGGGAGAAGGGATGTTACATGCAAGTGGGTCTTCAAGATTAAGGGTGGAGCATCACTGACAAAATAAGTTAAGTATAAAGCTCAGATTGTTGCAAGAGGTTTCAGTCAGGGAGAGAGAATAGACTACAATGAGATATTCTCATCGGTGGTCAGACATACTTCAATCAGAGTGTTGCTAGCGCTGGTAGCATGCACGTCAGGAATTGGAGCTTGAGCAATTTGATGTGAAGACAGTGTTTCTTCAGGGAGAGCTAGAGGAGATATACATGACTCAGCCAGATGGTTGTCAAGTTTCCAGAAAAGATGTTTATGTGTGTACGATTCAGAAGTCACTTTGTGGTTTTAATCAATCTTCCAGACAATGGTACAAGAGATTCGACAGCTATATAATCAAGTTTGGCTACATCAGAAGTCCTTGTGATTGGTGAGTCAACATGTGTAAGTTGAAGGACGTGACGTTCATCTGTTTGGTACTCTACGTGGATGACATGGTGATAGCTGAAGAGAAGTGTGAAATCGAGAAGCTGGAGCTTCTGGGTTTTGAAGTTGAGATGAAGGATTTGGGTGCATCAATGAAGATTCTAAGGATGGAAATCTTTAGAGATAGGGAGAAAAAGTTTTTCTTGTCACAGAAGGCCTACAGTATTGAAGTGTTGACAAGGTTCGTGATGTCTTCAGGTAAATCTATCAGTACTTTTGCATTGCAAATATTCATCTCACAATGTATATGGTTTAGCCTGTTGGGGCATTTTTTTCGCAAGGACATTTGATCTGCAAGAATATATGGTCTGTTGGGATATCTAACCCATTGGAGCATCTAGTTCAAAAGAGCATCTGGTCCGTTGGGGCATTTGGTCCGAAAGGATTTCTGACCCGTTGTGGCATCTGGCCCGTTGGGGCATTTGGCCCGTTGGGGTATCTGATCCATTGGGGCATCTGGTCCGTTGGAACATCTTGTCCGCTAGGACATCTGGTTGATGACGTACATCTGGTTATAGTTGAACATCTGGCCATTAATAATTACCCACAAATGCAAAAATTAATTATTTTAAAAATTATTTAACAGACAAAAAATAATTAATAAAGTTATAAGTAAAAGTGATAATCTTAAAATCCAATAAAAAAAATTAAAAAATAAAAACAATAACAAAATAATAACAAAAACCGAAAACAATGAAGTTTATGGCATGACTATTATTTTTTCTTATGTGATGCCATGATTTCAATAAATAGAAACTAGAGGGGTTAACAGGTTTATCGTCAATATATATAACGTTGACAAATTATTGTAAAAACAAAATTGATTAGTTTGTTTGTGATTAGTTAGGATGTATCTAAATCTAATTTAATTTTTTAAATTAAATTATCCAACCGTAATCGTCCGCAACCGCAAACACTCGTGGAAAAGAACTTTTGATTTTTAGCGCTAAAAAGTGGTTCGGAACAGAATAAAGCGGTTTATATAATTGTTTCGAAACGTTATCAACTTCCCACAAAGCGGTTTATATTATAAATCTCTACGGGGACATAATTGCAAACATTTCTACTGGTATTTATGGAAGAGGCAATGTTTACATTATTTTTTGGTAAAGTTTTGTTAATTAGATTAACTAAATATACTAATTATTATTTGCTTCAGTTTGGTAAACTCTTATGTGAATTAACCTAATCGACAACTGAACTGAATTATTAACTAATTAGATTAACTAAATATTATAATAATATTAAAAGTTAATATATTTAACCATTTAACCTAAATAATTAAACATAATTTTGTAAATTTTACTTATAAATGAATAGAAGAACATAACTGACAATAAAATGAAATAAAATAATATGAATCTTAATACACTATCATCAAAACCGAAAAAATACCTATGATATTTGTATAAGGTTGAAAGATAATATTATAAAATTATTAGATTACAACCTCTACATATTTATTGTGATATTTTGCTTTACGTTCAAAGATGAAGAAATTGTTAATTTAATGTCAAATGATAATTTGTTTTATGTTTTATAAATTATATTTTCGTAACCAAAGTAGAACAAAACTAAAAACTAAATCGATTGAACAGAAAAAAACACAAACAAAACCATACCAAACCGAACACAAACCAAACCAATTGCGTTTGACTTCGACTAAAATTTTCATATACCCAAACAAACCAAATCTAACCTAACCTAACAGAACCTGAATTTAAACTGAAATGCCCATTCCTAGTTGAGATACTGGCTAAAGAGACGTAGAGCCATGGAGTTAACATCACTCGAGTGTTATTCAATACTTTGATTAATGGGTACTACAAAAAAAGGTAGGATTGATTATGCATGGAGGGTTAATGATGTGATGGAGAAGAAGTGGGTTTGCGCTGATGGTTATACTTGTAACACGATTGCTAGAGGCAAAGCAGTGGTTGTTCACGATGATTGATAGAGACGTGAAGCCTAACACAATTACTAATACTAATTTGATCGATAGATACTACAAAGAAGGTAACCGTACGGAGGCAAAAAAACACATTCAAGTGATTGGCATCAAAAGAGAACATCAAACCTAATGTTGTCACTTTACAATGCGATGATCACAATGCGTAAGGCAAACATGGGAAAGTAAAGGAAGCAACAAGGGCATTGGTCTTGTTGAATCAGAAGCGTTGCTATCCACGTGAATCAACCAATGTACATTGAACTCGCCTTGGTAAGAAAGTAAAGCGGCTTGACTTTTCTTTAACCTCTAGTTAGAAGTCAAAAGAGCCAATCTTCTCCTGCCTTCAACCTTGATCTCCAAGCCTAAGAAATCGATATTTTAATCCTCTGTTTATTTCTGATTAAAAAAACATATCTTTCGACAAAATAAATAAATAGAGGCGCAAAGAGAGAGAGAGAGGAATCAACAACAACATACAAGGAAAAAAAAAGGAAAGAAGATGAGTTTTCTGGGAGGGAGACTCGCGGGAAAAGAAGCAGCCTACTTTTTCCAAGAATCCAAACACGCCGTTAACCGCATCGCCGAGAAATCTCCACCCACCGGCAAAAAGCTTCCACCTCCTTCTCCGGGGGGTATTCAACCGGACGTTCTTCCGGAGATTCTGCGCCATTCTCTTCCTCCTAGACTCTACGGCCCTCCTCCCGACCCTTCTTCCCTCTCCCAGTTCTCAAAATGGAATCTCCCGTCAGACCCAAACGCAGTCGTTTCTATTTCCCCTGACGTCTTGAATCCTCTCAGAGGCTACGTTTCTCTTCCTCAGGTCACCTTTGGCCGCAGAAGGTTCCAACTTTATCCAACTCGGGGCTTCGTAGTATCTAGAAAGATTTTGATATTTGATCCGGTTTTGGATTGCAGATGGGATATACCGGAATCTGAGAGTTCGGTTTTGGCGTCAACAGCTAATGAATTGAGAAGAGACAGATACGGAACTCCTGTTAATCCCGACAAGTTGAGAGCTGCTGGTGAAGGGCTTCAACATAGTATGTTCACTTCTCTCCTTTTTTTAATGAAAACTGGAGAGTTCTCTTTTTTTTTGGTAGTTGCTAAGCTTCATGAGTATCTTTCTGAATGTTTTTTTTATGAACAAATAATCTAAATGTTTCATTTTCAGGCTTTCAAAACTTACATCAGGCAATTTTGGTTAAGTTTTAGTACTCTGACTGTCTTTCTGTGCTGGTGCTTTATAGTTACAAAATGTTATTCCAGAGATGGTGTTTGAGGTGTATATACAAAACCAGTCTGTTAAAAGAGACCGAGATATAGTAGGACACAGATGAGTCTTTTGTCTGATTCGTAAACCGCCCTTTGATTTTCTTGTATCTGTAGTTGGAAAAGCATTTGCAGCCGCCACTGTTATCGTCTTTGGCTCAGCCACATTGGTTTTTGGAACGGCAGCCTCAAAGCTTGACATGCGTAATGTAAGTTTGCAGATGATTCTTTTGTTCATAGATAAATATTTGGGATTCACATTTTTAAATCTTATCATTTTGCTTTCTGGTAGGCTGATGACATAAGAACCAAAGGCAAAGATCTGTTTCAGCCTAACATGGAGTCAATGAAGGAAAAAGTAGAGCCCTTAAGAACTTGGGTAAATGTTAAAACCAATGCTTTGCATGTTCATCTTCTTGCCACAGAGTTGGGTCACAATCATTGATACTAACACTAAAGATTTTATAATCTCAGGCCGAAAACATGTCGAGGAAGTGGCATATTGAGAGTAACGATAGTACTATCAAGGAGAAACCAATCTTCAAGGAGCTTTCGAGGATTCTGGGACCCAAAACTTGAAAAGGATGAGACTTTGTATATTATATTGATAGAGAATTCCTGTGTAAGATGAAATAAAGTCTTGTAAAATATCAGATTGTGATGTAAGATTGTAACAAGTTTCAATGTTTGATTAAAAGTTGATGTAGTTCTGTATACCATCATAAAGTTTTAATTAGTTTGCAGTGTTTCTATAATAAATGGGATCAGGCATAAGCTAACAGATCTTGGTGGTAGTTTTAATCACTTACAAGCGTTGATGGCAATCCTCTGGATGACTCCTCTTTTCAGAACGCCATGGAATTTGTACATGAGCATCCCAGCCAGATTCCATTTTATGGTCTGCGAGGTTCTGATATAGTATTCAGCTTTAATCGCCTCTGACCCATGGAGACCGTTCAGAAATGTAAGAGCTCAAGATTAAGATGTTCCGTAATTGCGGTTTCTGCAGAAATCTTCATATCCAAGACACCGGTGGATTGTATTCCGTTGCAGTAAAATGAGTTTAGGTACCTTCTAAATTATCTAGTGTAGCTGTCCCACATAGTCCTGGTTACCTAGTGTAACTGAAAGTCATCTAGAATATGTTTAGACTTCTTTTTTCTTTTTCTTGAAACACATGTTTAGACTTCCAACTTCATTTTTTTCTTCTTGAAACACATGTTTAGACTTCATAGTCCATCAATAATCTTTGTGTCATTTAGCTTGATCTAAAATTTAGAAGCTGTTTTACATTGATATTAGTTTTAGTGTTTTATATTTGAAACAATTTAAGAAGTTTGTAATTTATTTTACATTAATCAAATTTTGTTTGAACTGATATTAGATAGGAATTAATTCATATGATTTTAAATATTCTTGTATTGATTTATTTAGTTTACATGTTTGATGGAAATCATAAAAGAAATAATTCACAACAAACTCTAACATAAATCCTTTTACAAAAAAAAAAACTCTTAACATATAATCAAATAATATACTTTTTACTAATTTTTCATATATCTTGTCGGCATCCAATTTTTAGTATTTGTTTTTAAAAAGTTAAATATATATTGACTGAGTTTTTCTATTTTTGAACTATTCATTTTCGTTTTATAAATTAGTACTAACTGAATATTATAACCCATTAGACGAAAAGTAACTATATTGGATTGGTTCGGTCGGCCGACCAAAAAAAAAAGGATTGGCTCAGTCGGAACAAAACAAAACCGATTGGTTTTACTCATGAAGCCCTAGGTTCTTAAAAGTTTCTATTTCTTTTCCTCAGTACTTTTTGTCTGCGCCCAGTTGTTCGTCTGGGAAGGAACGAATCTGAAGTTGTGGAACATGGAACCATGGTAAAACTTTCTCTGTTCGACTGTCTTTTTGCTCTTACAATCAATCCTACTTTTAACAGTTGTTGACAGTAAGCTGCAAACTCTGACTCTTAAATCTTAATATTTTCCTTGTTTGATTTTATAGTTTGAGGAAGCGATATGTTGTGAGGGAGGACAGAATCAGTTCGTTACCGGAACCTTTGATTCTGCAGATATTGTCTTTACTCCCAACAAAACTTGTCATAGCCACAAGTGTCCTCTCTAAGCGATGGCGGTCTGTTTGGAAAAAAGTACCGATTCTCCGGTTCGAATCCAAAGGGAACATACAGAAATTCGCAGAGAATGTTTCCATGTCGTTGCTTTCACATAAATCTCCGGTCTTGGAGACTCTTCATCTGAAAGTGAACGATAGATGCGAGGATGTATACATTGGAATATGGGCTGGAATTGCAGTTACACGCCATGTGCGTGAGCTCGAGCTGGATCTCGGTTATCTTTGTGGCAACCCAGTCAGGTTCCCGAGCTGCTTGTTGTGTTTTGACACACTTGAGACGTTGAAACTCAAGCACTACATTCTTCTAGATATTCCCTCTATGGTATCTCTCAAGTCCCTTAGAACTCTTCACCTTCATTCTGTGGTGTACAAAGACAGTGAATCGGTTCGTAACCTTTTCGCTAGCTGCCTTAATCTTGAACATTTGGTCGTCCAACGAGGTTTCCACTATAATGATGGAGTGAGATTCGTTATTGAGTCTCCATCTCTCAAGACATTATTGGTTTCTGGCGGCGAGACTTATGGAAAACAGAATGGGGGCTATGTGATAAACGTTCCGTCTTTGCAACACTTGACTATTCAAATGTTAAAAGGTTATGAGTATTGTCTGATTGAGAACGCGCCTGAGCTAGTAGACGCGAATATTATAAATGTTTCTCATACAACCAATGAGACTATTATGGGGTCTCTCAAGTCAGCCAAACGTCTTTCCCTGGACTTATCACCTTTGCAGGTAACTTTGCCGGGTTGAATTATTTGTTGTTGTTCCCTTTACTAATAAGTGTCTCATGATAATAGATTGCATATCCTACTGGAATGGTCTTCCATCAGCTGGTATCTCTTGAGATGTATACACATAAAGTGGCGTGGTGGAATCTACTTGCGCTCATGCTTGATAGCTCTCCTAAACTACAAGTTCTGAAGCTTATTGACGTAAGCCATTTTATTATTTGTTAGGTAACTAATGTTGATGGTCTCTCGTTGGGGCTAATTTTGAAGATATACACACTGCATTTTCCCTTGTGTAGCGTTCGTCTCATCAGCCAAAGCTGGTTTCTGACAAGAAAGATATGCCCCCCGGGAAATGGAATCAACCAGAGAATGTCCCTGAATGTTTGTCGTCTCATCTCGAGACATTTGTATGGACAAGACCTGATTGGATAAGAGAAGAGGAGAAAGAAGTGGCTAGATACATTCTAAGCAATGCACAACAGTTGAAGAAGGCAACTTTCATCATCGATCCCATTGAACCGAAAAGGCTTTTCAGGTTAGCAAAAAGACGAGAGATGCTCAACGAATTGCCTGCTGTGATCATGGCTTCCAAGTCATGCAACCTTGTTGTTGAATCTGAATGATTTTATATGTATCACTCTTTTTTATCGCATACGTTTGCGGTGTTTAGATGGATTTATATTGGTTTTGAATATGTTTTATTGCAAAACTTTTGGTGGAGACCTCAGCATCCTTTTTCTCAACTTCACAACATGCATATATTTTAAAGGGTGTGAGAGAGAGTCTCTCGGGTGTTTCTCTTGTAAACAGTGATCTTGCAATACAAACCGTACTCTTTTATTATTCTCAGATTGTTCTTCCTTTTTGATAAAGATAACCACATAATATAACACGACATATGTTAATATTTTGTAACTAAGAAGAGTTTAGTTAATCTAATCTCACATTAGTCATTTCAGCAAATTTTGAGAACTTAAACCTAAAGTGGAATTGAATCACACCTGAGTTATCTATACACGTCATGTTTGTGATATCACATTTTAAAGCGAAGCACATTCTAACGTTTTTACTTCAAATTTGTTCTCAAATTATTAGTGTAATTGTAATCTAATACAAAGAAGCAATATAAGGGCTACAAAAGACCAAGACATCGTCAAGAGTAACCTTACTTTCATCTCCAAAGATAGATTCCTTCCCATCTTTCCTCTTAGCGTATGACAGACCCAGTCTTGATTTAGCCATCCTCAAATCACCAATCCCTGAGTTCGTATCCGGACCCGCAAACCCGCCCATCACGGGCGCTAAAGGAGGTCCAATAAGAAGTCCGTCAGCTCCAAACTGAGGCCCTCCGCGTGCATAATCAAACAGAGCCGCTCCACTTCCTCCAACCTTAGGAAGTACGATTGGTTCATCGCTATCGTCGAGCCAATAGAAGAGGAAAGCGTCGAATGTATCGTAATAATCATCAGTGCTTCGATAGCCTTCAGGGCTAAACCCGCCGAACTTGAAGGACATGTCGTTGGTGTAAGCTATGATTACACATGGACCTTGGAAATCGCAACGTTCGTGGAACTTTGTAGCACTAAACCCATCGATGCTTGCTTTGTAGCAACATTTCAATTCTCTTCCTAACGATTAAAAAGAATTTCAGATAAAAACAAGCTTATTCACACGGATTCAACGAGTCTTATAGAATGAAAAATGCATTATATATATATATATTACCCTTTAGGAAGGTCTTGTTTACCAACGAAAGAGAGAAAGGAAGTTGGACGTCGTCATGGTAGACCAGTTTCTGCGGCGACCGGGGATTGTCTATTTTCTCGCCAGAGTTCCAACCAAATAAACTGTTGTAAGGACTTCTCTTCAAGATCTTGAAAGAATGAATTGGGTTTGAGATGGCACACGAAGCCATTTCTTGCAAATAACGGCCACAAGAACAAAACTAGACAAAGTAAGCGTTCATGATTGCGGTAATCTAGAACTTGTGGTTGTCATTTGTTTTTACTGACAAGTGTCGGTTCGACCAAACCAAACTTAAAACCATAATCGTAGTCACGATTTAAACAAACCAAACCATTTCAAGTTTTTACTTATTTGTTTCCTTCTACTCTAATTGAAGATAACCTTTAACAAGATTAGGTCGAAAAAGTTTCCATCACGATCACAATTTTTTTTTTTTGTACATCGTAGAAAACCTTTTTCCAAATAAAATAAAATACCAAGTATAAAAAGCTTTGCCGAAGAAGCTAAGCATTTATTTTTTTTGAACTTGCAAAGTAAAACCTGAAGTTGTGGTGATGCTCTCTTTAAATCCCAAAGAGAAGCTATCTCAGTTTTCACGAGGTTGCTCCAAAGATATGGATTCGCTGCTGAACCACAGCTCTGCAGCAAGGACAAGTGACTTTGCCTCCGCCACCGTTGTTGCTCGAGAAGAAATTATCGCTGCAACTACCACACACTACTTGATGCGCACACGGAAGAAACACCACCGAGACTTCATCTTTCATACAGATTATGCATTCCCTATCATTGTTTGCTTCACTCTCATAAGACCCTTCAAGCCTATCTAGTTCTTCAAGCAGCTTAGCTATGTTTTCTCCTTGAGATCTTTCGGGTTCCCAAACATTGCTGGATAAGTGGCTTGAGTCAGTATCTGAAGAGGCTTTGAGCCGAGACAGCTCTTGCTCAAGCCTTTGGTGATCGTCTTTGTGCCGTTGGAAGTCTAGTTCGATCTTTAACCTGAGAGTCTCCAGCTTTCTCTTGTTGTGTGCCTCAGCTGCTTCTTTTGAGCGTTGTTCTTCCTCCACTTGTGCCAGAGCTTGCTCCTTGGCTTTCTGTTCCTCTACCCTTTTCGCCTGCCAATAACATATTAATCTAAACGTAAAGAGAATTCGATAGACTAACTAATGTTTCAAATAGAGAATGTACCCACAGCTTAGAGAGAGATAAACCTATCTCATGAATCTTATTAAGAGGCATAACAAATCCTTTAGCCAGGTTTCAAACTGATTCTCCCAAAGATGGTATTCATATCACATACCCCTAGCCAAAAAGAAATGTGGGAGATGCAGACTATACCTCTTGAATGATCTTTGACATTAATTTGGCATAAGTAACGACCTACCATCTAAAGACAGTACAATATTGGTAACTAGATGCACCCCTCAAGTGAGAGTTGTAACGATCTAGAGAGAACTGAAAACTACCGTACCTCAATTTCCTTTTCATCCTGTGTTATCTGAGCTAATGACTTATAAAGGGCTTTGATCTTTTCTTTCTCAGCTGTAATCTCATCCTGCAGCTTCAACTTCTGCTTCTCCCATGCCAAAAGCTTCTTCATGCACTTCTTCTCCTTCTTTGATTCTTCCGTGCACGCTTTAATTGATTCTGATGCACTTAACTTGAGACCCTCCCTCTCTGCTCGGATCTCTGCATTTTGATTCTCAAGCGTTCTTACAATTGCATTAGCTGTGTCACGCTGACAGGTAGCTTTTCTAACAGCGTTTTCCAACTCGGACAATCTTTTCACGGTCGATTCGTCAACAGCTTGTTTCCCCTTTTTCAACATCTGGATACTTTCTCTCTCGCTGTTCAGTGATTTGAGCTCGGTGAGTTCATCGCTGACCTTTTGGGCAGCTTGCATTGCCTTCTTCTGAGCCCACTCTTTCCTTTCCTTCAACTTCTTCTCGAGATCCTTGACCTGATGAAGCAGTGTGACTATCACACCATCCTTATCATCCTCACCAACAGATTCCAGATTATCATCAAGGTTCAGGTCACGAAACTTCTCCAACACCGAACCGACACTTTCTTCACTCTCCACATGTGTAGGATCGGCCCCCTCACCGCTAGTTCCATCATCTATCTTCTTCTGCTTCATACTAGCACGAAACCCAGCAGCAAAGGCAGCGACATTCCGCTTCAACAAGGACTTCATGGTTGGAGAAAGATTAAACCTCCTGGGACACTCGATCTCCCTCTGCAATTTCAACTCAGCATTGTTCATAGAAAACCCTTTACCAGAAAACTCAGGCCCTCCTCCGTTCCCAAAATCCCAACCTCCATGGAAACGGCACAAGGCAGGCGCCATAAAACCAGCAAGATCTAAGGTACCTTCTCCATGGCTATCTTCCTTAGCACAACAGGTTCCCCTGTTTGGAAGATCCATAGTACTCGCCTTACCAACATGAAGCTCACTCATCAACAAACACCACATAGCATCACCTTTACTGAAACTAGGTCTGACTTGTTGCAGCAAATAAACCATACCATCAAGGGAATACTCCTCCAAATCTCTCAAATCGGTAAAACCAGTCTCTGACTGATCACCGTTGCTGCTGCTGCTGCTATTCAAATACGACAAAGAGTTATTCACAATGTTCTTCAAAACATCAGATTCACCATAGCAGTGGCCGTTACTCAAAACGGCTCTCATGGCCACGCTTTCCTCACAGCCCAAATCAATGAGCTTGGAGACAGCTTGGTCGTACAGAAACTCCAAATGTTTGAGCAAGATCTCCTGGAGATTCTCCTCCGTGCAGTAACCCCACACGCTCTCCTCGAAACCAGTCCCGCTATGGACGCAACAGGCCCCCGAGGTGGAGCCAGTGAGACCTGGGTGATACACAAGGTTCTTCAGGCTCGACTCAACGATGGATTTCGACAGAGCAACCCTATCCAGATCGAGCTCGGGTTTGTACGCGGGTCGGATCTTCCGTGCCGCTCTCACGTGCTTATCTCTTACCGTACAACCCATCTCCTTCCTCTATCTGCATCAATTGAAAAAAAAAAAACAGATAGATTCGAAAATTGGATGGTTACCAACCACAGACATGACCAGATTCAATTATCAGAAATAGATGGATCGTAAACGAAGATTCGACGATGGAGCTGCAGAGATTCGAAGAAACTTACTGATCGGCGATGGCTCGGCTGAGAAGATGAGAGAGAGGCAAAAGGTTACGCTGAGAGAAACTTTGTTCGGTTTCTTACATTTCTGGCGGCGTAAGCGGTGCCACTTTATATATTCGTGGGCCTTAGCCCATTCAGTGACCGAATTTATTTGGCCCAAAACATGCAGACTAAACACGACACCGGTTCATCTTATCTTATCCAATCCAAATTGATAAATCCCGATGAGGAACCTTTAGTTCATGTGTAATTTACAACAGTGTCATTTCCTATGTGTCACCACCACCACAACCTCTCTCACCAATAATAGTCAAAAACTTTTAATTTACTAGCCTAATTACAACAACTACCATTAGTCATTATATGCTATAAGCTTTTTTTTTATTGACTAACCAAAAATACAATATCTACGATTAATGTTTTCGTATTATTATTTTCCATGTTATATTACACAGATTATTAATCAATACAAATTAGAATTACTCATCGATGAATCACTGATATTTGAGTAGGTCTATCATATGGTTTTAGGAGCATGAAAAATACAACTTCTAACTTTAAGGCTGACATGTACTAATTCAAAATATTATTTAAAAATCATTATAAAACTTAGTGGCTTGATATCATCAAACGATCCAACATCATTATTGTCCATGTATTATTTACATGTATATTAGTAATATAGCGTTCGACATAGTAATTGTTAACTCACTTATAGTAATTAGTCAAAATTTCTGATTTTGGTCTCTTTGTTTGTTTGTATAGAGTTGTCTCCCTTCAATGTATCTGTTTTTTTTTTTTGATAAATTGATTCACCAGTCTGCAAAAGTGATATTCAAGAATAAAAGCTTAAGATTTTACAATCAATTGAAGACGATTAGTTAATGATTCACCAAACCAATTTTATGTATGAACATTTTCTTCAATTTTTGTTACCATACAATAGTCATTGAATATTGAGATGTGAATTCATCAATATTGTCTAACCTAATTTTTTTAATAGTATAATAAGAGAATTGTGTTCGCTGTTTGATTATTTGAATTACAGTTTTCACAAACATCACATTTCGAGATGATAATAAACAAATGCATAGACCATATATATTGCTTTGAATTCTTTCACGAAATTTTAATTATTCTTTATTTTTAATTGGTGTTGGCCTTGTGGCCAATTTTTGTAGAGAATATGCAACATATTTCATTTTATTACCTTGACAAATCTCTTGATTTTTCAGTGAGTGAATGAACACGTGAGTTCTCTACGACTTTACGATCCACTGTGGTGTATGGGAGACTTAGGCGATTATATCATAATGTGAATCTTCTGGATTTTCTTTCATTAACAGATTCTATTTGATTGCATCTATATAAGAATGATGAAATCACGAAATAAATTCCGGAAACTTTTCCAATATATGACTTTGGTTATATTTATCAAATGTTACATATGTGTACTTATTTTCATCCTCAGTTACATACTGAGTATCATATCTGCGAAACGTATATGTCTATGAAACTCAGTACATTTCTTTTAGAATTCAGAGAATACAGACCCTTGCTTATTTAAAATTTTGGTCCATTTGGCAACGATAAAGTTGGCCTTACCAATTCCTTCAATCAATTATGCAAGATCTGATATCTTATTGACAATAATTTTTATATTTTTTATTTTATAGATATATTTATTTTGTTTCATAATAGTGCGTGTTGTTCCACTATCAGATGTACAAAATTCTCGAGTCTGCTTATTGGATTTTGTACTAGCATTTAGATCCAATCTTGTAAATATCATAGACATCAATAAAGAAAAACGTGAAATCCATTCATAAATAACATACAGGCTCCGCTTGGTGACAAGTAGTATTAACATTGAGTTGTAATATGTTTTATGATTTGGTGTAATTTGCAGTAAAATTTATGTGGTAAAAACTGTAGATTTATGTAGTATGTTCGCAGTAAAAATATAAGTTACCATTTTCACTAAAATAAATGACTGGTAACATTTTTGATGTACAAGTTGCAGTATACTTTTATATAATTTAAAATAACTAAAATATAAATAATAAGTAATTATTAGGAAATAAATAATAATTAAAATAGTTAAACAATCATTACCCATTATTATGTATGCAATTTTAATAATTCATAAATAAGCTACATAATGTATTATTTTCAAATTTTATAATTATTAACAATATAATATATGCTAATATAAATAATAAAATAACTTACATAATTATCAATAAATTCAATTAAAAATTTAAAATTAATAGTAAAAATAATGTGCATTTCAAATCATATTTTAAATTTCATTCAGTATGTTTAATTATGCATTATCAAATATATATATGCAAAAATAAGCCATGCAATCATGTTTTACAGTTTTTTAAATAAAAATTGGTTTTGGGGTAAATCAAACCGTTTATTTTTCATGATATCTTGAGAATAAATTATCAACTTATAACAAAATTAAAGTAAATTTTATATAGAACTGGTATAGATAATAACTAATTACTACTCCTACCATTTAAATATTAACGATATATTACATAGTACGTATTATAATGTCAGATTTAAGTTTAATCATGTATTTATTATAGTTAGTAGTGATGTACCATAAAATAACCTAATAGGTTTTAGAATATATAGTTATGTTAGTCATCTCTAAAGTCACTATCATATAGAACGGCTATAAATAAAGGAAATAATACTAATTACGCTGACAAAAAATACTAATTACTACTCCACTCCTATCATTAAATGCTAACTCAACCTTAAAACATGAGATTTTCTTTGATGTTGAGTTAACTTTTGAGTTAGCAATTTTATAAAGGAAGTAACTCAAAATTATACAGCAATCATAACACATATTAACTCAAACTTAAAATCAAAATTTTTAAATTAATGCATGATTGGTAACATTTTTGAGTTACAATCCTAAATCAAACTAAATCAATTCTAACTCATGTCACCAATCAATAATTATACATTTAGGTGATGTTAAAAAAACATTAGTCACTTAGAACTTATAAACATAATAATTATACATGGAAATACTAGACTATTCAGTAGTCTCTTTACAAATTTTCCGGTTCTCTTCAGGAGTGGTCTAGTCGAGCTCATTTTCAAAATCAGGAAATTCAAGGTTTGATGTCCCCTAAAAATCTAAATTTTATTATATGATTAATGTGATTGTTTAATTTTTTTAATAATATAAATTAAAAAATGATAGAAGATACATAAATTGTTATCAAATATTTATTATTCAAAATTATTAGTTGTCATATATATCTTAGTCACATTAGATAATTCTTTAGCTTCTATGTAAGGAAGGAGTAAAGAACATTTAGTACATTAATAATTAATTTTATGGTTAATTTAATAAAACTACAGTATATGTTTAAATGAACCAACTTATTCCTCTAAAAAATATATGAATTATTATGGTGATGACCATGGTATACCTCAAATGTTGTAATGTGGCTCAAATAATATATAAGAGATAAGCGGTAATAATATGGTGGACCAAAAAAAACATTGTAACAACTTAGCACGAGATAATATGGCTGCTAGTGGGAAATAAATAATATTACGCTTCAGAACACATCTAAGGAATAAGTTTCAAATTTAAAATCCATTTAAATTGAAGATAGTCAAAAACCAAATAACTTCAATACAAACTCTTTCATTCAATAACAAAATGCCTATAAACATTATTTTTACCAATTTAAATGAACTGAAAATAGATAATTGAGTTTACTTTTGAAAAACAAACTCAACACTTAGAATTCATACTTTTAAGGTTTAAAAAAAAATCTAAAACACATCATTTCCTTATTTTCTTATAAACTAGATTGAAATTCTTAAACAGCATTTTTGAAGACGTTTTTAAATGTAGTTTGTTTAAATGAGTGTTTTTACACCTGAAAGTCAGTTTGGGATTACAGTCCAATTTTTTTTATTAACAATTTTTTTAAACACTGGATAATTATGCTATTACAACTATGAGAAATATTACAGATGATTCTACAGCAGACAATTCTACCTGACGTATGAGGATTTGTGCCTGACTGCATCACATGAGCTGCCCTATGAGATCCATGCTTGACGGTACTCTTTGCGCCATGCTGCAGATCTCTTGTAAATCTTTTCTCTTTTAATTCACATAATTACGCCTTCTCCAAAAATTGAAATCCACACCTCTTAGTGTAGAAGCATTAATGAACCCTTGGTCAAACCACTGAACCAAAATGACTTCCACAACAATTATTTTGATTAAGGGAGGAAACAGATACATGAAATCTTTAAAGGGACATAAGTAGAACTGCCATATTTCGATCTTCATGAGTTGGCAGCATAAGTAAAAATGTTAGGCACTCATAAAATATTTAGAATTGTCGATTATAGAATCGTATACACAATAATTTGTATAATACATAATATAATAATAAATCTATATTAAAACTCAATTTAGAGAGTGTTACTGGTTGTATAAGTTCAGTTCAAAACTAATAAATTGTAAGTAAATCAGATTTTAACTTTTAATTCATTTTACAATTCAAGATATAAGATTTACCTAGACATTTTAATCTATCTCAATTTATTTATTAATTCAACATCATATCATTTGATTTATATAATCTTCTTACGAATATTTATTAATACAAACATTATAAATTTAAAGGCCAGCATCATAAATTATTATTTTATGCTTTTAATCAATTATCATATGAGCAAAGCTTAAGTAGCTTAAAACTAATCCAGGTAATTACTGTCACCAGTTAAAATTTGGCAATGACCAAAAGTAAGTTGAATAGGTGAAGTGTAAACCCATCCTCTACTGGCTCACATAGATTTTCTGATACATCATATTCATGAGATTATAAGCTAATTTAAATAGTCAAATTAAATTAGGAGAAGAAGTAACTTCAACCACGTTTTAGAGAGAAAAAAAAGTAATTTTAATGAGAACCAGGAGACAATAGTGGAAAGACAACAGTGAGAATCAGTGCCGTGCGAAGGTTTTTGGAGGCCCGAGACGAGTTAAAAAAAAATTACATGATATTTTTTTTGAAAATATTTCTATTTAAATTTGAATTATATAAAAATTTGTTTTTTTAAAACATATATATATATATAACACTAAAAAGTTTTGATTTATTACCTAAACATTTTTTAATTTTATGCACCAGACTTTTATAAACTAAAAACCAAACTCTATATTCTTAGCGTTTTGGATTGAAATATTGGTCGCTGTTAAAAAGCCAAATATTAGCGTTTAAATTAAATACAATAAACTATATATTCAAAATATTATAAATTTTTAATCAAATTCTATAAATATATAAAATAAATTTAACTCATAATATATACAAAGAAGACAAATGTGGATCAAATATTTGCAGTTAATTTGAAGTAGAATCTTTATAGTTTTCTATAAAATATAGTAAAATTGATCATAAATTAATTATTTTAAACAAAAGTCAAATTTAGAATCAGATAATAATAAAAATCTAACTAAGAGAATACATTAACTACCATTTAAAAAAAATTTGTAATTAGGGGCCCTAAAAATTTTACAAAATTTGGGGGCCCTAGACAAATGTCTTTTTCAATATGCTGTAAGCACGGCTTTGGTGAGAATTAATGAGAGAGGATTAAGAGGAGGTTTGACTACCTAACAGTAGCTAATTCAATAAACCTTTTGACAAATTAAACACATAGGCCAGAGCTAAAAACATAGTTACTAACAAATGCAAACTTTTGAATATTGAAAATTTGTAAATGTTGTTAACTGATGGATGGATAGTAATATACATGTTTCGTTTTATTTTCTAAACTTTAACTTTTTATGACTAAAACATTATTTTTGAATAACAACACAATATTTGAGAATTATATTATTATTTTTAAAATAACTTTAAACCTATTTTATTTTATTAACTTATAATTAGTTATGTAATATAATAATAAATATAAAGTTGTTAATATAAAATTTGTTGTTAATTATATAATAAATTATCGATAAATATTCGTTAGAGTAAAACATATTTTACATAATAATATATAATATTTTGCATAATAGTAATAATATTTTACATAATAATATATAATAATTTACGTAATAATATACAATATTTGATATAATACTTATTAATTTTGGATAATAACACTTAAAACCTTTGTGAAGAAAGTTTGGATAAAAAGACAATAAACAATATTTAACATAATAATATATAATAATTTTAGAAAATAACAAAATAAATAATATTTTCAGATTATTATAATATGATAAATATATGGGCAATTGTCAATAATAGCACCTTTTGAAGTTTATGTCTCAAAAATAGCACTAGAAGGAGAAAGTCAGAAAAATGACATTCATTAAATGGTAAAATATCCCTAATACCCTTGGTTTAAAATTAAATAAACAAACAAAAATAAATAAAAATAAATAAAAACTGAAAAAAAGAAATTTTTTTATAGTTTCAGATTATATGTTTTCAGATTCGAAATTTTTATAATTCTTTTTTGAAATTTTTTTTTCGAAATTTTTTTTTTATTATTTTTTTCAATTTTTTTATAATTTAAAAATACTTTTTTTCTATTTTTAAATTTCTATTTTTTTATTTTAGTATTTATTTTTTTATAAAATTTTAAACCCTAATTCCAAAACCCCACCCCTTAACTCTAAACCCTAAAGTTTTGATTAATTAACCTAAGAGGTATAAATGTATATTTACCTCTTTAATGAAACCTATTTTTGTGACTTTGAGCCTTGAGTGCTACTTTGGGAACAAAAACTTGGTTTGGTGCTATCCTAGTTTTTTTCTCTAAATATATCTGACTGATAATTAAATATAATTAATAAATTTATTAGTGATAATAACAACTATAGCCGCTCTAACTTTTGACGTGAGAGCCCAGAGACAGAAAATCATTTCGCAAATAATAATATAGATTGAACTTTATTGTAAGAAAATTCTAATTTAAAATGTAATATCAAAATTTTAAGAACCCTATTAAATATACATAGAACTAAAATCTGGGTTTGGTGAAAAGATGAGAGTTGTATTTAATTTATGAAGAAGGTTATGATTTGTGTTTGAAAAATAAAATGTGATAAAGGTTGAACTTTATAAGATATTTCTTTATGCTTTTCCTTGTGGAAAAAGATTGTTTGGTCAAATAATGATAAAATCATTTTTCTCAGGAGGTGAATGTTAGGTTTTAATGAGACCACAAACTTTTTCACAACAACGTAAATCTATACTGTACTAAAATGAAGATATCCTTATCATATAGCTATGCCACATATTTCAAAATAATTAACCAATCATATTCTTTTTTTTTACACATCAGACGGGCCTCAACATGTGGGCTTCGTCCTGCTTCTGCTGTTTACGTTTGGGCCTGTTTTTTTTCAATCACCAGCCATAGAGGACCTGTGTGTACCTCTGCTGTTCTTTGTCGTCGTCGCGTACGAGGCGCTGTAGCTCCTGAAGTCTCCGGTTCTTGGACCGCCGTGGTAAGGCTGGATCTGCATCCCTCCATCTCCATACGGTGTTCAAACCAGGTTGACTTCTACATAATATCAAATACATCTATTCCAATATCTATCTCCCTCTTCACATCTCCTTCCGCTCCTCTCTACTCCAATGAACCACGCCGTGTCTGCATCTATCCGACTCGCACATTCGGTCTCTGTATCGTGTTCCATTTGCTATGTATTGGTTTCTCATCAGTTTTATTTTCTGATTGTTTTGTGTTTTGATTCTTCTGTAGAGAAACGAAAAGCAGGATATGAAGAAGCTGTGGTGTGGTGTGGAGATGTCAAAGGAAGGTAGCGGTGGTGGTGGTAATGGAGCCGAGCAAGAAGAAGAAGAAGAGAAAGGCGGAGAAGAAGAGAAGACAGAGATGCGAGGAGGATGGAGTCGGAAGATGACGACGGCTGCGTAGATTAGGTTTAGGTTTTGGTTTATTAGTTTTGGTTTAGTTAGGTGTTGGTTTAATCTATTTTAGTTTTTGGTTTAATGTATTCTGGTTTATTAAAATTTTTATCCTGGTTTAGTTTTATACTTAATTGTAATCTAATTTTAATTAATAAATAAAATTTCATTTATAATTAAAAGTTAATTTTCGTTTTTTAATATTTTTTTATTAATTAATTTTAATTAGTTAATTTTAACTATTTTATTTTAAATTACAGCATTATATTTATGTCATTATAAAATATTTTACAACACTACAAAACAGCTATGAAAAATTACATAATAGCCGACAACAATATTTACACATTTCAGGACAATGGAAAAAAATGATGGTTTTTTTTTGGTAAGAATGTAAAATTATTATACCAGCTTTTAAAATTTTTGACAAAAGAAAAAGGAGAACAAGGAACAGAAAACATAAACATAAATTTAAACACAAACTTAAACTAGACAATTGGGGACAGAAAATACAGACTGAAGAGCTATCCGAAGACTTGACTTAGAAAGCACGAACCACTTGCCGCAAAGAGAAGAGCCGCAGTTAAACCGAGAGCTAGAACCCGGTATAATTGGCCGCCCCGATGATCTACTCTTTAAGATTCGGCCCCACCAAGAACAGCTTGCAGAAGGCTTACTAAGCACCCACCTACACAAAGAGACAACACCAGCAGAGGCCAAGCACACCCGCAAAGACTAGACCAAGCTTTATTTGGAAAGAATGGCCTCCGAAGCTAGCCACAAGCCATGGACCGATACCAAGAAGTTAGAGAAAGCACGCACCACCTGGAAGGGAGGACAGGAAGCAGCCCTAGATCATGCTCCTGAAGCTAGCTGTCTCAACGCGCAACGCCACCAAAAACGAGAGTTGTGGTTGACAAGACCGACAACAAACCTCCTCTCACGCGCCCACAGCAGAGAACCCACAGTAGAGCTTACCAGATCTGAACCTGAGCAACCGAAGAGGCCAAACGAGAGCTTGACTGTCTGACCCTAAGACACTCGCCGCCGAAACCTAAGAAACAAGCACAGGAACACCGAACCCCCGCAGTCTCAGAAATCCCAGGCACATATGCAGATCGAGAGAGTTAACTCCCCCACGCCGAGAAGAAGGGACAGGGGAGCCAGGGGAAGGGAGGATATCCACTTCCAAAGACCAGATCTGACACCAGATCGAAAGCCTCCGCCACCGAGCCCATCCAAAGAAACCCCTCAGCATAACCGACCTCCGAGCTTCTCCGAGACTCCGAGCCAAACTCACCAGAACAGAACCGCGGTGGTGAGGACCTAGAGCATCAGGAAAGGAAACACAGAGGGAGGGCTGTAGAGAGACGAGACGGAGAAAATAAATTGAAAGAGGGTGGTGGGGGGGGGGGGGAGGGGGTGACCGGAGGCGAAGAAACTCCGACCACCCAAATGGTAGATCTAGGTTTTTTTTTTCTTTGAGATGGAAGAGAGGTTTTTTAAAGAGAGAAGGAAGCGTCTTTTCAAATGATAAACACACAAGTTTAATGTAAAGGTGACTGAGCACAATCTATCTAGTAGGACATGAGTGATAACAGAACACCATCTATTCCAGGACACGAAAGTCCTGTCTCCATTTGCTCCACCATCTATACCAGAACCAATAGCATATCCAATTATTGGCTTCTCATCTTTGCGAAGACTGCATGGTTCAACAAACTTATTTGTTTTCACTTTTCAGTATTTTTGGTTATGTTTGACTCTTCCTTCTCAAATTGCTTATTTCATACTTTTGCATTTACTTTGGAAACAGTTTGGTTTTTAAAACCTTTATAGTAGTACGTTATAATATCAAATAAACTTTGCTCCCATATATTTAATAATAGGCATCATATAATTAACATCTGCATGAGTTTCACATTAAAAGCATGCAACTACAATTTTTTAGTTTTAATTACCGGGTCCAAATTAGTTCAAACAAGTAATATTTTTTGACACAACTAACGCCAAATATTAAAAGAGTCAACACACAATTATCTTTCATATATTTTTTTCAATATCAACATTGAAACAAAACTTAATTAAACATATCAAATAAATTCTTAATATTATTTACAGATTTAAATCCTAAACATAATATATTTAAACCCATTTTCCGCGCGTAGCGCGGACAAAGACTCTAGTTTAGATAATAAGCAATGATTATAAATCTGAATTGTAAAATGTCAGATTTTGATATAGTGTATATATGAGATTATACTCAAAACTATTTTCATATTTTCAAGTTAGTTAAATTATAATAATCTATCAAATATTTATTACATAACTTTTCAAAAAGTTATATTCAAATATTTTAAAAACACTTAATGAAAAAGAGTATAAAGAAAAATCAATAACATTAGATTAAAAATATTTTGTTAAAATTTTCTAAATATAATAACCAATAATACTAGATTTTAATATAACAAATTTAAAACTAATCACTGAAAAGATATTGATTATGGAACCTAAGATAATTAAACTTGAAATTCACTATTGAATAACATTCTCTCTAGTAGATCTTTTATATATAAAATAATAATATTTGAAAACTACATATAGGAATAGAAAAACAGAAATAAACACAATAAAATATAGCTATGATTTCAGTTCATACAATTTATGTGTTAATCTGATAACAGATTATCTGATTATTATATAGCATAATTCATATTATTTTTTTTCAAATTTCGGTCTGACACTATGGTGGCCCTTTAAAAAAAGAGTTCGCACTATATCACTAAGTGCATTTCTACCAGAATTGATAAAAAACATTTTTGTTAAACAAATAGTAAAATAGGAAATTTTTTCAAATAATATTTTTTATGTTTTTATCACAAAAATAATCTTCAATAAAAATGATCAAAATGTCCACTTTTTATTTTGAAAATTTAAATTTAAATTTTTTATTTTTTAAAATTTGAAACCCTATCTTCAAAACCCTACCCTTTAATTATAAACCTCAATTCTAGATTAGCTAATCCTATAATATAAAAGGGTTTTGCAAAATTGACCTACAACTTAAAGTCAAACACAAAACTAACCTCTTTTTTTTTTTAAATTGGTTTTGCCCTATTCACCCCACAAGTTCATATAATTTACGAAAATGCCATCAATTTTTTTTTCTTTTCGAAAATGACATTTTTACTCTCTCACCCTCATCATCTTCAAGTAATTACAAGATTGTCACTGTCATCAATACCACAACCACCATGAACAACCAATTTGAAGCTCTTAATGCTCCCAAAATCGATTTACCCTTCTTCTTTTTTCATTCTTGTGAACTAAACACAACATATCTCTCACTTTCTCTCCACAACAAGCTAAAAAAACCCAAGATTTTGATTCTAAAAATTTTATGGTTCATAGAGTCATAGAAGCTAACGATTATGGGTGGGTGACTTTCGTTTGTGATTCTGTGTGCTTGGAGAAGCCTTATGTATGCTAAGGAACTTATCTCACCAATTTAAGGTATGACATCGAGTTTTTTTCCAGATCTGTTCGTCAGATGACTTACTTGGGAAGTTGTCTGGCTGTAGACGACTTACCTGGAAGTCGTCTGGCTGTAGACGACTTACCTGGAAGTCGTCTGGCTGTAGACGACTTACCTGGAAGTCGTCTGGTCAACGCAGAGGTTATTTTTGCAATTGACTTTGAAATCTGTAACCTGAGACGACTGAAAGTTAAGTCGTCTACTATTGTTTGGTTTCAAAAAAAATTCCAAAGAACCTAGACGACTTACATTTCAGTCGTCATAGGTTAGTTTTGCATTTGACTGGATAATTTCAGAAGTTTGACTTCCCCAGACGACTTACATTTCAGTCGTCTGGCGAAAATTAAAATAATAATATTTTTTTTAAAGTAAACGACTTACAATTAAGTAGTCATAGGATAGTTTTGCAATTGAAAAAAAAAACTTCAAGATTTATTATACACAGACGACTTATAATTCAGTCGTCCACCAGACGACTTAATTGTAAGTCGTCCAGGATTTTTTTCCGAGATTCTGGTCAAACCTCGTAAATCCTGGACGACTTACATTTCAGTCGTCTCGTGGACGACTGAATTATAAGTCGTCTGTATATAATTAAATCTTGAAGTTTTTTTTTCAATTGCAAAACTAACCTATGACGACTTAACTGTAAGTCGTCTACTTTTAAAAAATATTATTATTTTAATTTTAACTAGACGACTGAAATGTAAGTCGTCCAAAAAGTCAAACTTCTGAAATAATCCAGTCAAATGCAAAACTAACCTCTGACGACTGAAATGTAAGTCGTCTAGCTTTTTTGGAGTTTTTTTTTTAACCAAACAATAGTAGACGACTTAACTTTCAGTCGTCCGAAATAACAGATTTCAAAGTCAATTGCAAAAATAACCTCTGCGTTGACCAGACGACATATAGTTTAGTCGTCTAGACAACTTAGATTGAAGTCGTCCGCGTCTTCTCCACTAGTTTTTAAGTCTTCTACGTTAGTTTTTGAATAACTTGTATTTTTAAGAGTGATAAGTAACTTCAAGATATGTAAAACTCATATTTACAAAATATGTTCTCTCCCTTAGTTTTACTAAATTTGACTAAGTTTTTTAATGCAAACTTATAAAAAATATGATATGCTTTGATTAGTTACTATTGTTTGTTTCCATCTCTTAAGTATTATTGTTATAGAAAATAATGATGACTATTGTTATGAGTTGGAAGAAGGGTAAAATGCTTCTTAAAATGTTGTATCAATATGAAGCTACCAACATTCTTGTTTATTAAGATGAGAAAAAGGCTATTGAAGTTTATTATTGCATATGAGAGATCCAAAGATAAGAAAAATGCTACTGAAGTCTATTATTTCATTGATTTGTAAATGTGTAAACACATTGTTAGCACATTTAATACATCTTGGAAAACATTATTACTGATTTTACAAACAATTCACAACTAAAAGAGTATACATGCAATTCACAAAACAGACCACAAACAAAACTATTATAGATCATTCATCTACAAAGACAAGCTTGGATTCCACTTGAGTAGACAAGACCAGACGACTTCTAAGAAGTCCAGACGACTTCCAGGAAGTTCAAACGACTTTGTCAGAAGACTTTTAGGAAGTTCAGACGACTTCCAGACGACTTTACAGGAAGTCCAGATGACTTTTAGGAAGTCCAGACGACTTCTAGACGACTTCCAGACGACTAACACGTAAGTCGTCCCAGAAGTCTTCCAGATCTGAAAAACCTGCATATTAAATCCAGATTTGAAAAACCTGCATATTCAAAAACGTTCAAATGGCTTAAAAACAGAAAAAAATGAGTGAAAGATTAGATAAATCTACCTTTACAGAACACACAAAAATACATATCTAAAAATAATAGATCTACCTTTAAATTAGTGGAAGATGAGTACCATCTAATTAGAAACCTGCAATAAAAAATAGATTAGTAAGAAAGACATGAGACAAAATTGAAAAATTCATATAAAGTTTGGTGTTTTCAAGTCAAAGAGATTAGAGTGGGTTTGAAGAGTTTTAGTTTGGGAAAAAAGTAAGAACTTTATACAACAAGAAGTTACGAAATGAAGAAAAATCAGACATAAGAACTTACCAAAACGCTCAGAAAAATCCAGACGACTTCCTAAAAGTCCAGACGACTTCCTGGAAGTCCAGACGACTTTGTCAGAAGACTTCCAAGAAGTCCAGACGACTTTCAGACGACTTCCAGACGACTAACAGGTAAGTCGTCCCAGAAGTCTTCCAGATCTGAAAAACCTGCACATCAAATCCAAATCTGAAAAACCTGCATATCAAAAAACGTTCAAATGACTTAAAAATAGAGAAAATGAGTGGAAGATTAGATAAATCTACATTTATAGAACACACAAAAATACATATCTAAAATTAATAGATCTACCTCTAAATTAGTGGAAGATGAGTACCATTTGATTAAAAACCTGCAAAAGAGATAGATTAGTAAGAAATACATGAGACAAAACTGAAAAATTCATATAAAGTTTGGTGTTTTCAAGTCAAAGAGATTAGAGAGAGGTTGGAGAGTTTTAGAATGATAAACATTACATTTTTGTTGCAGCCATTTGAGAGGAGGATAGAGAATGTGTAAATTTTTCTTTATATATGGAGACAAAAAATCCAATTAGGTTAAATATTTTTGACTCAGACGACTTCCTGGACGACTTACATTTCAGTCGTCTGGTGAAGAAATTAAAACAGACGACTTACATGTAAGTCGTCCAGAAGAGTTTAATATTTTTAGCGGGAAATTAAATATTTTTAGCGGGAAACTAAAATAGAAGACTTTCCAGACGACTTACAAGTAAGACGTCTGGTTTAAATTATTTAAGCGGGAAAATAATTTTTTTAAAAAATTTTAGGCGGGAATATTTGGACGACTTACATGTAAGTCGTCTGTTTTAATTTCTTCACCAGACGACTGAAATGTAAGTCGTCCGAGTAAAATGATCCGGTTAGGTTAAAACGTACATTGGTAAAATATAAGGTTCGGTACGATGTGCACGACTGAAATATACGTCGTCCGGGTAAATTATTCAACAGACGACTGAAATATAAGTCGTCCACACCCTAAACATAACCCCTAAACTTAATTATCTAATTAAACACTTCATAAAACCAAATCAAACTTGAAAAATGTTTACTATACACAGAAATAAACACATATAGGTGAAAACTAATTTTTGAAAAAAACATTTTAGTTTTCCAAAATCTAACCCTAACAATATTATACAATACTACAACATATGTTTGCCAAACTCCTAAACCAAAGTATTTCATGATTCACTACTTCCACTCATTTATCTTCAAAACAAATCAATTTTATCATATCTTAATTTATATCAGTTAAAACTGTTTATAATTACTTGATTTTTATTTTTTACGCATCAAAATATTTTTTTACAAGATTTATAAATTATTTTTAAAATAAACTGGTACCAGACGACTTACACTTCAGTCGTCCAAACGACTTCCAACATCTCAGACGACTCAGACGATTTACTGGGGCTATATTCGTAAAAATGGCTTCTGTTTTTTTTTTGTCATAAGGGGCTGAGCTGTAATTTCACTAGGCTTTTAGGTTAGTTTTGCATTTGATTCAAGTTTGGGTATAAGTTTGAGATTAAAATCAAGTTGTGGGTTAGTTTTGGCAAAAACTCCGAATATAAATGCATTTTTACTTTTTAATTAAACTTCTTTGTTTTTTCTCATTATTTTTGTGACAAAAAATTTAGAAAAAAACGATCCTATGGATATTTTCAATAAAATAACAAAACATATAAATGTGAAAAAATACACGAAACGAACACATACACGCCAAAAGAAACGAAGAAAACAATCGGGGACCCAAACTACTCTGGAGGGGAATGCATCACATTCAAAAAGTACATGGATGATGGACCATCAAGAGCATGCACATCAATGAACCGGGGGGGAGGGGAGGGAGAGGTTCACAACTTTAATTGTTTATTAATTTCTTCGTTTGATTTAAAAAAAATATGCGGACCAATAGAGAGCCACCACGTGGAATGCATCACATTCAAAAAGTACATGGATGATGGACCATCTAAGAGCATGCGCATCAATGAACCGGAGGGAGGGAGGGGTTCACAACTTTAATTGTTTATTAATTTCTTCGTTTGATTTAAAAAAAAATATGCGGACCAATAGAGAGCCACCACGTGGCGTGGGGCCTGCGAAACAGTGATGAACCGGGTTCGTTCGGAGGCACCCCTGCGAGACGAGTTCATCAGATTCTATTATTATATATATTTTTTTTTGGATGTGTGAGAACTTCTCCCGTGAACCTTTGATGCTCATGCTCTAAGAGTCCATTGAAAATCTGACAGCTGTAAACAGTTGCCAAACTAAATCAGGCCAGAAACTTTCGGTGTTTTTGCACACAAAAACTGAGAAAGTAACATATCACTATGGAAAGGGTTGGTGTGTGTTCTTCCGTCGGTTGTGTCGTTAGGTCAAAAGAGGTCCATCCTTGAGAAAATATCAATTAGGTATATTCTGTGCAAGGGTCTAGACTTAACTAAAATAAAATCTATATGCATGTACAAGAATAAAGCTAGGTGGAGAGCAAAGGAACAAAAGCACATCAAATCCCCACACTATTATCTCATCTAGTCTCTTATGGTCACAAGAGCATTACATTCCCCTCTCAAACAGACCACAAGCATGTGATTATGTATTCTAAATCCAACAATGAAGAATACAATTTTCTACCATTACTTAGGAATTAGGACAGGACCAAATGTTGTAGTTCACTAGAGGCTAGAGATGTGCAAACATATGTTATGTTTTGAAATTTGGAGTTCATGATGGGAAGGTTCATAAGCTTTCATAAAATGTTTGATTTGTTGGGAAGTTTTCTCGGAATATAGTCGAGTTCATTAAGAGATTTACAAGGATGCACCACGAGATTCAGGACTAAAAAAAGTAACACTCACTTCTGTAACTCTTATTGTTTCTACTCGTCTCCCATGGCGAGTTCAAGGGCGTAGTCATCTCTCTCCTGCAATGTAACGTTGATACAACTGTTCAAATCCCAAGACTAGAAAGAGTTATATACTATTGTGCGTCTTGATAAGATAATACTATGTTTTGATTTTCTTTGACAACATCAATTATATATAGATAGTCCTAGTAAACCTGAGTTTCTTAACAGTCAATCTATCTATACACTTCACCATCAATCTATCGACTTAGATAGAACTACTTCACCATCTCGTTCGTTGGTTAGATTTAGAAGATTTGTAACAAGAAAAGTGAACCAAGGTTTTTTGTTTTGTTTTTTTTGCTGTGAGAACTTACAATCGGTCCACGAGCGAAGTATCTTCCAAATTGTAGCCAGTAGACCTGTGTGATCCATAACATACAGAACTGTGTCACTAGAATGAAATGAAAGAAGAATAAATATTGTTGCAACCTGCAAGCAGTTTTTGGACTTTGAGAAGAGTAAATTACTTATGAATAAGTTACCTCGTCCTCATCTTGGGTTTCTACTTCAAGATCAGATGTAGGGAAACCCACACACAGAAGTGCATATCCCTACATGTAAAAAGCCACATAACTTATATATGGGATGCAAGATAAACTTGAAATAAAAGATCTAAGACCCAAAACCAGTATGCTTTGTAAAGGATTAGTACACCCATTGGTTTAACCATATGCTTCAATATAATTTGATTTCTAAGAAGAGGAAGTTATTCCACCTGAACTACGCTAGACATTCTCTCTTTGACACTGTATAATGTAGGGAAAATCAACATATAATCGAGTAATTGGTTAAGGCTTAGCCTTGTTCTCGTTGACTCAATAAGGGTTGCTAGACAGCTAGTCAATGAAGTTGTAGGCTCCAGCACTAAGGTAAATGGATATTATTACCTGGGACTTGAGTTCAGCTGATATTCCCAATGCTTGTGGCTGCCTTAGGTCTCCAGATTTAACACGTACGGCACAGCTAGTACAGCAACCTACCAACATAAGAAGGAACATTCAAGCCTTCATAACTCAAAACTGTAGACGAGTTGAAGCGCTTAGGCAAAGCGACTCTAAACAGGTAAACCTCACCAACACATTTGGACTGCCAAGGAATTTTATTAGCACGTAAACTATGCGTCATGCATATCATCCCTCTAACAAATCCTAATAATCTACATTACCCTTGAAAACAGTAACACATACAACAAACTTTAGAAGGTGTTTCTTAGGAAACAAAAAGAGAGGGAGTGAAGAGAAGAGAGTACCATGCCTGCAAGCAAAGGGAAGATTAATGTTCTGAGATTCAGCTGAGTGCAATATATACTGATCCTGCATTTCCATAATAGATTCTCAATTTGTACCATTAGCAAAATAAATATATCCAGATGAAATAGCTCTAATCATAACAAAGAATCTAGGATCCAGAGGATACATTGCGTTCTAAGTTGCAATCTAAAGCATACAGTCCAACTGTATAAGTAACCTAAGCTATGAACTGATTCAGCTTCTAATTTGATATAACGAAGGAAGAAACATCATATTAGCAAAGAATAATATATACCTCTGGAACCTCAAACTCGTGAACGACTCCTCGCTGACGATCGTGTACAGTGACCTTGTGCGAAGGAACAGCCAAAGCTCCTCTATCTGCTGGACTGGAGATTTCTACTGGAATTCTATACTCACACGTCGTAGCTCCTCGTCGGATGTTCGTAGAATATCTCCGATTAATCGGAAAAGTCTTTCTCTGAAGCCAAGTACAAGATGTACAGTGAAATACCAGAGCCATTTTTTCTAAAGGGCTTTACGTGTAAAGGTTGAAGATAAGAGAGAGAGAGAGAGAGCAACCGAGAGAAGAGATCATGAACCGGAAGAGAGTTTCCGGTTTAACAAATTCAGTGATCTCGGTTGCTAAACCAACGATTTGCGACCAATTTTTGTTGGATAGATCGCGTAAATCACATCTGGCCAACCAGTTATTTCGACGTGGCAGCTATTTGGCAGCTTCGTGTTTTTCAGCAAGACACGTAACGACATCAATAACACGTGCCATTAATATCACCTCATTTGAAACCAACGAGGCTGCTCATACATTTTATTTAAATGAAACAAAAAAATCCCAATTCAATTGTACACAACAGAAAGAGCCTAACGAGAAAAATGCAATCGGCGAAACAGAAGCTAAGCGATATGGCTAGTACCGCCAAGGAGAGGATGGTGGTATGTGAAGCAAAAGCGGCTGAGAAGGTTCTAATCAAATTTTTATTTTTATTTTATGTTTAGCGTTTGATATGAAGTTAACTATACGACTTGTTTGGTTAACTTGAATGTTAATCATGACAGGCGGAACAGGCGATGGCACGTACAAAAGAGGAAAAAGAGATAGCACACCAACGTCGAAAGGCCAAGGAAGCAGAGGCTAACATGGATATGCACATGGCTAAAGCTACTCATGCCGAGGAAAAGCTTATGGCTAAGCAATCTCACTACCACCTTTCTCAAGGTCACGTGACTCATGGCGCCCCTGTGCCGGCTCCTGCGCCAGTTATAGGACATGGTTACAGGCATAATCCTCCCGGGGTCACATCTGTACCACCCGCGGCGTACCCTCCTCCTCCGACGGGGCCTCATCATCATCATCCTTATGGAAACGTTTAGTGACTTCTTTATAAGTTAAAAAAAAAACTGGAATACTTTGAATAGTTAGTAAGACGTTGAGATGACTTACTTTATAGACGTTTTAATTACTGAAGCTATCTCATATTAGGAGTGAGCACGGAACCTGAAGTCTGTTTCGTGTCTAGATAAGTTTTTACCCGATTTGGACCCGCTTAGTCGCAAGTAACAAAAATAATTAAATTTAAAAACAACTAATATAATTAAAATAATATCACATAATACAATAGTCTTTGTAATACGTACTATTTGAAGAAGTGATTTACCAACCAGCAGCATCGTTGACAAAAGAAAAAACAACCAGCAAACCTCCATTTTTGATAAGAACAGTACTTAGGTTCACCCCTAAGGTGAACCTTGAAATTCACTACTTTCTTTATATCCAATAAATTTCCATATATGTAAATAAATAATATATATTAAATTAAAAAGCTAAAATAACTTAAAAAATAACTAAACTCTAAACTCTAAATCATAAATCACTAAACCTTAATTCTAAACACAAACTCTAAACCCAAATCCAAATCTTATACCCTAAATTTTAAACCCAAATCCTAGATCATAAACTCAAATCCTATACCCAAATTCTACACCTTAAACCCTAAATCTAAACCCTAAATCCTAGACCTAAACCCTAAATCCTAGACCCTAAACCCTAAATCCTAAACCTAAACTCTAAACCCTAAATCCAAACCGTAAACCCTAAACCCAAACCGTAAACCCTAAACCCAAACTCTAGATCTTAAACTCTAGTTTTGGGTTTAGGGTTTAAGATCTAAAGTTTGGGTTTAGGGTTTACGATTTGGGTTTAGGGTTTACGGTTTGATTTAGGGTTTAGGGTTTGGGTTTAGGATTTAGGGTTTAGGATCTAGGATTTGGGTTTAGATTTAGGGTTTAAGGTGTAGAATTTGGATATAAGGTTTGAGTTTATGATCTATGATTCGGATTTAAAATTTAGGGTATAGGATTTGGGTTTAGGTTTAATGGTTTATGATTTAGAGTTTAGGATTTAGTTATTTTTTTAGTTATTTTAGCTTTTTAATTTAATATATACTGTTTATTTATATATATGGAAATTTATTAGATATAAGGAAAGTGGTGAATTTAAAGGTTCACCCCTGGGGTGAACCTAAGTATTGTTCTTTTGATAATTAGTGATTTTGATAAAATATGACAACTAATCAAAATTTTAAACTTATATCTCGTGTACAATGTGGAGGGTTTATAGTGGATCCGGGCTCATGATAGGCCGAGCTTTCTACGGGCCAGGCAGCAGGCTCAGTAATAGTAACCCTAATTATTAATTAACAACTAGATTTTTGAAAGCGCGGGTTTTCCTTTGGATTATATACAAAATTTGTGAATTAATATTTTGAAAATGTTGTAAATTATTATGTTACAAAATCATATGATGTCAAAAAATAACTTATTTAAATTATATAATTCATGAATTAATTTATTTAAGATTTTGTATGTATTCTTTTTTTGTTCAAATATATGTACACTCTTATATAACTCTTTCTTAAGTATGAACATTTTACCAAACCTGCAAGTTGTTAAAATGCTTTGATGAAAACACTAATTTGTTATATTTTGTGATGAAAACACTGACTCATTTAAATAATAGATATCTAATATATGGTTCATTAAAGTCATGTTATATGAGGTATAATGTTGGTTTATAATAATTTCATACCATCATTCGATACAAACATATTATATAAACATTACTAATAAAACAATGGTTCATACAAAACCTACGTACATATTTAAAAGGCTATAGGTCGACAGTTTAAATTATAATATTTAAAGTCAATAAACAGTAATATGTTTTATTTAAATGTAGGAGATTTTTATTTGGTTGCTATAAAATAGGTTGGTTATAAGATTTAGTTATATATAATAGGTTGGACTAAGAAATGAAAGAGTCCAAACAACCTTTATAAGTAGATTTATTAAGATTGCTTCCCTTTTAATAGAATAGATTTAACATCTAAAAGTAAAAACGCTAACCTAGGGATTTAGGGCACACCCGTTCTTTCCTAAATTTTACTTTAACCGGGTTGGCAAGTCTAAACCGTCGCTTAACCGGTTTTCTTATCTTAGCCTATAATAATAATAACGCTCCTCCACTCAAACGAACTCTATTAGGGTAAAGCCGTACGCCGTTTACATTGTTACTCACGAAACAGAGCTCTGGATCCATCTCAATCAGCTCGAGCAAGAATCGATCCATTGAGACTGCGAAGAAAGCAACTTCATAATCTGAAAAGGTAGATCCTAAACTATTCTTGATAAATCTGGATAGTCTGGCTTTTCAATTGAACTATGATGATTTGATCTTATATCTGCAGGTGGGATGGAAACGGATCTCAGGGTATTTGGATCCGATTAAGTATATAACAAAATGTTTTTGCAGATATTATTTACTCTCTCTCTCTCTTGATTTATCTTTTCTTGAGAAGTTGCTGAAGATTGTTTTATGAGAGTATTATAAGTCACTGCATTTGGTAATCAAGTGTTGCTTTCCCAAACGAAGTGACTTATAATGATCTCATGAATCGATTTTTGCAAAGTCTTAAGAGAGTAAAGGACTATGATGTCCTGAGTGAAAATGGATTTATCTTTTTTTGTCTTATAATGTGCCAGGTCTCTTAGTGTGTTACTGTCCACTCTTTCTTTTTGTTTGGGTGATAACAAGATAAATCCCAAGCATCATCCACCTTATTAGCTTTGACATGAATGAAGGCTTGTAAAATGGATGATTCTTGGGATTTATCTTTTTGTAGCCTCCTCTTCTAAAAGAGTGTGGGATTTTTCTTTTTGTAGTCCCCTCTCCTAAAAGAGTGTTGTTTAATTTTACAACATACACGGAAATGATTTCAGGCTTGTGGAGGAACATGATGCTTCTTTTGTAAGCCAGAAACTTGATGTTTTGCTAAAGAAATGTTAACCGTTTGCATGTGTTATATAACTGAGTGTTTACTCCCACTTTATGTATAAATGGAACAAGGTTGCTTTCCCCCATCAAATTAAAGACCAAGTGATCAAGATTTTATCTTTTTGTTTCTTAGTTTGAACTTTTCTATGTTCTCGTAGTGTATTGGTCAATGTGAAATAAAATAGATAACAATGTTGTGCCAAACAAAACTAAGTTGATAGGTACGGTTTTGTGTAATTAATGGACAGCATCTTCGTGTTAGCTCTTTTTCAAAAATTTAACGAAAAGATTGGTAATATTTATGCATGTATGAATCTCGAGGTCGATAGATTTTGAGGTGGAACAAGGGATATGTCCATACCTTCTGGAACCAGCAGACATACATGCAATCACATACCTTGCCTTTCTTAAGTTTCTTTTCAAGTATTTATCTCTCTCTCCCACCGTGCAGGCGTGCATGCAGGACGGATCTAGAAATTTAATTAGACTGTGGCACGAAAATATTTTCCCATCGGTACCTAATAAAAATTATATTAGTATTCTAAAACATGATAAACAATGAGAAGAAGTGACTAAACTAAAGAAACAAATATATAGCAAAATTGAATTAGCAAAAAGAAAAATATATAGCAAATTATTACATAGCGATATATATATTTACTTAGCAAAGATGTCGAAACAGGTTTTATGGAATCGTCTTCTACACCAAACAACAAATTATTGCGAGAAGAAAGTATATAAATAATTTTTTTCTATTTTTTTTTAAAGGAGCCACAGTACGGAACACATTTTGAGTCTGATAGTTATTGTAGGTTATAATTAGATTATTGTATCTTAAGTGGGCTATGTTTTTAATCTTACTGTTAATTATGCTACAATATTTACTCATATTTTTAACTGGGTAGTATTTTAGTTTTGGGAATTTGCGGTCCATAACTATAGATAAAAATTTTATTAGGCAAATGGATATGCAATTGTACTTTTTTATTAATACCAATAAAAACCCTACTCAACCCCACAAACCTGTGTGCATAGATTGACAATCTGACCTAATTTTAACTGTTTCTCTTCTCTCTTCGTAGAGCTAAGTCTATACTTCACTCTCTCTCTCTCTCTCTCTCTCTATTCTTCTTGTTTGGTTGAAGAAAGTCCTATTTTTTTTCTAAATCAAGAACTGTTTTTTCTTGACAAAAAATTTCAGACAAGGCTTAAAACCCTAATTCTTTCAATCGGCCCTGAAACTTTTTCAATTTTTTTGGTAATAATCCAATCTCTCTCTCTTGTTTTTGATTTATTTTGTTGATCCCTCTTTTAGAGATCGGGAGAATCTCTGCAATAATCTCGTGTTGCAGTACAATCCGCCCAGTTGATCTTGATCTCGTGTGCACTATGGCTCTCTCCTTTGGCACTTTTATCATTGGACATAGAAAAGCAGATTTTGGTGGTACAGTACTGGTAAGTCAAACAGAGGATCTATTTCTCTCTATTTCTCTCATTAGCCTGGTTCTTCTTGTTATAGGGAACCAGATCAAATGTCCACTGACTCTGTTTGGTTTCTCTTGAACAGGTTGGCCTCGAAAATTAATAATTGACTGTGCTTGTGCTGAGAAGATGAACAGAAGTTGCGTCTTTCTAGCAGCTCAGTCTCTGTGGTAATAATGCAATCCTCTCATGTTCTTGATTCATTTCTTTATAGATCTCTCTTTCACTAAAGGTTTTTGTTGGTTTCTGGAAAGTCCTATGCTTTTTTTTTTGAATTTCTGGAAGGTCATAAACTTGTTTTGTCTGATTTGATAATGTATTGTTTTATTCTGATTGTTTTGTGTAGTCTCTTTGCAACGCGTGTGAGATCAGAAACAGGAAGATACGAGGATGAGAAGATCAGAAGCCTCGAAGAAATCAGATCATGGGGGCGCCGGAACGGCCGGCGATCTTAGAAGTAATCCTAAATTTTGTAATTCAAAATATAGAATGATGGATTTGGGGATGGGGAAGCGATTGGAGAAGCAGCAACCCAAAGCTTGGCAAAGAAGTAGCCGGTAGCAGGTAAAATAGAGATGGATTCCGTCGATTGCAACAAGGTTAATATGGACTTTCCATGCAGTTGTTTATCCTGATTTGCCAATTAATAAAAAAAAAGTCCACTTACCTAATTTTTATTTTTGTTTTGGTTATTCACCCAAATGAACCTTTAGTTTTAGTTGGGTGGGACACTTCTATTTTTTCCTTTTTTCATATACAGATTTTTCTTTTTTGATTACTAAAGGAAAAAACAATTAAAAAGCATGGGCCCGTGCCACACTTTCTATACAGGTGGGTCTCCCCTGCGTGCATGTGTATTATGCATCTATAAAATAGAGAAGAAGCTGAACATAATTGTCATCTTTATAGGTTTGGAAGACTGGAAATGTTGTTGTGTCTTCTTGCTTCATTTAAATACAGTTTTATACCTCTCTCATTCTCTTCTGTCTTTTCCTTACTACTTCCATGTTTGGCTTTTATCACTGTTGCAGCTGTTATGAAGTGTAACGTCTTGGAAGGTTCCAATGATAAAAAAAGGCATTATTCTCAATGCAATAAACTTTGTTTTCAATTACTATAACCACATCGCCGTTTCCAGAAAAGCTTATGCTATCTCTTGGTAACTCAGACACTGCTTGGTTGACTTAAGATATCCATTAAGATCAGAGTCTCTTTTTGTATGTTTTATGAAACTCTAAAGAGACCTATTCAAAAAATTTATCACACTTCCTAACAATAGTAATAATTCATCTTAAGTTTGACTTCACCTCTTAGGATAGTTGTTACAGTGCCGGTTATTGTTGATTAAGTGACAATCCGGTTTACTTGTACATACCGGTTATGTATATAAGCGTGTAATTAAGTTTGTATAGTTAACATTAATGTTGATGTGATCATGGGCTGATATATGAAGCTATGGACATGAAAGACATTCAGAAATTGATCCATGATGTTAGGTAGCATGTCCAGCCCATTTTTATCAAGTTACAAGCCCAAAAATATTCATAAACAAGTGGGTTATTTGCTGTCCAAGAAGAGTTACGAAAATTAGGTGGTTAATTGCATGAAAAGCTTCTCTCTCCTACATACAAGGAATCCTTGTTTCAAGAACACTCTCTCTCATCTATGCACTTGTTTTATCATTTTCAATGTAATAAATATCTAGCTTTGTGAGCAAGTTTTGTTTCCTATAAATAAGTTGTAATCTCTATTGCAATAAAATAAGAGTTGAGTTTATATTTTTGGAACCTTGAGAGTGATTCTCAAACTTGTTTTCGATCATGGTGTGTCATATCCATTGGTCAAAATTTTTATGATTGTTGGTGTGTAATATCCTTCAGTCTAACTTGGTCTAATCTAGTGTGTCATATCTAGAGGCGGTCATTATAGGGTAGTATCAAGAGACTTTCTGCGCCTCTTGTGTCACCTTTCAATCCACATCCCTTGATTGTTTGTTGCTTTCGGACTCATTCGGTGCAAGGCTTAACCCTTACTAATTTCAGAGTGTATTCCTTGGGAGGTTTTTATCAAATGTGAATAACAAACTTTTTCCAGCTCGTTTCTTCTTTCTCGAATCTCTTTGTATCGATCTTCATCGAGCTTGAATCGAGTGTTAATATGATACAAGAGCAATCTCATTGATCTTCTGCTTCACTTGATTTGCATCACGAGTGTTCCATTGCTGCAAATTTTGCGATTCGTGTTCTTGATGATTCTCGCCATTGATGAGTTGTTTTGAGGAGTTCTGAGCTGTTTTCTCTTTCTTTTTCTTTACATTTCTCTTTGATTGACCTCTTACGAACGATTTCTCTAATTTTCGTCGTTTCATATTGCTTGATTGTTTGTTTTTCGGATTCTTGATTCTTCGCGATGGTGAATCTGAATTCGGAATCGATTTCTCCGAGTGCAACGGCGACAATGAATCCGAATGTATCTCGTCATAATCAGTATGATAATCCATACTATCTGCATGATACATATCATCCTGGCCTTGTTCTGGTTTATGAGCGATTGAATACCGCATCAGAGTTTCATTCTTGGAGGAGATCTGTTCGTGTGGCGTTGAATGTTCGCAACAAGTTAGGCTTCACTGATGGTACGATTCCTTGTCCTCATCTTACTCATAGAGATTATGGCGTGTGGTTTCGTTGCAATGACATTGTCGCGACTTGGTTGATGAATTCTGTTTCTAAGAAAATTGGACAGAGTCTCTTGTTCATCTCCACGGCTGAAAGGATTTGGAACAACTTGATCTCACGTTTTAAGCAGGATGATGCTTCCAGGGTTTATGATCTTGAGCAGAGATTGAGTAAGATATAACAAGGTTCAATGGACGTTTACTTACTATATTGAGTTAGTGACATTGTGGGAGGAGCATAAGAACTATATGGAGCTTTCTGTGTGTATGTGTGGTCGTTGCGAGTGTGATGCTGCTCATCTTTGGAAGAAGTTGCAACAGAGGAGTAGAGTCACGAAGTTTCTGATGGGTTGAATGAATCATATGAGCAGTCTCGGTGTCATATTCTTATGCTGAAGCCGATACCGACTATTGAGGAAGCATTCAACATTGTAACCCAAGATGAGAGACAACGTGCTATTAAGCCTTCTACAAAGGTGGATAATGTCGCTTTCCAGGCGATGGCACCAACCTCTGATTCTTCCTTGGCTACATTGGAGAATAATGCCTATATTGCAGTGTATAACACACTTCGTCAACAGACTCAAAGTCCTGTTTGTACTCATTGTGGCAAGAGTGGTCACACTATCTAGAAATGTTTCAAGCTGATTGGCTTTCCTTCAGGGTATAAGACAAATGGTTCTGGTTATGGATCAAAGAATCAGCATGCTCCAAAGAATCAACAACAACAACAAGCTCGTCCTGTGTCACAACAACTACAGCTTACGAGTCCTTCTGTCTCTCAACAGGCTAATGCTATTGCTAATGTTCATACTGATCTTTGTTTTTCAAAACTCTCTTACGGTCAACCTGGAGTTCCTCACATCACCAGTGGGGGTGCTAATATGACTCTTCAAGAGTTCATACCATAGCAGATTCAACATTTAATCTCTCCGTCCAATTATCAAGTTCGAGTTCAAGAGCCTCACATTACTTCATCCAGAGCCACGATCACAGAACATGGTGCTATAGCTCATGCCTCCTCTTCTGGTACATTTACTTTTCCTTCTACCACTCTCGAGTATGAACACACTGCCCTTACTTTTCGTGATCACTGTCTTTCCACGATTCATTCCTTTCTTCCACGTGATGCTTGGATTATAGATAGTGGGGCATCAAGTAATGTTTGTTCAGATTTGTCAATGTTCACAGAGCTCACACCTGTTCATGATGTTAGGGTCACTTTACCTAATGGCTCTAAAGTTCCCATTACTCATACATGAGTTATTCATATCACAAATACATTAGTATTACATAATGTTTTGCATGTTCCTGATTTTCATTTTAATCTCATTAGTGTGAATAGTCTTTTACGGACATTGTTTTGTTTTGCTCATTTCTTTGCTCATGTTTGTCTGTTACAAGAACTTTCACAAGGATTGATGATTGGGAGGGGTAATCTTTTTCACAATCTCTAAATTCTTGAGACATCTCCACCTTCCCTCTCAACATCATCTCCTGCTACGTTCTTTTGTGGATCTTTATTGGTTGATGAGCATGTGTGGCATCTTCGTCTAGGACATCCTTCGTCTGGTGTTTTTCAAAAACTGTTACAAGATTTACCAAGTTTGAAGTCGGTTTCATCTTCTACAGAGTCTCATTGTTCAGTGTGTCCATTAGCTAAACAGAAAAGGCTAGCTTATGTTTCTCATAACAACTTGTCGTTTAAACCATTTGATTTAGTTCATATAGACATTTGGGGTCTTTTTAGTACAGAGTTTGTTGAAGGTTTCGATATTTCTTTACATTAGTGGATGATTTTACAAGAATGACTTGGATTTATATGCTGAGAAATAAAAATGTGTTTCAGTTTCATTCCTTGCTTTCTTAAATCTTGTTTCAACTCAATTTAAGACTCAAGTGAAAGCAATACGCTCTGATAATGCTTCTGAATTAGCCTTTTCCGGATCTTATAAAGGAAAAAGGTATGACACACTACTACTCTTGTGCATACACTCCTCAGCAGAATTCAGTAGTTGAACGTAAACACCAACATTTTCTTAATATGGCTCGTGCTTTGCTTTTCCAGTCTCAGGTTCCTTTAGCATATTGGAGTGATTGTGTCTTGACTGCAGTGTTTATAATCAACAAATTGCCTTCTCCTTTGTTTGGTTTCAAATCACCATATGAACTAATGCTAGGTACGAAGCATGACTATTCACTGTTGAAAACTTTTAGTTCTTTGTGTTATGTGTCTACGAATTTGAAAGATCGAAACAAGTTTTTTCCACGGGCTAAGCCTTGTATTTTCTTGGGTTATCCTCTTGGTTATAAAGGTTTTAAAGTCCTAGATTTAGAGTCTCACTCTGTTTCAATTTCTAGGAATGTTTTTGTTTCATGAATCAGATTTTCTTTTTATGCAAAATGATTTAGTCTCTACTGCTGCTGATGTGTTTCCAAATAGTGTTTTGCCTTTACCTGTTCCTTTTCAATTTGTTGAGACATTTTCTTTGTTTGAGAATTTACATTTTGATTGTTCTCATCCTCTGACTTCTTATGTTCCTGCTAATGATTCACATCTATTTGAGTCTGTTCCCGTTGTTGCTAGTGATCATGCATCATCTTCTCATACTGCTAATATGGATAGTGCATTAGATACTGGTGTTGGCTCTGTAGACATTGCTAGGCCTAAACGATCGACTAAGCCCCCTAGTTATCTATCTGAGTATCATTGTGCTTTGCTCCCTTTTACTTCTTTTTCTTCCACATCTATTCCCACTGAGCAGAAAACACCTTATCAAATATCTTCTGTCTTGAAATATGATAACCTCAATCCTCAAATCCAAGCTTCTATACTCGCCTATACCCTTGAAACCGAACCAAAAATTTTCAAGGAGGCTATGGCATATGAGATGTGGTACGGTTCTGTCAATGCGGAATTTGAGACTCTCGAGCAAAACGGAACTTGGGATGTTGAGAGCTTGTCTCCGGGAAAGAATGTGGTGGGTTGCAAATGGGTTCATACTCTTAAGTACAATGCTGATGGTACTATCGAGAGGCCAAAGTCACGTTTGGTTGCTCAGAGTTTTACACAGCAGGAGGGTCTTGATTATATGGATATCTTTTCTCCTGTTGCGAAACTCACAAGTGTGAAGCTTTTGATTGGCTTGGCTGCAGCTAAAGGATGGTCTTTGAATCAGATAGATGTGTCTAATGCTTTCTTACATGGCGAGTTGGATGAGGAGATCTATATGCGTTTACCACAGGGTTATACTCCTCCGCCAGGCACTGATCTTCCTCCTAATCCAGTATGCAGGCTACGGAAGTCTTTATATGGTCTTAAGCAGGCTTCACGTCAGTGGTATAAGAGGTTTTCATCTGTCTTGCTTGGTGCCAATTTCGTACAATCATCGGCATATAATACACTCTTTGTGAAGAAGACCAAGACTACTTTTATTCCAGTACTAGTATATGTTGATGACATCTTGATTGCGAGTGATAACAATGATGTCTTGCTGGAGTTACATAATTTACTGAGATCAGAGTTCAAGATTAAAGATCTTGGTCAGGCTAATTTCTTTCTTGGGCTTGAGATAACTCGATCTTCTAAAGGCATTGCTGTATGTCAACGGAAGTACGCGTTGAATCTCCTTGAAGACTCTGGATTGTTGGGATGTAAACCTAGCACCATTCCTATGGATCCTTCTCTTCATTTGTCTAAATATTTAGGGAAGCCACTGCCTAGTCCTATGGAGTATCGGGAGCTCATTGGGCGTCTTCCCTATCTGACTATAACAAGAGTTGATATCACCTTTGCGGTTCACAAGTTGAGCCAGTTTCTATCAGCCCCCACTGATGTTCATCTACAAGCGGCTCATAAGGTGTTACACTACTTAAAAGGGAATCCATTTCTTGGTTTGTTCTATCCTGCAGACACAGAACTTTGACTCAACACCTTTGCAGATGCAGATTGGGCAACATGTAGAGATACAAGGCGTTCTGTTACAGGATTCTGTGTTTGCTTAGGAACTTCTATGGTATCTTGGAAGTCTAAGAAACAGTCCGTCGTGCGTAGAAGCAGTACGGAAGCAGAATATAAAAGCATGGCCCTTGCTACTTTTGAGTTGATTTGGTTGCAACAGTTGCTTCCTGATCTTCATATCTCAGTCACTTCAGTTGTGAAGCTCTTCTGCAACAACAAATCAGCGATCCATATTGCCATGAATTCGGTCTTCCACGAACGTACCAAACACATTGACATTGATTGTCACACGGTACGAGATCAGCTGAAGGCATGTCGTTTACAAACACTATGTCTTTACAGGTAATCAACTTGCATATATCTTAACCAAGGCTCTGCATCCTAGTCCTTATCATTCTCTCTTACGGCGATTCTCAATGTCAAGTCTTTATCTTCAACCAGACACAGAAGCTAAAGACTTGAGGGGGCGTCTTAGGATAGTTGGTACAGTCCGGTTATTGTTGATTAAATGACAACCCGGTTTACTTGTACATACCGGTTATGTATATAAGCGTGTAATTAAGTTTGTATAGTTAACATTAATGTGAATTAAAAAAAATTCCAGCTCATTTCTTCTCTCTCGAATCGAGTGTTAATATCAACTTCACATATAACACCAGTCTCTGTTTTATGTTTTGAGGATCCCCAGACAAATGATTATATCCATTAACTCATCTAGGCATTGTTGGCTTCACATATCAGTTAAAAGATCAATATCTCTGTTTTTATGTTGTAAGAACCCTAAAGAGAAATTATCAGAAAATTTTTCCATGTATACGTTATTTCACCGTAATCAAAGATATATCTTTGTTTTCATTTATAATAACGTGAAAGACGCATTTTCGGGGGATATTTTCAGATACTGTCGACGGGACAAAAGGATCAGACAAGATTGCTCAAAAGATGATATTGTTGTCTTTCAAGGCTCAACGGTTTCACTTCCATATGGAATTCCTGCCTTCACAGTTGAGATCTTCAACACCATGTGTCTCGGACTGTAAGATCACGGTGATCAACGTCACTTATGGCTGGTTTAGCTCGGTCAGACTGGTTAACCCTACAGTTTTCAGGCGACTTTCCTATGATAATTGTCTGGTTAAAGACGGTCAACCTCTTGCTCCTGGACAGACACTCTCCTTTCTGTATGCTAACAACTTCTCTTACCCTCTCTCTGTTTCTTCAGTCTCTTGTTTCTGATTTTAGACAAGTAACAAATAGTGTTTCATCAAATCAAGGTCTTGGTTAACCAAAGTTCAAAAAAAAAAAAAAATTCTTGGTTAACATCTTGTAAGCCAAAAGTTTTTTTGCTAAAATTTGGTTGTAAGCCAAAAGTTAGTAACAAATTTGTGAAGAGGATATGGATCAGATTCTAGTGTCACCTTATTCACACTCTCTAATGTTAATGATGATGATTACAGAGGATATAATATAATACTTGTTTGATTTAGTGATAAGCCAAACAAAAACTTCATAGTACAAGAGATTTCTGATGATCTTCAATATCATAATTAATCATTATTCGAACATAAAATCTTATAGAATCTCTCTAAACCTCTCTTATTCTAAATTGCCCATGTCAATGTGTGGTGGAGCCTTTCTATATTTATGTTTATAACGGTTTTGACGACTGATTCCAGATGCACTTTTGTCCTTTCGTATCAGTTCGAGGCCTCTTTCCTATGGAAAAAAGCCCCATGCTTAGAATTGTGCTAGGCCCAACTGTGCGGTTGGGTTAAGAAGGATATACATTTTTTTCCTTTACATTACATCATAAAGTACTACACACTTTAGGTTGCTTAGTAACCTAGGTTCAGGGGCGGATCCAGCAACCAAATTAATATGGGGCACTAATGTAAAATATATTTAAAGCAAGGACATACACATAAATTATGGGTTAATTTTTTCAAAGTAAAAAAAAAATTCAGCATGGGGCACAAGCTCCACCCAAGCCCTTACTGGGTCCGCCCCTGCCTAGGTTTGAAAAACCTCCAGTACACTTCGTATTCACGCCACATGAATATGAGGTAATGTTTTAGGCCATACATTACGTTAATTAAAAAAACACTTAACCAAAAATTTTGTCCATATGCATACTGCCCTGCTATTTTCGACATGGACCCAGTGAAATTTAATATAGTCTACAAAGAAATGTCTCTTCTCATCTCTCTATCAATAATTTTTTTTGTAAGATTTTTTGAAATTTCACGCATCTTTCATCCTCTTAATATAAATAGTCTACCACTATTTTATTATTAATATTACCTTTCATCCAATTAAACCATGAATTCTAAAATCATAAATATTTTTTCAATACAATTTTCTAACAAATAATAAAGTTAGTAATTTAGTTATATATATATTAATACCTTTAAGACTAAATTTTCTTTTTAAGCAATAAACTCAGTAATAGCTAGTATCATTATTTACTTATATATCAAATCATATCAATATTTTATTTGAATATATAAATATTAGTTTGAAATGAATATAAAATTTTATTTATCTTTTTAATAATTTAGATATATTATAAATATAAACACATCGAAAAGAATATGAAATGTCATTTGTCACTTCTATCCTAAACCAGAAACATTTAACATAATATACTAAATAATATAATTAATAAATTTAGTTATACTAATAAAATTTATATTAGTTTTAAAAATTATGCTTAAAAGAGATAATTTAATGAGTGTTATTTAATCCAAAATTATAACAAAATAATATTTTTAAAAAACTTTATATTATTTATTTATTTTAGAGAAAATGTAAATATTTAATATATAAAAATATTTTTTATATTTAATAATAAAATATAGTAATTTGTTAATTAAAATCTATCTAAATAATTGCGTTAGATTCTTATTTATGATTCAAAAGCTGTTTTGTATTGTATTTTTTTTATTATTTCGCCCAAAGGGTAACAAATATAATTGTGACAGTGAGACTCACTCTATTTCGATATAAGTAATTTAAAAAAAAAATGTTCCACAGTGTAAGTAGTTTTAAATTTTTAAATACAACATTTATATTATTTAATATTATATGATCAATTAAATTATGTATTTTTTATAATTGGTTGAAATATATATTAAATGATGCTTTTAACAAGTAACCACATTCTTAATATGAGTGCTTTTAACTAAACTACTAGATTTCGACCCGCGCTTAGAAAGCGCGGATTTATTTTTGAAATTAAATAAATTTTTCTTATATAAGAGATAATGTATAGGTTTGAGTACATTTACCCGAGTGCACTGAACCGTGCCAAACTGGGAAAAAAAACTCAAAATTAAGCTGAATTTCATAAATAATAGAGTATAGAAAAAATAGAAACCAAAGTAAGGACCAAATGAGTACTTAAAATTTTAAAATACAAATTATATATCTATTAAACATAAATAAATCATTGAAAATTTATACTATTAATAGAATTATATGTGGTAATGATCACATTTGAATAATCTATCATATATTCATATGGATTTATTGTTAGAGCAATTATATAATAGATTATGAGAAAATAATAAATGAATTCATTTAAATTATGTAAAGTATTTATATAGTTAGAGAAATATAAGTTAAGATCAAATAAATAGTTAAGTCTAATGAAATGGTCTAACAATTTTGTTTAAGTAGATTTTTTAGGAGTGATTCCCTTTTAATAGTATAGATATACATTTTGAAACATAGGGAGTGTAAAACGGTTCATTTGTTTCTAATGAGTTTTTGTCAGCAATTAAGGATCTAACAAAATATTTTCTATTTCCAATTTATAGGCTTTTTCATGTTCTTAAATTTATTAAAACTTGATTAAAATTTTCTATAGTTAACAATTTTAATTGATTATAACTCAATATATTCAATTATTTTTAAAAATTTATAATTTACCATTATTAACTAATAAAATTGCTTTAAAACATTAATAATTTAATATTTCAAAAAAATATTTCTGAAAATGGAGAGAGTCTATAAAATTGAGCAAGAACCAGCATATTTTATCGTATCTTTGCTTATATATAGAGAAAGACTAAAATCAGAACGATGTTATTTGTTAAAAAGGGATTATAGAAATCAGACACTAAAATAAATTTAGTAGACTTAGTTTTTCCAACAAAGCAAAAACTTCTTATTCTTCACGAACTTTTAGTTGAATTTACTCTTCTCTTCTTCAGATCTTCTTCACGAATAAGCTCCTCATGCATTTTCAGTTCACTGGCTTCTTTATATGCAATTTCAATTTTGTTGCAGAAGATATGATCAAGAACAAATACCTCCAGAGTGTGTCTAGCATATTCAGTTAACAGCTTCTCATCATCACTCTCTTCGTCATAATCAACCTTAAAGAATAATATAAGACCATCAATAAAAATAATTTTTAATCGATATGGAGCCATATAAACAATGTGAAACTAACCTCAATACGGTTTGGAGGAACCCTTTCATCTGGAAATGGCTCAAGAACAGCTTTCTCCAGGAGTAACATCGCATCATCAGCTAAAACAAACATATCATTGTCCACACTAACAATGGGAACTGCCAATTCTTTGGCAGCAAATGCTATCTCTTTCTTAGGCTCGTCTTCAAGAGTCTTCAATGTATTTTCCGAAGCATCCGAATCATCCTTGAGGAGCCTCACAATTTGTTTTGAGATTGTGAGTATTATTTTTTCCTTGTTGGTATCCAAAACAAGAGAATTTAACCCCTTAAACAAGAAATCCATCACCAAAGGGGATGTAACGTTTTTGTTGATGAAAAAGTGCTTCACAGCTAGTTTCTGAATCACATCCATTTTCTCTCGAGACATCGCTCGCCTTGGTTTTTGGTCCATCCCTAACCAGAATGCGCATAAGCTGCGTACCAAGGTATTAACAGGATACATTCTTTGTTATATATGATGCAATTAATTTACTTAAAACATTTTGAGAAAATTTATCAAGAATTAATTAACAAACATGAAAAATGTACCTTGTCCATCTTGTCTTGTCCTCCATCAACTTGTTTCGTTTTTCTTTCATAAACCTCAAAAAAATCTGCTTTACAACTGTAAAATAAACCCTAAGAAGTTCCTTTCTGTACTGACTATCAAGGCAGGGAAAAGGTCCATTCACACTCTTTCTGCAAGGATCAACTTTAAAGATAAGTTTGGTTGTGTGTCAATGGTGCCATGAAAAAATGGAATCACTCTAGATACACTCAAAATCTTCGCAGATGTACCTAATGACCTGTACTTGAGCCTTAATTATAAGAGAGCCAGAGTCGTCTATGAAACCATCCAGTAATCTAGGTAACTCTATAAACTTTTTCCATCCCCAATCATGCTCTCTCTTATAAAACTTGTGTAATGTATCTGCAAGAAACCTGTTCAGTTTAGTCTAGGTATAATGGGATAAAGTAAAAGCGTCAAACAATAACCTGAATGCTTCGATTTATTTGGATGGTTATTCATCAACGATACCGTAAACAAAGCAAAATGATTCCAACCTGTCTCCAAAAGCTGTTAACCTCAATGATAAATTAGTTTAAATAGGTTTGCCGATCGAGACAATAATACTCACCTGGAAGAAGTTTCTGATGGTTTGCAGCACAGAGAAACACAGAGAGATGGTTGCATATTTCACACCCTTGTGGATAGAATACAATATACCTATGATAGGTATAGAACAAATAAGAAAATAGGATATAGATTAAGAACATTTGAAGTGTATTAATATATCCACCCGAGAACAAAATGTCATTTACCACTGATGGCCGCCAATTTCAAAAACATTGCTACGGATCTCTTTCTTACATATTTCTGAAAATTTTCCAATCTTCCATGTATATGTCCCATATAATTCAGAAGGGTTTGCTGCGTGGGATAGGTATGAAAATTATTAAAAAATAACAAATTTTGAATAAAAACGGACCATGAAAACATAGAGTAGGACATAGCAAGAAAACGGAGGAGTATTTTGAGATTAAAACAATTAAAGAACGAAGTGCATGAAAAGAAAAATACTCAAACGCATACCAGAATCTTCTTTAGTAATCTCAGACATTTCCCTGGAGTGTTTTGTCTCCTTCAAACTTAAAAAGGTTAGGACTAAGAAGTTAAAACACGAAAAAGTGTTTGTCTATCAACTAAACGAATGATAAGAGAGACGAGGGAAGCAAAACCTGGAAGAAAGAGCAGAGAGGAGCTTAATTGTTTCGGAACGATTAAGAACGAATAATGGGGGAGTAATACTCTTAAATCAGTTATGGAAGATATACTAAATTATTATAATACGATTAAAGATCTTCCAAAAAAAAATTCAAAAAAAGATCATCCAAAATCTTTTTAATGGGAAACATGAAACACATTAAGATAAGAAGGAATGAGAATAGTCAACTCCTCTTTATTTCTTAGATTTGATATCATTTATAAAGAATACTTTTTCCTTAATGTTCTTACTCATTCATTTAATTAAGGAATTATATAGGGTCCAAATGGTGGTGACCAAATGAATGAGTTGGAATAGTCAATCTCTATGGCTTAAAAAATTTATCTGTAGATAAATTGGTTGTAGCTGTAAAGTTGTTACTGTAGACTTTTGCTGTAGTTAAATTTGTTGTACCTGTAAGTTATAGGCTGTAGATATTTTAAAATAAAATATATAAAATATGTGTTGTATATATAAAATTATTACTTTATATGAATTAAAATAATTTATATTAATATTTTTGTTTATAAATTATCAAAATTTGTTGTAATTTAAAAAGTGATATGTTAATAATATTTATATTATTTAAAAATCTTAATAATTAAAAAACACTCAAATTCAAAATTAAAATATTTATAAAAGTTTTTATTATGATTATATAATTTATTTGATATTATAGATATCTTTTTTTACATTTTACAGATTCTACAGCCTATAAAAATATTATGTAGCATTTTTGCCTAAAATGCATAATAAAAAGTTTTGCTTTATTTTTTTGCTGTAGCTTTAAAAATAAAGCTGAAGCATGATTGGTAAAATTAAATAAAAACTTGATGTAGATTTTAATTTTTAAAAGTAAAACTAAAGCATGATTGGTAAAATTTAGTGATTTAAAAATAAATAAAGCTAAAGTATAGAGATAAAGCCCAACCAATCACCCCCATTATTTGAGAAGTCACTTTTCTAGGTGTCACGCTCATGTTAACTTTCACGATGGTTGATTACTACAATACCCCTAATGAAATAAAAAAAGTACATTTAAATATTAGTTTTTACTTTTTAAAATTTTCCAAATAACAATATAAATAAAAAGGAAATATTTATAAAGTTTTAAAAATTATTTAAAAACGAAAAATATATGTATATATAATATGATTTTATAAAAAAAGGAAAGTTCACAAAATAGTAATATTCTATTTAAAAGATATCTTTAATTAACAAAAAATATACTTTTGAAGTAATAAAATACATTTTTTATCTACATCTTCTTAGATGAAAAAATATATTTGTATATAATGTGATTTCATAAAACAAAGTTCACACAAATGATCATGATATTAGAAAAGAAATATTTTTCTTTTAAAACATAATTTTACACAAAACAAATATATATTTTCAAAGTAATTGAATTTTTTGATATATATCTATATATTTTTTAATGATTACATAAAATAATTAAGTAACATAAACGTATATTGTTTTAGTTGACAAAAAATAATTTATTATTATTATTATTGAAATATTTTTTTTATGTTTTTAATATATTTAGTTTACTATAGTATCTTACAATTACGGAAAAATAAATAAATTTTATTTTACTTATATAATATAATTTATAAAATACAATCACATTTTTACTGCATATTTTAAGATATATTGAAAAAACTAAAAATAAATTTTAGCAATAAACATATTAACAAATGAACATATTAACAACTAATCCAACTTATATTTAAAAAATCATAGATGTAACTACAATAAGAATATATAATTTATTAGCAACTAACCCAACTTATATATAAAAGGGAAATTGCCACAAATACCACATTCATAATACTACTTTTCATGTTTACACTAACTACTTTTATCTTCATTTTTAATGAACGGTAAAATACAATTATACCCTTAGGTTAACTAATCTAGATTTAGGGTTTAGAGTTAAGGGGTGGGGTAGGGTTTTTGTAATGTGAAATTTATGATTCTAATAAATATATAAATACTTAAAAATATATATAAAAAATTTTAAAAAATAGTTTCAAACATAATTTTCGTTTTTCAAAAAGAAATTTGAAAACAAAAATAAATAAAAAAATTCGAAAAAAATTCAAAATTTTTTTTTTATAAAAAAGTTCGAATTTGAAAAGTATAATTCAAAAACATAAAAAAAAGTTTACATTTTTATTTATTTATTTAAATAATGATTTATTATATATATAAATAACAAGAGCATAAGAGTCTTTTGCAACTTAATGAAAAATGTATTTTTGAAAATGTCTCATTAGTGATGGTAAAAATGAAAAGTGGTACTATAAAAGTGGTAAACATGTAATTTCCCCTATATAAAATCATAAATGTAACTACAATGAGAATGTATAATTTATTTATTTTGTTTATATAATAATAAATTATTTATTTTATAAATTTAAATTATATGATGACTTAAAATATATTAACAAATGATAAATAAAATATTAACTCACTGTTACATTTTAGATCTTTTGTAAAATTTATATATATGCATGAGACTTTAGAATATTATCATTATATTAATTTATGTAATTTGGAATCAGACATTTTAGTTTATTTTTTATTTCATTCTAATCACAATATATCTTAAATTATACATAATCTTAATAAAATATACTTATATGTTTAAGACAACAACCAACCTAAAATGCAAATAAGAAAATTAATCAAAATTAATATATTTACAAAAATAAATATTATAGTTGAATTCAAATAAATAGATAGAATCCAATATGTCCAAATGACAACTAAATTGATTGAAAAAACAACAAAACCAATTAGATAAATATTTAATTAAAGTAATATGATATAATTAATATAAATTATACATACAAAAAAATAAATTAATATAAATTAATTTAAAATTAAAAGTAAATATCAATTAATTATTATATTATATTTATTTTATAAATATTTATGTCTGTGCATGAGCACGGAAAAATTACCTAGTTCTTCTTTATTTTTAAATTTAATACTATTTATAAAAATATTTTTCTATAATGTTCAGGTACATTTGTTTTTACCAGACTTGTTGTTTTGGAGTTTTTGGGGAGACAAACCGATAACTTTAAAGAAGATTTATGAACCTTGTTTTTGAATTTTAAATCAACTAGGTCTTTCGCCGCGCTTCGCGCGGTTTTTGTATTTTTTAATTTGTTAATTTTTCATTTTATTAGTATATTATTATTTTTTCTTGAACTTGTATTTATTTTGCATAAATATTTGTTATTTGTAGTTTAACCAGTTTTAACAAAATAATTGTATTAATTTTTTCTTTGTTTATTCCAATAAATTTAAAGTGTGATTGTTAACTTTTAAATTCTATATCATGTATCTTCATATATTCTAATATATGTTTTATTGAAACCAAAAAAAATATTTTGATATTTAGCACATTAAACAAGAGTAATATAGTTTGTTGTTATTATCTGTTCTCAGTTGTTGAAATATGTTTGTTGAAATAAAATCTTTTTTAATGGCATTATGACCATTACTTATTCGTAGATATGTAGAATTTTAGCTTTAAATTTCTTCTCACTATAGCACATAGTTTATGATATTGTATAATATATTTCTATTTATATTTCTATTGTATGAAACCAAAAATGAAGGTAGTTGGGATTCCTTTTTTGTACGTTTAGTAACTCTATACTATTATTTATATGGTTTGTATTATTTTAGTTAAAAAAAATCGCAAATTCATCATAAACAAATGCATGGAGATATAAATACTCCGATATTATATTTAAAATATTATTTAGGTTTACGTTATAAAATTATAAAGTAGTAAATAATTTACATATAAAATTATCATAAAATTAGTATATGATATATTATTTGTTTATCTATAATATATATATATATATATGTACACATATTTATATTAATTTTTTTTATTTTGTGTCGAAATAATGAATCATGTTTATTGTATAAAAAATTATATTTAAAATTTATTTTTAGTATAATATTTTTTATTTTTATTATAAAATAAACTATTTTTTTTATAATTAAATTTTAATTTATATATTCTAAATGCAAATGTTTTACCAAAAGCTCCATATAAAAGTATTCAGCAAAAAAAAATTTGGAAAACTTTTGAATCTTGTAAATGTTTTTCCAATAAGTGTTGATTGGATAGTAAAGAGCATAATGCATTATAAATGCTTTGTCAATCGAGACCTAAGACCATTTTCTAAATATCTCTAATGATACAATAATGAATTTAGTAAATAAATTTATTAGTTTATAAGATGAGATGAATTAAAAATTTGTAAAATATAAATATTATGATAGTGATCTATATTTTTGCTTACGAAAAATATATATTTTTGTTTTAGATTTCTTTTTTATTGCTTAGACGTTGTTTTCATAGTATTCTGTCAGTTCACCTTACCACTTATATAATATTTTCAGTCATATGAAACAACCTACGTTTTAATGCTTAATACTACTGTTTTTTTACCCAAAAAAAAATACTACTGTTTAACAAAGATATGCAGTTCACTTTATTACTTCATAGTTTTGAGGGACTTTGATTTTATCAAATAATTGTGATGGCTTTAACTTTTTCTTGATTTTTTCTCAAATTCTATTTATCGGAAGACCGAAATTAGAATATTTTATCCCATTTATAAACATTTTATCTAAAAGAGGTACATATACAACCACTGGAGTTAAAACATGTTGAAGTTTGGATGCGCTGATCATTCTCATCATCTTCAGTAACCATATCTTGCTTCTTGTTGCAAGTTTGAGTAGCTCGTATAACATTATTTGATTACGAAAATGTGTTCAAACATCCCACCCATGTTTTACTGATGCTGTAAACTTGTAATGACGTACTTGGTTTGAAAACTGAATTGTTATGGAACCAACCCATAAATCACTGTCCCAAACCAAAATATTTTAGATTGCCAATTTTAAAACCGACACGAACGGGGAAAATAACTCCCAAGACTATGGAAGTCTTTATACACAGATTGATAATCTATAGCCTAGAGACCGTTACGACCATAAGTTACTAAAACAACGTCGCTAAATAACTTTAACTTAGATAAACTATCACATTTAATGACGATTATTAATCCATTATGTCTTCATTCTCTAACGACAAAGAAATCTTCAATTTCGTTGCCATTCTATTGACCTCACCACTCGTATATATAAATATTTTCTTGGCCATCTTGCAACACTGACTGCACAATTCCATAGAAAAACAAAACATTTATTAGCAAACCGTTAAGAGTAATAATAGTTTTCAACCAGATCTGGTTTAGTTCAGACTAAACAGAAAACGGCTTTTACTACATGTGATAATTGCTTACTTCCATGGATCTATCTCGAGAAAACATCATGTCTCCTTCATCATCTGTGAAGACAACAATCCATTTGTTATGAGGAAGAAATTGTCCTTGGATCTCAAACATCTCTCCAAGCTTTTTAATCATTTCAACAGACGTAAATCAACCGCACGACCAGCAGATACCTTGCATTTGTACCTTTGAATCCAATTTCAAAGAAGATCACATTTCAGAACTTTGTTGCAATGCATCTATCTGAGTTTTCAAGTGATAAAATGATTACTTTGGTTAGGTTGTCAATTTTTGTTACGGCTCATTAGCTGCGCTTGGAGTGATGGGTTCTTGCCAACTGGGAACTCCATATGTATTTTTAAGTTGCTTTTCTGGATGATTTGATTGGTCTTGACCCCTTGCACTTTGGTTGTGATGGTTGAGCAGGCGTTGAAACAGGGGAAGATGGCAAGATTCTGCCGGGTCTCTACTTTGTTGTTGGCTCATCCCATTAGACCTAAAGAGGAAGAGACAATCTTGTATAGGAAAACGATAACTGCATAATAAGAAGAAGCGGTGAAACTGAAAGAACGTTGAATGGTTAACTGAACTTGCAATGATCTCCATTGAGAAGCTGGCAATTGTGAAGATAGATCTCCAGTTCCTGGAATCGTACCCTGTAAAATCTGAAGAAACTCAATGATCAATAATCAAAAACACTGAATTAATGATCAAAAGGATAAAAATGGAATCTTACATCCTCTCAGGGGACTCTTCTCCTTTAAATCTCATTCTGAATCGGATACCAAGAGAAAATATATGCTTAATAGCTTCCATATTTTTGATGACTCCTACTATGAACCGGCTTATCCTGAAAAGACGGAAAATTTCTTTAGTATCCTAAGTCCTATAACAATCTATGCTGAATATAGCATGTTATTATGTAAAGAACCATATATGTGCCTAAGCTTGTAAAGCACAAGTAAGTTTGTTTTCGTAACCATATCATGAGAAGATGTTGCAACTTGCAAGTACTCCAAATGCATGGTCTGAGACAATATAACCGAAGTAGGAATACAAATGCGAAGATTACCGGGTATACAAAATCTCATTTGTTAAATAAGATTTATCCATGTGCTAGAATAGTGACATTCTTTTTTCTGGCAGCTGAAGTATTTAGATCCTTATTTGCTAGCATCGTAGGTTCCCAGCGAAATACAAATATACTGAAATAGTGACGACCCTGCAAAGTGGGAACACAATAAGTATCAGCTCTTTCGTTAGGAAATTTTATGGTACAATAATAGATGAATTGTATTGGCAGAGGCAAATGTGGTTAACTTTACTTTGAGCCGAGGAAAGAGAAGACAGAAACTGAATAGAAATACAATGATAAAGCATTGCCCCTGATGTAACAGATTGATAAAGGCTAATCCCTGTGTAGAAAAGTGACTACTACTTAGGGCATATGCTGGCGATTTGAATATGCATTTGCCAATTTATTATCTTTACAATATTGTCTGCATATTTCATCACCATCGACAAAGCAATATCACTGCAAAACAAACATGAGAGTAAAGTTTTAATGTGTTAATTAACCCCCACATAAACTGAGATTATAATTTAAGAGAAGAATATGGCCTCAAAGTTTTAAAAGACATGAGAGTGAGGATCGCCCACACCAAAGTTTTTTGCTAGTAACATTGTGATGCAAAGCTTTCACCTGAAACATATCCACTTAAACAAAGAACCGCCAATGTGAGCAGAGAGCAGTAAGTTCTGGTTTCACCGAATTTGTAGCCAATTAACCTCCTGCAAATAAAAATGATTTTTTTTTCTGAATCAAACCAAGACATGTATGGATTTTGTTGTATAGTTGTGTACAATGTTGATTAAAGAAAACACTGCTACATTGTCTGAGCTCAAAATCGAATCCAGTCAATTAAATTAAGATAATGAGATTAAAAGTTAGAGACTTAAGACAAACCCAGAATGAGATGGCCGTTTGACTTGTCCACCGGCTCTAAACCGGTGTCATGAAGATCAAGGTCCTCTTAAGTTTGAGGGTTAGTGCTATCAGAGAAATAGTCTCATCTTATAGCTACATCATTTCTTTTCATCATCCGGAGACAACATAATATAGCAGCTGAAACCGTTGTAGTTGATTTCCAAGTTTTGTTTGCCATGGATGCAGTAGATTATTTGTTAGCAGTTCTACGGAGAATTGATAAAACAAAGTAACATATATAAGGTGAAGAAAGGGAGAATGAAGGGGTTGCTTGCCATTGTATTCATAGTATTGAAGAGGCCTTGATGAATTATTATAGTAGTGGAGAGCAACTATTACAGTTGAGAATCAAAATTGCATAGGAAAATGAAGAGACTGCTCGGCGTGAAGAAGGAAGAGATAATTTTGCTGGGTCATATGTCACGAAAATAAAACTTAAACATAAATTGGACCGTTTAAAAATGTAAGGGCCTATTTTCATCTTTAGTCGACATAAGTAATGCTGACCTGGTAGATTAAAATATCCTGATTGGTTGATTTTTTTTGAGGATGTGACATGCTTCTCCTTTAAGCATATCTCCCTTTTAGTATTGTTAGATTATGAAATATTCATCATCTCTTTGTGTCTATATGCCTTGTATGTGTAGTTCATTGGTTAGGTTTGGGTTTCAAGAGAATTCAGGGAATGTTGATTGTCATTTATTAGAATAGAGAATAATCTATGAGTTTCTTCATATAGGTTGTTCTTGAAGCTTGAATTTGGTTGATCACCTAGTTCCTGATCCATAGGTTATTTAATGCACTGAAAGTGTTTGATTAAATGCATGAACTAACTTACATGACCGAAATATTCTTAGCCAACGGAATTTGATGTTAGGGAGTTCTGTGAATCTAACCAAATTGTTCTTATTGCATGTTTAGAATCTGAAATTCAATGGAAGTTAATCTTTAGATGGAAGTTACTCATAAGAACAAGTTTGATAGATTTAACCATTTAATATATGGAATTAAATGGAAGTTACTCATAAGAACTCTAGTAAATAGGCTTTAGTAGTTCGGAAGTAGGCTAGTCTAATTAAGAGATTTGGGTTTTAGAACGGTTCTTAGTACATTCCCTATCGAACAATCAATTCATTCAGTTTGTGTTTCCTGAGATTTCCCGATACCTGTTTTTTTTTTATTAATTATCCTTACATTCTGTTTACATTCTTGCGACTTAAAATTACAAATAAATCTATTTTGTCTTAACTTTACTCTAATCTCGAGAGTTGTTGTGTAACCTTGGTCCTTTTGGATTTGATCTCTACGTACTTTCATGCAGTGATGTGCACTTGCGGTCTGAATTTAATGGTTAAAATATGATCACTTTACTCCTCCTCATCCTTATATTTCTCATCTTCCTCCATTTCTTCTATTTTCTAAATAAATTTAAATTCGGTAATATGTATTATATTTTTAATCTGATCCATTTCATTTTATATTGTTTAAATTTCTTCTTACATACACATTATTATTTCCACCATATATGCATCCTGCCAACCGCCACTATCATGGCCACCACCAATTATGCTTCTACATAAGACAACCGCTTCCTTCATATCTATGGTCGCCGCTTACTCCGGTTTGCCACTTTGACCGTTTCCGCTTCCTTGGTTTTATCACCGCCGTATTATTTACTCATCCGTAATCAATATAGATAGGGATAAAACCAAAGGAAAAAGGAACAAATGTTATAGAATGATCTATTTTTTATTACATATGCTATTTTCTTAATATTATTAAGATTTTAGTCATTTAGCAAATTAACCTTTTTATTTGTCTCCAATAAGTCTTGAAGTAAAAAAAATATTTTGATTATTTCCCATCACACAAGGTATTGAACAAAGAATTTATATATTGTTTTGGAAATATTTAATAATAATAAGAGTGTGATTGGTCGTTTTAGAGTAAACGGAGGAAAAATAAGTATAAGAAATTGTGAAAACATAAAAAAAGGTGAAAATGAAAAAAAAAAGAAGAAGAGAAAAGGTAGAGTAAATCTTATAACTCTAATATAACCTAGAGTAAATATTACTCTATTTCATTCTTTTAACAGTAATGAGAATAAATATCAGAACTGATATATAATTTAACTGGTGAATTTTTTATTGAATTTAGAGTAACTTAAATTTTAGAGTAAATTGTTACTCTAAAATATCTATCCATCCACTCAGAGCCTAAAAGGGATAACGGCTGAAATGCTCCATTCTCCAAAAATCTATTCAACCCTCACTTAGTCGATATACTCCTGGACCAAACTCAACTTTAATGACAATAAGAAATTTCAAATAAACGCTTACGTTATTAGATATAAATAACTAAAGATAAAAAACATAAAAATAAGTTTTGGTTGGACGGACCCAATCCAACCAAGAACCACGACCCGTTCATTATTTAATAATAATAATGATAATAATAATAATAATTATTATTAAAATAAAGATATCAATTTTAGATAATTATAAGTAAATCATTATAAATCATAATGGATTCAACCCGAAATCATTCAATTTGAGTTACATCAGTGTACAACAGGTAAAAATAGACAAAAATATAACTATTATAATTAATATCATTAATTGATTCATACTAAATAATTATAGGAAAAAGTCACAAAATATATGTTATAAACAAATTTTATAAATAAAATCATTTTTAGTTACATAAAATAGTTTATAGATTTAAGGTCATTATTATAATGGTTACACAACAATACATTATACTTTTATGTTCACTTTGTTAATATTAATGACTTATGATGAAAAATATATATAAAACATTATTTAGTAAATATCAATGCATGGAAAAATAAAAAATCTACCTTAATCGCCTAAATCATCAGTAAAACAAAATATTTTTTTAATGTAAGGTAAAACTATATAAGTTTTTTTTTTGAAACACTTTTTTTTTGGAACACTAAAAAAACTATATAAGTTAAAACACCAAAAAAATACAACTATTTGCAGCTAAATAATACTTGAAACATATGAATAACTATATGAAAATTAAGGGTCTTTTACTCTGCCACATGTCAATTCTTCAGTGAACATATAGTGTAAACTTATAGTGTGAACTTACAATATGAACACATTGTATGATAATAAGTAATACTAGACAATTTATAAATTTTTTTTGGAATTTATGAATTTGACACTTCTGATTTTTCAGGTTCTCACAATTAGTAGAACTAGGTAATAGTAAGTAATATTTCAAATAATAGGTAATACTTCGTTCAGTGTATGAAAAACAATATTGAATTTTGGTTTTGACATTTCGGATTTTCTAGGTTTTTATAAAATTTGTAATACTAAACAATGTTAAGTAACACTACGCAATACTTCAACAATTTAAACAAAAAATATTATTTATTTTTTGGGTTTCGACATGTATTGTTTTTATTTTATTTTTTACAATTAGTAATACTAAATAATGTTACGTAATACTAGAAAATATTAGGCAATACTTTATTAATTTAAATATAGATAATATTGTGAATGGTAATGTCATGTGAACAGTAGATATCAATTAAAATTAATTTCGCATGAACAATGACGGCGACCCTTTTGGCGACAATAACCAGAGCCATCATCTCATTTGCCCTTATCTGATAAAAACAAATCTGCTATATCCCTCACTAATCTCAATACCCTTCAACATTTAATAAAAATATGAAAACCCGATTTTACCCTTATTCTTTTAAAAAATTATTTATTATTTTTAGAACAAATTGAAATTTTCAAATTTTTAAATTTTCAAATTTTCAAAGTTTCCCTCTTTCCAGAATTTCAAATTTTCAAAATTTGATTTTTTTCTTTTTTAAAGTTCAAATTTTAATTATCGATGGACAACTAGTCCAATTAGTTATATTGCTTCAACTAATTATATTGAGTTCTTTTAGTTATACTCATGTAGTTGTGCCGAGTTCTATTAGTAATACTCATGTAGTTGTACTGAGTTTTACTTAGTTGTACTTATGTAGTTTAACTGAATTCTACGTAGTTGTGCTTATGTAGTTTTACTAAGTTCTACATAATTGTATTGGTTATACAGCATAAAACTGAGTTTGTTATACCGAATTCGACTGAGTTATACTGGTTATACTGCGTAGTACTAAGTAATATTAGACTAGTTGTACCGAGTTCGACTAAGTTAGTAATACTGAGTTATACTAAATCCAGATCTGAAGACTAAATAAATAAAAACAGAAAAAAATATTTTGAAAGGGAGAATAAGAACAAGAAGAACCCTAAAACCATAGAAAAACCAGGATTCTCCTAAATAACCTTGAATTCTTAAATCTAGAACCATAAGAATCGTAAATCAAAACCTCAGAACAAGAAAAATCATAAATCAAAACCCAGATGTTCTTCAAATCTTTTTTTTTCTGTAATTTCGTCATCTTCTTCACCGTTTTCTCTGGCTGAACCGTCGTGGATCTAAGCTATGTCGGTGTTACATCAGGCGGAGTCATCGTGGATACATTTTATATCCTGGATTTCAGATCTACGAAGAAAGAAGATGAAAAACGAAAAGTAAGAAGAGATGAAGCAAAAGAGAGAGGAAGATGATAAGAGAAGAAGACGGATGTGAGGAAAAACAAAAAACTGAACACGTTTTATAATTAGGTCTAGGGGTAAATTGGTAAATGACTTGATTTCCAAAAAAATAATAATGAATAATTATTATTAGAAGAGGGATATTTGAGTTTTTCTTTTTTGATCGAGGGACAATAGGAATGATTTCTCCAATAACCATAGCGATGGCGAGATCTCTCTCAAAAGGATTAAATCTGGTGGTTGAGCCAACAACACACGAAGAGCTCGGGTCTATGAACTATATCAAACCTGCGATGTTGAAGAGAGGGATTTGGGTGATAGCACTTTGATGGGTGTCACTGAAGGGGCAAAGGTTTGCAATGGTACAAAAGGGGGTGATAGGAGGATAAAGGTTTTTATTGAAGAGATGAGGGCTTGTGATGGATCAGGAGGGGATTCGGTGAAAGAGATTTTGAATCGCTCCTCACCGTGGAAAAAAACGTCTCCGAGTGATGTTCAGCCGAAGGTTGATATTGTAAATGGGGTTGGTTCGATTCAGATCCCAGATGAGATATTTGATGAGTCATAGTTATTGTGCATAGCTACCTGGTTGGCTATTTCATCGGTGATGCTCCCCATGTCGGTTCGATTCATGTGTCTGTGAACTGCATCCAGTCTTCAGCAAATGCTGGCACGAAGATTGATGTTCAATTTATCGAGAAGAAAACGGTTCTATTTCGCATAGAGAACAGTCAAATGCGTGCTCAAGTAAATCAGTGTAAGTACTGGCACATCGCGGATGTTCCATTAGTGGTAAATGTTTGGATGCCGGAATCTGATTTCTACCCTCTGGACTTATCTGCAAGCTGTGGGTTGATATTCGAGGAGTACCAAACGATCTCTATTCGCATAAGAGCTTGAAATGTCTGTCTAGAGTGCTGGGTCATTTTGTGAAACTGCACCCAAACACATAACAATGTATCAGCTTGGATGTTGCTCGGGTTCTAGTAGAAGTGGATCTTAATAAGCTATCGGTGGAAAAGATTTCCATTAAGAATAAGCGAGGGAATTCGAAGCTAGGGGCATAAGGGAGTGGAGTGTAAGGGGAAAGGAATGCATATTATGAAGAAGAGGATAGAGGAGGAGATGGGTCTGAAGTTTGCTTTGGTTCATGTGGAGGTTATGAAGGAAGCTAAGCCAGTGGCCAATGAAACTTTTGACTTGATTCCTGAACTCAATGCTATAACCCCAGTTCAAGCAGCTCCTAAGGAACCGACGAGGGAGGGTTCCCGAGGATACAGCTCCCTGAGCCTACTACATAGGTGTTTCCAGCTATAAAGGTAGGGCATTGGTCTACAGTGTAAACTAAAGCTTCTCAGTCTATAGTCAGTGTTCATGAGTCTAATCAGGCTGAGGGATCAAAGACCATTGGATCTCCGCCACGTTTCAGTCCGTTGATTGGGATCGAGGAGGATAATGAGGATATAGTATGTGTTCAAAATTAACCTTCAAGCTACTCTCTCAAATAAGAGGTTTGATATAGTACTTGAGGATTGTATCCACAGAGACTATATCTTTTACACGATAGTCTATTGGTTTCAGACTAAGCTAGATCAATAATAGAAAACAGTAAATAAAGCAATAAATAAATAGAACGGTCGTAAACGATAAGGAGGAAACAACGCTAGATCTAGAGATTTATCAATCAAGGGATTCAAAACACAAATCAAGCATGGTAAGGGTTTTATATGTTTAATTTTAGAAATTGAATTCAATTGTAAGATATCCAGCTCTCGCTGTGAGTCTACATGAGTAAATCTATATTCATACTCTCGCATGTAAATACTGAACGAATTACGATTGATACACTTATAAAGTGTCGATCGATACCTCTTTTAAACAAGTGTTAAGCTCAGAGCGATGTTATTCAACTAAATTCCTAGAGCAAATATCTATTTCGCCTAGGTAATCCATCAAAGTTCGGGTTCCGTTAATTGATTGCACTCTCGTGCTTCTCAACTGTCCTATGATTCTAAGTTCAAGCAATTAGACACAATAACTTATTATTCCAACTACTCTAGATCCTAGTATTACAATCCACCTTGGTGTAGAAATCTATAACAACCCTAGCAATCCTAGCAGATTATCAGTTTGACATTAAGCTCATCAAATCCCTAAATCTAACAGGAATTCTACTCAGACATGAAAGCCGAAACATAAATCAAAAATTGTAATAGAAATCATATATAAAACCAAAGGAGTTACAATCAATCTATAAATGAGAATTGATCTTCTCTCCAAACCTTAGAGAAAACCTAAAGTAAGACAATATAATATAGCTTAGCCGTCAACAATGGCTTAGAAAACTATAAAAAATAGGTATCAAGTCGTCCAGGAACATTCGGGTAATTTGTGGTGACTTATGGGCCCACGTCGGCCATGAAAAGAATCGGCCCGTCTTCTGGCATCATTGTCATTCGACACTAAGGTATTAGTGTCGACCGACACTTCTTAATATCTTTAACAACTTCCTCTCGCGAGTTATACAATTCACTCTTCAGTAAAGTGGGCATAACTTCAGATCTAACCGTCGAATGAAATTCAAACACGGAAAGCTAACTCAAAACTCTATATTGTATCCAAATATGAGCTCAATCGCACCATGTAAAGTCTTCCATCCATAGCTAAGCATTTAATGCATATGTGCAGTCATGCACCTCTGATAGCTCTAAAACTACCAAAGTTCTCCAAAACGTACATAAACCTAAAAATACTCTAAAACGCACTCTAAACACATATAATAGACTCAATAAAGGACTTTTGCCATGGTATTAAAAGTGGTAAAAAGTATGGTATATCAGACAATAGAGGAGGAATGCCAGGACATAGAAGAAGGGGAGATAACAGAGGGATGAGTGACTGTGACCTTTTGTTCCGCATAAGTGTGACAAAGAAGAAGAACAAAGGAAAGTGGGAGGTAGCGATGGGACCAGGTTTGGTTTTTTCATTTCTTCAGGTTTAGAATCTGTTCAGATATTTAGAAAATTTGGTTCGGTTATTTTGATTTTCCATTTGTATAACAAAGTTGAGAAATGGTTAATATCCCAAGTAATTTAGGATCCCACTTGGTTCGGACTCAGATCTGATTTTTGGTTAATTCGGATTAAAAATAGAAAAAACTGAATTTTTGAGATTAAATATCAATTTTCGGGTTTTAGGATAAAAATATTCTAATAATTGAACTTTTTGGGTATTTTGATATATAAATAATATTTTAACTTATTTGATTATTTTTGAACTAAATATAGTTAATATTTATATAAACTATATTATTAAAATTTGGGTAACCATTTGATATTTGATTTGGTTCTGGTTCCATTTTAAACTTTTTTTTGTTCTAAGAATATAGGCTCCACTTAGAAATTAGGGTGAATTAGCTAAATGACCAAATTTGAGAAGGAAATTAAGTGTATAGCATTGATTTTGACATAATAAAGTCCATAACAATTATGTCAATTTCTATCCGGTAATGCCCTTTTTTTGTTCAAGTTGCCAGTAATAGAGAGAGAAACTGATGACATCACATTTGACACCCCCACAATTAATTATCACCTAGTAAATACTACTTTAATCCAAATCTCAACTCTAAAATAATAAACCCTAAACTTTAAACATCACCCTTCCATCTAAATACTAAACCCTAAACCCTAATTACTGAACCCTAAACCCAAATATAAACTTTAAACCCAATTATCAAAATCTGAAAATAGTATATGATATTATATAATATTAAACTAAATCCAAACAAAACTCCTCAATGCTAAACTCAGACCTAACTTTTGAATACTAAACCCAAAAATGCTATCACTAAACCCAAATCTAAACTCCCACCTTCCAAATACTAAACCCTAAATCCTAGTCACTAAACCCTAAACCCAAGTATAGACTATAAACCCAAATAGAATGGAACAAAATACATAGTATAGTATAAATTGGTAAGTAAAAAAAAAACACTCTTTTTTAATCGTCAAATAGAACATACATAATACGGTCACTAAACCCAAACATCAACCCCCACCTTCCAAATACTAAACCCTAAATCTTAATCATTAAACCTAAACCCAAGTATAAACTCTAAACCCAAATAGTATAGAACAAAATAAATAGTATAGCACATATAGTTGTAAACAAGAAATTGATAAATAATAAATTTATCAAACAATCGATGGTACAATAATACAACAACCGTAGCATACTATTTAGTTTGGTACTTGCGAATTTTACAAAAATATAAGAATCGTACTATACTATAATTTTCTTTCACTACATATAGTATAGTCGACGAGTTCATCTTCTTCACATCTTCCTCTTTTTACAGACATGGTGATACACACATTCACTAGTCCAGAGTAATTATTCTTCATCATACCATATTAATACAGCATACTATAACAATTTAAATAACAATGAAAAAAATCAAGATGAACAACATTGAAAAAAACTAAAAAAAAAAGAAATTGTGATGTCACCTCGTTGTTGTCTACGGTGTCATCTTCTCCTCCAAACTCAATTCCACAAGTCCAAAATCCATATTATTTCTTAATCTAGTGGTTTGTGTTCGTATGTATAAAAAAACAGAGATTGGAGGAGAAGAGGAAGAAGAAGATAAAGAGATGTGGAAGAATGATAACCACAATTTATTAAATTATTTATTTAATATTTCTTTTGATAAATAACTCTCAGCAGGTCACACAGGTTAAATTGAAGGGTAATATAGCATTATTACATAAAATATATGTACTGTAGATGAAAGTTAGGGGTTTTAGTTATCTAGTGAATTATAATTTGTTTGAAGGTTATACAGCCAAATTTCCCTAGAAATTAATAGGGTCTAAACCAAACCGAACTTTATTTTTTGGTTAGGTTCGGTTTTTCAGTTCCGTATATATGTGTCCATGCCTAGTGGAAGGATATGTTCATTGAACTCTCCATAGCGAAAGCAATATCTCAGCTTCGGGTTTCAGGTTCGGTTTTAGGTTCGGGAGTAGTCGACTTGTGCGGATAAAAACGCTTCTTCGTTCTTGATTTTACACGCGCATCTTTTTCTCTCTCCTCTGCTCTTGCCCTGCTTCTGCCACTCTCTCTCCTCTAGAAACTGGGGATCGAAGAGAATAAGCAAGCTACTACTGTCAGAGAAAGCAAACCGACGAACAAAAGAATCATCATGGTAATTATAATAATAATCCATTTATTTCCTCAAATGGGTTCTCTTCATTTTGGTTATAAATGCTCTGCTTTTATCTTTACTTCAGAGATTGATTCAACAAGACATCTCCGTGTCTTTATCAGCTCTAATCAATCTTTCTTTTTCCCGAATTGGGTTCTTTAAAGTTCGAATGTTTTTCACCCAAATTGATTCTGTCAAAAACCTATACTCTCTCCCGATAAGAACATGTATCTATTCAGTATGTCTCATTCTCTGGTTTTTTTTTTTAATTCTGATCCTCTTTTTGATAACAGGGAGCTGAAGAAGAAAAAAACAAGATGTGGCCTCCATGGCTTAAACCTCTGCTTCGAGAGAAGTTCTTCGTACAATGCAAATTACACGCAGATTCACACAAGAGTGAGTGTAACATGTACTGTTTAGACTGTACCAGTGGCCCTCTCTGTTCTCTCTGCCTCTCTTTCCACAAGGATCATCATGCCATTCAGGTTCGTAATTATTTCTTGACTCTCTCTCTTGTTAGATTCTTTCCAGTTAATTAAACCAGAAAGTTTATATTTTTTTTTTACTGAGAGAAAAAGAAAAAAAGCATCTTGTTGATTTTTTGTTAGTTTTGTTGGTGATCTACTAAATTGTTTTCATTCGTTTTTCTTGGTGATGTTTATATCACAGATAAGGAGATCATCGTATCACGATGTGATCAGAGTATCAGAGATTCAGAAATTTCTGGACATTACAGGAGTTCAGACATATGTGATTAACAGTGCTAAGGTTGTCTTCTTGAATGAGAGACCTCAGCCTCGACCAGGCAAAGGTGTCGTCAACACCTGCGAAGTCTGTTATCGAAGCCTCGTTGATTCTTTCAGATTCTGCTCTCTTGGCTGCAAGGTAACGAGAAAAAGAAAACATTTTTTTTGTTTATTTTCTCGAGAAAAATATGCTTAGGAGAAACGAAATTACAGTAAAAATGGGTGAAAAACAGAGTCAAAAGAGTTAATATCTTTGAACTTAAATGCTTTAAGGGTTAGTTGGATGTTGTTTGGTTGATGAAGTCTGAGAAAATAACAAGAGATTCTATGTATTTTGGGTTTGGAAATATACTATATATATATATCAATATATTTACTTGTGGAGAAAGTTAACCGAGGGAGTCAATATCCTGAACCAAAAGGCTATTTTAGGTAGGAGAATATTAGAATAAGTATAAACTTGGTTGAATAGGTAAGCTAACTACTATTCAATCATTTCTTTATTAATATTGATTTTCTACTTAAACCGTATTTTATTCGGTGACTAAGTGTTTTGCCCGCGACGCGAACTTAAACATTTTCATAAATTTTTAAAAAGTTCTTAGTACACTATATTAATTATACTAAAATAAATCTTAAAATAATTCAATATTCTATTTTTAATTATATAATTTAAAAAATATTTGATTAGTATTTAATTATATAATTTATGTTTTAACTTTTTAATAAAATACTTTTTCAAATAACAATACAATATATATCGAAATTATCTTTTTTTAATTATATTTTTAGATTCTGGATAATTCAATATTCTATTTTTGATTATATAATTAAGAATTTTATTTGATTAGTAATTAGTTATATAATTCATGTTTTTAACTTTTTAGTAAAAGACTTTTTCAGATGATAATACAATATATACAAAAAATTATCTCCTTTTAAAATTATATTTTCAGATTGTGAATAATTCTTACTAGTATTAATTTTAATCAATTATCTAATCAAATAAATTAAATTAAATTTTGTTTTTATTTTTGAATTTAGTTATACATTTTATTCATTAAGGGTATAAACGATATGAACCACTCTAACTTTTAACGTGAGAGCTCGATTCCAAAAAGTTCAATTTTATTTGATTAGTATTTAGTTATATAATTCATGTTTTTAACTTTTTACTAAAAGACTTTTTCAGATAACAATATATACATAAATTATCTCCTTTTAAAATTATATTTTCATATTTTGGATAATTCTTACTATTATTAATTTTAATCAATTATCTAATCAAATAAATTAAATTAAATTTCGTTTTTATTTTTCAATTTAGTTATATATTTTATTCATTAAGAGTATAAACGATATTAATCACTCTAACTTTTAACGTAAGAACTCGATTCCAAAAATTTACTTTGCAAATAATAGTATAGATCTTTCTTTGATGGGAATTGAGAAAATGACAAATAAAAAAACAGATTTGCTTGTTGGGTGGGCGAGAAAATATGTGGGGACAATGATAGCCAACTTCAAGAAATTGTGGAGTTTTGAAAAAAAAATAATACTAGTCTACTAGCACTTGGGTTGACGAGGAGAAAAATCTTAGTCAATCTAAGGCTTCGTCCTTAAGCAATGGTCTTTTCATTCTCATACGTTCTTTTCATGGATTTCTACATTCATCTTCTTCCTTGTCGGAAATAACTATTATGATAACCGTAATCCTAACGTTGTAAATAATTCTATTGACTTTCTTTACTAGATCTCTGGAATATCCAAGAGTTTCGACAAGAAAAGAAAGGATTGGACAAACAATCTTTCAGATTCTAATGATTCGTATAGCAGTTCTACTAGTATAGGGAGGCTCAAGAAGAATGATGACATGATTCATAATAGTTTCACACCATCAACACCACCTCTATCTGCCGTGTATCGTCGAATTGCAAAACGAAGGAAGGGAATACCGCACCGTGCTCCTCTTGGGGGACTAATCATAGAATACTAAGAAAGTGGTAATGTATATAGTCTTATGCTATTAACCATCACTAGTAGTTTGTGGGGTATGTATAAAAGTATGTATATATATATATATATATATATATATATATATATGTCTATAATGGTAAAGCAATGTCAAAAGAAAAGCTTAACATCATAGTGTCAAGTTAGATATGAAAGTGTAAAACAAGAGGGAAAAGATAATAGAATGAAGTATGAAAGGAATACTTGTGCCTGTATATTTTGGGCTCAAAGAGTGGATATGTAAATGAAAAAAGACAATATATAGTAATAAAAGCATGTGATGGAATGCAAATCTGAATGAAATAAAGGCACTTTTACATTCGATGTACTTATTTCTTGTTTTTTTGTTCATAATATCTCATTTATCAGTTTTCTAAAATATGAAATCAGCAACTTTTTTCTGAAAGGTATATGCATAGCCAAATTATTCATTGCAAGAGACCCGAGAATAGGGAGGAAGATAAGTTATTTCACTTGATTCTCTACATAGGTTTTTTTTCCTATAGAATCATCTTCCTAATTAAAAGTTGCAAATTGCCATTCTTAAAATTTCTTCTTCTTTTTTGAGAAAAAATATGATTATTTGTCATTTGGAAGAAAAAAGGAAAAAAAAGAAGTAATACTTGGCATCTAGAAAGTGATTTCTTTTGTTGAAGTGCTAATCCTTTGTTTAGGAATTCTTTCTATAAATTTGAAGGTGGAGTGCTGATTCCAGTAATTTTATGACTTGCTTTTATTTTCCCCTAACATTTGTTTTGCAAGTAAAGTTCTTATTAAACACGTTAACTATGCAAATATGCAACTCAAATCAATAAGAACGTGTATGTGAATCAATGACAAAAACGGAATCTATAAAGGTATTTTTAAAACGTATGTGTATAGATATCTAAGCGACATATTTTAAAAACATTTGTTACCATGCATGTATGATATCAATGCCAAAAGATATCCAAAGAGGATTTTTAGATGAACGGAAAGATAAATAATTTGATCAAAATCGTTTAAAGAAAAATGTAAAGAGAGGCATGCTGCATGTAATTCAATTGGTAACCGTTTAATTGAACAGAAAAATGAAAAAAAAAATAAAGAACAAAAAATCAGTAGAGGAAATGAAAAGATATAAATATAGGAATTTATGTTTAATTTATTCCCTTTCAAAATTGGAAGAGGAATTTTTTTTTTTTGGTAACATGGAAGAGGAATTTTTGCTTCTTAAAATCTTTCATCCTTGAAGAAATGAGAGGAATAGAGTAGGACCCATGTGTTTGTAATTTGACAAAAAAATCAACATGATTGGTATCAAAATTGAGGAATAAGAATTTTACCATTATTTTTTTCATAAAATGTGGTCACCAATTAGAACCATTTGTTTCAAGATTTTTAACATTAGAATTGAGTTTTGCACGTGCGGGGATGTTATTATTGACAGAGAGAACGGGACGAGAGGGGGCGAAGCCATGATGCATTTTCAGGAATAAAGAAATAGAATGGCAGAGGCAAGAGAGAGTCCAAACGGCATCTCTCTGCACTGAGAGTGGGCTTTTCACTGCTTTAAATGGGTATTTTTAAAGCATTATCGTCATCTTCTTTTTTGCCCATCCGATCGCTGAAACGCCATTATATTGGCGATGGTGTGATCTCATTCTCGGCCGTTGGACTCTCCCGAACTTGTTAGAAAGTAGAAACGTGACACAAAACATAATCCACACTGTTTTTCGTCATTTCATTATTTATTTAATTACTGTAACGCTATCATTTAAGTACTATACAATAAAAGAACTATTCTCGAACAGGCATGTGTTATGATGCTGCCAAACCCACTCACACCACGTAAATTGTTTCGTCCGATTGTCCAACATAACTAAATGTAATAAAATATTTAAAATGTGATATATAGCTTTATCGACTATCAGCTTATAGTGTTCATCCCAAGCCAAGTGGTACGTGAGATGTGGTTCACCTACTTCTTTTTAACACTCCGACGATTAATAAAAACTAATGATAATCCGTGCATGCACAGAGTGATTTTTTACATTAATGTTTGTTCATTAAATAGTTTTAACAATTTGCAACACTATAATTTTTTATCAACGGTAAAATGACGATTACAAATGTTGGTATCTTAAATGTATCATCGTTGTTGAAGAGTTAACACACTGCAGCTCATTTTAATTATTTTTAAGACTTCATATGCAGAAAAGAAAATTAAGTTTTGCGCTTGACTCAAATCACTAAAACTAGATAGGCAACATCGATTGTAAGATGACGAAAGATGATTAGGTTTTATGCTCTCGATTTGTTTACTATTGACTCTCCATAAGTGATTTCATTTTTTACCTCTTTAAAATTATGCTTTCGTTCTCGTTTCTGTTTCACTGATATGAATTTTGTTTATTTTTTTAACTTCTTCTGTGAATTCGGTGCATTACATAAGTGTCAATTTAAAAAGATGGACATTTGTAAAAATTAGTTCCACTCCAGATACATATATAAGAATCAAATTTTTGAAAAAATCACCAGAAAAACTCTATTCACACGTTAGTGTTCAAATCAATTATATCAAGCTGTTATAGAATATAAGTGCAAACTCAAAATATAAATGTGTGCCTAGTATATATTCATAATTTCGATATAAAAATCATCTAATTCTTGAACAACAAAAATTACTTATTTTATTAACCTACACTTTTAAGTTTTAGTTATTACGAGTATACCAATAAAATATATATATACATATATATATATATATATATATTTTATATATACAATACTTTACTATTCTAGTATATGTAAACTATGTGTATAAAGTATTAAATGATAAACCAGAAAACATATAATAAATAGTTCAAATCTCTCATTCTTACAATTATAATAGGTAGATAGGGTATTAGAAAGAAACAAATATTAGACGAATGATCAAATATCTCACTCTTCGAACAAACTCAAAAGGAGGTGACTGGAATTTTGTCATGATAATTCATTAAAACTTTTTAGGAATAAAAATCAAGACTAAATTATTTAATCTGAATAAAAAAATATAAATATATATAGTGCTTCCAATATTAAAAATCACTTCGATTTGAAGAAGTGCATTTCTCAGATTGTCAAGATCAAAAACATACTAGAAACCACCTATTTAAAAAATAATTTGTATACATAACAGTATATACATTAGAGTAAGCACATAAATCAAAACCAATAACTTTTGTTTATTTACAATCATGTTTTTGGTAAATAAATCAAAACAATAATTTTATACGATATATAATTAAACTTTAGTGATATTGACATAGATATATATATATATACACATATATATAGTATATTTTAATATAAATTTTTATTATTGACACTTTCTACTCAAATAAGTTTATTAAAATTTGTATATTTATTGTAACAAAAATTTAATTTGTTAATCATGAAAGTTTTAATGTGAGATTTTTTAATACGAATTTCAAAATTAAAATAGTAATATCTCAATAACTTTTCAATGAAAATTTAATTTAACATATTTAACATATTTAATATTTTTATAAAGTATATAATTTGATTTTAATGATATTAATATATATATATATATAGATATATAATATGAATATTTATTAATGAGACTTCATATTTATACGATTTATGATCATTTTTATCTAGCTTGAACAAAAAAAAGTTAAACAATTTATCACAATTTTTTTAGTGTGAGACTTTTACCATTTTTAGTAATTTATAATCGTTTTAAAAAATTCAAAATATAACATATAAGGAAAAAATCTTGTTTTTTTTATTATATGCTTAATGTGATTTTTTAATTTCTTTTAATAATATAAAATTAAACAAACAAAAAAGAGAAGATACAAAAATTGTTATCAAATATGTATTATTCATAATCATTAATTGTCATAAATATGTTAATTATATTAGGTAATTCCGTAGGTTTTATTTAAAAAAAAGAATTGAAAATATTCTTTTGTACACTACTAATCAATTTGATAGCTAGTTTAATAAAAAAATATAATATATATTATGGACCAACTTGTTTTTCTAAGGATTCTAATAATCATCCTAGTAATGACACGTGGCTTCGAAAATATGTTGTAATGCTATATGATTACTATATAGGAGATGACAACTCTACATGATACCATAGAGAGAGAGCTTTTTTATTTCTAACATATTTGCAATCGGGAGTTTTAATACATAAATATTTTTGCATATAATTAGTTTTAAATGAATCATGGTAAAATTGCTAAAACGGAACAAATATTCAACATAGTTGTCCTTTTGGTATAATATCATCATTAAGTTATCCCTTTAGTATAATTTTTAGTGTATGTTAACTATTTTATAAATTATTTAAATATCTTAAATTGTTATTAAATATTTTAAATGAGAAATCAAATTTGATAAAAAATTTTATACTTTAAACAGTCATAATAACTAACACTTATATACTAATATTTTTACGATACTTATATACTAAAATTCAATTATTAATTTCAATATATAAAGTTAATTAAAAATAAAATATTCTCATGCATAGACCAAACATTTATATATTACCGTGATATACACAATTGAGTTTCAAATAATTCTATAAATAAGTATATCAACAAAAATAAATTTACATATATAATTTTTAGTCGATATATGTTTTTAAATATATAAAAAAGTTGGATATATAAATATACATATATATAAAAAATCAAAATATATTTTTGTAACGTTTTAGCAAGAACGGAGATTACAAATATTTTTTAGAATATTTTTGTGGCCAAATGTATACGTTTTAGGAAGTTATAATATTTCAAATATTTTTAGAATATTTTTCTAACTGAAATTTCTTAATTGTTCATAAAAATCAGATTTTTTATCTGTAGAAGATACTTTCTACACTTCGTAGAACGAAGACAAAAATTCCATAAGAAGATTCTACCTCATGTAGCCGTCAGATTAGTGTCTAGATTTAACATTCCGGGAGTTATAGAATACGTAATAAAAGTAGAAGTTGCATTCGATAGAAAAGTAGTTTCTTTACAATTAGTAGAATTCACATTCTCCCTATTTAGGATTTCAAGTAAAAGTAGATTGTTCGTTCTAAAAATAATAGAAAAACTTGTTTAGTCTAGAATTCACTTTCTACTAACTCATTTTCAGTAGAAGATGAATTCTACTTTTAGTAGAACATAATTTTAATATTTAATTTATCAAATTTTTCAACCAAAAAAATGAGTTTGTATATATGGGTGTTTTATCAATTGTTTCTATTTTTTACAAAAAACATTTATTTATGAAACTATTTATTTCATTAACTTTTAGAATTGGAAAGGGCAAAAGAGAGAAAAAATGGACAAAAAGTGTTTATACTAAAGGGACAACTATGCTGAATTTTTGTTCCGTTTTGGCAATTTTCCCTTTAAATTATAGATTTTTTAATCAAATTTTAATTAAAATATATTTTCTAATAGATTTCCTAATATATTTCGTATTACGTATTAATGTTTTTCCAAAATTTATTAGTAATAAATAATAAAATAAAAACCACATATCATAATAAATTGATGTAATATATAAATTGATATAAAATAATCTATTCATAATTATTGGTATAATGTTTTCATATATATAAATTCAGTTAACTAATTGGACTTATATATATGAAAAACATTATACTAAAAACTAGATTAAGATCCGCACCTTGCGCAGAATAAACATTATATATAAATTATTGTTTTTACATATTATGAAATAATAAATATATATTGAATAATTAAAAGTCAGTAACTATTACATATATAATTAAATTAAGGTGAACATATAAATCAATTTAATTAATGCAAACCATAATTTTTTCTATCTGATAGAATATATAATTAATTTAAATGATATAACATATATAGTATATTTCTACTCATATGTTTTTTTGATCACTTGTATCATTTATAGCAAAAAGTTTAAACTGCTAATAACAAAATCTTCATTGTTGGATTAATAGTTTTAGTAATTTATAATTTTTAAAATTTTAAGTTGTGAATGTTTGTTTAAAGATTTTATCAAAAAAATTGTTCAAGTGAAATTTTGAAATTAAAATATTTATGGATTTTATATGGTATATATTGTAATTTAAAACAACATATATATATATATATATATATATATATATATATATATATATATATATATATATATCTCTTAATTTTAATGATTAATTAAATTACTTATATGATATTGTAATCATTTATATTGTATCATAACAAAAATTTTAAATCATGGGTCAAATAATTAAATGTGAGACTTTTAACAGTTTTTGTAATTTATAGTCGTTTTTAAAAATTCAAAATATAACATATACAGAAAAATCTAAATTTTATTATATGGTTAATTTGGTTTTCTAATCTATTTTAATAATTTAAAATTAAAAAAAAATGATAGAATATACACTAATTTTTATGAAATCTTTATTACTCAAAATAATTTATTTTTCTATATACTTTAACCACATTAGCCAATTCCGGAACTTTTATTTAAGGAATTAAAAATTAATATTAATAATGAATTTATGGTTAGTTTAAGAAAAAGCTTATTATATAATTAGATGGATCAACATATTTCTCTAGTGATTTTAAGAATCATCCTAGTGATGACACGTGGCTACAAAAAGAAATTGTAATGTTTCTCAATTAATATATATGGGATTTATGAAACACTGTGATATAATAAACGATTAAAATAACAAAAGTATAATTATTCAAAAGTGATAAATAAAAATTTTATGTTTTAAAATTTTATACTAACAATTAGTTAATAAATTTTAATTTAAAAATATATATTATACCATTTAGTACAAACAAATTTTAAAGTGAAAAAAAAAATTCAAATGGTCAAAGGTCAAACTCTAGCAATAAACAATGACAACACAGGATAATTTTTTTTAACAAATTTTTTTAATAGAAATTATAATTCTAATTTTTTTAAATTTATTTATTTATTAAAAGAGGAACTAAAATTTTGGAATTAGAAAGATTTATGACCCAACCTTATATTGTTTTAGTATGAATAATTGGAATTTATATCATAATATTTTATTAAAATTTTAGTTTAACTTTTTTATAACTGAATAGTTTAGTTTTTAATCTAAATTTATAATTGAAGATGCAACTTTATTTTGTGATATACGTTTTTGTTTCTGAAAAATAATTTAAAATATATACTACAAAATTTTATTGAGTAATAGGAAACAAATATATAACCTTAAAATTATGAAATTATCTGCAAAAATTGTAGAAGAAGTAAAAGAAGAAGAAAACCATACATGTTAACTATAACATTATTTTGTTCAAAACCATAAACGTTTGAAAATATGGTTAATGTTAAGAATATTTACTAATAACGATGTATAAAAACATTTATGTATATAAAAATGAAAGCAAACACTCGAGCGGTTGTGCAGATCAATGCCTAGTCTTAACTTCAAATTTTTCACAATAAAAAATTTATTGACAAATAAATTTGCGTATGCAATATTTGAGTATTAGATATGCCTATTGAAAATACTTGTAGAAAAAAAAACTCATATCAGAATCCATATAAAATTTTAAGTCAAAAATACCAAACAACTTCCTATAAATCCGAGTTTAAAAAATGTCTCAACTTTGAAAAATTAATATATTAGATGTTTATCCTCAGACGAAGTTGTTCAACGTTTCTCCTTAGATGAGTCTTTATAAGCTTTTCATACTAATTACTTTTTTTTTTTTTTTGTAAAATTCATACTAATTACTTAAGATGATAAAGATGCAAATGAAAGAAGGATTAGATATCATTCAAGGTGCAAACAAATAGAAATGACGCATTGATGTTACAGGGACGATCTAATGTTTTTTTTAATGGAAAAATTCAACAGAGGGTTCATCGTTCCACAAAACCAACGATATGGGAACGAACATCGTATAAAAGACAAATTCTCCAAAAGAAATCGTAAAAATGTTTGAATTGTAAAATAGCCCAAACGGTCTAGAACACGATAAAAGTTCACTTCTACTTTATTAAAACAGAAGTACAAAATAAAAATACCCCTTAGTTTTACTACTTATTTACATTAGAATGCCATTGAGGTATTTATTGAACCTATATTTAAGCATGCTTGTCTTTTCCTAATTTAAATCATAGATTTAAGCATTTAATATCTTTCCAAAATTTAAATAATAGATTTCATTTATCAAATCATAACCAAAATAAATTTCCTAATATATTTCGTATTAACATACTCAATATTTTTAATATTTATAAGTAATACATAATAAAATAAAAAATCACACATCATAATCAATTTATATAACATATAAATAAAATATAAAATAGTTTATTCATATATTAGTATAATGCTTTCATAATATAAGTCCAATTAGTTATAAATATTGGATTTGTTTATATGATACATTGTGATATAATAGACGATTAAAATCACAAAATATAATCATTCAAAGTAATAAATAAAATTGTCATGTTTAAAAATGTTATATTAACAGTTATGTAATATATTTTAATTTACATATATATATTATACCATTAGTACAAAGAAAAAAAATAAAATGAAAGCAAATATTTATACGGTCACGGGTCAAGCTCTAGAAATAAATAACAACAGTAAGATTATTTTTCTTTAACAAATTTCTTTTAATTGAAATTATAGTTCCAAATAAGTTTATATATTTTATGTATTTATAAATTTATTTTCTTTGTCTTTAATTACGAAATTTAAAATTTATATCAGAATATTTTATTAAACTTTTAATTTTTATTTTTATTATAACTATAAAGATTAATTTTCAATATAAATTTATGTTTTAATATTACAAATACGTCATTTAATATAAACAAAAAAAACTAAAAACATAAAATAAATACCCGCCCGGTCGGGCGGGTCAAGGTCTAGTATGATTTAAAACCCGAGAATTGGCCTAACAACAATAACGGTCTTTTCAGTTTCGACAAGAAATAAACAGGAAAAAAGATAAATGTTAATTTTTCAAGATAAACATGAATATCGAGAAGATAAGGAAATGTCCACAAAGGGATAAACTAGAATCGAGGGCAAAAAGAAAAAGCTCGCCGACTTTGGACGCATATATAAGGAGAGCCAAAACAGAGTGCGCAAGGGATCCAAAAATTTAGACCTTAGGAAATTTTTGTTAGCTTTAGGAAAACTTAGAGCTTAGGCGGCTAGACTAGCAAGTTCCATACTTAGAGCGTTTTACAGCTTCGTTTTCTTGTTCTCTATTGTTGACGATTTTCTGTTCATCTTGTTTTCGGTGAAACTTTATTACTTTACTCATATTAATCATTAAAATGCTTTTGTGCAATTTCTTGCGATTTCCAGTTATTTGTCTTCTTTTTCGTATTCGTGTGTTTTCGCAGGGAATCCAGGTCCTTAAGGAAAGTCGAGAATCTTGGCTTTTCTCCGTTCACTAAAATCGACAGTACGAATTTCGGTTCCCACAGTTTGCGCTAGAAGGAGGACCTTTCGAATTCTCTAACTTTAAATCGCCGAACGATCAAAGGACAATATGCAAGCAGGCAGCGACATCGTATCTTTTAAAAATTGGGCACGTCCGATCTGGACAACCCCACAACGACCTCATGGTCATTGAATTGATAATCTAAGACATCGATGTCGCAAGAATACTAGTCGACACATGAGGCTCGGCTGATATCATCTTCAAAAACACCGTCGAGAGAATGAAAGTTGCACTATCTGAAATCGCAGAAAGTCTGAGCCCAATAGTGGGATTCTCAAGGGAAACTACCATGACCCTCTGTAATTAACCTCGAGGTTAAAGCTCGAGTATTACCAAAGTCGTGGAATTTTTGGTCATTGACCGCCCAACATCATACAACGGGATCATGGGCACTCCTTCGCTAAATTCCATTCAAGCTATTCCATCAGCATATGACCTGTGCCTTAAGTTTCCGACTCCAGAAGAAGTCGAAACAATATGGTGAGATTGGAAAGTATCGGAAAATTTGTTTTGCCGCAGAATAAAAGCGAAAACAGTCCCCGATGGAAACTACTTTGAAAAAGAAAAGGAAATCGGCTTCTGACGAATTTGCCCCAGAAAAAGATGAAACAAAAATCTTTTGGCAATTACTGAAAGCCGAGGCCCTAGAAGAAAAACGTGAGCCGACCTACGAGCATGTGATTTTGGTATGCCTCGATGATGAGTTTCCTGAACGCTGCGTCGAGACCGGCGCTTAACCATTAAAAACGGATCTCATAGCCTGTCTCAAGGAGAACTTACACATGTTCACCTAGGCTGCAGAGGACATGTCGGGTATTGACATCAACATAACATGTCATGAACTTTATGTGATCCGACTTGCAAACCAGTCAAACAAAAAAAGGCGAAAGTTGGGACCAGAGCGCGCCATTGCAGTTAACGATGAAGTCGAAAGACTTTTGAATGTCGGATCCATAACAGACTTCAGATATCCTGTCTGGCTCGCCAATCCTGTGGTGGAAAAAAAGAAAAACGGAAAATGGCGAGTCTGCGTAGATTTTACCGATATCAACAAAGCATATCCAAAAGACAGCTACCCCTTGCCGCATATCGACTGTCTAGTCAAAGCAACGGCAGGATACAAGCTCATCTCATTCATGGATACCTCTCCGGGTACAATCAGATCATGATGAACCCATACGAGCGTGAGAAAATGGATTTCATCACCGATCGCGGTACGTACTGCTACAAGGTGATGTCATTTGGCTTCAAGAACGCAGGTGTGCCTATCAAAGACTCGTGAATCGTATGTTTTCCGAGCAACTCGAGAAAACCATGGAGGTTTACATTGACGATATGCTTGTAAAATCTCTGGAAGAACGTGAACACATCGCACATCTGCGAGAATGCTACAAGAGATTGAATCTGAACAATATGAAATTGAACCCGACCAAATACCGGTTTGCTGTAACATCGGCAAATTCCTTGGCTTCATCGTCACATACCGAGGAACTGACGCTAACCTGAAGCAGATTAATGCACTAATCGAAATGGCCTACCAAAAGAATAAACGGGAAGTACAAAGGCTAACTGGAAGAGTTGTGGCTCTCAGTTGCTTCATCTCAAGGTCTTCCGATAAGTGTCTACCTTTCTATAAATCAAATTACAATTAAGAAATTGAATCTACAGAAATCAACAAGATTACACTACAAATCTTTGAGAGAGTGGAGATGACAACAAGTGCTTGTTTTGTTGTTTTCAAATGCAGGAAAGTAAATAATAAAAAATTTAAATGATTAAAGTTATGAATAAAAAAGTGTTAGGTCTCGGGTTATAAAGTGAATGCAAGAAGAACTATTATAGAATTCAAACTTCTTAGCTAAACTAGCATTCTCTTGAACAACTAACCCGTATGTTCAAATATATGATGACTACCTCCCATTAAATTCACCAACCTAAACATGCAATAATAATTGGTTTGATTGGTTCAGGGAACTCTCTAATATCAACTTATGTTGGTTAAGAATACTAGTTCATCTAAAATTATATTAAAAAATTAAACATTCACTTTTGGTGCATTAACCAACTTAAGAATCATGTACTAGATGATCCATCAAGTTCAAGCATTATAATAAAATTGGATGAAGAAACTGATAGATTATTCCATTCCATATTCTAACAGATTACAATCATCAATCCATGGGTTTCGTTTAAACTATAAAATTAATTATGGATCTACTCTGGTGAATACACAGATCAATGATAAATACTACATAACTAGATGATAATCCACGTGCATAGCGGACTGAGTTTTTATACTAATATTTTGGTCTCTTAATGTATCACCATTGTTGAAGAGTTAACGTATTATAAATCATTTTAATTATTTTTAAGACTTTATATGCACAAAAAAATTAAGTTTTGCGGCTGACACAAATCACCAAAACCAGAAAGACAACATCGATTGTAAGATGACGAAAACGGATTAAGCTTTCTGCTCTCGGTTTGTTTACTATTGCCTTGGTATAAGTTATCATTTAATATTAGGATCTAAATAAGTTTTCAAAGAAAATTTTGAAATTAACATATTTTATATTTTTATATAGTACATAATTTTACTTAAATGATATTAATATGCATATATAATATGAATATTTATTAATGAGACTTCATATTCATAAGATTTATGATCATTTGTATTTTACTTTAACAAAAAAAAAGTTAAACCATTGGTCACAAAATTTTCAATGTGGGACTTTTACAATTTTTAGTAATTTCTAGTCGTTTAAAACAATTCAAAATATAACATATAAGAAAAAATATAATATTTTTATTATATGCATGATGTGATTGTTTAATTTCTTCTAATAATATAAAATTAAACATAAAATATAAAGGATACAAAAATGGTTATAAAATATGTATTAGTCATAATCTTTAATTGTCATATATATGTTTATCGTATTTGGTAATTTTGTAGTTTTTATTTAAAGAAAGAATTGAGAATATTCCTTTGTACACTGATAATCAATTTGATAGTTAGTTTAATAAAAATATAATATACATTTATATGGACCAATTTCTAAGGATTTTAAAAATCATCTTAGTGATGAAACGTGACTAATGCTCCAGGATTAATATATAGGAAACGGTATTAGTAAGTAAAACATTGTATGATAGAGAACAAATTTGTCTTCCCAAAACTATAAAACTCTAAAGTCTGACGAAAAATAAAGTTGAAGGGTGAGATCAAGGTTGGCGTCCGATTGTGCAAACCTCATCAAATGCTCTAAAATAGCAAATATAATTAATCTGGAAAAGAGACTAGTTTTCAGTTAAATGTGCATAACTTCTGTTCGTACCGTTGGATCAATACTCAAACCACTTTCATATGTAATCTAATTCCATTCTTTATCTTATGTCCAAAAAACTCAATCTATCGGTGTAAAATCTTCTATTAATTGCTAAATCTTTGACGCATCTAAAAAATTATGTATTTTTATATACTTGTTTGCATTTAAAACAACTTATTTTCTTACAAAATAACATGAAACATAAAATCTATTATTATAAAGTATAGTTTAATCCCTTCTCCTTGCGCCACATCCTCTGCCACATAGATAAGTCGAGCTCTCTCAGGCCGACACGTGTCACTCAGTAACGAAACCCATCGTTTCATTTAAACGCCAGTTCTTATGGGCTTTTGACATTCATCGCGTGTTGGCCTCCGGTTTGTTGTTCTGTTCGGCCCGAGACGGTTGAATGAACCCTCTAACCCTAATTGCTCGATCGTAGATCTGCATTCCGTCTCTCCATTCCTGCGACGGCAACCCATGACGCCTGTGATTCTTTCCTCTGACTGAAACGGGCGGAGTTATAACTTTGTATCTCCTATGCGGTATGGATCTGTATAAATATGTGAGTTCTTCTTGCTTCAAACTCATCTTCTTTTCCTATCTCTTCCAATATTCTGATTCGTGTTGTTATGGCTAATTTTGAGAGTTTTTTTCTCCGACATGAAAACCGGCAAGTGCTCTTCCGTCGTCGAGGCACGTCTCCTGCGGTTCTGGGAGGCGAGGAACGTCAAACGTGATGGTGATCTTTCTCTGTCAGTTCTCTCTCTACACATCTTAGAGAGAGAGAAAAGCAACGTTTTTTGTTCTTCCCTTCCGATTCATCCTTTGAATCAATTGTTTATACCTTTTGTTAGTTTGATGTTTTGGTTCTGGTTACAAATTGATCTGTCCCATGATTGTAACCGGATATATTAACTTCTATCTAAATCAGATTCAGTTTTTTTTTTCAGATTTGAACACGAAATCTGATATGTGGTTTTCAATCCTTTGTTGTTTTCAGATTTTCTTGCGTACAGGAATAGAATCTTTGTCTTCCCTTTTGGTGGGCTTATTTAATTAGGTATGGGTGGAGTTTCCTCTGTAGATTGATAATCTGAGATAGAAAAGCTTGAGTTCCGAGCTTCATAAGCTTATATCATGGCGGGCAACAACAATGAAGGCAGAAAGACTCTTAATCTTATCAAGTCTGAAACCCATTATGTTCTCTCATGATATTGTCTTTTTTCTTTCTGTGTATGTACAGGAACGATGGGAGCGACATTTGGGCTGATGATTCTCTGAGACTATAGCAGGCTATGCATGCCTCTGTTTTATTGGGTAAGAGTTGCTTCTCTGGTTTTGGGCAGATTTTGGCTTTAGATGACTGAGATCCTGAGGTCTTCTCTGCTCAACAATGTTCACAGTTTAGGCTGAAAGGTTAAACGACTACCTAAATGTTCAACAGATCAAGTGTGATGCTTCTTAAATGTATTTAGATTGCCGTGAAGAACGTTGGATTACACAGTGAAGAAGGAGCTAAACGGATGTTTGATATCCCCGACGACGGAACTATGAAGGTTCCTAGAATTGCTGGTGACGTCTCCGTCTCAAAATTTCTTTTCTCATGCCTCAATACGTGTACAGACGTGTGACTTTTTTTTCCTCTTCCCTTAGCAATAGAAGGATGTAAATAGAATGAAATGGGCTTATCAGACTTTGTAATTTGTCCTATTGGGTATTTCGTTTAAAAAAAAGCGAATATGGCCGATAAAATTTACCTATATATAATTTTTTTTTTAACTTTCTATATATATAAACTTGAAAATTAGTTCTCACTTTTTTGATCATTTTGTCATTAACATCTTAACATTTACTTTTATGCTGTGAAAAAACTATTTTGTTAGAAATTACGAGATTTATTAAATGGTCATATAATCATTAATCATTATTACTATGAAAAAAGTAATAGCTTAATAATATTTTTTACATTATATATAAGTAACTAATTTTGAAGTACAATAAGAATATCAATAAATAACAATCAATTATTTAGATGTAGTTATAGAATAGATAGTAAATTGTTAATACATTATAAATCAATTATATTTGATGAGGTTAATATTAAAAATTATTTTTCTAATAATAAATCAGTATCTTTTGTTCTGAAAATCATAGTTATTTATTAGGATAGTATAGTTTATTTGGATTTTAAATACACACATATAAAAAATCCAAACAAACATGTATCTTTTCTAATTAGAATCAATTAGTATTAGGTTTTTGTGTTGTGTACCTGATTTAAAATACGTTTTTCGTTATAATGATACAGTTATTCCTTTTCATGATCATATAAATCATGATTTTTAATAAAAATGAACAAAATTAAACTAAATACAAGAAATAAACATATCAAAAGGAATTGTCTATGTTTTTGTATTAAATCCAATCAATTAGAATTTTAAAATTGAGAAAATTAATGTTACATATATTGAAAATAAATTAAAATAGCTTTGACTTTTCATTAAATACAAAAAATATATTATTGTAAGAATTTTCATTAAATTGGTGTTAATAAAAAAATATAAAAATTAAATTATTATGTATTAAATAATTTCAAAAATAATTTTAATTTTTATAAAATTGAATTTTTTTTATATAATTCAAAAAGACACAATATAAATTAGCCAGATAACAAATAAATAAAAAAGATAAATTAGATAATTTATATTAAACAAATAATTTAAAATATCTATGCCGATGTAATAAAAATATAACACAACTTCATTAATAATCACAATAATTGAATTATAAAACTTATTTAATAGTAACAAAATTCCTCGAGTCTCTGACAACAAGCAAGTCCAACAAAAAATGATAATTTTTTTAAAGAAACCAACTTTAAAAATAATAACCCACACAAAAATAAAACAAATTCTTAAATTAAAAAAAAATATTAAACTAGATTTACTTATTGACCGGTGTATTAATATTAACTAGATTTTGATCCGCAAATTCGTGCGGATATTTTTCATTTTATGAATGTATACTTTTGATTTATTATAAATATTTTAAGTATATAATTTTAATTTTAGTATTATATATTGTGAATATAAACCTATTATTTTCGTAAATTGTATACTTGGTAGCATCCATCATATTATTTTAATAAATTTTATTGATATAGAATATTTTTTGGATGTTATGATATTAAGTTTTCTTTTTTTTTGTTATTAAATTAAGACTTCAAAATATTAGATTACTTTAATTTTTACAACATAGTTTTTTTTTTGTGTTACATATCAAGAAGTTATTCTTTATTATATATGATTATACCTTTTGAAAAATTTAAAACATTATCATTTAAGTTTGCATACTTATTTTTAAAGTTTTATATTTTATCAAAATTGTTTGGAAAATTACACAACTATATTTGAGGTGGGAGATTATATGATTTTCGAAATTGTTTTGTTACTAGACTAATACATTATTTTATATAAATAATTTTAATGTCGGTAAGATTTTTATATATCTCTCAGAATATTTTTAAAATTAATATAAATATTAAATTTATAATTAAAATTTGATTTGTCATTGATATTTTGGATGAATTGTTAAATTCATAGTTGTCTAATAACATATTTTTAAATAGTATATGAACTAAAGGTTAGTTATAAACTATTATATTTTTTGTATATTATTTTTTTAAACAATATATTATTGAGAGTATCAAAATAAAAAATAAAATAATATGTAGTTGTAGATATAAAAGTTTAACCTATGTTAATAAATTTATGTTTATAAATTTATTTTTCTAAAAAATATAGTATAGTTTACGAATTTTAACACATTTTAATGATGAGTGATAATTTATTTAAATGAAACTATTTTAAAAATAAAATAGATAAATTTAAAAATAAAATAGATAAATTTACCCATATTTAATTCATATAATACTTCTATTTTAAAATAATATATAATACAATTTAAAAATATATAAAAATAGTATTGAATTTTATTTTCTTGTTTTATAATAAATTTTTAATTAACATTGAATTATAAAGTTATATTAGTATTTACGAAATTAATTAAGTGTTATTTTATAAAAATATTTAGAAGGTTGGTAGGATTTTGTTAGATTCTTTCTCAACAGACTTTATTATACTTAAAAATAAATTTATATTTATATTTGTTTTATTATTAATGTAAATAATGAAATAGGTCATATTAAGTAGTGTTTTAGATGGTCATAGTATGACTTGTTAACATTAGAGAAAAAATAGAACTCTGATTTAATAGATTAAATATTATATGGGAATCCATTGTTTACTGGGAAGAATGTGGGGGCACCAATTGAATATTATTACTGATTTGCTTGGATTTGTTTACTTGTACTTTATAGCCATGGTTTAATGGCAAGTACTTTAGGCCTAGCTCGGGTTAAATCATGTTAATTGGTACGAAACCTTAAGTCGTAGGTATGTGGTTCATAAGAAGGACCAATAATACTATAGTTAATTATACATTTTAACTCAAATAAAGTTTCAACAATAATCTATCGTAAAATTTAGTAAATTTATAATAAAAACAATGAATTTTAGGAAATTAAAATTTAAAATTTATGTTATGAAAACTAATCAGTAACATTTTTGTCAACTAATCAGTAACATTTATTTCACAAATAATAATCATTTATATAAAAAAACATGGTTTAATTTATTTTCAAATATACTAAATATAAAAAGTTATATCAAACATGTATATTTTCTATTATCTCGGTCAAATATATTAATTAAGTATCTAATATTACATATATAATTTTATAATTAATTATACATTTTAACTCAAACAAAATTTTAACAATAATCTACTGCAAAAACTAAATTTAATAAGAACATTTGATAATCCACTAAAGTATATAAAATTAAACAAAAAATATGTGAATTTATTTACAAGGTTGTTTCTTTTATACTAACAAAAAAGATGATGATGTAATGCCACATCCAATTCTTAGCATATAATTAAAACATAGATTACTTAACAAATAAAATCATCTTAAAAAATAAAAATTAATATTTAATTTTTTAAAAAAAACTAATTTTTCAGATAACATTGTTTATTTAGTGTTCATATACAATATGTACAAAATATAATTAATATGTATATTTTAAATAATAACAATATATATATATATATAATATATATAATATGTACTCTATTTACTTAAATTATTTGTTAATTTTCATTCCGTCCGTAGGGCGGGCCCTAGTCAAATATATAAATATAGGTTTTATGTTTCGATGGCAAGAAACTCACATCATCTTAACACGCCAACCTTTCTTTCTCAAGAACAAACTACCAAAAGACAATTTTATGAAATTAAGCCCATCATTTCATTCACGTGTCTTAATAGTAATTAATACGCGCTTTAGTTTGTCCAACAGTTTGGTCTGCAGGGCCTTAATTGGATGGGACATTGATGGGCCTTTGTTTACTCTTAAGGATTCTTCGACGTTAAAAGAAGAGTTTGTCGTGGTTATGTTTTTGCCATCACAACGCACTTGCAACGTATCTCGGATTTTGATTTAGTTAATCGAAACAGCCAATTCTCTTTGCATACTCGTCTGCCCTCATCTTGGCTAAAGGTGTGTATTGTTGTTTAGCTTGGCACAGAAAGCCAATTTGGACAAGGTGATGTACATATAATAATGAAAACCAAGGATGACTCCTAAGACGATAAAAACCAAAACCATCTAAGCTTTTATTAATTTTCAGATAAAACTAAATCTGGAACAAGTATCTCGATAAGTAGGTTTGTATTTTCTAGAGTATAACCTTCTTTTTATTTGAAAAAGGTATGAGTATAACCTTTAATCACAAGAAACTCAGATAATGTGTTCAAAAAAAAAAAAACTCACATAATTTGTGTAAAAACACTCCAACATTCCCTTATCAAATTACATACAATCAAATAACAGTAGAGTTAAGAATTATTAATCAAAAAAAAAATCCCATCAGAACGAAAGAATCGTGGAATCGAATGAACCAAATTCCTTAAGAAACTAATTATTTTTCAATGAGAGGCGGCAATCCAATTGCAAGATGTTAATAGTCTAAATACATCTTTCTATGTTTTCTGCAAATTTACCTCTACATTAAAGCTTTGATCTAACCATATCAATTGGTATCAGAGCTTTAATCTATGATGCCACGATAAAAGCTTTGATAGCAACTGATACGTCTAGATCAAAGTTTCAAGATAGAAGTTAATTGGCAGAATGAGTTAATGGTTTTCGACAACGTAAACATTCTTATATGGAAGACAAAGTTACAACCGGATCCACAAAATATCCTAAAAAAAGGAAATCAAAGATATCATCTCAATAAAGACCGATTCTTACTCATTAAATCGGGAAATATTAAAACAAGATTATGGAACAAAGAAAAGAAAAAATATTTTCATTATTGGTCGATTATCAACAAATAGTATCACAATTAATAAAAAAAATTATCAAATCATATTATGTTTCTAAAATTTAGAAAAAACAAATAAAAAATTGTTGCAATTGCCCAAAATTTTTTTTCTTTTTAACGTAGTTAACATCCTAGACCCTAAACATTAAACTCTAAAATTTTGAGTAAACCCTAAATCTTCGGGTAAATCCTTAACCCTTAGATAAATTCTAAACCCCTGGGTAAACCCTAAACTCTGAGGAACACCTATTAAAATTTAAAATTTATCCAAGGGTTTAGGGTTTATCCATGGGTTTAGAGTTTATGTTTAGTATTTATGATTTATGATTTAGGGTTTATCAATGGGTTTAGAGTTTATGTTTAGTATTTATGATTTATGATTTAGGGTTTATGGTTTTACTAAGGGTGTTAACAACGTTAAAAAAATCTTTTTTTTGGTAATTACTACTATTTTTATTTGTTGTTACCTCTTTTTTTATGTTTAAAACATAATAGGACTATGCAATTTTTTATTGGTTATTTTATTACTGGTCAACCTAGAGGTTCACCGGCTGACCCAAGAATAACTCTAAAATATATATAGTAGTAATTCTATAAATTAATACTCGATATTTTTTTTAACATCTAACGGCTATTTTACTACTCAAACTTGAGATGATCCAGAAAACTAGACCGGAATAGAACAACCAACTTAATAGAGTTCCATATGGAATGATCAAACAATTCTAGCTAGAAAATCAGAAATTGCAGTTTGCCTCCGTGGAGCATAAATTAAATATCTTGAATGTTTGAAATCGACTTTGGAAGGTCTTTATCTCTTCTAGTTTTGTTGAAAAATTTGGCGATGCATAAGGCTCTTTAATCATTGTCATAATGTCGTTGAAGTCTGTCCTAAAATTATGGCGAGTCAAATGTTTCAGCATATTCTCTATCGCGAAAATAAGTGCTTCTAATTCTGAATGCAAAACTAATTCTCGGCGTCGAAGGTTCCTTATCCCAAATAGTTGGTTTTGTCCATAGATGTATTTCCATACCCAACCGCATCCACTTAATTGAGAGGTTTGAGTCCATGATCTATCTACCAAACAAATGGTTACCAAGTATATGGCTTGTGAGTCAGTGTTACTTAGTGGATGTGATATTGTAGGAACAATCACATTCCCTGAGAACAAAGCTTGGCATTCTCCTTCTGAGTGTATGATTAGATCTTGAGGGATCCATGTATATCCCTATGAATAGTTTTTATTCCTATATTTCCATATATAGTAGATTATCCATAGGAGGATCCCTATCCAGCTCTTGATCTTCAAAACTATTCTTACTCCAAAAAGATAATCCATATTGGCATAAGCACTTGGTAATGGAAAGATGTTTGACCTGGACTGTGTTGCTAATAGTGTCCATGCTTGTTGGGCCGGTGGACATTCAAAGATGGCATGAGTTACTGAATCATCAGGGTCCCCACATATAGGGCAGTAGTTATCACAGTGCATATGGCGACATGTCAGATTCCTCGTTTTTGCTACATAGATGGTAATCAACTACCAAATAAAATGACACATCTTCTTAAAAGCTGTTATTCTCCAAACAAAGGCTTGTAGGACGGTGATACTAGGCTCGTAATAGACTTTCCTATCTCAATTTTTAGGAAATTCCGAGGTTCGTCGATATCACTTCTCTCAATCAAGGGTTTCTAAAGAGGAAGAAATCAAAGTTGGGGATTTTTGTTTTTGGGTAAATAATTAATATTGGATTTAAATCGGGTAATAATGAGTTAAATCCTACTTTTTGTTGGATAATTTTGGTTTAATTATCTATTACATTGGTAAATAGTAAATTGTGGTTAACCCACGTCTGTGTGGAAACTGGTTTTAAACGACTAATATCTAGGGAAATGGGATTCGAACATTTATTATATGGGGAAGCTAGATTCAAACTTTGTTTGATGGGGAAACAGAACTATGATTAAAGTCTATGTAGATTTGGTAATATATGATAGTTTCAGTCGGAAAATAGAGCTTCACCCCTAGAAATTTTATAGAAATAGTGAAATACTTTGAATACATTAAAAATTATTTTCAACTGTTGATTACTTTTTAAATCACAAAATATTATTTTGCCCAGGGGCCCCAAAATATTTTGAGCCGGCCCTGGGTGGTGGAAAAGTTTTAGAGATGGATTTTGCACTCTATCAGTATTCAGTCCAATTTAAGGAAAAGTAAATTTCATTTCGAGATCCGAAAAAGGTTGTAGTGTGTATTTCATGGGAACACAAAACCTGACAATGAAAGAAACGTTTCGAACATGAGCCCATGCTCCTGATACCGCCCACCATGGAAGCGTGCTCGATAAGTCAACAAGTACATATGATACAGTCTGACAAGCATTAAATGTCTTAAGACGAAGTAAACTGCATCTGCATCACATAGAAATATATGACCTCATCAGTCATAACTTAATATGTGACCTCATCAACGAAGGACGACTAATTATGTTTTGTGATATGCCATTGATTTTATATGCCCTATTTGGAGTCCATTATATGTGTTTGGAGTCTGCTTTATTGTGTTTTCATGTTCATGTACATTTTGAAAACTTTGGTGATTTTGAAGTCTTTTGAGGAGCAGAACTGCAAATATGAGTTAGAAGTTTAGCTATGGATGAAGACCTTTCCACGGTGCACTGAGCCCAGATTTTGACACAAGATAGAGCTTTAAGTTAGATTTCCAATGCAGCAAGTTTGAGGTCCATCTGGCGGTTAGATCTAAATTTATGCTTGTTCTACTACAGAGTGATACATCTGCCTCACGAAAGGAAGCTATCGAGGATTAGAAGGAGTGTGGATAGAAACTACACCCTTGGTGTCGCTCAACACTGATGCCATAATACGGGCCGAGTCTATTTCAAGACCGATATGGGTCCACAAGTCACCACATATTACCAGAATGCCCCAGGCCGACTCAAAATCCTATATATGTGTTTTCTAATCCATTGTTTAGACAATGCTTTTATTTTATTAGTTTTTTTCTATTAGGGTTAGGAGAGAAGAAAGGTACTTCTTCATATTCCTCTTGGAACTCCTTTGGTTATTTTGTTGGTTTTATTATATATATTCATCTATGATTTTTGTGACAACTATCATGTTTGAGTAGATCCATCTGTTAGATTTAGGTTCTCTAGGGTTTTGATGTTCTTCTGATGATAGATCTCCTAGGGTGATTATTAGATAATAACTGATCATATTTCTTGGTTTTAGAGCAGCTAACTAGAATCCTGAACTTGGGATTATAGACAATCACGAAAGTGAGTTCATTACATGATAATAATTCTAGCTAGGTTGTTAGATAACATGCGAAAGCTGGTATATGAATCTAGTGAACATATAGAATATTAGGTCGTTAATGCTTGTCTAAGGAAGTATTGTTCGATACCTAGTCATTAGTATGGATTGACACTCGATCCTTGTTCACATGGAGAGCTGGAACAAATACTTAGGGCCCGTTTGTTTCTCCATCCGGATGAGTCATTTAGATGAAGATGAGAGTTTTGTTTGTTTAGGCACTAAAAGTGCAACTCATTCAGATGAATCATCCGAATGACTTTTGGAAATTTGGGCTTAATTTTAAAGTTCATTCAGCTGAACCAATTTAGATAATTTGAATGGAGATGGTTCATTCAAAATGTTATAATGTCTATTATGCCCCTTATGTAATTCACAAACTACAAACCTAAAAATATATAATTTTTGTCACATACGAAACTGACAAAACTACAAAAACACGTTTTCCCGCGAAAACCTAAAAACTATTTTTTCACGCCAAAACCCCAAAAACGCAATTTCCTGCCAAAATTGCAAAAAAGTGTTTTCCCGTCAAAATTGCAAAAACGTGTTTTTTCGCAAAAACCGAAAAAGTGTTTTCATGCCAAAATCACAAAAAACATGTTTTCACGCTAACACCTCAAAACACATTTTTCCACCAAAACACAAAAACACATTTTCCCGCCAAAATTGCAAAAACGTATTTTTCCGCCAAAACAAAAAAAAAACGTGTTTTCCCGCCAAAACCGAAAATCTCGTTTTCCCGCCAAAACCGAAAAATCTCATTTTTCCGCCAAAACCGAAAAATCTCGTTTTCTCACCAAAACCGAAAAATCTTGTTTTCCCGCGAAAACCGCAAAAACGCAAAAACGCGTTTTCTCGCGAAAAACGTGTTTCCCTGCCAAAATTGCAAAAATGCGTTTTCCCACCAAAATGTGTTTTTCCGCCAAAACCGTAAAAACGCGGTTTCACGTCCAAACCGCAAAAATGCATTTTCCGGCCAAAACAGCAAAAACACATTTTCCCGTCAAAAACGTGTTTTCCCACCAAAACCGCCAAAACGCATTTTCCCGTCAAAACCGCAAAAATGCGTTTTCCGGCCAAAACAGCAAAAACGCATTTTCCCGCCAAAAACGTGTTTTCCCGCCAAAACCGCAAAAACGTGTTTTCCCGCCAATAATGAAAAAATCTCATTTTCTCGCCAAAACCGAAAAATTTCGTTTTCCTGCGAAAATCACAATAAACGTGTTTCCCTCCAAAATCGCAAAAAAAAAACGCGTTTTCCCGCTAAAAACGTCTTTTCCGCCAAAACTGCAAAAACGTGTTTTCTCGCCAAAACCGAAAATTTATATTTTTCCGCCAAAACCGAAAAATCTCGTTTTCCCGCCAAAACTCAAAAATCTTGTTTTTTCCCACCGAAACCGAAAAATGTGTTCTCGCTAAAACCGGAAAAAAAAAAATTTCCCGCCCAAATCGCAAAAAAAAATCATTAATTTTGAAATAATTCTAATGTAAATATATTAAACTAAATAGTTAAATGTAATATAGTTAAAATTAATATCAAACATATGATTAAACCAACACAAGGGTATTTTGGTAATTTATTTACTAAACTCATTTGAATGGAAATGAAAATAAAGAAACAAACATAAGATTCATTTAGATGATTCATCTAGATGAGCCATGTGGATGGACAAACAAACAACCACAAAAATGTGAATGAATCATCTGAATAGATCATACAAATGAATCATTTGGATGGAAATGACAAATGGTGAAACAAACAGCCCCTTAGTCATCTAATTAGTAATTTTATGCGAGTGCGAGAGCTATATTACTTGATTTTTGAATTTGAGTTCAAGGATCATACCCTTAGCATCTATAGACTGAGTTATGATATCCTGATTGAAACCTTAAGTCTATCACGCTTCTTCCATCACAAACAAACAACTCTATTTACGTTACTTCTTTATTTACTACTTTAATATTGTTTGACCTAGCTTGATCTGAAACTCAAGTCTATTGTTTGAGATATCGAGTCTCTGTGGATACGTTCCTCAAATACTACAATTGATTTCTTATTTCAGAGAGTTGCTCTTGGGGTAGTTGAGCACATCATTTTGTCATATTCGAAGCCTATTCGCCTATAAAAGGAGACTTCTTTTGATAGAAAGAATATCCAGTTTTTTCTCCCAGAGCTTCTATAGAGAGATTTTAGAGAGATAAACTTGCAAGCTCAACATTTATTCATTTAATGAGCTTAATTCGATAGTTTAGTTCGCATTGTATTTGTAACGCATTTTAAACCTGATTTACTTCTAAATTAACAAGACTTTCAACCTGCTTTATCTCTAATTCATTAATTAAACACTTGATCACATGCCACTTTCAACATTTGGTGCATTTGTGGAAACAAATTAGGAAACTCTCTATGCAAGAAGTACCTTGAAGACGAAAAAAATATCTCAAACCTTTCCAACCAAGTGAGACCCTATTTGATAAGATTTGGTGGGGGCGAGTTTGGCACCCAATATCCATATCTATTTTTAGTGGGCTCATGGAGCTCCGACACTAAGAGCATCTCCATCTCCACTTCATAATTTACTGCAAAATGGAGTGGAAAATGGAGTAGTGAAAAAACAAAAAAGTGATTAGTCCATAAATGGAAAGATTTTTTATTTTTTGTTCATACTCAATTTTCCACTCCATTTTTGAAGTAAATTATGGAGTGGGGATGGAGATGCCCTAACAATACAACCTCAGATGGTGATTCCAGTCTTTTCTTCGCCATCGATCTGCACAAGAAAAAAAAAGCTATGGCGTTCACACAAGATTAGATTTACTCTCTTCTCCAAAAACGACAAAAACATGAGAAAGGTGAGATTAGTTTTCTTTCAGTTAGATCTTCAAAGGGTTTATCTGCAATTTGTTTATATATTTTACATAACTTAGGTATTATATTGAAAACTAAATGGTTAGTCAATATTTACTTATGTGTTGTGCTTTGATGTTTAGTGTATAATGACTTGGCCTATGGAGCAAAAAACAAGAGAGTGAGAGTGAACAGATAAATAATGAATATTGTTCCCTATGTAGTTTAGGAATAAGGATTATTAATGTTGATATTGTTTTGTGTTTATATCGGTTTACATTTGTTCTGTTCTAAAGCAAGTATGATATTGTTCTTGTTATGTTTTTTTTTTGCAAATTTTTGCGTGAATTGATAAGACATTGCGTGAACTAAAATGGCTTGTATTCATCAAAATTATATGAACTTTGTTGTTTGTTCTCATCATGTCAGTTGTCTTTTAATGTTCTCATGACATGTGATGACTGATGAGTCGGAGTTGTAGTTTGGAAGTCAAGTCTGTAAATACATGTGATGACTGATAAGTTGGGTTGAAAGATGCATTATTATGTGTTACTTGTTATGTTTTGTTGTTGTAATTTACTTGTTTTGCTGACTAGAATTCAAGATGCAATGTTCTGTTAAACATGGATGATCCTGATGCTTGTATGATGTACATTTTAGCTAATATGGTCGCAATGTTCTGCATTTTATAAAACTCAAGATGCAATATTTTGTTCTTCATAAATCCGATCGTTTAGGATGCTTGGTTTTAAATGGTGATTGCAATGACTACCATGGCGTTTGGCGAGTGAGTTACATATGGCGATCGCTTTAGCTCGCTTTACCTGCGTACAATGTGTCGACCAAGGTGTCGCCTCGTTTTTGACATACAAACTAAATTGGTTTCACATAATTTTGGTACCTAAGCCGACAATGGTTAAGTAAAAGAGGCAATACCGTGTAATATACTCTAAATATTCTCTAATTATACTTTAACATGATCATACTCCATCGAAAAATCCTATGTCATTTTTACTATATAATAGTTACACACAGCTCCAATAGTTCTTCATGTTTTCTCCTTAACTATGTTCACATCATAAGATTTCTTTTCTTTTACTAGTTTGTCTTTTTTTCTTTTGATCATAATTTTTTTAATTAAAAAAATATCATTTTGACAATGTTTCATAGTTATGTTAGTTTAAGTGTTTTGTTTTTATCACATACCAACCATTCATCTTTGTTTTTCTAGTTTACGTGAAAAGAAAATCATGTTTATCTGATAACATATCAGCTGGACGGTGTGCTCTGTCCACCATTCAATAAAACGGGCATAACTTATGATACATGATGCTGATTGACCTCAGACCGGTGGCACTGGAAAGCTAACTCAAAGCTATATCTTGTGTCCAAATGTTGGCTTAATCAAACCATGGAAAAGTCTTCATCCATAGCTAAACATCAGCAACTTCAGTGTAGTTCTGCACCTCAAAAAGTCCGAACGAACGAGTTGGACTGCTTCTTTGGTTCTGTGATCAATTTCTATCAAGTCCTTTGCTCAGGAACTTTTGTCGAGAGTGTGTCGAGAAAGCTTTCGTATAGAAATGCAATTTTTGGATGTTTATTTCGAGATAACCGTTTTTGACCCCAACAATGTTTGCTTCTTATTGCCGATAAAATAATTCTAGAACGTCGTACAACCATTTCAATAAAAATTATATGAAATTCACAAATCGACAAATATTTTCCGGGGACTTTGAGAAATTGATTCCGTCGTGACCGATTTTTACTCCAACAAGAACTATGAATTAAAGAAAGCTTAGATAGCGTAGCCGTCAACAACGCCTTAGAAATAACATAAGTAGGATTTCTGGTCGTCCTTGAGTATTTTGGTAACTTTGTGTGGCTTCTTGGTTTCAGTCGGTCTTGAAATAATGTTTGGCCCACGTTCTGGCATCACCGTCGATCGATGGCAAGGATGCACCATCGATCGACGGCAAGGATGCACCATCGATCGACAGTCCTTCATCTCCTCGACAGCTTCCTCTCGCGAGGCAGACTGACTACGCTTCGGTAAAAGAGGCATACCTTCTTCTATAGGATGCTGATTGACTTCAAATCAGTGCATTGGAAAGCTAACTCACAGATATATGTTTTTTCAAAATATGGTCTCAATCTAACGGTGGGAAGGTCTCCATCCATAGCTAAACATCTGACGCGTCTGTGCAGCTCTGCATCTCAAAAGGCTCTAAAATCACCATATTTCTCCAGAACGTACCTGAACCTGTAAATACTCTAAAAGGACTCCAAAACATAATAATTATATCTTAAAACACTTTTATAATATGGCTGAAAGTGGGTAAAATCTATGGTATATCATTGTAGCGCAAAGACCTGTGAAGTGTCCCTAAGCCGACACAGACCTAAACCACCTTCTTCTTTAAGATAACAAAAATCGTCCCATGAAACCTTGGCTTTGTTAGTGATTGTCGATGATCCCGACCATAAGGAAATAATACACATACTTTGTATACACTACAGGAAATGTGGGTATTAATAGCTGGCGATAAACACTATTAGTACATTTTAATAGTGTTCCCTAAAACGCTCTGACAGTGCCCGTTATCGTAGGTCCGACCCTTTTGGTAGCGAATCTGTTGTATGTTATAGTTAAGTAAGTAACGATAGCGTTATTATCTATGCAATTGTTAATAGTTATAATAACGTGATATAAATGTTATTAAACCCATCAATATGATTTTACATATAGCAATTTGTTATACATAGATAGCAAATGTTTCATGTTATTAAATTGTTTTAAATTATCCGAATATTTAACTAAATATAATTACGAATGGATTTTATTTATTTTTAATTAATTTTTATTTAGAATATTTTTAATAAAAACAATAAATCATATTATAAAAATTAAAAAAATATTCAAATGTTTAAAAACCCATAATACATTTCCTTGCTTACACAAACCATCAACACCTATCAAACATACTATCAATCTACCACTAACAATCCTTCAAAATCATCCCTAACATAAACACTATCATCATCAGAAGCTTCACCACCCAGATCATCGACTTCTTGGACACGCACATGTGCAGCACCTAAATCCTTTTCTGTTTCCAACTCATGATAGCCTCTAGGCGGTGCTCTCATAACAACATACCAATTAGAATTATCATCTTCCCCAGAGTAGAAAAACCTGTTTTGCTTGAGAGGGCAAAATGAACGGATCTTTCAGATAAGCTGCTTGGTTCATGTAAAGGTTAACAAGAGTGAAGCCATCTTCTTCCTTCACACTATGCCCTGTGTTCGCCAAATTGCATCTAAACAACGGTACTTTGAACATGTGATAGTCCAAAATTAAAATCTCCTTTATCAGTCCATAATATGTAAGCATATCAACAACTTGTCTCATATCTCAAGCACTTGATCTACACATGATAAATGCTTCATAAGTTACTCCACTGTTTTGAGTCTTCCGCTTAATTAACCACATCCGTATGAAACCGCTGCCTCGTGATGATAAATCCTTTATGTGCTAAAGCAACATTTCTTGCTCCAAATGCCAACCACCTTATCTCCTTCGAATGACTATTTTTGAGTCTGAATGTACCTGCCGCATGAAATCAGAAAATGATCATCAAGCTAAAGTACTTCATGATAATCACAACATAATCATGAAGCTAACAATCTATACCAAACAACCAGTCATCAAGCTACAAGCTAAGCAGTACTCATCAAAATACAAGCTAAGCAGTACTCATCTGGACATGTTCATCAATCTAACATCCTCCTAAGTATGTCCTTGATTCCTCGCACTCTTCTTCTTGAACCATCTCATCATCTTCCAACTCTGATCCTTTTCTTTTACTTTCCTTATCTAGAGATCTTCCAAAATCATTCCTAAAAACTTGTAGTGTCTCATATATTTCAGCGCCAGTTTGTATTCTATTGGCATTCCCTTCCTCAACAGTTTTGTCAAACCAAGCTTTTTTATATCTGTAACGATGGCCAGGCGGTAGTTTATTTCTATTTCCCATGTAGACAAACTTACGGCTGAACTTAAGCCACCTAGAAGGTGTATCCTTTCCACATACATTGCAGGCTTGTTTCCCGTTCACTTTACATCCATACAATGTACCTAAGCCTGGATAGTGACTGATACTCCAAAGCAGCAAGGCTCTAAGTGTGAAATTCTCCTTCGTAAATGAGTCATAGACTTCAATACCCGCAGCCCACAAATATTTCAAATCGTCTATCAATGGTGCTAAGTAAACATCTATGTTATTACTAGGATCTGTTGGACCAGGGATCAACAAAGTCAACATTATATTCTCAGCCTTCATACACATAGTTGGAGGTGTCTTGTAGTTCACTAACAACACTGTCCATGTGATGTGATTGGTGTTTTGCATAGAGAAAGGGTTCATCTCATTTGTAGAAATTCCAAGTTGAAGATTCCTTGGTTCTGCAGCAAAGTCTGGTCATTTACCATTTACTTGTTCCCAAGAGATAGAATCAACGAGGTGTCGTATTGTACCATCTTCAGTGGCATTGGTATAGTGCCAACACAGATCTTCAGCCATCCTTTTTGATCTAAAAATCCTCTTAAGTATGTCCTTGATTGGAAAATATCTAAGGACCTTAGCTGGAATCCCAACCTTTAACTCATTGATGTTCTTATCCTTTTCCCATCTTGAAACTTTGCATCTTGGACAGCATTCTAGCTTCTCAAACTCCTTCATATAGAGTATGCAATCATTCTTGCAAGCATGAATATTGTCGTAGCCGAAACCAAATATCTTCAAAAATTTCTTGATTGCATCCATACTCTTCGGAAGAACATTGTCTTCAGGTAGCATGTCTTGAAGAAAAACCAATAGCTGATCAAAGTAGTTCTCAGACACACCACTTTTAACCTTGAATCTGTAAAGTCCCATGATTGCTGAAACCTTTGTCTGCTTGATACAATCCGAGTACAATGACGTTTCAGCGTCTCTTAACGTTTTCCTAAATTCAGTTTCCTCTGCTGCTTCATCATCATCATTTGTCTCCACCGCAATGTCATTCGTCTGATTCGGACCACCTTCATCCATAGAGAATGATGTCTTAAACAAATCAAATGCCTCCGTATCATATTGAAGACCACTGTCTTTTGTAGATTCTCTTGTCTCACCATGAATACTCCAACAAGAGCTCTTATACTTCTTATCCATACCCCTAATCATTAGATGCTCGACTATTTTAGCGAGTAACAGATGGCTTAAATTGCGGCAGTCTCTGCAAGGGCATAGCATTTTAGACAGGTTTCCCAATCTTCTTGCTGATGAATTTACGAAATTAGTTGCTCCTTCTGAGTACTCGTGACTATTCCTACATGGTAAATCAGACAAAAGAAGTTAGCTCGAGAGATTTTAGGTTATACCTTGGCAGCCAAATCCACGTCTTATCCATATGCTTTCTTTCAATCAGTGAATGGAAGTAGGATTCGTTGTGAAACGAGTTGCTCGAATCAAAGCTCGCTAGAATAACATGATTTGTTCTGAAAGAAAACACAAATTGGTCTGAGTTGTGTTCTGAATTTTTGGCCGCGAAATGAGACAAAAAAATGAACAACTCTGATCAAAGTTAGGGAGATAAATCAAACGGTCTAGGATTAATCAGTCTTCAATCTTAGAGGTTACTCCTCATTGGCTCAGAACAAGAACGGCCTAGATCAAAGCTCACGAGACAAATCAAGGGTGTAGGATTAATACTTCTGCAATAAGAAAGAACGGCTCAGATCGAATTTGGCGAGACACATCCATCGTTGTATGACTCGCCACGTCTGTTATCTTGGAGGTTGCTTATCATTGGCTTAGAGTATTAATTTCGTTTTAAATGGGAAAATTACAATATAAAATAGGTTATTAAGCAAAAATATAAATTAAATCTTAATAATTTAAATATCTGAATTCCAATTTTTCAAATATTATTTTGATAAATATAAAAATTTTATATGAGTTTTTATAAAATCCAAGAATCTAACTTATATGTTTATAAAACTATCAACAAATGAGTTTTATAAAACCAAGATTACAGTATCATTTCTTATAAATTCAAAAAAAAACTGAAATCAAGAACAATTATTACAAAGATTTGGGATCAAAGACTTTAGGGTTTAGGGTTTGAACTTTTAGGGTTTTAAATTTAGGGCATAGGGTTTTAATTTTTAAAGTTTATGGTCTAACTTATGTTACAACTTATTGTTTTAAATTTTAAAATTTTGGATTTATTACACAATATTTTACTACACATAAACCTTCATAATATTATACATAATATTTGTCTTTTTATCTGTGAACATACACATAATATTACACATATCTTAACATAAGTTCGAATTAGAAATACATAACGGACAATATTATACATTGCTCCAGAGCATATATAAGTTGTAACACCAACTTGACATTGTTTCACATGAACTTGAGTTTATCATTTTGCCATGCCACAACTGAACATATTGCATCATATATGTATTCAATCTCTGAATTTGGCCTCCAGACCTTTGCATTATCAATCTTAGCCACTTCAACCCAAACCTTGATTGCATTTGGACCTAGGGGTACAAAGTAGCACAGCTCTTTCGGATCCGTCGAAACTACTTTTCCTTCAGCTACCTTACGTCCAGAGTTGCTGCAATATAAGAGAATACACATCTGCTTTTCACTTCTGGTGGAACAAGTGCTGCATGGACTCTACAACTCAACAAGTTCCAACGTCAATCAACAGACAAACAAATAAAATAACTTCATGTCAATAACATACCACTGCTTTTTTCTTGGCTGGTTTCGTAGGTGATGTTGTTTTCTTGGCTGCAGTTTTTGTAGGTGTTGCATATGTTGTGGTTGAAGCCATGACTTCAAACTTGAGGATTGGCCATGCGATTTTCTCGTTAACTACATCACCCATCTCCGCAGTTGGCCTCCACAAATGAGCATGATCTTTAAACACCTTCACGACTTCAATGCTAACAGCATTTGGACCCAGAGGTATATTGTTAACCATATCTCTAGAATTAGACGTGCACACGAGACCTTCAGAAACAACCTCCTCCTCTTCAGTAGTCCAATCATAGATTTTGCATCTTCGAATTTCACCTTCCTTGGGTTGCTAAAATGTAAGAAGCTAATGATTAGAGACATATACTTATGCAGAAACAACAAGATTGGCAAACTTTACCATGGATACATCTTAAGAAGCAACTGGATTCCTGTGCAAAATCACTTTATTTATTGGCAAGCTACTTTGTAGCCCACAGCGTCCTCAAGAGATAACACATCTGTTGGAGGTCTCCTGAGAGAAGCTTCCGAACTTAATGCAGACGTCACAATAACAGCCGCTGCATTAGGACCAATCGGTACACGGCCAATTTTGTACATCGGTTCATCAGGAGAAAAATTCTCCTTCACCAACAACTACATCTTCTGCCTCAAACCAATCCAGTATTTGTACTCTCACTCCTTCTTTGAATCCAGCACTAGTCTCGGATGTTTCAGTCTCACCATTACTTTTCTGTGAGAAGGAAAAAGAATTATTAATGGCATAAGACCGGTTGAGTAAATGTAAGGAAAACAATAAGCTTCTTTCCAGCTAAGTTTCAGACCATGACCTTTAACTCTTCAATCTCACTAGCCATATCAGCAATCTTTGCGTCTCTAGATTGCAGGAATGCTAGCTTAGTAGCGGTAACCCCTCTACCAAACCCCCTTACTCGTCCATTTTTGTCTTTTCCCAAAATCTTGGTCACAGCATCCTTCCTTATGTTATCAGCAGCTGATGTAGAGTCCATTTGACTATCAAGTGACCGTATACACAATATAACATATTGTATAATCTATTAATCATACACAATATAACAAGTTCCAGAATTCTTACAATAGTCTCCGCAAATTGAGGCTTCACGGGTCTACCATCATCATGAGTATGTCCCGCAATCCATACCTTACTCCTACTTACCTTACTTGGGTCTTGGCTCTTTTTTTTCTATATAAAATACAGACATATCTCAATACCAGTTTATTCTAACAAGCTATACAATATATAGATGTTTGAGGTACTCATTTTACCATATCATAAGCTAAACGAAGCATTCCTTTGCGGCTGGTGGTATGAGGAATCTGTTTTTTTCTCAGCTCTTTGTACATGTTACTTATTTCCTACAATATAAAAATGAGTGTGATTAAATCTATAAGACATGACATATAAACAAGAAAGTTATCACTTAGTTGTGGATAATTTACCGTGAAAGTTGTGGTCGTCTTGCTCCTTACCCAAGAGTTCCACAATTGAATGGATGGGACGTTGCTGGGTTTTAAATTTAATCTCTCAGCAGCAGTCTTCGCAGCACGTACTTGTGACACTAGCCTTGACTTCCCAGCCCTCCACAAGCTTCCCAACTGCTTGAAAATACAAGCTTTCTGCCACTCTTCTTGAAAGTTAAACCTCCCCTGCATCAAAATAAGCAAAGGTCAAACATGTTTATAGTTTCATCTTGCGGCTCAACAAAACATATATATACAAACCAGGATTTCTTCCCACATTGTTGTTTTAGTCGCTGCTTCAAGTTTTCTCCAATCATAAAGTGTTACCGGAAAATGTTCCTCACAAGAGGACCAAGAAAAGATGACAATGTAACTGAACCAGGTTCATCATGATCACCAAAGTCATTGAATGTGACCACAACCTTTTCATTAGGATTTTCAGCCACTCTACGCATCTTTGTTGGTCCTCTTCTATTTTTTTTCTTTCACTTTATCCGCTGGTAGCTGAATTCCGTCAGTACTAGGAATCTCATCATCTTGAGCATTGGTAACTTCATCTTCTTCCATATTGAGAGCTTCTTCTTCGTTTCCTTTCTCATTGTCGTCATTCTCATTCTCTATGTCTTCCTCTTGCTCTTCACGTCCAGTCAAACATGCTTCTCCGTCTTTCTCAGAATCTTCTTTATCATCTTCCTTATCTTCCCCCGCAACATCATCATCTTCCGGTGTTACATCTTCCAGTGTTACATCTTCTACCTCATCATCTTCAGGTGCTACAGCTTCTACCTCATCATCTTGAACAGCCAAATTCTTGATTCTACTACTTCTTCTCGTTGGCGTTAGAACTAAATTCTTTTTTGGGGAAGCCACTTTCTTTGCTGATCTTTTATTCACCTTAAGTGTTGTTGCAGAAGCAACTTGTACCTCCAACCCTTGAGTACGTCTACTAGAACGACGAGAACCAACTCGTCCTCCTCCTCTTGTCTTTGCCATTTCTGAAATCAATCAAGGTAAAATCGAAACCCAAAATAAAACGAAGAAAATGTTCAATCAAAGTAAATTTGAAACCCCAAATCGAAATAAAAACCCAAAATCAAACATCGAATCCGAAAATCACAAACTTCGACATGCATGTTCACACAAACAAAGAATCGAAACCCAAAACCGATACCCAAATTCACAAACTTTCACATGAATGTTCACACAAACCCAAATCAGAATCGTTTTTCTTTCTTTTGTTGATAATTAACAATGAAACGATCGATATCGATGAGATTAAACAAATAAGCTAGGATTGAATAAGATCATACCTATTGAAGCTTCAATTCAAGAGCACAGTCTCGATTTTCTGAGAAACAATGAAGAAGGAAGGGTTTCGAGTCAAAGAACTCCATGGATTCTCGGTTTCGAGTAAAAAGAACTAAGTGCGAAGAAATAGAGGAATCGAGGAGTATTTTTAAACTTAATAGTATTTTTTTGACAAAAAAATTAATATATTTTTAAATTTACGATAGCTATTAATTTGGGATCTGCAATAGTAAGGCGCCTACACTTAGCAAATTAACGCGGCTAAACATAGTGTTTTAAATACAAAAACGCTATTAGAAAAGCAAGCATTGGTATACAATAGCAGAATTTTTTTAAACGCTATCCTATGATGCTATTAATACACACATTTCCTGTAGTGATAGCATCAAGACACCCCTTAGGCAAAATGAACACTGAGCTCCAGAAATTAACCGTACTAGTAATCACTAATTTGATCAATTGAAGACGACCCGCGTATATTAGAGCTCTTTGGGTCCCGTACATGAACTTTTTCTGAATTTAATCGATCAGAGGCTCGTAGTCTGTCCTGCTCCAGACCTTTGATGTCAAAGGCAGTCCAAGATATCTAATAGGTAGTGTATCTGCCTTCAAACCCCGAGCAGTAGATGCCTGGTTAAGTCTCAAACTATTCTTCCATGCTGCAAAAATTGACGACTTTGAAACATTTATATTAAGTCTCCACATGTCCGCGAATCGAGCAATAACTTCCAGAACTCCGTTCAATGACTGCTCATTGCCATCGGTAAACACCAGTATATCATCTGCGAAGCTAAGATGGGTGAGTTACACCTCCTTACACTTCGGGTGATGGCCAAACTTTGCTGCTTCAATAGGTTAGATAGAGAGCATTACTCACTATCACATATAGATATGGAGAGAGGGAGCACCCTTGACGCATTCCCCTGGCAGTAGAGAAGAAACCTGCCAATTCCCCATTGATAGCAACTGAAAAGGAGGCAGTGGAGATACATAGATAAATCCAACGGCTGAATTGGCTTGGAAATGTCTAACTTTATGGTGCAGCGATCTGAGATAAACATGTAACCAACTCCGTTGCACGTAATACATTCTCCAATAGCAATCTACCCTTCACAATTGCACTCTGATTTGGCTATATAGCGGAAGGGAAGAAAGCTTTAAGTCTTATTGCTAGAATCTTCTATATTATCTTATATAAACAAAGTTATACACCAATCTAGAATCCTGCTTTTGTGAAAGGGCGACTTCTGGTAGAAAATGTGCTCCTTGCCACTGAAATGGTACATGGGTTCGGTTCCAAGAATAACTCTCCGCGAGGCTTGCTGAAAGTTGATATTAGGAAAGCATTTGATTCTGTTAGCTGGCCATTTCTCCTCCAGATTCTTGAAGCGGCTGAGTTCCCGACCTTCTTTGTAAACTGGATAAGGAACTGCATCAGCACAACCTCCTTCTCTGTAAACGTAAACGGTGAGCTCTGTGGGTATTTCCAAGGGAAGTGCGGTCTCAGGCAAGGGGACCCTATTAGCCCAGCTTTGTTCATCATAGCCATGGAGGCTTTCTCTGTCCTTCTCTCTGAAAAATATGATGCTGGGTTAATTGGGTACCACCCTCTAGGTTTTAACCCAAAGGTCTCTCATTTGTGCTTCGGCGGATGATCTTATGATATTTTCGATGGTAAAGGTAGCTCGCTCAACGGCATTGTAAAGGCCCTTGATGACTTTAGAGATCTCTCCGGTCTGGGGTTAACCAAGGAAAATACTTCCCTATTCCACTCGGGTCTGGAAAGAGAGGAGGAGATTGCGCTATCAGACAGTGGCTTCCATCAAGGTACCTTACCCATTAGATATCTTGGCCTCCCTCTCCACAGTCGGCGGCTCAGGAAATCAGAGTACTCCCCTCTCATCGATAACATTAAAAAGCGGCTGCAGAGTTGGCAAGTTAGACTTCTCAGTTATGCAGGCAGGCTGCAATTGATAAAGGCAGTGATCTATAGCATGGTTAATTTCTGGCTCTCTGCTTTTGTTTTCCCAAAAAGTTGCTTAAAGGAGATTGAAAGCTTATGCCGGAACTACTTGTGGTCTACAAACCCAAATGCCCATAGCAGTGCAAAAGTTGCGTGGAAGGACTTATGCCTTCCAAGAAACGAAGGAGGGTTGGGTCTGAGGAACTTCTATCTCTGGAACAAGGCGTTAATGCTGCGACTGGTTTGGTGGCAGTTAGGCAAGCAAGGATTATTCACTAAATGATATGAGAAGAGTTTTCATGATGACACATAAGTAATGACAATCTTGATAATAACACATGAGACAAAGGTTTATTATTTAGAATGCTTCTCAAATAATAATAAAGATATATTAATCGCCCCTCCATATTTACCGTAAGCTACGTTGGATTTCGTCAACACTTATGTATGTTTGGAAGCTATTAGTTTTGATCAATATGATTTGACTTATCTACAACGAATTAACTATTATAAGTTTATAAACCATGTCGATTTTACCAAAATACATTAGAATCAGTTATTATTTTTTCTTAAAAGAATCCATTCGGTTTATATAGTGCAATATATGTTGTTTAACTGATATATGCATAACTTCTGTTAATGTATAATTTATATGTTTTACATTTGATCATACAATCTATTCTGATAGAAGGAAGTTTGTTGATATTATAATAAAATACAATTATAGAAATTGAAAAATGTTAATTAACTTCCATTTCAAAATGTATTTTGATAGGATGAAGTTTTTTATAAGTTTTTTAATATTATTTTTAAAATGTATCATGTTTTAATAGTATAGATGTTTTACATTTGGTCATACAATCTATTATGATAGGAGGAAGTTTGTTGATATTATAATAAAATACAATTATACAAATTGAAAATGTTAATTAACTTACATTTCAAAATTCATTCTGATAGGAGGAAGTGTTTATAATTTTTTAAAATATTACTTTTAAAAATGTCTCATGTTTTAATAGTATAGATACATTTAATAAAATTAAAAAGGATGATTCAACTAAAAAATCACACATGAAAAAAATTGTGTACTTCTCTTTAACAAAATAGATTTGAAGTATTATTCATGATTCATGGCATATATATATATATATCTATATAAGGAAACCCAATCGATTCTTATATGCAAAATCTATAAGCCCGAAAAACCAAAATCGAATAGGTACTTAGTATTCAAAATATAATAAAATATTAATCACCCAAATTCAGGTTTTTTGGATATTCATAAGTAAAAATATCTAAAAGCCCTGAATAAATTTTTTTCGAGTTTTCTGGATTTTAATTCGGGTTTTTGGGCGTTTTTCGGGATTTTGGTTTTAAACTTGAATCAAACCCAATCTATTTTTAAGTCAGTTCCACTTCGGGTTTTTAAAAATAGAAACCGATCTAAACCTAACATTATCCAAACCGATCCAATCCAAATAAAACCATTAAGTTGTTATGTTTTGAACATTTCTATAATTATCGAAAAACAAACACTTGTGCGGACGCGCTGGATCAAAAACTAGTTATTATTATTATCATTTCATCTCATGGCTGCACTTGGTCATTAAGAGACTCACCAAAATGCGAGAAGAAGGGTCTCCGTTGTTGTTGTCTCAAATAAACAAAACAAAAATCATCACAGAAACAGAAAAACAAAGAAAAGGAGGAAATTGTAACCGAAACAAGAGATTGGTGGTTGAGAAAGACCTCGACTTTGAGTTTAAAAATTGGATTCTCGATCTGATTTACAATTTTTGCGGTATATTCATTAGGAGAGAGGTAGACTTAGTCACATGTTTAGATTTAGTTGAGGAAGATAGTTTAGTTTGAGAGAGTTAAGAAGAAGGGCATAAGGGACAAATAATATGAAAAAAGTATCTTTCAGGTAACAAGTGACTCCACATGTAATCAGAAAGACAAAAAGTGACGATGAATGTTAATTTTTCATGATTAGATTGTTACTGCAGTTGGTGCTTGGTTTCAAGTGCAAAAAAGAACTTAAACTAAGCAACAACAATATCTCATCAAGCATTCCTGAGAGTAAGGCCCACAGACTCTTTGCCTACGCCTTGACCATAGTGATTAGTGAACAGAAGTCCTCTCTGGTACTGGGAACGATTTTGTTTTTCTTACAAGACGATCAAGCGAACTATCTGCCCCATATACTTAAATGCCTTTGCAGTTTCCTTCAAGCATTTGTTTTTCTCGTCCCGAGTCCAATGCTTCATCATTGACCAAAACGTATAACAAAAAAAACAAATTGAGAGAAACTTATTATAGTTTTATCAGATGGAAGAGTTGTCATAATAGCATTTACACTCCTCACCTCCCCGAGCACGTTGAGCTTCTCACGGACGCCTTTAAGCAAGTCTTGCGCATCCCCTTCCCACCTAACAAACTCCAGCTCTTTCCCTTCTAGAAGCTTCTCCGACACCTTTAACAAATCAATTTTCTCTGTTACATTTTGAAAACCACACATATTCATATATACTGAAGAGCAACCAAGCAATTACTACGAACGATTAAAGTCGAAAAAACTAGATATCGATTGATAGAAGTAAAAGCAGGAATATGTTCCCATTCATTTATGTAATATAACCAAAATAACCTAGGATCATTACATATGTTCAGAACTGAAGACAAAAGGAGCAAGCTATGTCTTGATTAGTTTGAGATCTCATTTTACTTTTGTTAGTCATGTCTCAGTGAAGAAGAAACAAAATATCTTATCGCATTCTACTGTTCTCCCTCTCATTCATACCACAAAACTCTCTCGATAACCCCAAGCTCTCCTGATTCCTGAATTTACTTATATCTATACTAATCTTTAACTTTAAAGAAAACAGTTAGACATATGAACACTTTTATCAGATAATTCGATTCTCAAGAAACTTACCCGTTTTATTATAACTTGACCACCAGCGATGTGTGAGAAGTAGATACTGTAAAAATGAGAAAGAAACAAAGCTGCATTCTCTTTTGCCTCTTCTTCCAAGTACTTTGCGTACGATACTCCTACCTGGCTTGGTTCCGGTATTGCCAAACCTTGTGTTGTTCTAAACCATTCTAGATCTCTCTCAAGACTTTCACATCTCTCTAACCCAGTTCTCCTAAAGTAAGCATCTGTACAGTTGCCAAAACCCCATAAGCCCAAAATTCATTAACAAAATTAAGAGGCTGAGAGAAGAGAGATTTTCTTACAGGACACATCCTCAGATTCGTCTGCAATTCTTTCGATAGTGTCGAAGACAAGCTTGCTATCCACCAAGAAGTTAAGAAAGCCTTCCTTGCTCGGACTCCAAGTCTCTGCCTCCAATTCATCACCATCTTCTCCTTCTTGTTCCTTGTCGTTTGCGGGGTCCACTTTCTTTCCATTAGCGTTGCGTAATCTCATGGCGACGAATCTCATTTCCTCGGTTATCCCAACGCTCTCTCCTGGGTACTGTTTCCTGTACTTTGTTCTCTTCTTCTTTGGGCTGCTCGGCACGGTCATGGGTGACGAGCAACGACAGAGACTGAGAGTAAGATTGGTTGGGTTATTTCTCTGAGTCGGGAAAGATATTATCGAGGTGAGAGGATGGTGATGAAGAAGAGATAGAACGAGCTTAGGAGGTGAATAAGGTGTCTCAGGCGTTTGCCTCATGAGAGAAGCCATGGATTCTTCCGACCAAACAAACAAAGATGGATTGAGTACTTTATATTTTCTTGTCTCCCTTACGTTACTGAAAATTAAAGCCCATATGGCAATACAAAACTGTAGAGGCTAGGCCCAACACCATCTATAATACATCTAACCATTAGCATATTATCCGGATCCGAGGATTGATCAGGGATCGGTCCGAAAATTTGGGTTTCACCGAATATACCCGATCTATACTATTATTTTTGGGGAAATTTTACTTGTACACTTTCTTTGGTACCACATTTCAAGTATACCACTAGTATGGGGACATTTTCACAAATACACTTTTCATTAATGACCAAAAGACCATACTAACCCTAACTTTATCTCTCTCTCTCTCTCGCGACCATCTTCTTTTCCTCTCTCTTTCTCTCGATCTTTTTTCTTCTTCTCTGCCTCCGATTCACCGGAGATCCACCGTCTCTCTCTCGCGATCTTTTTTCTTCCTCTCTGCCTCCGATTCACTGGAGATCCACCATCTCTCTCTCATTCCACCGGTTCTCTGCGGTTCACACTGTCGACTCCTACTTCTGTACAAGATTCCCAACTGGTATGCATCTAATTTCTCATTTTTTTGTTTGTGTCGATTAATTTTGCGAAATTTCGATTTTGTGGTTACTCTAGTCGAAAAATCAAACAAGGTTGCTTTAGACTTCTAATATGTACAGGTCGATCAAAGATAAACAGTTTTGATTGTGAAAACATTGAGTTTTTGACAACTTAAGACCCTTTATAACCCTTTGTAAATCTAAGTTATTTTGTAATGTAATTGATATGTTCAGTTCCTGAGAAGCTGTGTTCAAGCTTATACGAGAGCCACAACCCTGCCAGCACACATTTGCTTCGATGTACAATGGTAATCACCATTTTCATCATTGACTCTTGTTTTTCTCTTAAATCTTATTGAACAATCATTGAGATTTTTTTTTGTTTCTTCTTGTGTCTAAAATTGCAGAATATGTTCCCTTTAGCGAACTAATCTCCTCTGATTCCTTGATTGTGAAACCTCTGTTTCTCAGTTGTTGATTTTGTTCCATTTACTTTTTTACTTGCTCTCTCTCTCACATACAAAGACCATAGCTTTTCCACAAGTTTCGTGGCAGAAAATTTTCAGGCATTCTATATCAGATTTTGAGTGTTTGGTTACTTTAACAGCCTGCTTCTGCTGATGGATCTGGAAACTGAAAATCGAATAGCTTCGGTTCTGTTGAGAGAAGCAGCAGAGTTGAGGAGACAAGCTGAAAAAGATGGTGTCCGAGCTTATCTTGAGAAGCCTAATGTAAGGCATCGACCTAACTCGAGGTTTCTCACAGCAACTGTCCTTGGTGTTCAACAATGTAATGCTTTTCTTTCCATCTTTTACTTATTTTCGTTTTACAAAATTTAAGATTGAAAAGGATAAGCCTTTGCATTGCTATAGTGTGTGATATTTTTTTGTTCGTTGAAGCAATAGCTGTATGTTTTTGGAAGAGGATTATTTTAATTTTTGGTGAATGGTCAATTCACAATAAGAAAGTTGGCAGAATCTGAAAGTTTTGTTTTGGGTTCTGCGTTTCTTAACAGTTCAGTGTTGGAGAAGTCTCCGGAGGCGGCTTTAGATGTGGATCAGACGATCTTCGTGGTTGTGGCGGAAGACGTGGAGAGGAGCAAAACAACGGTGTTATGGGCGGCAAGAAACTTCTCCAGCAAGAAGATTTGCTTGCTTTACGTCCATCGTCCTGCTCGGCCTGCCTCTTGCAGTGAGAATCTTTTGTTTCTCTTTCTCTCCGACTTAACTGTTTTGTGGTGAATTATAGAATATTTATGGATGTTGAATTGTTCTTGAGTGTAGATTTGCTCATGAATCATGATTGAATCTTACCGAGTCTATATATATATCGTTTAGTTGATTGTGGATGATGTTAATGATGTACCTCTGTTTGCTAAGAAAATCTGAAAAATGATATAATTGTTTTATAAAGAAGAGGCAGAGAAACCATATCAAATTATATCATCATAATAAAATCCTTATAAGGCTTTATAAAGATAATTAATAATTTATAAATGTTTATAAATCATTTATGAAAATTCAGAAATCATTTATAAACATTTATCAATAGTTTATATATATTCCTATAAATGATTTATAAACCTTTATAAAATCACTTATAAGTATATACCAAATATTTATAAGGTTTTATAAAATCATTTATAAATATTTAGAAAGGTAATTTCATTTATAAAGTCTTAAAAATAATTTATAAGATTTTATAAATCTTTACATTTAGAAGTAAAATATTCATAAAGCTATTATAAGTTTAAAAAGTTTAAAAAGTAAAATCGGTGATATAAATACATGATGATGCTCGTTACTAATTTTCTGAAAAAAGAAACTAAAGTAAATGTAAAGTACAAATGATTTACAGCTTACAATCACTTATAAGAACACGTGTTACACATATATATTACAGAAAGACATGTGTCTTGTTTCTCTTATATGTGTCAAGAACATATATATTACATATAAAAATACGTGTCTTCTCTCTCTTTCTGCAACTCCAATCTTCTTGAAAATTGTGTTTCCCTCTGAAAACATAAAAACATAAGACTAAATATATATATATATATATATATATATATATATATATTTTTTACGGTTTCTTTTATAAGGCTTTATAAACATAAAAATTGTAATAAATACCTCAAGCGGATTACCTTTATAAAATCACTTATAAATTTTATAGGAGCTTATAAAACCTTGTATCAACCATCTATAAAGTTTTTAAAACATATATAAATATTTATAAGATTTTATAAATCTTTTTCAAGAGTTTATAAATCTTTTGCAAGAGTTTATAAATCTTTTATAAGATTTTATAAATCTTTACATTTAGAAGTAAATATTCATAAAGCTATTATAAGTTTAAAAAGTTTAAAAAGTAAAATTGGATATATAAATACATGAAGATGCTCGTTACTAATTTTCTGAAAAAAGAAACTAGAGTAAATGTAAAGTACAAATGATTTACAGCTTACAATCACTTATAAGAACACGTGTTACACATATATATTACAGAAAAACATGTGTCTTGTTTCTTTTATATGTGTCAAGAACATATATATTACATATAAAAGCACGTGTCTTCTCTCTCTTTCTGCAACTCCAATCTTCTTGAAAATTGTGTTTTCCTATGAAAACATAAAAACATAAGGCTAAATATATATATATATATATATATATATATATATATATTGTTTTACGGTTTCTTTTATAAGGCCTTATAAATATAAAAATTGTAATAAATACCTCAAGCGGGTTACCTTTATAAAATCACTTATAAATTTTATAAGAGCTTATAAAACCTTGTATCAACCATCTATAAAGTTTTTAAAACATATATAAATATTTATAAAACTACTTAAAAGGGTTTATAAAACTATTTACAAGAACTTATAAGCTATTTATAAGAGTTTTTACATTTATTTATAAGTGTTCATAAATTAATTTACAAGGTTTATAAATTTATTTATAAGAGTTTATAAATCACCAAATTAACCAATTTCCACCATTTCTTTGCTTATTAAAGAACATCATTCTTTTACAGTTTATTTTATAAGGCCTTATAAAAATGTATAATTGAACATTGAGATGATTGAGCATTGAGAGATACTTGGGGTTTCTGAATTTATAATAGTTTATAAAAATTTATAAAGGGTTTACAAAACCACAATGTTAGATGAACGCCTCAGTTCTGCAGATGCACATAATGTATCCAGACCAGATATATAGCCTTCTAGGACTTTTCTCACAGCAATAGCAAAAGCCTGATTAACAAGAGTATAGCAGCTCTTGTTATTGGCTTCTTCATTTTCACCTACTTTACAGCTCTCCCCTGTCCCTCAACTTCCAACTTGAAGTTCATGAAATGGGTCTACAAAGTTATGGAGAAGAAAAACCAAAGAACCAAAGCATCATATGTTTCAAAGAATCTGTCCCAAGGCGTCAGTGCTTGATAACTGATGCCACAAGCTCAGACTTTGGTGGGTTGTCCTATCGGCTGGCTCAGAGCATAATACATAAGAGAGCTTATGTATGCTAATAAGAGAAGACTCAACACCTTGCAGAACATTCAACGCCAACCTAACCAAGCTTTATTCCTATTAAAAAGCAACAAAATTGTCAGAGAATGTGGCCAAAAGTATAAGTAGTCTCAATAAACGTCTTTCATCTAAGCACTAAAGATATTCCATTGTTCTGCAATTAATTACTAAGAATAGAAATCTAAGAACATCACATCTTAATATTCCCTAAGATAATGATTTCGCTGTAACTCAATACAGTACATCGAATACTAAACTCAAATCAATAAAATTGATACTTCTTTTTCCCCAAATCATTCCCTATTAGGTTTCTGATCCTAGCCACTCAAGCAAAATGCAAAGCTCATGTGTTCCACGCATACAAACATGAAAAACGTAAATGGTGAACTTACAGAGACAAAGGAAGAAGATAGAGGAGAAGCACGAGTTGGTGGAAGGTAAAGCTCCTCCTGTTTGAGCTTCTCCAGAAGCGAATCAACGCTCGACGCCACCGTCCTTATTTCTCAAGTAAGAGATCGTCTCAGCTTCGTCGGAGAATTCGTCAGCGCCGTCAAATCCGCCGGAGAACTCGCCAGCGCCGTCCGGAGAACTCGTTAGTGTCGTCGGATTTGATCACCGTCGAATTCGAAATCAATTTAGGAACTCTCAGATTTGGAATTAGGGGAGAAAGAGAGATTTAGGTTTATTTATTCAAGGGTATAATGGTACTTTGTCTATTAAAATTTTAATGGTAAAATTGAAAAGTGTAAAGTTGAAAAGTGGTATTAGTAAAATGGTATTAGTGGCAATTCCCCATTATTTTTGAAGTGATATAGTTTATGTGTTAGTTTTTCCATGTTTTTAGTTTTTTTTTTCATTTATTAATATTTATTTATTATATTATATGGTATATATATAATATATATTACATAGAACTTAAATGTAATTTTAGATATAATATCACTAAATCTCATATTTTTAGGTTTTTTTCATTTATTAATATTTATTTATTATATTATATTATATGGTGTATATAATATATATTGCATAGAACTTAAATGTAATTTTAGATATAATAATACTAAATCTCATCAAAAATATATTAAATGTTAGGCTTATGTATCAGCTTTTTCATATTTTTAGGTTTTTTTCATTTATTAATATTTATTTATTATATTATATGGTGTATATAATATATATTGCATATAACTTAAATGTGATTTTAGATATAATATTACTAAATCTCATCAAAAATATATTAAATGTTTAGAAAATATAAAAATAATTCCATTGTGAGTATAAAAAATAACAATAATAGATTCTTACTTATATAAAATATATATACAAATAAATTATTAATTTATAGTATTTACGGGACTATCTATTTATATAGAATTTTCTAAAAAAATATTATCTTATTATTTTAATAAGATAATAAGATAAACATGTTCACACGTTTAAAAAAAATATGTAGAGGTTTATAAAATTTTAATACAACAGCAAGCATATATTTTTTAATAAAAATATTTCATATATAAATAATTTTATTTTTTGATTAATCGTTATGAAAACATATATAATTATTTATTTGGTATTTGACTTAATAAAACATAAACTAATAACTATTCGTGAAAAGATTATGCCCGCATGTGCGGGCAAAACACCTAGTTGGATATGTATTTCAAATTAATTTGGATACCTATTCGAGATCCGATAAAGTACTTGAATATATCCAAGTGTGACATATGCCCTTAGTAACTACTAGCCTTAAATGTCTTTATTAGTTCTAATAATCTCTATTCACCTTGTTTTTTTAGAGGTGATTCCAATCCTGACTTTTGATATTTTCAGTTTCTATTCTACTTTTGGAGTATAAATTCGTGAGAAATCATGCTTGAAACCCTAAAGAAATTGCAGTTTCTGTATCCACCTTTAGAGACTTCGAGACATTGTTTTGAAGTAAGAAATCAATTTTTTTTTGTTGTGATAACTGATTTGATTTCAGTTCTTCTTCTCTTGTTATTCTTGATGTTAGAATCGTCTCTTTCACTGGTTATGTTGACTTGTATCGATTATGTCTTAAGATAGTATTGTTATGATATGATATAGAATTGTTATGAATTGTATATAGGATTATGTCTTGATATCTATTTTGATATAAAATTGTCTCTGTCACTGGTATTTTCTTGTTCATCTTCTTGTTTATTAGGTGATCATTTTGATTCATATTAGAATTTTGATATCGATTCTCATATGTTAAGTTCCTGCACTTATGTATCTCACTGGTTATGTCTTACTCTCATGATTCTTGTCTTACTTTTTCATGTGTATATGAATATTTTGTCATTTCCATATAACATTGAGATTGAGACAAATGATGAAAATCAAGAAGAGTATGTGTGTACTAATAACTGAAAAATGGAAAGAAGGTTCAGGGAGGAATGCAAGCATGTTGCATCCACCTAAATCAAAGAAGACAACTACAAGATTTCATATATAGGAACACTACTTAGCAGAAAATCACATGCTACCATTGTCAGTGTATGTTTGGTTCTGCATCTTTAGCAGGAACTTCAAACTAAGAATCATCGATTGTTATGTAAGTTCTACTTGGTGTGGAATCAGAGTCAAGCTTCTGGTGCAATAACCATTAACAATGAAGGATGTCTAATGAATGCACAAGTGTATGAAGGTGTGTGTAGAGATGCGAGTAATGAGCTGCTAGTGTTGGCAGAATTTCAACTTTCATTCTCTGAAAGTATTTGTTGGAGACACTTTTATAGCCATTGTAGCCTCTTCAAACCTCAAGAAGAACTGCTATAATGGACTTTTTCCAAATGTATGAGAAAGAAGGCGGCTTTTTGAGGGAATGGTTTAAGGTTTGTAAGTAGAGAGTTTCACTTACAACAAACATTTGAGTGGCACAAACTACAAGAGCGAGCTACATGGTGGTTATAGTTCATTTTGTTGATGTGAATAGGCATTTAAAGAAGCTGATAATTGGGCTTAAGCATTTATGTAACCATAAAGGCTAGACAATTGATATTGTTCTTCTTGGCTGTATTGTCGAACGGGGAATAGAGAAGGTATTCACCATCACAGTATAATGCTACTACTTACACATCTGCCCTAAAGCGGTTTCAAATGGAGTTCAAATTGGTTGGCAATAAGGCATTGGTGTTCGATGGAAAATATATGTATATGAGGTGTTCACCTCACATCATCAATATGATAGTAAGAGATGATATGCTTCAAATAAGTGAGAATGTGGAAGAAATTAGACAATGTAGTATGTAAGGTATTCAACTCCAAGACAAAAAATCATATGAGCTTACAGTTGAGTCGGGAAAAATGGCAAGAGCACAGTGTGCTTTTTAACATCAAAACGAGGTGTAATTAAACTTATCTTATGTTGCAAAGGGCTATTAAGTTTAAGGTGGCACTAGATAAAATGAAAGAGGTTGAAAATGGAAACAAAAGGATATGACCTCTTGGTAATGGTACCGTTAATTGAAATGTTGTGGAGATGCTAGTGAAGTTTCTGATAATTTTCTACATTAGTTGTCCCAGGTTCCATGTCTATTTGCTCGCATAAGTGTTATATTTAGACAGAGAGTTGACAAGAAAAGTTTATGACACGAGATCTAAGTTTGAAAAGTATTGGAAGGGAATGAAGAACATCAACAAGTTTCTAGTTATTGATTTTGTCTTTGATTCGAGTAAGAAAATGCAATTTGCTAAGATATGCTTTCAGGAAATCTATGGAAATGAAACACCTAAAGCTAAGGATATGTATCAGTCAGTGCATAATGTTATGATTGATATGTTTAAGGAGTACACTACTCATTATAAGAAATAGTCAACACAAATGTCATCTCAGTCCACACAAGCATCATCATCTACTGGAAAAGATCAAGGCTTAGGAGATTCGATTGATGGAATGGATGTGGCTAATGATGATTTCGGTTTCAGCAACCACTGAGATGGCTGCTGAAATTGGAGTTGAAGAAGAAAGGGATGAGTTGGAGTTGTATTTGATGGAGAAAGTAAAGAATCCGAAGACCCTTCTTGGAACATAGTATGATGTTTTTTTTGTGAAGGCTTAATAGTCCTAAGTACCCAATCCTAGAAGAAATGTCCAAAGATGTAGTTCCAATGCAAGTGTCTCTTGTTGCATCCAAAAGTGCTTTCAGCACAAGTGGTACAATTATAAATCCATCTAGGGGTTGTTTAACACACTATATGATTAAGGTCTTGATGTGCGTAGAACAGCGGATGAAAGCTGATATTAAGCTAAGTGAAAATAAGTTGTGACAAATGCTTAAATGCTTGTTGATTTGAGTTACATGAAAAGCTAGAAAAAGGTAAACAACATTTACTTGGCTTATAAATTCTAGTTTTAAGATTAAGTTTCATACTAGTAATACAATTTTTTTATATTTTGGAGTTTGGAACTAGGTTCAATATGGACTAGAAATCTCTGAAACAGCTTAGATGCATTAAGAACATGGAGAAGAAGAAGTTAGTCCGAACCAATGTTATGCTGTTTCTGTTTTTTTTTTCGTTTTGAACTTTTGAAGTTTGAATTCTTGTTTTATTATTGCTTCCTTTGCTTGTTTGACATTTTCAATTCTGGATTTCATGCTTGTTTTGGATGTTGCTAAACTATGGTACTTGTTAATCTAGATTAATTATGGTTTCGTTTGATTTTGTCTTAGTTTAATATTGTTAATAATTGTCCATTTATAGTTGTGTGTTTAGGCCTAAGAATCAGATTTTCTTAGTTAAGCTCAATTTCATTGAATAAATTTTGACTTCATACCCGTAGAACCAAACCAAATACTATAAATTTTTGGTTACTTAGGATGTAACCGTGAATTGTATCCGAACCGATCCAATTTTTTTAATATCCAAATGATACCATTTTTTCTATATCGAAAATACATGATCCGGATCAGAATAAGTACTTGTATGCCCATGGCTAATTACATCAAAAACTAAATTATAACCAAATTAATTAATCAGAAATCTTATAAATATAACTTTGTAATTTTTGTCACAAAATAGTACTCAAAAATAAAATTTATCAATCACTCAAAATACGAAATTAACCTATATCATAAATCATAATTCTAATCTCACCATAAAAATACTAAGCTTTAAGCACTAAACACTAAAATATAATTGCTAAACCTAAATACAAATAAAAATAAAAAGTGATTTTATTTTAGATATTGCGATTTTGGTGATTTCCATTTTTGTATGTTATTTATTTGCTTTGTTTCTTTTTTTTGTCAACCAAACGATTATAATAAAACTAAAAAGGTTTTAAGCGATTACATCCGGACCTATACTCAACGGTAACAAGATAATAACCGGAGGGATCCTCGACGGTTTGATGAACACCGTAAAACAGAAGAACATAACAAGAAATAACAAGTTAATGAGAGATAATTGCTCGACAACAAGAGAACCATGGGAAATCATCTGATGCATCCCTAAATAGGTTACTAAGCATGAAATAGTCGGAATCAACGTTGATTAAACCAAATGGTAAAGTTTGGAAGGAGGCGGAACAAGCAAGAACATCTCTAGCTCCGACTACAAGGCTCCCCGAAGATACTAGGTGAATCTCAACAGAAACAAAGAGTATAAGGGTCCCGGATTTGACAATGACGAACAAATTGGATGGACCTTGAAACTGAATAGTGCTAGTGAAAAAATAAAGCTACTACAAACTATACTGGCCTATGATGGCTGGAAAAATAGTGGCCTTAAATTAAGTACAACATCACGGCTTTGGGCTAGGTGAACCATGTATACTGAGGCTAAAGTTGGCTCCAATTCCATATATATATTTGACGTTGATGGACATGATATGGATGAACTTAAGGTAAGTAGAGACCAATGGACATAACTGGTCGTGTCGGTTTTATTCATGGGTTTTAAGTAGAAAGCATGTAGTAAGACCAACAAAATTCAAAAAGAATTACGAAAAACAGATATCAATAGATGCCATAACATAACATATAACTTTAAAGAAAAAGAGAGATAACAAGTAACACATAAAGCTTCTGAAAGTAGTTGTATTACCAAAGTGTAAATTCCAGAAAGAACAATATTTATATCTTGAACTCTGAGAGAAGAAGATAACCATGTTGCCATGGCTATATAAGACTGATAATAACGGTCTTTAGTGACACTTGAAGCAACAGTAATAGCTATCAAATTAGTCTCATCATTGACCATCATTACTTGGCATTGGTAAAAACTATGCAGAGAGTATTGGATTCTTGATAGATCCTGAGAAATATTGGGAAAGGATAGAGGATCCTCAGAAATATTGGTAAAGGATAGAGGATCACTGAGAGCCCTCCATACTGTCCTCAAAACACTTTGATGATTATTATTTTGCTTGACTATCATAGCTCATGATACCCTCCACATGAATGTTTTATTTTGGGAATTGTTATGGTTTTCCATATATATATATTTCCAAAGCATTATTTCCACTGGAGACAGACCTTGACCATGTAGAGTTTCAGAAAATTTATAACCACTTCGCATTATAAATACCATAATTTGAAAAACACACCCTTTCATCTTGACATGAGAAATTAAATTTCGTATTCGAGATCAAAGTTATATCCTCATCACAAATGATTTCTCTGATCAACTGCACATTCCAGCCATCTATGTAGGGATCAAGCAAATCATTTATAGTGTGAGTAAGGTCAACAACAACATCTTGATCGTAACCAAGGGACGAGGGCTCTCACCCATAATCCAGTTGTCAGTCCACAAATTTGTCCTTTTTCGTTGCCAATCTTGTAAACCAGAAAAAATTTCACATGCGTAACATAGGAAAAGTCAAGAGAATTTCATATTAACTAATTCATCTAAATCACCATGATAAAGGCGTTGTGCATGTCCATTTGATGAAGGTATCATTTCTTAGCAGTAGATACAACCATCAGAGTTTGAATTGTTGTCATATTAACATAAGGAATAATGTTTTCTTGTGATCAATTATCTTTTCTTAATGATAATCAAGTATGACGACACAAGCTTTATATCGTTCAATAGAGCCATCCAAAAAATTCTTCTTAAAAATCTATTTGCTAACAGTTACCACTATTTACGGAACAATGTCTCTAATGTCTCAAGTGTGTTGTTTTTCTAATTACACAACCTCACTCAAGTAGTATCCCAACACAATTTAAACTTTACAACATATTTGAAGTGAACCATATCATTATTAGAAAGGAGAGTAGAAAGAAACAAATGTTAATAAGAGAATAATGATCGTATTACACACATATGTTACCAAAGAAAATGTATCATCATGAACAATAACATACAAGAGACAAATGTCTAACATTGTTTAGCGTTACCACCAACAATTCCTTTTGATCCATTGGATGACAGAGAAATAAGAACGGTCATTACGATTCTTGAACGTATCCTTGTTTTGTGATTCGCGGTGGACAAAACTAAGAGTATCAAAAGTACGAGGATTATCATTTCTTTGAGCTTGTTTTTGATGTGTTATGTCTTTTTACAGTATAATTTAGCTTGAAGTGATTCTGCTTACCATAACCATAACAATCAAATTTTTCCCTTGTTTAGATTTTGAGGTGTCTTTGATACTAACTTGCCTCTCTTACTGCATTCCCCTTAATTGATTAAAACTTACATAAAATCTATCACCTTGAAAATTGTCTACCACAATAGTATTAGTCAATTTTCATAATAAGATTATGGTGGAGAACAAAATGACTCTAATCCAATAGTGTTTTTATCGATTGTAACAATTATCAATAAAATATCATAATCGGATGGGAACACATCAAGATTATGGCCTTAACTTCATCATCAATTTTCATATCACACTATTCAATTGATAAAGGTCGTAATGCCTCCCGATAATCTTATTGAAGTTGTTAACATGAACAATAAAGTTACCAGATTCTGACATCTTTAACTCATACAAATTCTGTTTCAAATATAGCTTATTCAACAATATTTTCGACATGTACATTTTTCTAATTTACTGGACATCACACTAAAAATTGTGATGTATATTACTTGATTGGCAAATATCATTAGATAGACAAAGTCAGATAGTAGAAACTACCTGATCATGTATCTTTCAAACCATCCTTCAAAATTTGTTATGGATTGGTCTCAAACAACACTTTATTCTTCTTCTCATGGTTTGTTGGCAGATCTAGCAAAATAGATTTTAGAAAAGAAAAGTAAATAACCGCAAACATGACAAAATCAGCCCACATTTTAAGATCTTACCGTTTAAATACCGAAGAAGTCACCCTGATCAGGAGAACAACCACCACTTGGATCTACACAGAGACCAGAGAAAAAAATTTGGGACATGAAACCCAGATTTGGTCCCTTCAGATATATGATAATGAAGTTTTTAATCCTGAAACTGCCGAAAACCACCATAAACTCACTGTTGCATCGTTAGCCACCATAAATTTGAACAACTTCAAACCTAAGAAACAACAGAGAGAATGCAAAGCGAAAACTAGAAAACATGGAAAAAGGATTTTTGAACGACTAGTTTACAAATTGGCCACCAGAGAAAAAAATATTATATAGTTTTGAGTAATGCTATCTGAAAACTAACACTCAATTTATAAAATTTGGATAGAAGGAATATCATGTAACTTTTTTTTCTATCTCTCGTATTGATTTGCTTCTAAGAAAATGGAGTCTTGTTCTCGAAAAATGTAAAACTTTATATCATCCTTTAAACAAGATTGGTATTCTTCTTACTCCAAGGCATTGTAGTTTCATATTTGTACAGAAAACCGTGGTTAATACTTAATAAGATAACCATAACTTGTTCATTGATGGTCACTAACGTGTTAGGCGAAAAATATGGACGCCAGCCACGTGCATTGTCCCTTCCGAGTTTTGATTTTTTTTATTTGGTGTTTTCTTTAAGGAGTTTTGTGATTTTCTCTTTAATCTCACTCGACCGTCTCTCTCACTCAAAATCTCTCCAAACTCGTGTTCTCAAATCTCAAACAAAAACTCAACACAAACTTTCTCCGACAATGGGTTGCGTTTCCTCCAACCTCCTGAATCAAAGCGATGACTTCTCTCAACTCGCCGTCTGCCACCACCACTTGGTCCAGCTTACTTCCTCCACTTACGGCCTTCTCAATCTCGACCCTCCGCCTCCTCCTTCCTCCTCCGTTATCTCCGCACCAGCAACACCCATGACTCCGCCTGAGAGTGTTGAGGAATTGAGCTCCGTCAATTCCACTCCGATCGATTCCGGCGAACTTCACAAATCAAGAACACACTCGATTTCACCCGGTTCGCGGTGTTAACGAACCGCTACGTCCGGTTAGGATCTTTCGATCCCCAACTTCCATAGATGAATCGGAAACCACCTCCGACGGGTTTATACACGAAGGTCACTCACCACCGATCACACTCTAATCGGTTTACAAGGTTAAGAGAATCCTAAAGAATGAGACTACCCAAGACCCCAAGAACATACAACCTCTCTGTATTTCTTCTCTCTTGATCTCTCTCTATCTCTCTCTTGAAGCCCCAACGAAGAAGACGATGACTCTGCGTCTCTCTCCGTTCTTCGCTCTCTCTTCATGGAAGAAGACTTCTGCTTCTTATAAAGGGTCAACTATTAATCCTTGCACATGCCTGTCACGTGCTCATAATAGATACCTCTAATAAGACCTTCTATCTCAGCTAAAGTGTTTCCCATACTTGGCTAAAACCAACGTATCTTCCACAATCTTCAAGCTATTCTTTATAACTTCATCAGGTTGAATCACCATCTCACAATCTCCACCTTGATTCAAGCTTGAGAACTTCCTTGTAAGAGCTGCCTTTCGAACCCAATTGACCAGGCTCTAAACTTGGCATTTTTATCTTCATGTACCTGCATAAGTCCCACTTATACAACCCAAACACATAGTAAATTTAATCCCTAAACTTACTGCACTATCAATGACACTAGAGACATTAGTCAAGCTCAATCTCAGTGATCACCAAAGTAATCACGTCCATTCTTGAGTTCCTGACTTCCCTATGTCTCCTCCTGAGTTTTACCAGCTTTGACACATTCTTTTGCAAAGCTAAACTCTCATTGATCCTGTGTTTTCATCACCTGGATACCTGAGTTAAACCACTCAGAAACAGAACATTAACAAGCAAAATAATCATCTCAGGCTTGTTAACATCCAACAGAAACCTTCCCTAAGCATGACTGCTTATTAGGTTAGCCAACCACACAGTTACCACTATGGTTTCTGTCACAACCATCAGCATGTTAAAGTGATTGAGAAAACTTAACCTTTCTTCCTGCAACATGATTCTTGTGCTATAGCCGTTTGTTTCTTGTCATGTGCACTGACCTTAGAAACAAACTCCCATGAATCATTTGCAATAGGTCCTTGAATCACACATGCTTCAACCTGAAGCAATCCTTGATTCATACCTGCAAAACAATCTCAACCAACTATATGTTAGTTTAATTCAAACCTGAGATTGTACTTACAGTCACTTGTTTGAACTTTAAGCATCACTCTGCTCCGCTATTGTTTCCAATAGAACACGCCGTCTAACTCCACCTGGCTAGAAAGACTTTCGAAACATTGATCTTTGCTTAACCTTGTCCAAACCCCTTTCTGTCTCAGACTTGTTTGTATCAGACTTGCTGGGAAATCTTCTTTGTACCACCATTAGTACAACGAAACCCAACGTCCAACTGTTAACCTTGCTAGACTGATTCTGGATGTACCTCCAGCTCAAGCAATCTTCCAACAGACCTGCATCAACAGCTTAAACCTTCCTGCTGACATCTTCTTTCAACCTTGTCTCACACCAACTGCCTCTTGTAGTGTTCCTGAGACTTCCCTGTGCATCAGCCTTTAAGATATCTTCTCTAGAACCCTGATATCTTCTCTCTGCTATGCCATCCTCTAACACCTTTACATGTAGAAGAAAAAACCACACCAGACTTGGTGTTTGCATCACATTCTGTCTCAGACCGAATCCATATCTCATTCTGATTCGCTTCAGTCTTTGAACATGCCTTCAAAGCCTGTAAATCTCCCGTGAGTAACAATCCTCTGTTATCCCTGAGCAGAAACTTTCCTTCGCTTCTTTGTGATGCTCCCAAAGACACAAGTAGACCTCACTTGTTCTTAACCCCAATGCAGTTTTACTCCTCTGCATTTTCATTCAATTATGAATGCCTTCAGTTGCTTAACCTTCTGAGATGACCATACTTCCTTATCCGTTGACCCTGACTTTGAAGCTATCGTTCTTGCAGGCCCTGCAACAGACCCTGCAACTAGCCTTTCTTCAACGTGTCCTCATCTCAGATACTCAAACCATCTCCTTATCCTTGAGATGCCTGCAACTGACCACTAGATGTTCTTACCACCATCAATCACTCCACCAGACTTGAGCAGCCTCCACTTTTACCTCTGATGAAACCAACCTGTGACTGAACCTGTTGACATCTCTTTCTGACCTTGGAACTTTGTCTTCTTCAGATACCAATCACCATGACTCCTAACAAAACCAGTGACACATTCCCTATTAACTCCTTCTCGCTGTGAGCTAACCATCCTCTGAAACCGTCTTGACTTTAGTACTCCACCTGCAGTTAAACCTCTTAAATGGCTTATACTTTATTTACTTGCAGAGACTCCACCTGAAGCTTGAATCCTTCAACAAACTCCAAATATTTCTCAACTTAGCTCCACCTTGAGAGTTAAACATCACTGTCTCGTTATTCAACCATGGATCATTGCTTGATACTGTGTCTCAGCCTCATGACACACACTCATTGTCTCTGCAGCCACTGAAAAAAAAAAAATCGCTTATACCAGAAGATCACCACAATGCTTCCATTTGCTTCTTTGTGCCACTTAACTTGAACTGGCTTTCACTGCTGCAAGCATTCCCTCTTTTGAATGTGTAACTTGTGTCAATCTTTGAGACATTTCTCATGTTGTATCTCTTTGACATCTTGACTCTTCCTTGTCACTGAACTCTGACCATTCAGAACAGAACTCCTGCTGCCATCTTCAAGTACTTCATTACACTAACAAACCGAGCTTTTGGCCGTTAGGAATGTACCATTTTAAAGCCCACTGTCAAGTAAACTAGAAAATACTTCCCTTTCCATAGGTTTCTATACCACTGATTCCACCATCAGTTGCACCAAGAGTAATCATCTTCCCAGCCAAGTTAAGACACTACTTCCCTGTGTCACAACAGCTCTGACCTGAGCTTGTCTCAGTTAATGCAATACACCACAAGAGCTTCTTGCTTCAGCTCCCACATGAGCATTTATGTTTCAGCAGATAAGACTGTCTATTTGCTTTACACACATCTATTCTGCTCCAAACTGATTCCCTCTTGACTTTGATAACACTCTTTGCCTCCTTCTCGCTACTGATCGAGACCTCCTTGAGTTTGTTCAGCTTGGTTATCCCCTCACACAGCTCCACCTCGAACTGTGCTTCTTTCTTGTTTTGACTCTGCCTTAATGTCTTTGTAATTCATATCCTCTATGAAGAACCCATGCTGACTGCCGACATCCTCTTCACATATGATAACCACACGCTGAAGCCTTCATCTGATGAGACCATGCTGAACCTTGAACTCGTTGATACTCTCTGGGCTTTCTTCTCAGAAACTCCTCTGAAAATAACACTGCTCCACAAGTTCTTCTTGCTGCCACTGAGAACTCCAATATGATCTTGCCTCAGTCTCTGTCCAGCCATCTTTTGAGAACGTTCACGTTCTTCATGTTCTTCCCACAGACATGAACTTACCCAGATGTATTCTACCTCTGGAGCTTCCTTGTGTGAACTCACTTCTGGCCTTTTACAATTTTTCCTTCATTCCTGGATCATATCTCCAAAGCTCATCACGCCTCAGAACTAACCATCTGAACCTCACAGATTTCATGATCAACCTCTTGACCACATTCACCACGTTCTGTAGACTTCCCAGATTTTGAGCTTCTGATCCTTACACCTGAGACTAATCAAACACACAAGCTTCCCTCAAATCTGAACCATAACTTGAAAGCCTTCAAAGTTATTTCCCTGCTCTCATAAACTGATTTTCTGATCTTGATCCATACTCAAAACACCATATACTTCTCTGAATTCTGAAAACCAAAACTGATGTAAAAGCTTCCACCAACACACAATAGTCAAACCACCTAAGGCGTCCCCTAGTTCTTCGATCTAAATGTGTTACCTCCTGCTTATTTCCTCAGCAAACACTTGAACACAAGCAGCATGTACTCCTTTCACACCAAGAATTTAACCAAAGAAAACAACTTGAACCTAGTACAACTTTGGCTATCTCCTTATGCAAAACCAGTATGCTCTCTTGTGTTCCAAACCAGCTTTCAATTCCTTGAGAATCACCAACCATGAGTACCAAGAACATCAACGAAATACATCACACGATGTACCTTGTGAGTGCAGCTAAACTTGACAAAAATCCCTGATTTGAGCCTTACTTTTGCTTGATTCTTTCTTATTGCATAACCCTGCGTCGAAAGCTCTCAGCGTTGAGACATCCTCCTCTCGTTAGCTGCCATGATTTCACCTTTTGAAATCATCACCAGGGATGAGTTTATTCCCTGAGACTCTGTCTTTCTTCAAGACCTGTGATATCAACATGAACCCAGCTGATACCTTCTCCTTCCTCAGCTCGAGACGTCTCCGTAACAGTAAACCATACGGCTCGTCTTCTTTGAAACTTGACGAAGAGTACGTTATCTTTGATTCTCCTTCCTCTTTCCAGAACCTGCAATCTCCATCACATAACAGATTCCAGACTCCATAATTAATTGATCCAAGATCAATCACCAACTTAGCTCGTGATATCGCAAACCCGTAACGATTCATCTTTCTTCTTCCTCCGGTTCGTTTCTTGAACGAATCACTTGAAGATCCGAAGCTAATCCACGCATCGCCATAACCTTGCGCTCTGATACCACTTGTTGAGGAATTGAGCTCCGTCAATTCCACTCCGATCGATTCCGGCGAACTTCACAAATCAAGAACACACTCGATTTCACCCGGTTCGCGGTGTTAACGAACCGCTACGTCCGGTTAGGATCTTTCGATCCCCAACTTCCATAGATGAATCGGAAACCACCTCCGACGGGTTTATACACGAAGGTCACTCACCACCGATCACACTCTAATCGGTTTACAAGGTTAAGAGAATCCTAAAGAATGAGACTACCCAAGACCCCAAGAACATACAACCTCTCTGTATTTCTTCTCTCTTGATCTCTCTCTATCTCTCTCTTGAAGCCCCAACGAAGAAGACGATGACTCTGCGTCTCTCTCCGTTCTTCGCTCTCTCTTCATGGAAGAAGACTTCTGCTTCTTATAAAGGGTCAACTATTAATCCTTGCACATGCCTGTCACGTGCTCATAATAGATACCTCTAATAAGACCTTCTATCTCAGCTAAAGTGTTTCCCATACTTGGCTAAAACCAACGTATCTTCCACAATCTTCAAGCTATTCTTTATAACTTCATCAGGTTGAATCACCATCTCACAGAGAGATTCACCTTCGTCGGTAAGGAGCCAATAACCGTCAAGTCAGAGCCGGAGGTTATTAACTTCTGGGAGCTGATGTCCGGTCTCGACGCAGATACTTGCCGGTTCTCTCCTCTTCCGGTGAAACGCAATGTCTCCTCCGTCGGAGTGAACAAAGAGAACTCGGATCCTAATTGGAAAAACCCTGGAACTCAATCCAACAACGACGCCGTTCTGAAACCGCTAGATCCGAAAATTGCGGAGGAGGAACCGGAGAAGCTGTGTCCTCCCGGCGACGGCGGAGATAACCGCGTTGTGATCTACACAACGTCGTTGCGCGGCGTACGGAGGACATTCGATGCGTGTAACGCCGTGAGAGCTGCGATAGAGAGCTTCGGTGTAGTAATCTGCGAGAGAGACATTTCCATGGACAGAGGGTTCAGAGAAGAGCTCACGAGTCTTATGTCCGGAGAGTCTGTGCTGCCGCCTAGGGTTTTTGTGAAGGGGAGGTATATTGGTGGAGTAGAGGAGGTGATGAATTTGGTGGAAGAGGGTTTGCTCCGAGATTTGCTCAGAGGGATTCCGAGGAGGAAAGATCGAGGCGGCGGTTGCGACGGTTGCGGTGGTTTAAGCTTCTTTCCCTGTTCTGAGTGTAATGGAAGCTGCAAAGTGGTGGACGGATGGGGAAGCGACGTTGTAGTAGTGAGATGTAATAAGTGTAACGAGAATGGTCTTGTTCTTTGTCCCATTTGCAGCTAAATATAGTTATTATCTCTCAAACTGGAATCGTTAGCTAGTACTACTTCTGTAAGAAAACTTATCACCCTCTCTCTGTTTCAAGATTATGCTGGATCAAGGCAAAGATCTTGCTCCGGTAGAGATACCTTCTTGTTAGATGGTTACATAAAATCAATACAAAAGCCTTTGTCTTCTTTGTTAAGGGTAGGTTCCAATTGGTGAGACAGAACGGTTATAGAGTTCTTTTAGCAAGAAATATATATTTAGCTGACGAATGGTTTGGAGGGAAACTTTACAATCTGGGAACGTTGTACTCTCTAGTCTAGGAACTTAAAAGCCAAAACAATGATCATTACTTTAATCGAAATGAAACAAGACTACCTAAAGTGAATTGATTATATCGTTTATGGTAAAACATGAGTGTAGATAATGTATTGTATGGAGTAATATTGAAGAGAACAATGCTCTAAGTCGATACTAGACATTCCTATTTACGAGGAATAGTAGTATAAGTGTCTTTTCTAAACCCCTGCAATATGAGCGACTGGTAAAGAATCTAATCTTGGAATTGCGTTTTCCAAGTAGCAGGTCGGGGTTTTAAGTGTGTCAGCTAATTAGTCTTTTGGAAGACACATAGGAAGCCCAAAGGAAGCAAGACTGAACAACTGATAAACAAAGTGATAAAATAAACCTACATGTTTAATACGAGAATAGATGACCTGATCAGCCACATTAAGCTGAGCACAAGGAGGGATACCTACCTATCTCCGTCATCAGTAGCATTGTCAGCAAACAACCGATACTGCCTCCATTGAAGATTGAGTCGAAGTTATCTACTTCTTAAAAGACCAAACAACTTTGACCAAAAAAAAAGACCAAACAACAGGATGCGAACCAAACCAAGATAATGTATACCAGATCGTTAGCACAACTTGAAATAATCATGACCATTGTGTTAGAGGTCCCCGATTCAAATGATCGCTAAAAAATTTAATATTACATGTGGTTTTGGATCGGGAGGGATTACCTGTTTCGACTCCAAACCTTTTGATATCCAAAAAAATGTATGCCTGTAGAGTTTCCAGTCCAATCAGCATATGAGAAAGCATGTAAATTTAAGTTGTTGCGTAGGAGAAAGATACCTTGATCTCGAGTGCCTGAATGAACACGTGCTTATCAATGATATTCATGGTAGTTCATGAACTGTAATAACTTGGTCACCGCAAAGGCCACATCTAGCCTCATGGAATGTAGATAATGTAAGCTTCCAACAACAGTTCAATATTCATGATCATCCACAAGAGGTGAATCAGAATGAAGCTACAAGTATAAATTTAATGGCATATTAGTGGACACATGATTTGCTTACATTATGTTGGTGTGAACTAGTAGATCAGTTATGTAGTTCTGTTAAGTTAAGAAAAGGACCTCGTTAGTGCGATGTGTTTCGATGCCCAGAAAGTAGCCTAGTGCACACATGTCCTTGATGATGTTTGATTTCCCAATAACTGAATAAATCGCTTGATCACATCAGAGTCGTTTCCGGTTATGACTATGTTATCAACATATACGAGGCCTTGACGATTCAAGATGAAGAGAGATGCACCAGAGAAGGGGTTTTCAAAACCTGAATCCATAAGAAATGTGCAGAGATTTTCGTAACATGCCTTTTGAGCCTATTTGAGGTTGTACAAAGCTTTGCGGAGCTTACAAACATAGTGTGACAGTGAAAACTTATGTTTCCATTTTTAACTCTACTAACTCAAAATGGGTAAGCATTTGCGACGTCAGTAAATAAGGTAAATAGAGAGTCATGTGTCCCATCATTTTACAACGATGTGTTTCATTAACTTACTCCCGCAATATATGTGGGCTTTGTTGTGTGTTGTTAGGGGTCGATAATGTTTTCAAGTACCCAGCCTGTTATCGTGAAACACTGAGACCCTTCATCCGCACCGTTTTGGAATTTAGGGTTCATCACAATCTTTGATCTCAGCCATTAGAGAAGCTGAGATGGAAAGGTCGTCGTTACGATTCCGTTTGTTGGTGTTTGTTCACGACCTTTCGCCCTCTTTACCTCCATCGAAACGAGACAGCATCCAGATTCATCACATTAAACATGTTATTAACTATTTCAGCCACGATCTACACTTCAATGTGTGTGAATCTTCTTAGAGGCAGTGTTTATACGGATATAAAAAGGTATGTTTTCCTCTTCTCAAAATCATCCTCTCTCTCTCCTTCGAGGGTTTCTCTGAGATTCTAAGTTCTTGGTGTTGCTGTACAGAATGGTAACTGTTTATGTATCTGAGCATTCAGAGCTAGATACGGCGGTTTTGGGCCATTCCACAAAGCAACAGGTCTTGAATCCTTCATCTCGGCGGTGGCATCTTCGGCAACTAACGATGCTAACGATGCATTTTCGGTGGTGGTTTCACTGTCGTTGCTTGAGCTTCCACCTACACAAGCAGTGGAGTTTCTCCATTTCTCTGATTCGTCGTCTTCGTCTTTCAAGCACTGGCCTGTACCAGAATCGGTTTAGATATCTCTCCACCGCAGCTTCTGGACATTGACTTTTCCTTCTAACTCAGCCCTCTTGGAGCGAGCATCTCACTTCTCGGTACATGTACAAACGCGCCACTAAGAAGCTTGCAGAAGCCGAGACGCTCTTGGTAGCATTTACTGAGTTTGAAGAGCGATTCAAGGAGTCGGAACGTGCTAGGTTTATCTATAAGTTTGGTCTTGATCATATTCCTACATGGAGAGCTGAGGATTTGTATAAAAAGTTTGTGGCGTTTGAGAAACAGTATGGTGATAAGGAAGAGACTGAGGACGCCACTGCTGGGAAGAGGAGGTTTCAGTATGAAGATGAAGTGAGGAAGAACACTTTGAACTATGATTCTTGGTTTGATTACGTTACGTTGATCATACTACGCATAAGAAGGTTAATATGGGTTTGGTGTGGTTGATTTACTCAGATATTAGCTCTTATTGAGTTTTAAGCTGCACATTCAGGTCACAAATTGATCTATTGAAACAGATTGTTGCATTTTGTGGAAAGCTATTGTTGTTGTTTTTTTTTGAAACAAGTGGAAAGGTATTGTTGTTTGTTTATCTTTTATTAGCATATTTTGCTCTGTGATTTACTGAAACATTGACACAGATATAACTTATTGGTGTAGGATTAACTATGCATTGTATGGAGATATTGAAACAAAAGATGTGGAGCGTACACAAGATGTATACATGTACACCAAAGCCTACCTGTTCTGAAACTTGCGAAGTTACTTTCATTTATGTTTCACTCTAGCATTTTAGTTTGACTGTCTGTATTCGTCTTACCAAACATTACAGATAATGTCTCGAGCTTATCCCCCATTCTAAATTCTCCTTTGCCAAAATATGGTTGCTTGCTGCTCAGTTTGAAATCCGGCAATTGGATCTCGCCGGTGCTCGGCAGATATGAGGAAACGTGCCAGATGTAACTTTAAAGCTACACTAGATTTTGACCCGCGCTTTGAAAACGCGGGTTTTATGGGTTATATACGAAGTTGGATATGAGATATTATTTTGAGTAGATTGTGTATTATTATGTTATAAAGTCGTATTATATCACATATATATATTTGGTTAAAATTATATAACTTATGAATAAGTTTATTCGAGATTTTTTATATACACTCTTATGTAACGCTTTCTTAAGTATAAAATTTTTACGTAAATTTGATAAATGAACCAAACCAATACGAAATACAGGCTCATGTTCAAGATTGAGAAAAAGTACCTATTAGATTTTTTTTGGACCTGCGGGTCTTTGTTGGACTACGGGTATCCAAAGTACCTAGAATGTTTTGTTCATATTATGCATATTTGAGTAATTCATATATGTTCTCAGTATAAAAATATTATTGTAAATTTTGGATTCGCGTTTTCTGTTATAGTTTCAGGTTTTGGGTAAATTTTAAATTGTAAAAATATATTTAAAATATTGGATATTTTTGGTTCTCGGGTAAGATTTTGGTCTTTTAGATATTTAGCTATTTTTGGTATATGTTTGATTTTGAGTATTTTCGTGTTTTGATTTTTTTGGCTTTTAGGATTCTTTAGATTTTTTTGTCCTAAATACTCGAACCGAGCTAGACTCATTACGTAGCCAAATTACATAGTAAATTTTACAAATACTTGAATATTGACTCAAACTTACCTGGAACTAAAAAGAACAAATCTGAACAAAAAAATATATTCAAATACCTAGTTGGATATAAATGCCAAGACCCAAAGAACTTGGACCTGAAAAAAATCGATTTATATTTGACCCGAAGACCCGAATGCCCAAATCTCACATTTCATTATATCTTTGTGCATTTTATAAAAGTTACTTTTGATTAGTTGGTGAAACTTAAAATTTATTTGAGAGGTTTTTGGCTAATTTAACAGTATAGATTTGTAGGTTTTTTGTTGAGCAGAAGATTTGTTGAGTTTTTGATAATTTTAAACTTATCTTTAATATTAAATTGTTATTTATCAATAAAATAAAATTAACATAATATATCATTTTTAAACTTATTTTAATTATGAAGTTAATGAGACATGTTTAGAGAAGAGTATAATAAAGTGTATGTGATAATATTTTCGTGAACCAAATTTATGTGATCGTATATATATGGTATAATCTTTTCGTTTACAAAAAGATATGGGTCCAATAAATAAAGTTTTGACTAAATGATTGTTAGAGAAATTTAAGGCAACATATTGTTTGTCCAAATAATGTAAGACCAAAATATTATTAGTTAGTGAAAGGGTCCAAACAACTTTTTAAGTAGATTTATTAAAACTCCTTCCCTTTTAATAGTATTGATGTTATATGAATTTTGATTATAACCGTGAGACATGTTTTAACTATTTCTCTCTCTCTCTCTCTCTATTTTCTTTCTTCTGCTCAGCTATTTTCGAGAGAGCCAACAGCTACTACAAAGATTCCGTCACAAATACAAATTTCTCCAGACCTTTAACCTCAGGAAATTAGTCATCTTCATATAAGAACAAAGACAGCATTCCGTGCGAAGCGCGAACCGACCCTAGTTTTTAATAGTTTTTTGGAGAGAAATGAGACATTTATTCATTTGAATGCAAAAATTATTTACACAAATTACGAAACTAAAAGACCCCCTGTTCCAAACTACGCTAGGCGCTAGTCGGGCGGCAATTCCGGGCCTAGCGAGTTACCCAAAAATCGGGGAGTAAGCGGGGAGTAATCGAGGATTTATAGGGCATTTTATTGTTTTGTGGTTATAGGCTATATATATCAAAAAGAATTTAATAAAGACTACACGGCGTAGTGGCTTAGTGGGCTTTTTAAATGCCTAGCATCCTAGGTTCGAGCAGTCTAAGGTGCATTTTTGCCTGTTTTTTTAAGTTTATGTTTAATAAAGGGTATTTACGTCATTTACCGGCCGTCTTCTTCCTTAGATTCCTAGGTTTTCTGCGATTGGAACTCGACGGCTCCTTGGTTTTCTACGAGTTTTACACCATGTTTCATCGTTTTTTTTTTGCTGATTTCGTGTAAATTTCATGAATCTTACGTCTATCAATCGATTATAGGCTGAACTGAGTTAAAAAATTAAGTTTTTAAGAAATTCCCGATTTTTTGAGCGAATCACCCCAACTCGTCACGGTTGATGGCCGTGTTACGATTTTCCGGCGACTATGCGGTCCTCGGCGCCGCGTTTTCGAACAGGGAAAAGACCCTAGGTGGCTGTTGCCTTTATTCGTTTTTACTTTACACCGAGAGACCATCTGCCTCGACAAAAGAAACTAGATTTTAGCCATGCATCTGCACATATATATTTTTTAATTTAGAATAGGGAAATTCTCTTAAATAACCGTTTTAAGTTTTCGTCACAAAAATAGCCCTCAAAGAAAGAAAATGACTAAAATAGTCCTTTTTATTTTGTAATTTTTAATATTTTTTATTTTTATAAAAACTTTGAAACCATATCCTTAAAACTCCACCCCTCAACTCTAAACTCTAAACTCTAAGTCTGAATTAGTTAACCAAAAGGTAAAAATATATTTTTCCCCTTTAATAAAATTTATTTTAGTCATTTTCTTCATTGACGGCTAATTTTGTGAACATAAACTAAAAATAGTTATCCTAGGGAATTTATCTTTAGGAATATGCAAAATTTATTAAATACTCAGTTTAAAATTTGGTGTAAGATTGTGTAATTGTATATTTTTAATTTCTATATGTCTTGTTCTTTGTTGTTGATATAGACTTTTAATGTTTTATATATAATAAATAATGTCATTAGTTATTATTGAGTTTCAATTTATTCTATTAAAAGGGAAATACAAATTAAGACTAACTCTTAAATTTGCATAATATTTACAACCCAATGCCATTGAGAATTCAATAAACTTATCCCCTATATATTAATAGAAAAATATTTTAAAAGTTATAACATGTAGTTTGTACTAATTAAAAAAATGCTCAGCTGAGTTTTCAGTTAATTAACATATCAATTAGTCTGACGTGGCAGTTTCATATTCAATTGAAAAACAATGTTGGTCCAAAATCTAGGTAGTGGTTTTGCTAGGGATATATTAAAATCGTACTTAGGGTAAGGGTATTATTTATATCTTCGTGAGTTACGTTAAAAATATAAATACATTCGACTAAATTGGAAGATTGTCTTATTGAAAGTAACTTAATGCACCATTAGTTAAGAGAAATATTCGCTCATGAATGGGGAATATCTATTGTATACAAAATTTTAAGGGAAAATTGCCAAAAGAGAACAAATAAAAACCAGGTTGTTGTCTCTTTGGTATAAAACTAATTTTGTTATTTTTTTCTCCTTTTTACCCTTTGTATTTCTGAAAACTAATGAAATAAATAATTTTGAGAATAAAAAAAAATTATTAAAAATATAAACATAAAACATCCATATACACAAGCTGATAATTTTCTTTTGTTCAAAAACTTGGTAAATAAGATTATTAAGATACGTTCTACTAAAAGTAGAATGCGTCTTCAACGAAAAATGGTATAGTAGAAAACAATTTCTAAAATAAACACGTTCATCTACTTTTTTTAGAACGCCCATTTTACTATTTACTAAATTTCTAAAAAAGAGGAATGCGCATTCTACTAATCGTAAAGGTATCCACTTTCCTTCCGAATGCATCTTCTACGTTTATAAAGTATTCTAAATTTCGAAGAATGTGTTTTCTACAATGTACTCTTACGTCTACTCAAAGTAGAAAGTGTATTCAGAATTTTTATCATTCTTCTAAACTTTTAGAAGTCGCCTTCTACGGATAAGAATACTTGATTTTTTGCGAAAATTAATGAAATTTCAGTTAAAGAAATATTCTTAAAATGTCCTAAAAATATTTAAACTTCCTAAAACGTGTTATGGTCGATTTTACTTGAAAAAATTAAAGAAAAACCAATTCTCCCTTTTCTTCTTCATCAATCTATGGTTTTTCCATAGTTTTTCTTTTGATTTTTCTCACAAACTCTTGTTCTCTATGATGCATATCTATAGCTTTTTTCTTCTTTTGTTTTCGATTGCCTTTCAATTTTTTTTTCCTTTTTTCCATTAACTTCTTTTTTAAATTCAAATTAACTTTTAAATTGTGTTTAATTAGATTAAATATAGGGAAAGTTTTGGGATTATGAGAAAAATTATACTATTGAAACAACTTCATGTTGGTTTTATGCCAAAGAGACAACAACCCTGTTTTTTTGTTCTCTTTTAGCAATTTTCCCAAATTTTAATATTCCTTATAAGATGAACCTCATAATATTAGTTCCCTTAAGAGTATACTAGATTTTAACCCGCACACCCGTGCGGATAACATTTCATTTATAAATATAAAATTTTATATTATTTTGTATATAATAATTTATGATAATATATTACTGTCATTTTAAAAATAATTAAATAGATTATATATAGTTCTAAATATTAAAATTTAACATATGTTAACAATTTTATTTTTTGTAAACATTATTACATAATTTATGAATATTAATCATTTTAAAAGGTGAATGATATTTTCGTCACTTTAAACGGTGAATGATATTTTATTTATTTATCTTAATGAAAGTATTTTTTCAAAATATATTGGTTTACCAATTCAACATAATTTTAATATGTTTGCAAAAAAAACATAATTTTAATATGTAATTCATTAATTACTTCTATTTTAATATAATGTAGAATATACTTATAAAATTAGCAAATAATTTCATTATTAAATTTATAAAATTAGCAAATAATTTGATTATTTTATTTATAATAAAAATGCAACTAAAATTAATTTATAATAACATTATACTACTAATTACGAAATTAATCAGTGCATTAATTAAAATAATATTTAAAATTTTAAAAAGATTTTTTTAGATTTTTTCTCAACAGATTTTGTTATTCCTAAAACTAAAATTTAAATTTATAGTTAAAATGGATTTGTTATTAATATCCTTATAATTATTTAGAAATGTTATACATTAAATAAACTAATGTAAACAATAAAAATATTATTTGAATATATAGATCTAGACTTCTAGTATGACTACTTTGTAGTAGATAAAATGGTACTTCTCAAGATACGTGTTATGTATTCCATTAAATGGAAATCTCATCCCTTTTTTTTTTGTCATCAGCATAGTATTAAAAGGAATTGGGTTGTATAACCTTTAAACAAATTATAATTTATTAGATAACTAAAATTCCTAACTTTTATTTTATGTAATAACTAGGTGGATGCCAGCAATTTTGCGGGTTTGAATATTTTGTAACAAAATATTTATTATAGTTTGTCAAATTATGATATTTTTTCATCATCAAAAATTGTATATGTGTTTACTGTTAAATATTTTTAAAGAATAATTATTTTTGAAAAAGATGATTATGATTATTTTAAATATCTGTTGATATTTTGTATTGGACATTTTTACTAAAATTAGTTATAGATAATATTCATAATTGAGTTTTTAATAAAAATGAGTTTTGAAGGTATGTAGTTTTGAAACATTTTATTTTTAAATAATTTATAGCTAAAGTCATATGTCTTTATTAAGATTAAAAGATAAAACAATATGAGTGTTACACATTCTCTATATATTCATATTCAAATACATAGGAATATAAACTACTATATCAATTATATAAATTACTTTTGAAATATATTATATAGTTTATAAATACTTGAGTAATAAAATGATTTTATGAGAATTACATATATTTTATATAAATCACATATTTAATTACCATAAATTATACTATGAAATATATTTATATCGTTTGGATACTGATAAAAATTGATTCTAGAAGTGATTTTTTTACTCATAAAATAAATAAAACAGAAAATCTATTAATGAATCAAATTATAATAATTTTTCTAAAACTCAAAGACACCTAAGAAAAGATTAATTAAGTGAGTTCTCATTTAATATAAAATAAATTTTCAAAATACATTTTATAAATTAATATATAAGCTTCTATAAATGACTTAGAACCTCTTATAATAATTTAAAACATCTGATAAGCCAATATAAATAATTTTATAAATTTATTTATAATTTAATAAATGATTTATAAAGCATGCATGAAATTTATTAGACAATAATAGTTATTATGATATTTTATATAAAAATATAAGGCTTTCTATACAAATATAAAATCATTATATCAATTCAAATAAACATTTTTTCTTATTTTATGTGATTTATAAATATATAAAAAAATTGATCACATTATTACTCTTTCATAGTTTTAACAACTAGTTACCATAAATAATTATTTCTAAAATTATGTAGATTATTTGGAAAGTGATAATTGAATTATCCTTTCCTTTTAGATATAATTATAATAAATAAAATTAAAAATCATCGGCCAATCGAATTATAATAATTTGAAGAGTTCATTTATGATCAACACGTAATAAAAAATCACTTATGTGACTTATTAATCAATATATAGTAGGTTATATTTTTATAAATAATTTATAACATTTTATAAATTAATTTAAAATTCTGATAAATTTATTTTTTAAACACCGATAAATAATTTAAAAATAATATTAATAAACATGTTTGTATTTTGTAATATTTAAAATAGTTATTCTATTTTTATATTCGAATACAATTCATCAAATAGAGTATAAAACTATTATAATTATCTTATATAAAATTTCGTTCATTATATTTTATAATTTATAAATATTAAAAGTAATAAATAAACATTATTGATCTTTCTATAATTTCGAGAATTAGTTTCCCTAAATTGTTATTTGTAATATTCTTTAGATTATATGGCAAGTGATGTTAAATGATTTTAGACTTACCTTAAATTTTTAGATCTAAATTAAATAAATAAAAATTAAAAACAATCGACCAATCAAATTATAACAATTTTTTGAAACTTCACCTATGAGCGACACGTCACGAGAAATCACTAAAGTGACTTCTCATTTAATATATAGGGGGATGCTATATTACCCTTCAATTCAATCTGTGTAACCTGCTGAGAATTGTTTATTAACAAAAATATTAAATAAATGATTTAATAAATTGTGGTTATCATTGGTGCATATTTTTTTCTCTTCTTCCTCTTCTCCTCCAATCTCTTTTTCATTTTCATACATACGAATACAAACCACTTCATCTCAAGACGAAGAAAAAGCATGTTGGGCTTGTGAAATTGAGTTTGGAGGAGAATATGGTACCGTAGAGAACGACGAGGTGACGTCACAATCTCTTTTCTTTGAGTTTCTCTAATGTTGTTGATCTTGATTTTTTTTCATTGTTATTTAAATTGTTATAGTATGTTGTATTGATATGATATGGTGAAAAATAATGAGAAAAGGACTAGAATAGCATTAAACCAAGTTTTTGTTCCCAAAGTAGCACTCAAGGCTCAAAGTCACAAAAATAGGTTTCATTAAAGAGGTAAATATACACTTATACCCCTTGGGTTAATTAATCCAAACCTTAGGGTTTAGAGTTAAGGGGTGGGGTTTTGGAATTAGGGTTTAAAATTTTATAAAAAATAAATACTAAAATAAAAAATAAAAATTTTAAAAACAGTTTCAAAAAATATTTTTAAATTATAAAAAGAAAATTTGAAAAAAAAATAAAAAAAAAATTCCGAAAAAAAAATTTCAAAAAAAATTTATAAAAATTTCGAATCTGAAAACATGTAATCTGAAACTATAAAAAAAATTTCTTTTTTTTTATTTTTTTATTTTTTATTTTATTTATTTTTATTTATTTATTTTTGTTTATTTAATTTTAAACCAAGGGTATTAGGGATATTTTACCCTTTAATGAATGTCATTTTTGTGACTTTCTCCTTCTAGTGCTATTTTTGAGACATAAACTTCAAAAGGTGCTATTATTGACAATTGCCCAAAAATAATTACTCTGGACCAGTGAATGCGTGTATCACCATGTCTGCAAAAAGAGAAAGATGTGAAAAAGATGAACTCGCCGACTATACTATATGTAGTGAAAGAAAATTATAGTCTAGTACGATTCTTATATTTTTGTACCGTTCACAAGTACTAAACTAAATAGTATGCTATGGTTCTTGTATTATTGTACCCTTGATTGTTTGATAAATTCATTATTTATCAATTTCTAGTTTACAACTATATGTACTATACTATGTATTTTGTTCTATACTATTTGGGTTTAGAGTTTATACTTGGGTTTAGGGTTTAGTGATTAAGATTTAGGGCTTAATATTTGGAAGGCGGGCGTTGAGGTTTGGGTTTAGTAAATGTATTATGTATGTTCCATTTGACGATTAATAAAGAATGTTCTATTTACTCACCAATTTGTACTATACTATGTATTTTGTTCCATTATATTTGCGTTTAGAGTTTATACTTGGGTTTAGGGTTTAGTGATTAGGATTTAGGGTTTAGTATTTGGAAAGTGGGAGTTTAGGTTTGGGTTTAGTGATAGCATTTTTGGGTTTAATATTCAAAAGTTAGGTCTGAGTTTAGCATTGAGGAGTTGTGTGTTGGATTGGAGTCATATACTTTTCAAAAATTATGTCTGGATTTAGTTTAATATTATATACTATTTTCAGATTTTGATAATTGGGTTTAAGGTTTGTATTTGAGTTTGTGGTTCAGTAATTAGGGTTTAGGGTTTAGTATTTAGATGGAAGAGTGATGTTTAAAGTTTAGGGTTTAGTATTTAGGAGTTGAGGTTTGGAGTAAAGTTTAGTATTTACTAGATGTGAGTGAATTTTGAATCCTATTATATTTCAGTGATATGGTATAGAAAAATCAGATGCATATTTATGTGTTAAACAAAAGTGTGGTGTTCGTTGTATTACGTGTGATAATTAATTATGGAGTGTCAAATTGTCGAAGTTATCAATTTTCTCTCTCTATTACTCGCAACTTGAACAAAAAATGGGTAATACCAGATAAAATTCGACATTTTTTTGGTAGGACCAAATAAAATTTGACATAATTGTTATGAACTTAATTATGTCAAAATCAATGCTTTGCACATAATTTCTTTTTCAAATTTCGTCATTTGGTAAATTCTTCCTAGTATTAGTCTCATTCTTATTAATCCCCTATATATTATTTGAGAAGCATTACAACTTCTTTTTGTAGCCACATGTCATCACTAGGATGATTCTTAGAATCATTAGAGAAATATGTTGGTCCATCTAATTATATAATAATCTTTTTATTAAACTAACAATAAATTCAGCATTAATGTACTTTATTATTTTCTTAAATAAAATTTACGGAATTTCCTAATGTGACTAAAGTATATATGGTAATTAATGATTTGAATAATATATATTTGATAAAAATTAGTGTATCTTCTATTATATTTGTTTAATTTTAAACTATTAAATAAATTAAACAACCACAATTACTATATAATAAAAATTTAGATTTTTCTGTATAATTTATATTTTGAATTTTTACAAACGACTATAAATTACTAAAACTGTTAAACGTTTCACATTCAAATTTTATGATCCTTGGTTTAAAATTTTTGTTATGACAAAATACAAATGATTACAAAATCATATAAGCAAAAAGTCTAATTTAATTAATTATTTATATTAATATATACATATATATATATATATATATATATATCATTTTAAATTAAACAATAAACCATATAAAATACAATATTTAAGTTTCAAAATTTACTTTGAACAATTTTTTTGATAAAAGTTTTGAACGAACATTGACAACTTATTATTTTTTTAAATGATAAATTACTAAAACTATTAAGGGCTATTAATCACACAATGAAAATTTTGTTATCATTAAAAAAAATTTCTATAAAAGATACAAATGATCAAAACGACTATATGAGTAGAAATCATCATTTAATAGACATTAATATTTAAAATATACTATGTATGTTAGCATCATTTAAATTTAATTACATTTCCTATCAAATTTAATTAAATTTTTTCTATAAAAGATACAAATGATCAAAACGACTATATGAGTAGAAATCATCATTTAATAGACATTAATATTTAAAATATACTATGTATGTCACGTAATTGAAATGTTAATTTTGTTTTCGTGGCAGTTTGAGAATCAATTGAGAATTTTGTTAGTCCAAAATTAAATTGTTAGAGATTGTTATATTATACTGTATTTCTATTATGGACCATTCATTTATCAAATTGAAATGATTATATATTATTTCCTTAAATAAAACCTTCGAAATTATCTAATGTGATTAAGATATATATGAAAATTAATGATTTTAAATAATAAACATTTTGCTAACAATATGTATACTTTCTATCATTTTGTTTAATTATTTATTACTAAAATAAATTACACAATTACATTAATCATATAATAAAAATTTATATTTTGTTTTGTATTTGTTGTATTTTGAATTTTTTTAAATGAATATAAATTATTAAAACTGTTTAAAGTCTCACATAAACTTTTGAGATCAAAGTTTATATTTCTATAATAAGATACAATGATTATAAAATCATATGAATAAATAATTTTATGTTAATAGGTGTTTATGTTTATATATATATATATATATATCATATCGTTTAAATTACACTATACATCGTATGAAATATATACTTATATATTGATATCTGCATTGAACATATATTGAAAAGTTAATATTTTAATTTTGAAATATTCATTGATTTTTTTAATGATTATATATAATTCTAACCACTAAACATTCCACATTAAAAAAAATCGTTGGTGTAAAATTTTGTTACAAAAATATGCAAATAATCATAAAATCATATGGGTAGAAACCTCATTTAATAAATATCCATATTAAAAGTATACTATATATCTATGTTAATATCTTTTAAATTTAATTATCTATCATATACGATATATAAGATTAATTGTTTTGATTTATTTATCCTAAAATGATTGCGAATAAACAAGAGATGTCGTTTTATTTATATGCACACACCAATTTATTACATAATAGTAACTGATTTCTTAGTTATTTAATATATAATTATTATTTTATTATTTCATAATATGCAGAAAAACATAAAATAAGTAAGAAATATAAAATATTTATTCTGCACAAGGCGTGGATCTTAACCTATGTATGTATCTCTTTAATAATTTTAAATCTTAAACATTTTCTAAATCTCAAGCAAAAATAAAATAACAAAATGAGAATAAACTCAAAAATCAATATTTATGTAGAGCAATAACCAAAATAAGAAAGCGACACAAAAATGAGAAAAATATTGAAGATAGATAGGATTGGCACGTGAACGTAAACTTCTCATAACCATAATTAACTTTTAAATTGTTAAATCATGATATACAATCGAGCTGACATAGTTTTATTGTAACCAAATAGCAGGCCTGAGATTCTTCAGCCTAAATGTTAGGTTCTTATGCGATAAGTGATTTTTTAAACTAAAACATTTTTAAAAATGAATCAGCTCATCAGTAAACAAATTATGTAATTTACATTAAAAAATTTAAATTTTTTTAATTGCCAAAAAATATTAATTCGATCAAGAATATAAATTTTATATTTCATACGATATTTCTTAAATAATTTTCATAAAATTCACCATGCAGAAGACAAAGCTCTTATCCAAGTGAAATAGTAAATTGCGACTTTGTATACTTATTTGGTGTATCACTTAATTCTAATTATTTGGAAGTTTTATGTTGATTTTAAATATATACTAATGTTCCGACTAAATATATATTTATGTTTATAGATTTTTTTAACGCTGGATAATTATGTTCTTACAACTATGAGAAATATTACAGACGATTTTACAGCCGACAATTCTATATGTCGTATGAGGATTAACGCCGGACTGCATCACCTGGCCGCCCTATGGGATCCACACTCGACAGTACTCCTTGCGCCATACTGCAGATCTCTTGTATGTTTATTCTCCTTTAATTTGCATAATTTCACGTTCTCCGGGAATTGAAACCCAGATCTCTTGATGTAGAAGCATTAATGAACTTTTACTCAAACCATTGGACCAAAAGGGCTTCCACAGTGTTACTATGAATCACATCAGATATATACTTATGTTCCCAGTAAATATATACTTATGTTCCCACTAAATATAAATTTATGTTTCTATGTTAAATAGGTAACTTGTAGGTTATCACCTAGATATAGTTACTATGAATCACATCAGATACAAATTTACGTTCGTTTCTAAGTATATGATAATAAATTGGAAATAATGATGTTTTTGATAAAGATCATTTATCTGAGTTGTAATAAAGTACATCATTTTATAAGAGGTTTTTTAGCGTCCTCTCTCATCAATAAATCACAAAATGCTGCAAGATAAATAAAAAAATATCAGATTTGTGTTAAACTATTTTTGTTTTCGACTGATTAGTTATATAGAGTGTAATAATAATAATAATAATTTGTGATATTAAACCAGTGTTTTGAAAACTGGATCAGACCAGCCGGTTGGACCGGACCGGCAGTTGGACCAATCGGACTGTAACTTGTTATAATCGGTTTTGGATTGCACTAAAACTGGATTTCAGTTAAATCGGCAAACTCATTTAAAACTAGTCAAACTCACCAAAACTGGTGAACGGATTCGATATTAAAACTTGATTTTCTTAAATTCAAATTAAAAGGTAAAAAATGTAAATTTTAAAAAGATTTCATTAAAAATTAATATTATTTTTAATATTTATTTAAATTAAATAATTTTCATTATATTATTACATTATCTTTTAAGTTATCATTTTATTTTCATATAATTTTTAGATTCTAACAATGATATAAAGTTATATAATTTTTTAGTTATACAATATATATAATTAATTAATTTAAAATTAGATTAAAACTTAAAATCTGGTCGAAAGAGTTGGACCAGTCCAACTGTTGACCCAACTACAGTGCCGAGTCAATGTCCGGTCTGTTTTTCAAAATATTAAATGTTAACCTAGCTACAAGTACCGAATCAATATCTGGTCAGTTTTTCAAAACATTACACTAAACATATTTTTATTATTAACGTTAGCAGCCCATCAGATATAGTGAGTTCGTCAAATTTTTAAAATAGTCTAGTTCATATCAAGCATAAATTCAAAGTGGACAAAAAAAATATTTTCTTTTTTTTATTTTGAAAAAAAAAATAGATTTTCTTTGTAATAGAATTTTTTACTATAGTTTCTTGTACATTATATCATATATGTTATTTAGTAAACTCATCCCATGCAAAACACGGGTTTCAATCTAGTTTATTCTTACAAGACTTGTTACAAAAGGATCCTAATGTATTAACCATGACACCACATTTATTAAAAAAAAAACACTGCATATATTTAAAGTATTCTGAAAACTATATTAAAATGTCACCGCATTCATACACATCTAAAGACCCGGTTCAGGTAACCAAATGTACAGTCAAATTCGAACCCAAATCTAAATAAGACAATTGTCCGAACACCTAAATCCAATATCTTTACAAACTAAAGTAATCTTATCTATTAAAAAAATGAACATTCCGTGACTAAGCGAGCGAGTTTGTTAACATATTATTAGTATATTATTAGTTAATACAAAATATATTTAATAAACTTTTTGAAAAATAGATCAATTTAAAAAAAAAGTCACGCATGACTTTTATTTTAATAGGTTTAGACTAGATTTTGATCTGCGTTTTTAAAGCACATAATAATGTTGAGTGAAAATTTTATATAATCTTATTTTCTCTTTATTTAAAGTACATATAGACATAAAATTTGTAACCCAAAGTCCAAAACGAACCCAAACAAAAAAAAGCCGATCTATACCCAGTCTGCAATGTAGGGTAGTACAAAAAAATCCGAACACGAAGTGCTATTGCCTGAACACAAAGTGTTATTACCCGAACACGAGCGGATAATCAAAAAAAAAAAAAAAAACAAAATCCATAAAACAATTCTGATAACCAAAATTAATCACAAATATAATTATTTGAAACATAAATATGTACTTCAAATATTCAATTCTAGATTTATTTTGAAATGATATCTAAAAATAAGTAATTAAGTTTTAAATAAGTACCTTAAATATCCAATTATATATAAATAAGTATTTATTTCTTATATTTTCTTTTAAAATTTGGATTTGACTTCAGATATATCCCAGCCGAACCAATATAATCCAAACCATATATGGTTACACTTTTTGTTCTAGTGAATTTGAAAAGAAAAACTTGTGTGTTCTTACTTTTCTGCACTTTATTACTCTGACATTACTTGAAGAATCCCGTATGAGGATATCCTTTTTGTCCCTGATTCTTGAAGGAAGATCTGTTATTTTGAGAGAGAAATGGTTTGAGTCAGTTCGTGCGTGATTTGTTTTGATGGGATGAACTTCTGAAATGATCTATAGATTGATCAGATCTTGTGTAGATGATGAGTCTAAGATCAAGAGTGTGAACTCTATTTTGATCAAAGACAAGTTTTGCAATTAGATAATGAACCCTTTAGCAATGAGTGTTCAAAGATGAACAAGGGATTCACAGATTTGAGCGAAAGTTTTTAATAAAAAGAGTGAATAGGTTTTTCAGAAAGAAAAGAGAGTTTAAGTAGCAACAAAGAAAGAAAATAAGTTGAAAGGTCCAAAACTTAAAAAAATCAAAAATAAAAAGTATTAGAACTTAGATTTCGAAATTAACATTTAGACACGTCCAAAGACTGAATAACTGAAGAGTTGGCTCAGTTCCTTGGCTTGATTTCCGTTTGGTTCAAAGTAAACCAAAGCAGCATTGATTTTTTTCAGTAATCTGGTTTGTGATCTAGTAATTGGGCCCTTCGACAAGCAGAATGGATCCTTGTCTTGATTGGTTTGGGGTGAGTAAAGTCCATCTGATCCATGTGAAAGATTAGGTCGAAGTGTTCCATCTCCAGCTAGGCCCATCACGTCTTAGGTATCGATCTGGTTCAGCTCATCATGCTCCTCTTCAGTGTCACTCTCATTCAGCTCCTTTCCAGCTCATGGTTCCATATCAGTCTCTTTCAACTCCAATTCAGCTACTGGTTCAGTCATAGTTGCATCATCCCCTCCTTTAAAAGAATTTGACCTCAAATCTGATTCATCTACAGAAAAAGGGATCAAGTCAGCAACATTGAAAGTAGAGCTAACAACATACGTACCTTGAAGATCAATTTTGTAAGCATTGTTGTTGATGCATTCCAACACTTTAAAGGGTCCATCTGTTCTTGGAAAGATTTTTGACTTTCTTTAAGCAGGGAATCTATTATTTCTCAAGTAAATTGACATCAAATCTCATGGTTCTAGTATCAACTCACGCCTCTTCTTATTGGCATGCTTCTCATACTCTTTAGTCCTTTCTTCAATGTTCTTTTTAACTTGTTGATGCAAAGAAACCACATACTCGGCCTTGGCCTTTCCATCAAGGTTAATCTGCTCATTAAGAGGTAAATGCAACAAATCCAGAGGAGTCAAACTAAGGACTAAAACCATAAACAATCTGAAAGGGAGAGAACTTTGTAGCCCTATGCACTAAATGATTGTAAGCAAATTCAACATGTGGCAGACAATCTTCCCAAGACTTAATGTTTTTCTTAACCACAGTTCTCAAGAGCAGATAAAAGTCATATTCACTATTTCAGTTTGCCCATCAGTTTGTGGGTGACAAGTAGTTGAGAACAAGAGTTTAGTGCCTAATCTAGACTAGAGAGTCTTCCAATAGTAGCTAAGGAACTTGGTATCTCTACAAGACACAATGGTTCTAGGCATTCCATGTAAACACACTACTTCCCTAAAGAAAAGATCAGCAACATTCCCAGCACTATCAGTCTTATTGCAAGCAATGAAGTGAGCCAGTTTAGAAAACTTGTCTACAACAACAAAGATAGAATCTCTGCCTCTCCTAGTTCTAGGCAATTTAAGCACAAAATTCATTGAAAGATCAACCCATGGTGCAGTAGGAATGGAAAGATGAGTGTACAAACCTTGAGGTCGGTTTTTGTCTTTGGCTTGAGTACAAACTATATATCTGCTGCAATGCTTCTCCTCGTCCTTTCTCATGCTTGGCCAGAAGAAATGTTCTTTCAAGATGCTGAGGGCTTTAGCTACACCGAAGTGTCCCATCAGGCCTCCTCCATGAGATTCCCTGACATACAATTCCTTCAAAGAATATTTAGGCACACACAAACGGTTTTCAAAGAATAGAAACCCACCTGCTTGATAGAACTTGCCACTGGTATGCATCTCACTTTTTTCAAAATACTCTTTGAAATCAGGATCCTCGGCATAGTAAGTTTTCACTTGTTCAAAACCTAACAACTTAGTTTCCATTGAAGACAGCAAGGTATATCTTCTAGAAAAAGCATCAGCTACCCCATTTTCTTTACCTTGCTTGTAATGGATAACATAAGGAAATGTTTCAAGAAACTCAACCCATTTGGCATGACGCTTGTTCAGCTTGTGTTGACCCTTTAGATGTCTGAGAGACTCATGATCAGTGTGTATCACAAACTTCTTTGGCTAGAGATAGTGCTGCCAAGTTTAAAGAGCTTTGATAAAAGCATCGAGCTCCTTGTCATAAGTGGGATAGTTCAGCATAACTCCACCAAATTTCTCACTAAAATAAGCAATTGGCCTTTTTTCCTGCATCAGCATTGTTCCAATTCCTACACCAGATGCATCACATTTAATTTCAAATGTCTTAGAGAAATCAGAAAGACCAAGTAAGAGAGAATTAGTCAACTTTTCTTTCAGGTTTTGAAATGCTTCTTCTTGCAATTTTTCCTATTTAAAACTCACATTCTTCTTGATAACTTCAGTGAGAGGTGCTGCAATGCTGCTAAAGTCTTTGACAAACCTTCTGTAGAAACCAGGCAGTCCATGGAAACTTCTTAATTCGCTCACACTCTTAGGACTGGGACAATCTCGGATTGCTTTCACCTTTTCTTCATCAACCTTGATTCCCTGGGCTGTAATAACAAAGCCTAAAAATACAAGGAGATATGTTCCAAAAGTACGCTTTTTAAAGTTAGCAAACAGAGACTCTTTCCTAAGCATTTCAAGGACAGATTTCAGATGATTCACATGCTCATTAAAACTCTTGCTGTTGATCAAAATATCATCAAAGTAAACTACAACAAAGTGGCCTATGAATGCTCTCAGGATGGGATTCATCAATCTCATGAATGTACTAGGTGCATTGGTGAGACCAAATGGCATAACAAGCCACTCATATAACCCATGTTTGGTTTTAAAAGTAGTTTTCCACTCATCTCTCTCTTTCATCCTAATTTGATGATATCCATTTTTTAAATCAACTTTAGAGAATACACATGAACCATGCAATTAATCTAACATGTTATCAAGTCTAGGGATGGGATGTCTGTACTTTACAGTGATATTGTCGATGGCTCTGCAGTCTACACACATGCGCCAACTCCCATCTTTCTTTGGCACCAAGAGTATTGGAACATCACATGGACTCATGCTTTCTCTTATGTGGCCTTTGTCCATCAACTCATCAACCGGTCTCTGCAGTTCTTTAGTCTTTTCATGGTTGGTTCTATAAGCTGGACGATTGGGAAGAGAGGCTCCAGGAACAAGATCTATTTGGTGTTCAATTCCTCTGATTGGTGGCAGTCCATTGGGACTCTCTTCTGGAAACACATCAGCAAATTCCTGCAAAAGAAACTTAAACTCACTCGGTAGCACCGGTTCATACTCAGAAGAAGTCATTAGTGCACCTTTAAAGACAAACAAAAGCATAGACTGTTGGAGATACATAGCTTTCTTAACCTCGTTATTTTTGGCCATGAGGTGAATTTCCTTGTCTTTCTTTCCATCATGTGATTTTTTTTTTGTCTTTTAGCTTCTTGTTTCCTGAGCTTGAGTTTAACTTGGTCTTGATAAACCACCTGAGGTGATAAGGCCACCATTATTGCGGAATCTTAGTGGGGTTCTAAAAAAAATATTGCATGGACCCCACAAAAACCATAAGAGTCGGTCACAGAAGTTATGCAATAAGGACCAATTTTGGAGTCTTTCTTGCACTGTTCACGGGTCTCACTGACACGGGACGGCCCGCGATAGATTCGTTTTTTGAATTTTTTTTATTTCAGAAAAAATAAAATAAAAAAGGTTTCCTAAGAAACCATGCCACCGGTTTCAGCGATAATTATACTCTAAGGGAGCTAAAACTATCTTCTTATCTTTGTGGGTGAAGTATTGGCAATTTGTGAACCCATCATGACTACCTATCTTATCATACTGCCAAGGTCTTCCAAAGAGGATATGGCTGGAGCTCTCCACGCACTGGATAGTCTACAGCTTCTTCCTCAGTAACCTCATCCTTCTCGTCTTCAGAGATCAGTTCACCCCTCTCAAGCAAGATCATGACTTTCTTGTTAACGCACTCGCTGGTATAGTAACCAAAATCATGGCATTTGAAGCACTTCACATCTCTGGTTCCTGTGGCTGGTGCTTTTCCTTTGTCATTCTGACCAGACACTTTTGATTCTTTTTCTGGTTTCACAAACACTCAGTCCTCTTTACCATAAGATGGTCTGGTGGTGTTACCATAAGAGCTTCTAGTATTCGGTTTCCTCTTTATCTGCTGCTCACTGAGAATTGTCTTCAGGGGCGGACGGAGGAGAGGAGTGGGTGTGGCACTTGCCCCACACTCTCTTTTTTTTCTTTTCTTAATAGTAGATAAAACTTTTTTTTAACTTGGTTTAAGTTAAATTAATGAAAAAAATAAGAAAAGTGCCCCATCCAATTAAAACAAAAGATTGCTCCACTTTTTTTTTTTTTTTTTTTTTGACATCAATAAAAAGAAAACAGACTCATATAGACTCTGTTAACCAAGAGGGTAGCTCTGCATCCATGTGAACGACGAACGACGGTTGGATTCTTGCACTGCGTGCTAGTTTGTCCGCCTGTGTGTTCTGTGTTCTTGGTACATAGATGATCTCCGAGCTCTGAAATCCCGTGCTAAGGGTCTTGATATCTGTCAAGTAGTTTGCAAACGCTGGCCATTCTTCTGGTTCCGAAACCATCTTCACCAATTGAGAACAATCTGTTGCAAATGTGACCCGAAACTGCCGCAAATTCCGCATACATTCCATTGCCCAGATTAGTGATTCAAACTCTGCATGGAGAGGTGAAAGACTGGCTCTTGTGTTTCTTGCACCCATCAAACCGTCAAAACCTGGTAAGGTGCTATACCATCCTTGTCCCGAGAAAATATCGTTTGCCTTCCATGAGCCATCAGAGAAGCACCACCTGCCCGGTCTCACCGGTATGGGAGCCATATCTCTCTGGTGTGCATCATGCTCAGGAATCACCTGTGCATCAGCCCACAGAACAGATTCTGTCTCGGCCTTCCCAAGAGTATCACGAGGATCAATATCCAGATCACTAAATACCTTACTATTCCTTGCTTTCCATATGTACCAAAGTATCCACGCAAATTGATGATCATCCATCTTTGGAGTAACGCGCCAAAATAGATGATCTATGTTTGCGTAGAGTGATTCCGTTGGAAAGATTGCAGGATTAGATGGAATCTTAGAAAGCGCCCATGTCTGAATTGCCGGTGGACATTCAAAAAAGACATGGTTTATAGATTCCTCTGGAGCCCCACATCGAGCACAACAGATATCTCCTTGCATCCCTCTTGCCTGCAAATTTTTCCTAACCGATAGACATCCAGATAATATTTGCCACAGAAAATGCCGGAGTTTCGGTGGGCAACGAAGTTTCCAGCAGAAGGCCTTGAGTGAATCTACCGTGGGTCCGTAGGTCTCTGCCTGAGATTGCTGATCTGGGTATACCCGTTCCACCTGATAACCTGATTTAACCGTATACCGTCCATTTTTCGCAAAGTGCCATCCATCTCTATCTGCCATCTGAGACCTACTCAGTGGTATACTTGTAATGATTTTCACGTCTTCAGGATCCACCAAGGTGTGAAGAGCATGTAAATTCCATGAGCGTGAGTCTGGATCTATGAGCGAGTCAACTGTAAGGTCTGGGTAAAGAGAAGATTGGTTTTGATTTGCTGGTCTCGGGCGAGTGGTTGGGAGCCATGGATCATTCCATACGGATATGGTTGATCCTGATCCCACCCTTTTAATTAGTCCTTTGCTTACCAGAGATCTAGCAGAGATAATACTCCTCCACCCATAGGATGGAGAGTAGGAACGAATCGGATCCAGGGGTGATGCATTCCTGTAGTACCGACCCTTAAACACGCGGGCAAACAACGTGTTCGGCTTCTCAATGAGTCGCCATAACTGTTTACCCAGCATTGCTGTATTAAAATCCATTATGTCCTTAAAACCCAGACCACCCTGGTCCTTAGGCGCACAAACTTTATCCCAGGATTTCCAGTGCATACCTCTTGTGCTTCCCCCAGGGCTCCACCAAAATCTAGCCACAACACTAGTAATTTTCTTCGTATTTGCTTTGGGCAAGCGGTAACACGACATCACATGATTTGGCATCGCAGTGACTACCGATTTAATTACCACCTCCTTTCCCCCCTTAGTAAAATATCGAAAAGTCCATCCATTAACCCGAGAGCTTACTCTATCCTGTACAAATCCAAAAATTTGGATCTTTGATCCTCCCATATTCTCTGGGAGACCTAAGTAAGTACCCATACCACCAACATTTCTGTATTCCTAAGATATCTCGCATCATCTGTCTTCTTGAATCCTCAATCTTATGTCCAAACTGAATGGACGATTTTTGGAAATTAATCAATTGTCCAGAAACTGCAGCATAATCCTGGAGGATCCTAAGAATGGTGTGACACTCTGCCTCTTGTGCTTTGCAGAAAAAGAGGCTATCGTCCGCAAAGAGAAGGTGAGATATCGAAGGACAAGCGCGAGCCACCTTCATCCCAGTCAACTGATTCTCCCGTTCCGCTTTTTTAATATTCGCAATTAGCGCCTCTGTGCATAATATAAATAAATAGGGGGATAACGGATCTCCCTGTCTTAAGCCCCTTTGTGGGATAATAAGACCCCTTGGTTGACCATTGAGTAAAACTCTATATTGAACCGATGAGATACAGGCCATCATAAGTTTAACCCAATGAGTATCAAATCCCATTTTCAGCAAGATTGCCTGGATAAAATCCCATTCAAGCCTGTCATACGCCTTACTCATATCTGTCTTGATGGCCATAAATTTACCTTGGCAGGCCTTATTGGCCCTCAAACCATGAAACATTTCCTGTGCTATAAGGATATTATCCGAGATCAGACGTCCTGCCACAAAGGCTGATTGAGTTTCTGATATAAGCGATGGTAAACATATCTTCAGCCGTTGGCATAATACCTTAGAAATAATTTTATACCCAACATTACATAGGCTTATGGGCCGTAATTCCGTCATCCTTGTCGGCCTCTCTGTTTTTGGAATCATACATATATTAGTAATGTTTAACCGTGTATCCAGTTCCCCCGTAAGCAGAAATTTATTTACCAACTCCACCAAATCTGACTTAATGATATGCCATGAATGTTGAAAGAATAATGCAGTCATTCCATCAGGGCCTGGGGCTTTGCCTGGATGCATCATAAACAGAGCTTGCCGGATCTCTTCCTCAGTAGCCAGTCTTAATAACCACCCATTCGTCTGCGTAGAGATAGATGGTTGTATTTCTGATAAAAAATTGTCGAAAGCCGTTGGAGAGGTAGTAGTGAACAGCTCATCAAAGTAATTCACTGCTACCTTCTCCACTCCCTCGTCATCCGTTATCCAGTTACCATCAACATCATGTAGTCCAACAATTCTATTTCTCACCCGCCGCTGCCTTGTCAATGCATGATAAAATTCTGTATTGCGGTCCCCAGATGAATACCACATATTCCTACTCTTTTGAAACCAATAGTCTTCTTCATCCTTATATGCCTCTTGTAACTTCCTAGAGACATCCAGGATATCCTCCTGTGACCTGTTATTATCCATCTGAACCTCCTCTAGAGCTTTTTGTAGCTCATTTATTTTTTCCTTTCCGAAAGGGGGATTATCCTTTCTCCACTTTGCAATTTCATGTCGACAATTACTAATCTTTGTGACAAACGGTTCTGGTTGGGATCCATTTTGTTCCTTCCAGCCGGAAGTGATAGCCTCTAATAAGCCATCCTGTCCGATCCAACGTTTGTCAAACTTAAACTGTCCTTTCCTCCTTACTACTTTGTCCTCCAGATAAGCCACCACCGGTCGATGATCCGATGCCACCATACGGAGGTATTCCGTGTATGAACATGGGAATAGAGTATGCCATTCCTCATTGGCCAGAGCCCGATCCAAACGACATCGAACCATCACTGCACCCACTCCCTTACCCCTCCGTCCTTGCCAGGACAATTTATTCCCACGTGCTGGGAACTCTAATAGTCCGCCATTCCGAATCATAGTATTAAAAGGAACGAAAGAATCAGGGCTCCTTATCGCCCCTCCATCTTTTTCATGATTACCAGTGATCTCATTGAGATCCCCTATGACAAACCAGGGTTCAGAGCGCGCAAGCCCAAACCGGGTTAACCTTTCCCATACTTGTTCCCTTAATTCCTGAACTGGATCCCCGTAAACAAAAGTGATGTAAACTCTTCTTCCAAGAGCCACTGCTTCCACATCTATCATCCTATTACTTGTGTAGGAAATTTTGACCTCAAACTCATTATTATAGTACAGGGCTAAGCCCCCACTTCTGCCAATGGGATCCACCGTAACCAAGTTATCATAGCCAAAATGTGCTTGAAAGTCCTGCATAAACTCCTGGTCTTGCTTTGTTTCGGACAAAAATAAAAAATCCGGTTTATGTTTGTGCCAAATCTCCCTGAGATAGCTAATAGTCCATTTACTACCAGCTCCTCGACAATTCCAACTTAATATTCTCATATAATTAATTGGTAAATACTCCATAGAGCTAAATAAAAGTAGGATTGAAGAGTCCCAGCTCCGTAATATGCCATGGCATTCCCATTCCAAAAACCATATATCCCTCCACCGTAATGATTCCCCTTCCCCCCTCCAGGATGAATGTCAAGTAAAGATAATATAACCTGTCCAGCAGCATTGCAAGGTATTCCATAGCCATATCTATTGTAACGCATAAACCAGTGCCCAATCACACACCTACGTAAAATCAGGCCCATATCATAGTGACAATACCTTATCACCATAGGCAAATCCAACCACCACAATCCGGTAATCCAGTTCCACATTAGTATCCAGAAACACGACTGGTTTAAGGAGACCAGTTTAGTGATCAGATGATCCTGTGTCCCTTCCATGTGCGTGAACCAAATTATTCTCCATAGGCACACACATAATACTTCTCCCATCATAATAATAACCATTAACCAACATAGAGGAGAAACAAACACCCCCACCAGTATCCAAAGATACTCTTTTCCTTTCCACCCTTCTCTTTTCCACAATTGTTCAAAAGTGATAATGTTATATAGAAGACCGTTTACTCTCCATCTAAGAATCAAGAGATCAATACCGAACCTAAAAAAACTAAAATAGCAATGGTTTAAGCTTCTATTATCCGAAATCCTAGTTACCCCAAAGGTATCCAACAATTGAGATCGCACAAATTCACCTAGCAACCAGATATAAGAGATCACAGCACATAAACTTAAAAAACACCACTTCTCTATTATTATTCCATGCGTAGATAAACTCCCACCCCAAAGCAACAAAATCCAAACAAAATTATTAAAGAAAACCCCAGAATCCCAAATTATAGAAGACATTGCATGTATCATCATAAAATCAGTTCTTCATTAACTGTTTCGGGTGTAAGGAACCCTTTTCCTCTGGCTGCTTAATCAAAACAAAACAAAAATGTTTTAGTCCAATTAAAAATAAAATGAATATGCTCCAGCCCATATAATTACCTTAATATTTTCTAGTTGAAGTTGAATGTTACAAGTCTTATGTCTATTTTCTTTTGTAAAAAAAAAAAATCTACACACAAAAGAAGTTTTCTGATTTCTACTAAATAGCACAAATGCACATGGAATATGATGTTGACATTAATTATAGTTATTAATTTAACAATTGAACATTGTTGAATCTATCAAAATTACTTCTTTAGATTCTCTTCTAAGTAAGATTATCTATCATTTCTAATAGTTTACCATATATTTAATTTCAGCTAAATTATTCACTTACTTTTCACTGTTTACCGTATTTGAAATACTATTATAGTTATTTTATTATGTGTTTATGGAACAATATTTTAAGAAACAATGTTAATCTACATTGAAAACCAATGTCTATAGAATAATATAAGTTTCTTAATCATATATATTTTTTATGTTTTTGGTTTGTTGTATACTTTTAGTTTATTTTGAGTTTTTATATATATGACTATGTTATATTTTGAAAAAAATTATTATATTGGATTTAATAAATATAATTATGTGCCCCAGTTTAAATAAATTTTTGGATCCGCCCCTGATTGTCTTGCGCAAAAGCTCATAGATATCCACATACTCCTGCAACTCCAATCTATCTTGAACTTCACGGTTGAGACCAGCTAGAAATCGTGCCATAGTTGCCTCATGACTCTCTTCTACAACAGCTTTCATCATCAGGATTTCCATCTCTTGGTAGTAGTCTTCTACACCTCTTGTTTCCTGAGTAAGTCTCATGAGTTTCTGATCAACCTCCCTACTGTAGTGACCAGGAACAACGCTTTTGTTCGTAATAGTTTTGAGTTCAAACCATGAAGACACTTGTGGCTCTCCTGTTCTCCTTCTGGTTGTAACAATCTGTTCCCACCAGTGTAGAGCATATCCATTGAACTCTGTAACAGCCAGTCTCACTTTCTTAGAATTTAAAAAATTATGGCAATTAAACACCAGTTCCATCTTCTTCTTCCCACTCCAGATACGCATCAGGATCATTTGTACCACTGAAAGATGGTATTATGAGCTTGAGGTTGCCAAGGCTGTCGCCAGCTCTGTCTTCAGCAACTCTGTATGCGGTGCGCCTAGTTTGAGAAGTTGCCCTTACTGATCTGGCATCATCAGTACTACGGCCAGAAGAGGTATAAAGATCCTCATGTTCTTCAACTGTGCGGGTCACTTGCCCTTTCTCTTTTCCCTAGCTGCTTTCCTAGCCTATGAAGAAGTACCTAAAACATTGTCAGTAGCAATGGAAGCTCTTTCAAATTGAAGTTTCTTATCCATTTGTTTCATCGGTGTAGCCATCATGGCCTCCACCTGAATTTTATCAAACTTAAAATGGGGTGTTTCATCTCGTTCATGGCCCCATCAGACATGGCTTCCATTTAAGAAACTAAACAAGAAAGATTAGCACAAATATGAATAGCCGAAGCCTCACAATCTCTCAAGTGTTTCTCTCTTGTAATTTTTTTTCAGTGAGTTTTCTCAGTGAATTAAGTAGCTCAGCAACAAACAAAAATCAAACTTCAGAGAACAATCTCCAACCCCAAAACAGAAGAAAGAGATAGACAGATTGCAAGATTTTTGTTTGCAAGAGGCACTACCACCAGGGCTGGATTTAATTCTCTTCAGCCAAGTTGGATTTCTCTTCAACTTTTTTTTTAAAATCTGGTTGGCCCTCTTGCAGATTATACAGATAGAAATATAAAAGATTTCTGAGAAAATTGCAGAGAACAGAAAAGAGTTTACCAAAAATAAAGAAAGAGAGAGGTTTTAAAATCAAACCCAGATCAAGAGCCTTCAGATCTGCTCTGATACCACTTGATGAGTCCCTTATGAGGAGATCCTTTTTGTCCCTGATTCTTGAAGGAAGATCTGTTCTTTTGAGAGAGAAATGGTTTGATTCAGTTCGTGGGTGATGGTTTTGATGGGATGAACTTCAGAAATGATCTATGGATTGATCAGATCTTGTGTAGATGAGTCTAAGATCAAGAGAATGAACTCTGCTGTGATCAAAGACTAGTTTTGTAATTAGAGAATGAACTCTTTAGCAATCAGTGTTCAAAAATGAACAAGGGATTCACAGATTTAAGATAAAGTTTTTAATAAAAAGAGTGAATAGGTTTTTCAGAAACAAAAGAGAGCTTAAGTAGCAACAAAGAAGGAAAGGAATTTGAAAGGTCCTAAACTTGAAAAAAATCAAAAATGAGAATTATTAGAGCTTAGATTTCGAAATTAACACTTAGACAAGTCCAAAGACTGAATAAGTGAAGAGTTGGCTCAGTTCCTTGGCTTTATTTCCGTTTGGTTCAGAGTAAACCAAAGCAACAATTGTTATTCTTCTGTCTTCTAGTTTGTGATCTAGTAACTGGGCCCTTAGACAAGCAGAATGGGTCTTTGTCTTAATTGGTTTGGGCTGAGTAAAATCCATCTGATCCATGTGAAAGATTGGGTCGAAATGTTCCATCTCCAGCTAGGCCTATCACACCTTGGGTATCAATCTGGTTCAGCTCATCATGCTACTCTTCAGTGTCACTCTCATTCAGCTCCTTTCTAGCTTCTGGTTCGGTGTCAGTCTCATTCAACTCCAAATTCAGCTACTGGTTCAGTCATGGTTGCATCATTACTGCACTTTCAAAAAATTGAGCAAATGTTATATTTATGGTGGTACAACAAATGTGGAAGCTAAAATATGAACATATAGAGAATATAGCCTTCATCAGTAACCACTAACAGCTTTTAGATGAGTTGAATCAATGTTTCACTAGGTAACCATTTCGGGAGTCCGTAGCACGAAGATTTCCTCCATGATAGGAGAAATTTACACTATGTTAAAGTCGGTTAGTTTTTGTTTTCATTATGTGCCTAGATCCTAGATATCTATATTTTTAAAACTGAAATACATTTTGGTACTGTTTGGAAACTTGGATAATAGTATAGATGAGAATTATTTGGAAACATCAATAACAATATAAAAAAAGAAGCATAGTGTCATTTTAGTAATTTCATTAATATAATTAAATTAATTGTCTTTCCATATTTCACTCAAATTAACAATTTCATTAATTATATTACCTTAACAATAAAATCACATCATTAATTATATTGTCATAATAATAATACTGCAGATTTTTATTTAGTAGTTAATCAACATTAACTTTATGCTAATTCTAAAATCAAAAATATAAAATAACTAGATTTTTCATATGGTTAAACATTTGGTTTAGTTTGTTTTACTAAAACTTTTTATTCATTTTGGTTTCAATCGGTGAAAAATTATGTAGCCAAAAAAATAATTCAAAAACATGTTTTTGTGAATAATATAATAATTTAAATCAAAATAATAAAACTGTATTACATTTATTGTCATTTAAGTTTTTACTCCATATAATTATTTTACTAATTAAAAAACTTTTTCAATTTCACTTCATTTAGCCAAACACATATAAATAGTCATTTTTATTAGTTTATAAAATCAGTTAAGCATTAACAGTGGCTATCCATTTAGGTATGTGTTGTTCTTTTCGGCTTTCGGCTTTTTTTTTTTTTTTGAAATTAGGTCCCGCTTAAATATTATAAATTTATGTGTGGGTTTTGAGTGGAGTCTTTATGGGTTTGGATGAATTCGGTTTTGATGTATATGAACCTAAAATATCTAAATAACAAATGTATCTGAAACGGGTTCGAATATTTGTACCAAAAATAATCATACTACCCGATTCGATTCTGGTCTTTTGAATACAATTAGTTATATTATGACTCATCTAAAATATATAATGCTAATTATGAAAAACAAATATCAATGTATAAAAGTGTAAGAACCAATACCCGTACGGGTGCGCCGATTAATCTCTAGTACTATTTAAAGCTGCTAGAGTTAGTCATGTCACAAAATTATGTAATCTAATGGACATTCTAATAATAATAAAATCTAATGTTGCCAAAAAAAACTTTATACAGATTGACATCTATATCAACTGCATTTCTATTAAATAGTTACACATGTTATTTCCTTGGAAAAATAATGAACTATATTTGATGTTACCAGTTATTTTGAAACATTTTGGTGTTATTATTTAAAATTACATTTTAAAACATATTTACATTTTATAGTAAATATACATAAGAAACCTCAAAGAATGTAACCAAAATATACAAAAACCAAATATATAAGAGTTAGTGAATTATAAAATCAAGAAAAATATTTTTATTTGAAATTAATACTCCATCTGTTTCATAATAGATGATGTTTTAGAAGGTGTTTGTTGTTTCAAAATAGATGATGTTTTAATATTTTATATTACTTTTAACTTTATTAAAAACTATGTAATCAATTAGATTTTGCAGTCATTTTTATAATTGGCTGAATGATTTCTAAATTATATTTTTAAAGTCACTTTTTAGGAAAGATTAAATTTTTTAATCTTTGTGCATCAAATCAAAACATCATGTGAAACGGAGAGAGTAATATATAAGTGTTCATCATCAGTCTATAGAGACTTTATCGTCTATATTATGACACAATTATTTACTTGTCTTCTGATTTAATATAAGGCACACTCATTGTTGTTGGAGTATCTGTCGGCATATCCCAAAATTTGACATTGCTTTCATACATATAACATATGTATCATAAGTCTTCTTCAAGTATTAGACTAGCAGTAGTCCTGATCAGAAAAGTTGAAAACTATTTTCCAACTCTTTTTAAATTAGTAAAATAGAAACAAAATAAAATTATGATAGATGACTTACCATCTGTTCTGTTCTGGTCCCATTGTTTTGAAAAAATCCCTAGAATCAGAAATTTACCCTCTACTTATTTTTATAAAATGGTAAGTTTGAGTGTAGAATTGGATTATTTACATTTATGTGACTGTATTTCATAGAGTATTTGTGAAGTTTTGGGTGGATTTGATTTTTATTTAACTGAATAAAAAAAATATTATGATTTTTGTTGAAAATAATTAAGTGGTACAGTTCAAATCAACACTTTTTGTTCAAATCAACCTTAACACACTAGATTTGTATGACATGCGGATATGAAAATAATACTTTATATCTCATTTGAATAAAGTATTTTTACTATATATAAACTATAGAATCGGAATAAAATTTCAGCAAAATACCAAAAATAATTAAGCGATACGGGTTCAAATCAACCCTAACACACTAAATTTATGTGACATGGGATATGAAAATAATATTTTATATCTCATTTGAATAAAGTATTTCTATTATATATAAACTGATGCTCTTCAGTAGATTCGGAATAAAGTTTCAGCAAAACACCATAAATCAATATAAGATCTAAGGTATTCATTAATTATATCCTTAATTTAAGATAGTTTGCTTACGTATTGGCAAAATAATTTACATTTATCAGTTAAATAGTTATTTGCTTGTTTCATCATTTTCGTGAAATATTGGCAATATTCTTAAGGGTTCATATACATTTGTTTTGAAGCTCATATACATTTTTCTTATGAATATAAGAAAATAGCAGTTTTATAAACTCTTATAAATGATGTAAGTTTTTATAACGGACTGTACAACTTCTTATACATTATTTATAAAATCTTAATTACAAATTTTAAACAATTATAGAAATATTAAGTTATATATAATATGGATTTATAAGATTTGTAAATTATTATATATAAATTGTTTGTAACTAGATAGAGAGATTCAGGGTTTTGGGATTCATTTTTCCAAAAAGACGAAACTGTATAGTTTATCTGACCAAACGGTGAGAACCCAGGGTAGGTCAGACGGTAGAGAAACCCGAGTGCAAAAAGCGAGTGACAAAGGGAACTGAAAGGAGACCGGAATAATCATGTACTAGGTAACAATCTGCGCCTTGCACAGAATGTGATTATTAGTTTTGTTATTTTTAATAAAAAAATATTAAATCTGTTTAATCTAGAAATTGGTTTGGTTTTAAGTTTTTTTTGGCTTTTAATCTTCTAAAATATAACTATTATTTTAAATTAATATCATTTTAGTTTATTCGGTTAAAATGTTTGATTTTTTAGTTTTTTTTTTCGGGGAAAAACAAAAAATTAGTATTATTTGTTTATTTTCATGTTATAAATTTTAGATAGTCATCATGTCGAACAAATAGTTTCATATTATAGTTTCTAAATAGATAATAGTTTAAGAAAAATAAAAGAAAATTATTAAGACAAATCATTTCATTACAATTTGGTCGGTAGTGAAAGAAGCATTAAGAAAAAAAAAATTCAACTTTCAGAAAAATTGGATACTTCAGTTGTGGTGAATACTTAGTTATAAAGAGCTCACATTAAGGTGCACATGTATGGGTATATAAAAAATAGTTGACAAATATATAAAGATATTGTTAATTAATATTAAATGATATTTTTTTCAAAATAATACATGAAAGATAGTTTTGAAGACTTGTTTAGTTCCACGGACCCAACGGAATTTGATAGTTTCTTGGACGAGATAGTTCCATCTATTTCCCTCCAAATGAATCAAAATTTATTGCGGATGGCCACGGAGGAAGAGGTCCGACTAGCTTTGTTCATGATGCATCCGAAGAAGGCGCTAGGTCCGGATGGGATGACAGCTCTGTTTTATCAACATTCCTGGCATGTTATCAAGAAGGATGTGGTTGAGATGGTGAATAATTTTCTCCTGACTGGAAATATGGATCCGCGTTTAAATACTACTAATATTTGTATGATCCCGAAAATAGAGAGACCCACAAGGATGACGGATCTAAGGCCGATAAGTCTATGTAATGTGGGTTACAAGATTATTTCGAAAGTTTTGTGTCAAAGATTGAAAGTTTGTCTACCGCGACTAGTTTCAGAGACACAATCAGCTTTTGTGGCGGGCAGGTTAATTTCAGATAATATTCTTATAGCGCAGAAAATGTTTCATGGATTGAGGACCAATAACTCTTGTCAAAATAAGTTTATGGCGATCAAAACGGATATGAGTAAGGCATATGATAGGATAGAGTGGAGTTTCATTGAGGCTCTTCTTCATAAAATGGGATTTGATCCTCGTTGGATCAACTTAATGTTAGAGTGTATTTCTTCGGTTCAATACAGGGTCCTTCTCAATGGTCAGCCACGAAGTCTTATCATCCCACAGCGGGGCCTACGACAAGGGGATCCTTTGTCTCCGTATTTATTTATTATGTGTACTGAGTTATTAATAGCCAATATTAAGAAGGCGGAGAGAATGAAACAATTAACTGGTTTAAAGGTAGCAAGAGCTTGTCCAGCAATATCTCATTTGCTATTTGCAGATGATAGTCTTTTCTTTTGTAAGGCAAATAAGGAGGAATGTCATACTATTCTGAGGATTTTGAAAGAATATGAGGCTGTCTCAGGACAACAGATTAATTTTCAGAAATCTTCAATTCAATTTGGACATAAGATTGAAGAAGCTAGTCGTCAAGAATTGAGAGATATTTTGGGAATTCAGAACATAGGACGCATGGGATCTTACTTAGGTTTACCAGAAAGTCTTGGAGGATCTAAGGTACAAGTGTTTGGGTTTGTACAAGAACGCTTGAATAATAGGGTTAATGGTTGGACTTTTAGATTTTTTACCAAAGGAAGAAAAGAGGTAATTATTAAGTCGGTGGTTACGGCCCTGCCAAACTATGTCATGTTTGTTTATCGGTTACTGAAGACTACAGATAAAAAGTTAACGAGTGCAGTAGCACAGTTTTGGTGGAGTCCAGGAGGAAGTACAAAAGGTATGCATTAGAAATCATGGGATAAACTATGTCTGCCTAAAGATAATGGTGGACTAGGATTTAAGGATCTTATGGATTTTAACACAGCCATGCTTGGCAAGCAATTGTAGAGGCTGATCGAGAAGCCAAATACTCTTTTTTCAAGAGTCTTCAAAGGACGGTACTACAGGAATGCTTCACCCCTGGAACCGATTCGTTCATACTCCCCGTTATATGGCTGGAGGAGTATTATTTCTGCTAGATCTTTGGTTTGTAAAGGACTAATTAAAAGGGTGGGAACAGGTTCATCTATATCAATATGGAATGATCCTTGGATCCCAGCCACTCGCCCGAGACCAGCAAACAAAAACCTTCAAAACAGTTACCCGGATATCACGGTGGATTCCTTTATTAATCAGGAATCTCGAACATGGAATTTACAGGCAATCAGGGCTTTGGTGGATCCTCAAGATGTAAAAATTATCGAAAGTATTCCACTAAGTCGGAATCTGATAGAGGACAGAAATGGATGGCACTTTACCAACAATGGGAAATATTCGGTCCAATCAGGTTATCAAGTGGAAAGGGTATATCCTGATAAAGAAAAACCACCAGAATTTTATGGTCCCATGGTGGATGCATTAAAAGCGTTATGCTGGAAAGTGCGGTGCCCCCCCGAAAATAAAACATTTCTTATGGCAACTCCTTTCAGGATGTATATCGGTATTGAAAAATTTGAAATCAAGAGGGATACAAGGGGACATATGTTGTGCCCGATGCGGAGACCTGGAGGAATCAACAAACTATGTGTTTTTTGAATGTCCTCCAACACGTCAAGTTTGGGCATTATCTAAATTCCCATCGCATCCCAATATTTTTCCTATCGTTCTTTGTTTACTAATATGGATCATCTTTTTTGGAGAGTTAACCCAAAGATGGATGATCACCAATTTGCATGGATAGTATGGTATATATGGAAAGGCCGGAATAATAAAGTTTTCAGCAATCTGGATATTAATCCGCTCGAAACACTTAAATTAGCAGAATTAGAGTCATCACTCTGGGCTGAGGCAAAGGTAGTAAAGGATCCAACGAGGGGACAGCAGTCACAGACCACTTCCACGTTAGTGACGTCAGGACGATGGTGCTTCATAGATGGATCATGGAAAGATAAGGATTTATTTTCAGGGTAAGGCTGGTATAGTACCTTACAGGGTTTCAATGGTTTATTAGGTGCAAGGAATGTAAGGGCATGTCTCTCACCTCTTCATTCGAAGGTGGAGGCCTTAATTTGGACAATGGAATGTATGAAGAATTTAAGACAAGTTCAGGTGACGTTTGCAACGGATTGTTCTCAATTGGTGAAGCTGGTTTCGGAACCAGACGAATGGCCAGCATTTGGAAGTTATCTGGAATACATTAAGCTTTTTAAAAGTAGTTTTCTCAACTCAGACATCATTCATGTACCACGGACAGAGAACCTACGGATGGATAGTTAGCACGCAGTGCTAGGAAACAGTCGTCTTTCGTCGTTCACATGGATGTGGAGTTACCGATTTGGTTTACGGAGTCAATATGAGTCTGTAAAATCTTTGTTGTCAAAAAAAAAACATGAAAGATAAAATTAAAATTAATTTTAAATAAAAAGGCCTTGAAGTTAGTCATTTTTTCATATAAAAAATAAAATTGTATCCGTAAATAAGGGTGGGCACAAATCGAATATATGAGTATTTGGAAGCAATCGTGTCGATTCGATCTTTAGCCACCTAGATATTCGGTGACTCAGATATCCAAAATGTTTTAGAATTTTAAAGAATATCCGATTTGAACCATAAATAAAATACAATTTTAAAAATAATTGAAAAAAATTAATAATAACATTTTATTACAAAAATAAAACATTATTTAATTTTTTAAATTCTAGTACCTAATATAATAAATTTAATTCATAAAAATATTGTAAAATTGATATAAAGTATAATATATATAACATATATATATATATATAACTTTTTATGTTTATGTATATATATGCATATAACAGATCAAATTAGATATTTTTTCCTAAAAATATTGGTATTTGTGATTTGTTTCTTTTTTTGATATTGTATTTTAGTATTTGATTTGTTTCGTAGAGTTTACGGATATTTAGATTTTTTGGTTCAAATCAAAACGGATAACAAATCGAATCAAAATTTATGAATATTTTGTTCAACTTTATCCGTAAAGAATAAAAATAATATATATATAGTTTGGCTTGTGATTCATCTAATTTTTTTTTCCGAACCAGAAAATTTAGAATTTTATTGGAATCATGTATGTGAGTTTTATATTAAAAAATACAAAATACATAATGTGAACACAATTATGAATATAGTGTGAACGCGTTAACATATTTATTATCAATTCAAAGGGTGCCACGTGTATATTGTAGTGTGAATGCATTTATTACAATGCTTCTCTTTTAATATATAAAAGATAACCTTTTGCGACCCTTTGTACAATTATTGAATGTGTATTGATGAGATCGGAGACATAACCAAAGCATAATGCTCTGTAGAAGCAGAGAGTAGAGTGAACAATAATGATCCGTCGACATCTGATGAAATAATACGTAGTTGATGTGAGATAACAAACTAAGTCCCACATTGAAGAATTAGACAAAGAGTGTCTAATATATAAATAGATGTCCAACTCTAATAGTACGAGGCCTTTTGGGATGGAAACCAAAAGTAAATACATGTGGGCTTACCAATTAGGCCCAAAGTGGACAATATCGTACTAATCGGATAATAAAGAGTTGGACACGGGATTTTACAATCCCAACCATTGGTATCAGAGCGGTTGACAAAAAATCTGCAAGAAGACCGAAATACCCTTCGAGAGATGAATGGTATCCTATGAGTTAGGAATGAGAGGTGTGTGTGGCAGAAATCAAGTCAAAAGATTCTAGAAGTCAGTTGTGGAACACGAGATGAATGTGATCCTTAGTTTTAGGGGGATAATGTGAGATAACAAACTAAGTTCCACATTGGAGAATTAGCCAAAGAGTGTCTAATATATAAAGAGATGTCCAACTCTAATAGTACGAGGTCTTTTGGGATGGAACCTAAAAGTAAATCCATGCGGGCTTGCCAATTAGGCCCAAAGTGGACAATATCGTACTAATCGGATAATAAAGAATTGGACACGGGATTTCACAATCCCAACAGCTGATGGTGTAAATTAAAATAATTTTTGGAGAGTATTAGTTGGTTATTCTCTTAATGATAAGCTTTCTTTACCTTCTTCTCATCATAGATGGGAAACACTACATTGATCATTGTTGAATAAATAGGTTAAACTTGGTAACACTATTAATATTTGTATTTCAGGAGGATGAAACGGAACCAAGACAACAAATATGGATGCTGAAATTCTTCAATCTAACAGAGTATAAGAATCAAATCAATGGCGATAAATTGCATCTGCGGTAATTGTCAACAGATCCCCAATGAAGTAAACATTTTTCTCGAGGATTACTTTTACTCGGGATTTCATCAAAATAATATATCTACGGAAAATTTCTTAGATACTTTATCGGTAATTACCGACGAATACAGATTTGTTAGAAATTTTTCGGTAATTACAGATGAAATCCCGACAAAAGTTTATTTGTAAGTTTTTTCAGTATATTTTTTAATGTTGAGTAACACATCACATCATCCTATAATTTCTAACTATTACATATGATAATCAACTATATGCAACATATGCGATATTGATAGCTCCACAAATAAGGATTCTACAATAAAGCTCTCTCCGAAACACTTGGATTACGGACAGTTCTGTGTTGAGGTCAAAATCGGTCACGACGGAATCAATGATTGAAAGATCCCATAAAATGTTTCTCGTAACAAGGAATTTCTAATAAATCTTTGGAAAAAGAAATTACACGAGAAGTTCTCAAATTGAGAAATCCAATCTCTTCGATAAATAGCCTTGGGAAAACAAACGACGAAATCTGTCATCATCCGAAGGAAGCCGAGTTTTAATCCGGCCCGACCAGCTTGGCGAACGCGGTCCGTCCCGTCCCACTCGCCATATGGCGAGCGCGGTTCGTCCCGGCCCGCTCGCCATATTGCGAGCGCGGTTTGTACCGGCCTGCACACCATATGGTGAGCGTGGTTCGTCCCAGCCCGCTCGCCAGATGGCTAGCGCGGTCCGTCCCGTCCCGCTTGCAATATGCGATACGTCCAACCCGCTCGCTATGCGGCGAGCACTGTCTGCCCCGACAGTTTGTAATATCAATACACTCTCATCTCATCACTGTAGCTCTCTCCATGAAACCAAGACCTCATTGTCCCTAGTTTCATCTCAATCGGAGTTACCGTTGAAACTTTATGATAAAAACCGCGAATGCTTATTTTCTCGTATAAGTTCGGTTATAACTTAAACACCAATTACCTCGGCTATACGATCGATTTGAACTATTTTATAAAACAAGTGTCGTATCGAAGGTGATTTCTTAAAGAAATCATAAAAACGCTCAAAATTGAGAAAGTCCAAAAGATGTCTAAAACGCGGCAAAAGCTCACATGCGATTCTATTCACAGGAAAAGATAAATGTCAAGTTTCCAAAGATAATCATGAAAAAAAATGAAATATTTCTGTTTTACGATAAACTCGACCCAAGGGAAGAAAAGGAAGGGGCAAACCGACTTAGAGGGAGTATGTAAGGGAGTCTAAGGCGAGAGGTTCATGAGAGCTTTTTTACATCCAGAGCAGACTTAGAGCAATAGGCAACTTTCCGTTTTTATCGAGCTGCGACTCAATTAGATTTTTGCAAGTCTTAGGTTACTAGAACTAGGGAACTCACCGACAGCTCTTGTGGCCAAGGCTCTTACCTCTTGTACTCGCGCTTACGCAAATTCGGAATAATACATCTTTGGCTCACTTTTCGTTTTTATCAATATTTAGTTTGTATTTTGTATTCTGATCACTTGACGTTTGTCTCAGTAGAAATTCGGGACGTCTCAGAAAGTTAGGTCCGCTTGGCTTTCCTAATTTAACGGAAATCGACGGTGTGAATTTCGGTTCCTACATTCTGCATGTCTGCCATCCTCGATGGACAGTCTCTCTCCGTATAAGAAAAACACAACGAACGGCTTTGCCTACAGTACTCTGGAACTTCTGATAAATTTTGCATCCTATAATCTGCAAGAAATTGCATAGTCTGGGATTCGAACCTAGAATTGGGTGTAGAATCCTTTAAATCTTAACCAGTAGTGTAAGGTGCTTCCTTAATTCTTCAGTATTTCTTCGACATTTCTTCAGTATTTTTTTTTGGCGATTCTTCAGTTATTTCCAAAACATTATATTTTATTAGCATTTCTTTTAGAAAATGTCTTTTTGTAGTGAAATAGAAACAACTAAGAGTTACGTTTGATGAGACCGTATTATATAAACTATGGAGAACTGAATATTGTAAAGAATAAATTTGATAAGATTATACCAAAGATTAAAAAAAGAATGATACAACTGCAGAGGCGATATATTATCTCTTTCCTTAACTCAAAATACATCTCGTTGTGCGACGGTTCGATAACGTAATGAGTCCCAAGATACAACTGCAAAAAATCTTCTGATTTGCGTTACTCTATCAGAAATCTGGCGAAATTAGTTTTGTGTATACTCTGAGACTCAAAAGAAAAATCAAAGAGAAATACGAAAATAATAATACGAGGAATTGTTTTATGTTTGTTCGTCTTAATGACCTTTCACATGTTTTTATTTAAGTTCAAAAAGGTAAAGAAACGTTACGTAGCCATGATTGAAACCAAACGTATATATTGCTATTATGTGCAATAATATAATTGATTCTCCATTACTCACGTTTGACAAGTAGTAATTGGTTTTGACCAAATCAATTCAAACCAAAAATACTTTGTATGGGTTTACATTTTTCATGCTCGAATAAACATAAAATATTTATGTATATATTTAAATTTAAACCCATACATCCAAAAATGACTCATTTGCTAATTTTTTCTATTTAGCCAAATTTAAAGTTTTATAAACTTTGCATGTCATTCATTTTGGACTTTCATTTCTCATTCAACACAACTTCGATTTTGACAATCAAATACACTAACTCATAGTGTTCACAATAACGATTACATCGTGCACAAATTCCAGTTCTTCCGACAGACGTCTCCGTCAAAAAATTCATCGGAAAATGGTCTGCACCATTTTGTCAAAAACAAGTTCCAACAACGTTTATGTAATAAGATGTGGTAAATAGAGAACTAGGACGCGTTAATTCAAGTGTTAAAAGGGTTCCGGCTAGAACTACTGCCATATGGATTCAACTCGCACTAGCCACCTAGTCGCGCCTTTGAACGATAAGATAACGCGTATCCTAATGCAAAGCCTCCTGAAATTAGTTTTTAGACCTACAGAGTTTTTGCAGTCCCCAAGTTTATATGACAAAAAAAATGTGGTAAATAGATTGTCGTATTTGCACGAAGAATAAGACATGAGGAATCTCCAACGAAAACCAAAAGGTAACGTAGTCGGACCAAAAGTTGAATTAATTATAACGAAGCGAGAATCTTATTACCCAGTCATTATTTGATACACTTATTGTTATCGAAGTCAGAACAAATATCACTTCATTGATTAAACATGTCAATCGTCAAAAACGACAATGATACTTTCTCAGTGTTCTTAGTCATTTAATAAAAACACATTTTATCAACCCCAAAATGTAGACGTTATACACTGTATGTGAGACACTGTTAACAAACTTAATTTGTTTATTTATGCAGAAATACAAGTATATATTTTATGTATTGTATATATGTATGTTACGTGAATATACAATCATACAGATAAATGAAGAAGAGGATCTAAAGACGAAGGGGATGAAGAAGATTCAGTGAAACTACTCCAAAGATCAACATGATCATCATTACTCCAGTGAAGATCCCAACGCTGCATCATGGTATCACCATCTTCCTCTTCTTCATCAAAACTCGCACGATCACACTTATGATGACCGTTGTTCAACTGCCACGCCACTAGCCGGTCAAGACTAGCCCAATTACTGCAAACCGGTCTGCCGTTTTTCTTCTCTTGAACCAGAGAGGAATCGAGCTGGTTTGGAATCTTTAAACTTTGGTAGACCAGGTCCTCGGATTTGGGTGTCTCAAGACTTGGAAGTTGCATGAATAAAATATCGTCTTGATTATGTTGACGTTGGATCGTGGTTTGGAGCTCGGGCATGCAGATGTTGGGACAGGAACGGTCCATGTATAGAAGAACGTGGTCCAAGACGTTGCCATTGTGAGTGTTGTGGGAGGTGGTGGACTTTCTCTTTTCCTCCGTGTCACCAGGTGAAGAAGATAGAGTGATTTTAGGAGAGTCGTCGATCTTTTGATAGTTCTTCTTCCTGAACACTCGACATACCACCCAACCTTCTTCGTTGTAGCTCATTGGATCTTCACTTACAACATCTGAATATTCCTGATAATGGAAATTAAAACGCGATAAGAGATTTATGAAGACTTTGACGCCTTAATTAAATACAACCTGTTCAAGTTACTGCCTACTGGGTGCATAATAAACAGAAAACAATGAAAGATGCATGCCATGCCTACAAGTAAATTCATAAACATTTGGCACGTCTTACTTTCCAAGCGATGAAAAAGGAATATTTAAATTTTGTATTGTATAAGCTTAATCAAGAAAGTTTTTTTTTACATATCCTAACAAATCCTTATTTGGTTTATTTATGTGTTAGGAAATAGCAAGTGATTAATGATAAAATGAAAATTCGAAACAATCTTAAAAGTAAGATATTTTGAAGAAAAAAATACAAAACATTGTAAACATTGTTTTTATATATGCGGATATTTTCTTTTAAACCGCGTTGGACCCCTATTCATCTAGGCACGGGTATGAAATGAGCCAAAACTTCTTTTTCTTTTTCTATGAGCCAAAACTTTTTTTTAAACATTTATCATCCTCGTCTTAGTGAAACGAATACAATGCCTACTCTGGACTATCTGTTTGTAACAACCTACAATGAATATTGATAATAGCTATACTTACATTAGTTGTTGGAGTCTCGTCGAGGCGATACTCATGCATGATCCAATCAGATTTCTGACCATGGGGAGCTCTTCCTTTGTAGAACACGAGCGTCTTTCTCAATCCAATCCTCCTGACACAACTGTAGATGATCTTGTCACGTCCAGTCGCCTTCCAGAATCCGGAAACTGTTGCCCGGTTTGTCCTGGTCCCCGTTGGATATTTTTTGTCCTTGTGACTGAAGAAGTACCAGTCGGTCTGCGGCGCTGAACCGATTCTACATTCTTCTGCATTTGCTTACCAAAGTGGTTCAATAATTGAACCTCATAGAAAAGAAAATTTTATTTACTTTCATATTAATTCGGGTTTATTGTTAGAACCTTGAATATCCCAAGGCTCAAGCTTGTTGAGATCAACTTCACGAATGACATCAAGATCTATCTTTTGAGAGTGAACTTTCTTGCGAAGATAGTAATGGAGAAGCTCTTCTTCTGTTGGATGGAATCTGAAACCTGGTGGCACTTTTGATTGTCCATTGATCGACAGGTTTACCTTATTCTCCGCCATTGATGATGGTAACGATATCTTTTTTTTTTTGCTCTACCAGAGTAGCGAAGTTGTGTGGTTACAAGTAGATGAGAAAGCAGGCGATGAGATCATTTATAATGATGGTGGGAGTCTATGACACATAGCTCCGCAAAAGGGAGAAATTATTATTTAAATGTTATATGTAGAAAATTATCATGCATTAAAGTGTCTTTATGGAGTTAAATAATTGAGTTAACGTATGTTCAATCTTTAAATCGAAGTTGATCATGTGTACTTGTGTAGGTTCTGACGTAAGTTCATGTTTCTTTTGACGTGTTGTGTCATGCGTATGTCAGTATGTATAAAGGGGGGGGAGGGGAAATACTAACGTAGGTAAACAGTTTTAGTGGGGGAATAATCTTTTTGTTTTTTGCGACTACTTATTACGACCTTTGAATTTCATGATTTGAAAGACGAAGAGTCTTCATATCGATATTAATGCAGCGGAAATGCAATAATATTAACTCTTGGTCGGTAATTCTTCAAATATTTAAGAAGTTAGTTCTACGGTCGTTGAATTGTCATTTCCTAACGTCGTTGAATTGTCATCTCCTTATTAGAAAAAATTGTTAAAACTGATGTTTAAAGTAACTAAATTAAATATGTACATTTTAATTTATCAATAAAGTTATAACATGAATATAATTTTAAAACTAAAGGTTTATCTGTGATAAATTCTATAATTCTAAAACTTATAAAATATAAAAATTATCTTTATGAAATGGATGAAACACAAAAAATAAATGTTCTAAATCGGAAAATCACTTATAGTTCAAACAATTTTCTTAAACTCCAATTTAAAAGGTTCAAGTCGTTTTAAATCATCCAAAATCGGTTTAAAACATCCTTAAATCGGTCTAAGTTGGACTAATTCGATCGAAACTATTGTGAATTGAGTAAATTAAGTAACAAGGATAGTAGAAGTCTATAAATATGCCTTTTTGTGTATCAATTTTTAATTCATCAAATAATTTTATAATTAAATCTAAATATTTAAATATCAAATAGATAATAAATAAGCAAATAATTTGTTAATGTTTAATCCCTATATATATCCCGAATAATTGCATAGTTGCGGACTATCAATTTATTAAACATTGATTAAAATAGCATATATTTACTATCTTCTATTAACATCTATAAGAAATAAGCAAAAACATCATGATTTTAATAACAAAATGTACAATGCAAACTTGGATATCATTTATCTGATTATTCAAAGTTCATATTTCTGGAGGATAATATTTTTTAAGACAATTAGATCTTCAAAACAAAAACCAAGTTAATAAAAATAGATAGAAAATTCTTAACTTTACTAAACAAATCATAAACTGAAGAAATTGTTACACTTAAATGGTTTATATGTAACAAAATCAAATAAAACTTTGTAATAAATCAAAAGTATCTAAATAAAAATAGATGATAATCATATTTAGATGATAACAATAGGATTAATTTTCTCAATTGCAATAGTGAGACATAAATTAAGAATATAACCACAGTAACAGTGTAACAATAAATTAACAAATTTTAGACAAAAATTTCCGTATGACGAAAAAAATTGAGAATAATACAGTATAGTATATTAAAAACATATAATATACGTTTAACCAATGCAAAACCCAATTATTTTACATTTTTAATTTTATTATGGGCACAAAATTAATGTTGATTAACTAATAAATACAAATCTACACTATTATTATTATGGTAATATAATTAATGATGTGATGTATTTTTAAGGTAATATAATTAATAAAATTGTTAAACTGAGTTAAATATGAAAAAATAATTAATTTAATAATATTAACGAAATTACTAAAAATGCAATATACTTCTTTTTTATACTTATATCTATATTTTCAAACAATTTTCATTTATATTGTTATTCATGTTTCCAAACAGTACCAAAAGGTATTAACCCACTTATTAATTAATAATAGAAATAAAAAATTATATTTGTTCAATCCGTTGTCACTTGATAAATATTTTGTATATTCCAAAAAACTGCCTGGAAAAATAGCAATTGTAAAAATGTCTAACCATAAATCGTAGGTTGTTTTTAAAAAAATCAACATTATTTTAAGTTTTTAAATATTAATTTAACATAATTATAATTTATTAATTAGGATTTATGTAAAATTATAGCTTTGTAACCGCATATATTTGGAATTATGTAATATCAATTTAGAAATAATTACATTTAATTTAAAAATATCAGATAAAACTTATTCTAATATTATTTATTACTTTAAATTTCATAATATTATCTAAATTTTGAAAAAATTTGAAACATATTAACTTATTTTGTATATATTAAAAATTAATTTTGACATGTACATATGAGAAATCAACATGTAAATAATGAAAAATCATATATTATTTGGTGATATATATTTCGTAAATATTTATTAGAACATAATTATATAGATAATATTCGTAATGCGCATATCATCAACGAAAAGAATAAACAAAAAACATATCATCTATGTTATGTAACATAAATGGTCAGAATAAGTTTGATAATATTTTGGAATATTTCTTAAATAAATTTATTTGCTGGCTGATTTTAATTAATATTAATTTCTTAAAATTAATGAGTAGCATAACTTAGTAAAAAAATAAAAGAATAAAGACATAATCTTACGAGAGATTATGTTTTAATAGTATAGATATCTTGTATTTGCTATCATCAACCCTTATAAAATAGGGGTTTTTTCAAAAATGACTCAAAATTTCAAGTAAAACACAAAAATAACGTATGTTTTTTTGAAACTTTGTTTTGTCCTATTCGCCCTAGAAATTCTAGTTATTCACGAAAATACCATTACTTATTTTTCGAAAATAAGGTTTTTACCTTACCATCCTCATCTCCACCAAATATTTATAACTTTGCCATTGACATCAATACCTCAACCACCGTGAACTACCAAATTGAGAGTATTAATGCCTTAAAGTTTTGATTTTTTCTCATATTTTCTCATTTCCTATCTACACAAACCACATATCTTACACTTTCTCTCAAAATTCATCAAAAAAATTGAAGACTTTGATTACAAATTATGTAAGGTTCATAAGCTCACGATTCTTGGCGATTAACGAGTAGGTAGCTGTTATGGTGAAGTTCTGGGTAATTGGAGAAACCATGCAAGTCATCTCACGAGTTCAAGGTATGAAATCGCGAACTATATTTTATTTTTCAGATTTGTTCGACGAAGAAAACTTCTTTAAAAGTCTTCTTTTCAATGCATAGGTTAGTTTTGCAATTGAATTTTTGTGTGTTTTTAATAGAAGACTTCCCTAGAAGTCTTCTAACTTTCCTTTGTAAACAAAAAGTTTTGAAATTCTCATAGAAGACTTCTACAGAAGTCTTCTCGGATAAACAAGTTACTTTTAAATTTGACTGAAGTTGGTCAGAAATTTGATTTTTTGGAGAAGACTTCTAAGGAAGTCTTCCTGGAAAAAAATTTCTACAGAAGTCTTCTGAAAGTCTTCCCTAAGTCTTCTCAATGCTGGAAGATGTATGCGTGGGTTACTTTTGCAATTTAAAAATAATAGTAAAAAATTTAATATCAATGAGAAGATTTCTAAAGTAAAGAAGTCTTCTCGAGTTTTATTATGGGTTTTGATCAAAGCTTTGCCCGCGAGAGAAGACTTCTAGAGAAGTCATCCGACGGAAGATTTCTAAAGAAGTCTTCTCTCGAAAAATCAAATATATTCAATTGCAAAAGTAACCCAGCAGATTTTTTGCGACATTGAGAAGACTTCCGTAAGACTTAGAGAAGACTTCATTTGAAGTATTCTCCAGGTAGACTTCCATTGAAGTCTTCTACAAAAAGTCAAAATTCTAACTAACTTCGGTCAAATTCAAAAGTAACCTGTAAAGAAGTCTTCTCTGAGAATTTCTAAAAAAATTCAGTTTCAAAAGTAAGCCAATATTTACAAAGGAAGACTTCCGAAGATGTCTTCTGTAGAGTAGACTTCTTAAGAAGTTTTTCTTCGTAAATTTGCAAATTCAAAAATGACCTGAATAGAAAACTTCTTTTGAAGTCTACACAGACTAGACTTCTTTTGAAGTTTTCCGTGGATGACTTCAAAAGAAGTCTTCTACGTAAAGTTTTATTAAACTTCAAATTTATCCAAAATTAAAATATATTTTTAATATCTTTTTGCTAATTCATATTTATTAGTCAATATTGGGACTACTGAGTCGAATTTATAACTTAATTGATGATAATTATGAAGTTACAAACATTGATGTTTAATAATGTTTGTAGCTAAACGGAGAAGTCTTCTGTAAGTCTTCCTCATAGAAGACTTGTAGAAGACTTCATAAGAAGACTTCTCCGATGATTTTGTTTTATTAAGTTGATGTTATGTGTTTGTGTTGTCTTCCTCATAAGATACAATTTTTAACTTCCATGAGATTTAAAATTTCAACTTTCACTTAAAATTTAATTTTGATTTTTTTGTGAATTTGAGTAAGGTTTTTTGAGAAGTCTTCTCTCTTAGTTTTAGCAAATTTTACTAATTTTTTGTGTTGTGTTGTTGTGTTTTGTTATGTGTGGGTAGAATGATTAAAATATTTTTTAGTATGTTGCATCAGTAACTTTAATAAAGTCAAGTACTTTTGGCAAAACATGAACATATTTACCATTCTTTTGATTAGCATTTCTTAAAGTTTACAAAATAATTCACAACTAAAATATTACACATACAAATCATAAAAAGACCATAAACAAAATTATTAAACAGCTAGATATTATTCCTCAACATAGATAAGCTTGGACTCCACTTCACATCATCTCTTTGTACCACTTTGGGCAGAAGACTTTGGAAGACTTTCTGAAGACTCTGTGGGAAGTCTTCTAGCATAAAGTAAATAAGATTTACAAAGAAGTCTTCCGAGAATCATTCGGAGTCTTCCGAGAGTCTTCCAAGAATTATCCCAGAAGTCTTCCAAAATCTGTCTCAAATCTGAAAAATCCGCATATTCAAAAGCATTCAAATGACTTCAAAATAGAGAAGACTTCAAAAATAACTTTTTAGATAATAAACAAAACAGTCACATTAGGTTGGATCTATAATTTTTTAGAATCTAATATAAAAACACACACAAAATACATATCCAAAATTTATACCACTTTAGGCAAAAGACTTCAGAAGACTTCCTGAAGACTTCATGGGAAGTCTTCTAGCATAAAATGCATTAGAAAGCTTCTGAGAAGTCTTTCGAGAGTCTTCTGAGAGTCTTCTGAGAGTCTTCTGAGAAGTCTTTCAAAGTTTTTTAGATCTGGAAAAATCTGCAAATTCAAAAACATTCAAATAACTTCAAAACAGAGAAAATGTCTTACAAAATAAACAAAACAATCACACTATGTTGAATCTATAGCTTTTTTAGAATCTAACATATAAACACACACATAAATTCATATCCACAATTTAGTGATCTACCTTTGAAAGAGTGAAAGATGAAAATCATGTAATGAAAAATCTCCAAAAAGAAGATAAATTAGTGAGAAGACATAAGAAAAAGTGAGAAATAAATATAAAGTTGAGATTAGAGAGAAGTTGGGGAGTTTTAGAGTGAGAAACATTGAATTTTTGTTGCAGTCATTTGAGAGGAAGAAAGAGAATGTGTAAATTTTCTTTATATATGGAGACAAAAATTCTAATTAGGTTAAATATTTTTGACCCAGAAGACTTCTAGAAGACTTATGGAAGACTTATGTAAGACTTATGGAACACTTTGATTTAGGCGGGAAACCTAAATTATTCTAAAACTTAGGTGGGAACCCTAAATTTTATTTAAATTTAAGCGGGATGTGTCGGAAGACTTCTTTTTAAGTTTTCTGTGAGTCTTCTAGACCCTAAAATCAAATAACTATGCAAAAAAAACTTTCTAAACTTAAAAAAACTTAGAAAGTGTTTAAATAAAATTATTAGATAGTTACTAAAACATATATAGGTCAATTCAAAAAAAAATGAAGATGAGATTTAAAATCTAACCCTAAGGATACCAACAATACTATAACATATGTTACCAAACCCTAAATCAATGCCTCATGAACCAATCTACATTCACTCATCTATGTTGAAAATAATTCAATTTCAGATAAACTAAATTTACATCATTGAAAAATGTTTATTATTACATGATTTCAAATTTTAACCCATGAAAATATTTTTTATAAAAATTTTAAATTATTTTTAAGATCTAATCCATGAGAAGACTTTCTCTGGAAGGTTTATGGAAGATTTATGGAAGACTCTTGAAAGACTTATGGAAGACTTTGATTTAAGCGGGAAACATAAATTCTACTAAAATTTAGGCGGGATGTGTCTAAAGACTTCTTTTTAAGTCTTTTGTGAGTCTTCCAGACCCTAAAATCAATTAACTATGCAAAAAAATACTTTCTTAACACTTTCCAAAATGATATCTTAGAGCCAGACCAAGACAGAGATCCTTATCCCTGTATAATATGGTATATTTGGAAGGCTCGTAACGATAAGCTTTTCAGGGGAATAGACAGAGACCCTCTAGAACTAGTTCGATACGCAGAAAGTGAGTGTCAAGCATGGTTTAATGCAAATGAGAGGATACCGCCAGTCGTACAGGCCAACAATAATGATGAAGACCAAGTCTTAAGCTTGGGTAGTATTTGCATGTTAGATGGATCGTGGACAGCTTCTGATCGATTTAGTGGATGTGGATGGGTCTGGATGGATGGTGGGGAGAACATACAAATTATGGGAACTCGGAATTTCATTCGATGTGAATCAGCATTGCACTCGGAGGTAGAAGCACTGCGGTGGGCGATGGAGAACATGCTTCAACATTCGACATGCCAGAGCTTTGGAACAGACTGTAAGGAGCTGATTGCAATGATAAAGGAACCCCATGAGTGGCCAAGCTTCGCAACAGAATTGGAGAAGATAGAGACGCTGCAGATTTGTTTTCCGGACTTCAAGATTACCCACGTGCCACGTGTGCGCAACCAGTTTTCTGATTTTTTAGCCAAGACTGCTAGGACCTTCCGCAGGGAGTTATTTTTTATTGGTTGTTCTATTCCGGTCTGATTACCCAGACCACCTCAAGTTTGAGTAATAGAATGGCCGTTCGACGTCAAAAAAAAAAAACTTTAAAAAAAAAACTTAGAAAGTGTTTAAATCAAGTTATTAGATAGTTACTAAATATATATGGGTCAATTGAAAAAAAAAATGAAGGTAATATTTCAGAATCTAACCCTAAAGATACATACAATACTATATCATATGTTACCAAACCTTAAACGAGTGACTCATGAGCTAATATACATTCACTCATCTATGTTGAAAATAATTCAATTTCAGATGAACTAAATTTACATCATTGAGAAATGTTTATTATTACATGATTTCAATTTTTTAACCATCAAAATATTTTTTATAAAATTATAATATTATTTTTAAGATCTACTGAACGAGAAGACTTACAAAGAAGTCATCTTAGAGAAAACTTACGAAGAAGTCATCTTAGAAAAAACATACAAAGAAGTCTTCTCTAACGGAGGGTTATAATGGTAAAATTGAATACATGTTATTTGTTTGTTCATAAGGGGCTGTTGTAATTTCACTAGGCTTTTGGGTTACTTTTGCATTTGTTTGAATTTGTGGTACACTTTTGTATTCAAAATCAATTTTGAGTCATTTTTGGCAAATCTCCCTATAAAATAATGGGTATTAGCAAAATAACTTTTGATATTAAAATTTATTTTATCTTCCCGTGTAATTAAGTGATCAAAATTTGATAAAGTCAAAGAAAGACGAGGGATGAGAGCAGGAAACATGTTTTTTCACAAAGTGTTACACTCCACCTTCATTACTTCATAGTCATCTCTGCTCAGTCCCCAATGCATGTCTGTTTCCTGCTATTCAGCAAAAATCAGAAAAAATTAAAACACTTCAGACAATCAAGACTGATCAGTTTAAATTTAATCGATCAATGTTGAAATCACAATGGTAAGAACTGTTTGGCCTTAAACCATAATTAAACACACAATTCCGACTTGAGTGTATTGTATATGTTGTCTCTTTTTTTGTATCATTCTTTTCTATATAAATTGTTCATTATTTTTTGTTTCATTCGTTCTTCATAGTTTTTTTAGTGCAGATGTACGCTTTGTAAGCAACTCTTTTGTTTGTGGATTCAATTATGCCACTTTGCTTTGAGGTTCGTTTACGACTTTGCCTCGGCTAAAATAAATCGAGCAGGTGATCAGTCCGCTATGCTCATAGGGAGCGTGGTTTCGCAGATTAAATTGGGCCATTGTCTATGTGTTCGTTCAACGTTGACAATTAATTTTTATTCTTGAGACAGTTCTCGTTATGGCGATCTATCCCTCGTTCCTCGAGGAACTTCAGCGTAAGGGAGGCATTCCTAATTAAGACGTTTTAAAAAAAAAATTGAAAACAACTTAAAGGAAGTTGATTAAGAGGCCTTGAAGCACAACGCAAAAGTGAAAAGAACTTAGATAGTTTTATCAAACTGAAAATAGTAATAATAAACAATTCGTCGACGGACTTTTACGGCAATCTCGGGCTTCTACGACTTGGGCTTTTTTTGGTGGCATCTAAGCTTCTCTGTGGAACTCGTAACTGTTTGGGCTCATGCATGACCTGTTGCGACCATGGCGTGCTCTGGCATTCGTGGTTTGGTAGTCGGGTTCCCTTGCCTCGTGGTTTGTAGTGTGGGCTCCACGGTATTCATTGTAGAAGAGCTTCTGGAGTATCACATAGTTTTTGGTGGATTTTCTGACTGCGGAGTAATATTCACAGAACTGATTTCTCTCTTCGGTGTCGCCGGCTTGTTCCCGATTGGTCTGATCATCTTAGTTCTCTATTTTTCGTCTGTAGCTTGTGTTGTAACGCTCTTCGTGACCCACATATCTGACCTTTCGCTTGTCGTATCCAAATTGTCTTTCCGCTTTTGTTACCTCGGTTTTGGCAAAGATTTCCGTTCTCTGCAGCGCCTCTTCCACGGTTCGTGATTTATCGAACATGAGCTCGTCTAGGATGTTTTAGTCGCTCGATAGGGCTTTCTGAAGGGTAGTCAGGATGATTTTGTCGGACATATGATGTATTGTCGTGAACTATCTTATTCTCTCGGCTACGTATCCTATATGGAGTTTGGTTTTGAATCTCAATTGAAGTTGAGTTTTGCGAGGAGGTTGGAAACCGCGTCTCAGGGATTGTCTGCTGTTTCTTGGAATTTCTTGTTTCTCGTGTTGTCATACGAAAATGGTTGCCAAGTGGTCAAAATTATGAATCGCTTTTAGCTGGGTGCAGACAAACCAGCCGAAGGCACCCCCTCGAGGTGTTTTGCCAACAGTTGGCAGTAGAATGCGTTATGCTCCTTGGGATGGAATTGTGTTCGCTCAAGTGTGTGGATGAAAGCGGAAAGTTAGAGCTTCAGGTCGGTTTTCCCATCGTAAGTTGGGATTTCTGCTCGTGGGTTGTGGATGAGGTATTTTTGAATTTCTTTGGAGAGTGTGATGTTCCTCGTTCCCCTGAGGATGCCAGGGTTTCTAACCAGAGGGTGGAGGATATCGACCTTGTATATTACATAGCGTTCGACTTGCTGGACTTAGATGAAGGGCTCTTTGGGCGGTCTGGATACCCTGACTCGTTGGTTTGAGATAGTTTGTCGGGAAGGTTTTCTCTGGCGAATAGTAAATGTAGAATTGAAGTGACGCTTTGTTGCTCTCGTACGGGGGATGCGGTTTCCTCGCGTGGAATATTTCCCTTGTTTTCATGTGATATCGCGAGGGCGTGGTTGGTTGGTTTGCTATCGCTCTTTGTCTCAAAGTCGTTGTCTGGATCGTCTAGTTTTCCTCCGCCTGGTTTGTGACCGGGGGTTACGGGGTGTTCTGTGGCAGCGACCGCAACACTGTTTCCCAAATGGTCCTTAGAGTTTTTGCGTTTTGCCATCTTAATTTCTGGATTTGGATATGTAGTTTCCATCTTTTCTAAATGTTTCTTTGAGTTGAGAGATTCTTGATTTTTTCTCACAAACGGCGCTAAGTGTTGAAGTGTGAGTTTGGGTATATAATTAAGAGGTGATTAAGTTATTAAAGGACAAAATTAGGAAATCTCATTTCCATTAGAAGAATATTAAAGTACAAGAGGAGATTACAAACGTGAGGCGAGGTCGATATTTGAATCGAGCTCGCTCTTAGAAAATATTGAGATAGCTAAGTAAATTCTATATGAGTTCGCTCAGGAAAAAAAGTCTGTCATGTGATCGATTAGGAAATGTCTTCTTTTATAGGTGAAAGTGCGTTCCGAATCCGATAGCTTGTCGTCTTTTGCGATGAAGTCATATATTTGGTTCTTGTCAGAGTGATGTCACATATTCTCTTCGGCGCGGATTCAATTCGCCTCGTCCCTAGGCATTTAATACAAATCACTTACGCCTTTGATAAGTTGGCATGTCTGCTAGCGGTATGGGTTGCGTGCTCGTCAAGTCAATTTCATCGCACATGCCTTTTTAACGAGCTGGACCGATCTTGGTTCTTGGACGCAGGATTTTCCTAAAATCAGACCGGACATTGATAGGGGTGCGTAGTCCACCACCTCCAATCATCCTTATAATTTAAAAAAAAAAAATTTACTCCATTTCGTTCCGTGGTACATATTTGAACACCAATAATGCATTTAGACATTGAAATAGCTAAAATGAAAAAAAAAAAAAAAAGAACGAAAAGAGAGATAGGGAAGTGGGAGTGACAGGTTGGAATATCCTCTCCCAAGTAAAAAGGCGATGGTTGGATTATATATCATCCATGTATTTGAATTAGCAACAACTATGTACGCAAATATAAGTATGTATATGTTCAACACTAATTAGCAAAAGAAAATGCGTAATCAAGAAATAAAATGATAAAGGCTGGGGATTTTATGTTAAAGTTGTTACCCTACAAGCACTGTTCTTATGATTTGTCTGTTGATGGGATCTTTGTGTTTCAACATTAATAATGATGTTTCATTTCTCTAAATTCTATGCTTAATCATGCTTTTGGGTAGAAAAATTGATGGATTAACTAATATCACATAATGATTAAACACAATTGACTTCTCGATCCTTCACTTTTTCATTTCTATTTTCTAATTTTAGTTGAGTTGAATGTGAAGTTTCACCTCGTAATTTATTCCCATACTAATATTGACCGGTTATTTGGTCATTCGTTTTAGTTAATTTTTTCTTTTTGATGTAAACTTTTTAGTTAAATCACTTTTCATGTTCTTATGTATGTCATTAGTTCAAATCCCAATCACATCTCTTATATATTAAAGGAATCTCTTATATATTAAAGAAGAAACATTGTAATAAATGCGTTTATATTAAACTGGATACGTGTTACGTGTAGAAGTATTGTAATTAATGCGTTCACACTAAAAGGACACATGTCAGATGTAGAGAGCTTCTCATTCAAACTCTACATAAATATGTTCACACTATGTACTTACGTTTTTTTAATATAAAACTCACATGCATAATTTTTTGTACGTTATTTTTACTGTTTACGAATAGAACTGGACAATTATTCATAAATTTTGATTCGATTCAAACCGAAAAATCTGGATATTCGCTACTTTACGAAGCAAATCAAATACTAAAATGCAATATTCATTAAAAAAAAAAAGCAAATCACAGATATCAATATATAGGAACGGATATCTAATTCGATATGTTATATGCATATATATATATATACATATATTTAAAGAATTATATATAAGTTATATATCATAGTTTATATTAATTTTACAATATTTTGTTTTTAAATAATTTCATTTTAAGAATTTTATTTTTCATGTATTATTTTGAAAAATGTCATTTAATATTAATTAACAGTATCTTTATATATTTATCAATCACATTTGTATACTTTTACATACACATACATGTGCACATTGACGTGTGCACTTTATAACTAAATATTTACTACAACTGAAATATCTAATTTTTTGGAAGTTAAAATATTTTTTTTCTTAATGCTTCTTTCACTATCAACTAAATTATAGTAAAATGATTTTTCTTAATAAATTTCTTTTCTTTTTTTAACTATTATCCGTTTAAAAATTATTATATGAAATCATTGGTTCGATATCACGATTATCTAAGATTCAGAACATGTAAAACAAATAATAGTTATTTTTGATCATCACAGAAAAAAAAAACCAAAAACATCAAACATATTAACCGAACAAACCAAAAATATTGATTTAAAATGATAGTTATATTTTAGGAGATTAAAAACCAAAAACAAAAACAAAACCTAAAACCGAACCAATATCTTGATTAAATAGATTAATGTCTCCTTATTAAAAAATAACGAAACTAACAATCACATTTTGCGCAAGGCGCGGGTTATTACCTAGTATATATTAAAAAAGAAGCATTATCACTTAATGATTTCACACTATATTGGACACATGCCGTTTCACATTAATTTCAATTTGAGTATGCTGACATGTCGACCTCACAATCATTTAACAATTAATGCGTTCACATACTATATTTCTTAATTATATCGCAGACAATTTAATGTGTTCACACTAATTTTTTAATCAAAATGGGTATCCAAACTCAAATCTGAACCGAAACCCACAATGATTTGAACCAAATCCAAACTAAAATTTGTAAATATCCTAATACGATTTAAATTTCTAACCCTAAAATTTGAAATCCGAATAGATTAACTGATTCCGGATGGATATATGAATGCTCATTCCAAGAAAAAACTATACAACAAATCCATTAGTACAACATACAATAAACAATCTAATAAACTATTTTACTCCGCGTATACCGCGGATTACTACCTAGTGAGTTGTATAGAACACAGATAATTCACATGGTCACTACATCACAATAAGGAGAGAAAATTAAATATTCAAGATAATACTAAAGGTTTACTTTAATAGTTTTTTTGTGGCGATAAACAGCTATTTTATTACTGAATCTTGAGATGATATAGGTAAATAAACCGGAATAAAACAACCAATAAAGTAAAGAGATCTATCAAGATTTACCTTAATAGTTACAATGGATAAAAAACGAAGTTATATATTGTTGGTTTTAGTTCTCTGGTTACCATGTTTGGTTCAAGTGGTCGTATTGGTCTGAGGGTGGAAGAGAATAAGTGTGCCTGCCCGTCAAACAAAAAAGTTCACAAATGCCAAAATGATTTTAATCATGTACGATCACTTTGGTGTTTGCATATCTTATATATCAAGAATAATCGGCTCTTCCACGTTCACAAGTATTATTTTTAATCATCAATCGCACCAATCAAGTTAATTGATACATTTGAATGCGATGATCTTATGGTTATAGTTGCATCTGGTGTGAGTGGTGAGGCAAAAAGTAAGTTGTAAACTATTCCATTAAATAAAAGGTTTTATGATGAATAACTTAATTAATTAAACATAGGCAATAGTTTTTTTTTTCGGAAAAAGAAACATTGGCAATAGTTAATAAGTGAACTGCAAGTCTGCAATGGTTGGTTTGGTGAAGCAGAGTGAAGTTTGCATGTCAAGCAATCGACAAGAGTGTTGTCGTGTAAACCCATGCTCACACTGACGTAATTATCCACTTTCTGATTTATTTGATATACGTAGTTATTCGAATGGTTTCAAAAACATAGCGTGCACACTACAAGCCACAAGTAACAGTTGCATTTTTTACACAGATCAGTTAATTGATTGTGCGTTTTCTATTTCAATAGAAGACATCCACACGTAGTTGCAACGTATGACATATGAGTAATCAATTTTTTTTGTGGTTACGTATAACATAATCGACTGAATAATAAGAACTTATATGACATCACAAGATCATTTGAGTCTTAAACAATCCCTGAGCATAAATAATTCAAGTGTTTGCTAGGTAAATAATAGAGTAATAAAACTTTGGAAATGTGTAGAATTATTTCTTGAGAAACTTAGCAATTTGGAGAAGACAACGAAGAGATTTTCCATCGCGAAGCAGCTGAAACGCATCGTTTATCTTCTCAAATGGAAGCTCATTGGTGATAAAAGGTTCCAATTTCACAACCTACAAAATAAAAAACCCAATCAATCTCCACCAAAACGCAAAACTAAGTCGAGTTAAAGAAGTTTGTGTATAGAATCTAGAGGAAAAAACTCAGACCCCTTTCATGCATTGTTGAGCAAAACTTGGTAGCTGAGATTTGGGCTTGAAACCGCCAAATACAGAACCAGTGATTTTGCGGCCGTCGAAAAGCTCCATCGGATGAAGAGGCAATGTTCTTGGTGTTGCATATATTCCTACTAGAACCGTCGATCCCCAACCCTATCATTCAATTTATTTAAACAGTTACTTGTTGCTCAAGTTACTAAATTAACTTGTTTATCAAGTAAACTTAACAACTCGTTGATCACATTAGTCAGGACTTACGGCGTGAGTGGATAAAAAGGCTTCGCGAAGAACATCGACGTTTCCTGTGCATTCAAAACTATAGTCCACGCCTCCTCTGGTCAGCTCCCGTATCCTCTATTTTTTTTTTTATATTGATGAATCATTTGTTAAAGTCAATTAATACTAAGTTGATTTAATAATTATTGATGATTTGTTGTGTTATAAAGTTGACAGTACCTCATGTACTGGCTTTGTTAAGTCTTTAGGATTTATGAAATCTGTTACTCCCATCAATTTACCTGCAATAATGGTTTGGAGTATTTTAAGCATGTTGAGAACTTCAGATTGCGAATATATGGAAATCTTATTGCAGTGGCTGTTAACCATCCGCTTCACTTAGTAAGCCGAAGTCAAATCAGATTAAAAAAATTCGAAGAGAAAGTAATACCTTTCTCAAATTTGGAAGCATTGGCATCAACACCAATGATCCTAGAAGCTCCTCTTGCTCGTGCACCTTCAGCAACCTTCAGTTCCCATTCATAAAATATGTATAGATATATTATTATGAGTTACTATATAAATTAAAACTTAACTTATAATGAGGGATGTATGGAAAAAAATACTACTCACTCCGTTTTTTTTATATTTGACGTTTTGAGGAAATTTTTTTGTTCCAAATTATTTGACGTTTTCAATTTTCTATGTAAAATTTATTACTAATTAATGCTAGATGACTAATGATATTATAGTTTCTATTTTATTATTGGTTAAATTGTGGTTAAGTATACAATTAATGATATTTTTATTTAGAAAATTAAATGTTTTTCAATCTATATGCAAATATTAAAAAAACGGAGGGAGTCATAATCTTACAGCGAGTCCAACCGAACCTAATCCAAAGACAGCCGTGGTTGTACCTTCTTTCACTTTGGCAGTGTTCCAAGCTGCTCCCACACCTTTTTTTTTTCTCGGAACGAAAACATAACTTTTAATAGGGATACACATATATACACTTCATGTGACTATTGATTTAAAAATTTGAACATGTATCACTTTCTACAGCTGTAGATTTCTACAACCATTGATTGGTATCATCAAGGTGAATTAACTGCGTTTGGTATAAGAGAAATAAATGGTGTTTCAGAAACCAAGGTCCTATCTCCTCCTTTGTTCCTTAGCGCTACTCCCAAATCTCACTATATTTGCTCCAAAAAAGGAGATAATAATAACATCCTAATCTATATTCAAAAATCCCAACCAGAAAACAAAAACTGTCGTATTGTTAAAGAATCTATGGACCCAAATTAATGATTCTGTTCTTTCAATAAATCCATAATACAAATTGCTATATAAATAGATCTAATAACTAACCCGTGGAGACACCACAGCTCAAGAGGCTCATTTGCTTGAGAGGAGCATTAGGATCGATCTTGACAACGCAAGCTGAGTCCAAGACCGTGTATTCGGTGAACGTGGAGGTGTTAAGGAAGTGATAAATGCGTTGGCTCTGGCTCGAACCGCCGTCCTTGTTTGTGGTTGTTGAGAATCTTGTCCCTCCGTCACTAACCATCAGTCTTTTCATTGGATCCACTTTATATCTCTCACATAGATTACTTACCTCTTTCTTACATACTCTGCATTCACCACATTCTCCATTGAATGTCGGAATCACATAGTCTCCTTCTTTCACATCTTTAACTCCTTCTCCGACACTTTCCACCACTCTGTTCATATCCAGAAGATGGAAAAAAGATGTTTTATTAGCGTCACATGTAGTGTTAAATAGTAGATATATCCCAATGTGAATTGGCATATACCCGACAGCTTCGTGCCCAAGAATCCTCGGAAATGCTCGTTCAGCTTCGTTCTTTTTTATACAAAGAGGGCATCAGAATTATATTGTAATGTTAATCAAGAAGCATGATTTTCTAATGATTTGAAGATAGGTATGTTTATTACCACGCCGGTCCAAGTTCCGAGATCGGTATGGCAAATGGAGGTGTAAAGGATTTTAACCCGGACTTCCATTTCCTGAGGAGGATCGACGCATATTTCTTGTATTACAAGCGGCTCTTTTGGACCCCATGCAACGGCAGCTACATACATGTATCATTATATATCAGCATGATCATGAAAATGATATAACAAACGATCACATTGTGAGCTACTTACCTCTGCAAGTGATGACCTTTCCTTGAGTCTCTGCCATGTTCTTGCTGTTCTTTTTGTTGTTGTTAGATTAAAATTGTCTTTCTAGGAGTGTAGCTCTATATATATATATATATCCAGAATTTGGGATCTATATGTCTAATTATAGTGAGGATGTTGAGTCACATGTATAGTATCCTAACTGAGTCAATAATTCCGAAGGAGTTGGGTTCGATAAGAATGATATCACCGGTCAATCTCTTTACTACCGTCATAATGATAATCTCATATCCACCCAATCTCTCCGGGTAATTAAGAACCAAGTTAGCCGATGATGATGTCTTAATTTTCTGTGTTCCAACTAACTTTCATGTATTGTGCACAACATTTAGAGAGCCATTTCTCAAAAAAAAAAAAAAAAAAAAATCATGCACAACATTTCAAACCATTTTATCTTCACATAAGATTTGTGAACTCGTTTTTCTACGTTTGCAATATCAGTGTTACATCCTAATATTGAATACCTAATTGGTACGCCTCTTAAATAATCAGCATCGCGTCGAACAAATTTTATGGTTCTTATAAATTGTGTGCTTCATACGTAACGAAACTGTATGGTGGGGAAAATAAGTGGTATACCATGGGACTGCACACTTGATATTAAATGGCTTTAAAGGCATATCATGAAACTCTCATCTGAAAACAATTTAAAAAGCTCATTTGATAAATTTCTTTTATATAATTTGCTGTCTGAAACCTAGAAATAAATGGCCGCGGTGCTTTAATCTCTATTGTTTTCAAATCATGTATCAACCATTGTACCCCCAAAGTTTAATAAGTTAATGGAAGTAGTATTCTACACAAAAAAACCAAAAAAAAATAAATAAATGAAAATAGGGGAATTAAAAATTAAAAAGAAGAGGTCTATATATGTGTGGAACAACGCATTTGTCCTGGTGATTCTGACTAACTATAAGAGTAACGAAAGTAATATAAGCTTCGGTTAATCATCATATCCAACTCATCTCTGTAATATACTCGGCCCGCCCTACGGATGAGATATTAGTTAATTTGATATTCACTAAATATTCAAGTTGAAATTTGTTTTAAGATTCAAGAATTTGGTTATCTGTAATTAGTATGCGGTGGTATAGTTGTTTTTCGATTATTCTTGCTTTGATATTATATCAAATTAACTAATTGTCCAACTCATAATTATAGATGTACAAATGTGGATTTGTGATAAAGTTTGATGACAATACTGTTTTTTTTTATTCTTATTCATAGTGGAGTGTGCATGTGTCAGAAAGAGGCATATATCAACTAATATGTTTTCGCGTATGGATTTTAAATATATATTATTTTCTATAATGCATAATTGCTCTAAAACATTTGCTTGTAGACTAAAAAACTGTTTTCTATATTTTTAAAAGAGAAAATATTTAGTCTAGAATATAATATGGACATATGTATTGACTATATATAGAAGTTGAATGTTATTTTAATATGACATATGTATAAATGTTTTTCAACCATTATTTCACTGGCACAAAACATTTATAACTGTAAATACCTTCTTTTAAAATCAAAACTAATAAAAGCGTGTACAACAAATGTATTTTGATATATATTATATGCATCAAGTTATAAAGGTTGAAAACATTGCAAAACTGTTTGGAGCAAAGTTTTTAACTTCACGATCTTCATCTTGGCGTCAGTTCAGTGCCGGTCCTGGCCACAAGCAGAAGAAGCATGGGCTTCCAGCCGACACGATAATAAGTATTTTTGCGGCTACATATTTATAAAAAGTGACTTTAGCCTAGTGGTTCTAAGAAGAATTATCAGTGCTGAAGGTGTTGGGTTCAATTACCCCTGACAGCCTTTTGTTTTATTTTGACCCCAAATATAAAATGGGACATGTGTCACTCCCATAACGCACGACTTGATGACGTGGCATCACAGGAGGGAGACGAACATATTTATATATATATATATATAGATTCACTCTGTTTCGTAATAAGTTTTACAAAAATAATGTCACTTTACGATTTCAATGCAAATTATACATATTTTCAACTGAAAATTAATTAAAAATTTCACTAATTTTATAAATAATTTTATTTATCTCAAATATTATTGATCAGAGAAATATGATTAATAACAAATTACATATTTTTCCGCCAATTTGTATAATAAATGTCAAAATGACACTTATTTAAAAATAAAAGATTATAATATTAAATCTCTAAAATAGAAAAAAAAATAGCAAAACCTTATCTTTATATTTTTTTCTGTCTTACAGATTTTTTTATAGAGTTGGATTAGAAATGGTCTAAAATGGTTGATATATATCATTAATTAAGAAAAATATATATTCAGTTTATAATTTTTACTGTGGACGATAGAAAATATTAGAGAAAACTAAACTTCCATTTTGACTTATAACTACGACCGGGTTATTATTTTTGTAATTGACCGGTTGATTTAATATTTGATTCCATGAATACATAAGAAAACATTAGGGAAATATGAACAAAATAGTGAAAATTGGATTTTCAATATTGATTTGGACCTGAGTAGGTGGTTCAGAGTCGCATCACAACTTTAAAACACGTTGTATCTGTGTATCAATAATATTTGGATGGATGCTTGAAATAAATAAAAATTGAAAAGAAAATCACAGTAGTCTCGAAAATGTACAAAACATTGAGAAACCTTTGAATCTAGACTGCATTACATTTCGCATCTTCTTGACGTCACAAATTCAGAGAAAAACCACCAAACTTTTTTTTTAATTTACTCTTCTTGGAATTTCCTAAAGTTGACTTTCAGAGAAAACCCAGTTAAGCTAACCGGTTTGGTCTCCATTAACCGCTCATGTTCAAACAAAAGAACACCACCAAAACACCACCAAACTTGTGCCATAAATCATGTTCTTTACTTTATCGAAATAGTTAAACGTAAGAAAAGTAAATTTTCCACAATAAGAATGATCCTTGATATGGTTCAAAGCTCTTTGACATTAAAAGAGTGACATCGAAAACTCTCAAGGCAAGACAAAAGGTAAAGGGAAGAAGCATCATCAGATCCCAGAGTTACATTCCCAAAACAAAGAGATGCAAACAAACATCTTTACATGTCTGTGTATGCAGTTTCGCAAGAGAGAGCGAGACACACATATATATATATATATAGAGACATATGTGGAAGAAACGTGTAACGCTAAGATCAATGCATTGGATGCCTCGGTGATCTGGGACGAACAGGTGTCTTTGAAGGACTCACCCTGATGAGAAAAGAAAACAAACCATCACCAACAACGAAACAAAAAGTCTCGAGATAAGAGATTGTGTTGTGTCGTATTCTCTAACCTTATCGGTAAAGAACCTAGAACAACTCCACTGCAGTTGAGAGCTGCTATCGCGCTTTCAGCCTGTTGTAAAGAAACAAAGATATAATAGTAGTCATGGTGTGCACTAAGCACTCATCAAGAAAGTCTGCAGAGAGAGTAGGAAGCATAAATAATGTGCTTACCATCACGAACTCTACAAAAGCAATACGAGTCGAGTGTTGATAATCGCCAAGGAGCCTCAGACGGAGAACCTGTTATTAACAAAAAAACATCTAATTAGTTATTTCCTTCCCCCTGTTAAGAGCAAACAAAAAGCAAGCTCAAGAGTTGTTCACCTCTCCACAGAAGGATTCGAAGAAAATCTTCACGTCTGATTGAGTCACCTGTAGCAACAAGCAAGCACACGTGAGAAAGAGAAAGAGAAAGGGAGACACTTTCACTTTCATGAGTAAAGCAAAATAAACAATTCGAGGGAGTCACCTTCTTGTCAATGTTAGTGCAATAGATAGTTCTTGCACACATCTCTCGCTCATCTTCAGTCTGCAACAACAACAACAACAACAACAAAATCATTTTTCTGAGTATCAAAGTCGGGTTAGTAAAAAGAAAAGCATTACCCTGGGCAAGAAAGTGGGGTTAACAGGTGCAATAGCTGTTTTAGATGGAAGGACTTTCACAGGATAGAATCCCAACATAGTCCCCGATAGATTCAGAGCAGTCATCGCACCCTCTATATATATAACAAACCAATCCCAAATAACTTAAAACCAGATCGACTACTCCAAAAAAAGAATAACAATGAAATGAAATACCTTCATCAGTGAATTCAATGAAAGCAAACCGAAGTACTGAGTTCGGGTCACCACATATGCGGCAATCAACAACCTGCTTATAACCAAACACACAGTTAACACACACAAACCCAATGATTTGAGTTTTTTTTTTTTTTTTTCTTTTTGAAAGAGAGAGACAAACCTGTCCACAGTTAACAAACAAACCAGCAAGCTGCTCTTCAGTGACCTAACAACATCCACACACACACACAAGAAAAAGATGAGAAAAGTCACGAGGGGAAATGATAGAGAAGGTTTTAATTTTTTTTCGAAGAACCTGTTGATCGAGATCAGAGACATAGACGGTTCTTCGGATGACATCATCTCGCTGAGCCATGCTTGTTCGAGCATTCATCCTCCGTTTCCCTTGACCAAAGCTCTTCTTCTACACAGAGTCAAAACGAATCCGATCGGTAGTTTCAGGAAACAAAAAGATAAAACTTTTCGAAGACCCACAACGAAACTAAACACCTAAGACGATTTGGTGTCCCTTACCCGTCGGAAACCGGCGGTGTCGTGACCGTAGGCGTTGACTTCAAGGGGGGCATTTCCGGCAGCAGGAAAGGCGTTGTTAGAGAAGAAAGCAGCGTTGGGTTGTTTAGAGAGGGAGGGAGGAACGAACTCAGCAGCCATGGGATTGAGCTTGGAGAAAAGCTCCTGGAGCTCCCTCATCTCACGCTTGTAGCTCTCCCCACCATCTGACCCCTCCGATCTCCCCGGATGGGATCCGATCTTGCTGTACAGCCCCTCCTCCTCCCCAACCTCGATCCTTGACGACTGATGGTTCTGATCATCCGAATCTTGACTTGTCGGCTGGACCACGGCTCCTGAATCTGCAGCTACTCCACTCTCAACAACCGCCATGATCCACGATTCTCTACAATACCCAGATATCTAAATCTGAATTTTTTGGGTTCACGATTTGAGGAAGACAAGGAGACGAATCAGCATAAGGTGCTCTCTCCAAGGAGGGGGAGAAAAAGGAGAAAAAGAGAGACAAGAGAGAGAGAGTTATTACCAAAGGATTGTTGTTAATAAATGTGTTTGATTGATCATAGTGATTATGTTAGGATTTGTTGTGTTACTTGTAACTTTTTTTTACTCACTTGTTTCTTTCTTTCTTTCTTTTTTGTTACCGGAGTGAAAGAGATCACTCTCATTATGTCTCCTCTTTTTCCCAGTCAAGTTTTGGACCGAAGCTAGATTGTAGGGACCTCGAACCCATTTTTTTGATTAAGCATAAATCCTTGGAATTGTGTTTTTTCCTTTTATACTTTTGACTTTAGTAAAGAGGCGGTTTAATTTGATCACCCAAAGCTATTAAAACAGAGTTTGAGGACTAGAAAAGTATAACAATAGCCTAATCGGTGATTAATAGTGCTGACGATGGAACCTGCATTCCCATCGAGCTGATCCACACCCTAAAACAAGCACGATTCGTTATATGTCATGTTCGGAACTCTACAAAGCGTTATTGACTTAGGCCTAGCTATTTAATTAAAAAGCAGAGGGTAATCGGGGATTTTTAATACTATTTAGGCCTATCTAGCTATTTAAGTGTTGTCTAAAATTTTTGCACTTGAATTAAGAAAATAATTATTTATTTTTTTGTTTTACCCCTATTTAAATATTATTTTGTTTGATTTTGTTAACTAATGAGTTACAAAATAAGGTAAAAAGTGGAAAAATATTTAATATTTGTCTTGATAATATAAAACGATATTTATAATGATACAAATTTTAAAAGTTATAAGACACTTATTATGAAACGGAAATAGTATTATGTAGCTATATATTAAATATGTTGTTAAGTTATATTATCGAAACATAGTAGGGTGATCTCCAGTTTACGTAATAGTTATTGCATTCCCAGTTTGAATCCTATGCAAAGCAGTGTCGGTCTGATATCAAATGGCCTAAAGCGCATTTGAAAAATAATGCCCTTTTGGTACATTTTCTTTTTCATTTTTAAAATTTAATTTGGTTTTTAAATAAGTTATATAAATATCAATACAAATCCTTCTTTTCTGATATTGAAAGACTGTTCATCAAATTTAAATATTCAACTGTTTTTTTATTTCAAACGGTTGTTCTATTACTCAAATTTGAGGTGGTCTCGGGAACAAGACCGGAACAGAACAACCAAAGTAAAACATGTCCCTATGAAAAGATCTTGTTATCTTAGCTAATGATAATAAACTATTTTATATAGTTTATATTCTATTTATATTATTGATTTTCATATTTGCACATTCTTTTTGAACTTTGATTTTAAAAACCAACGACTAAAACATAATTTATTACTAATGCGTGAAAATAAGCGTTTGGATAACACATGTCTATTTTTAATAGAAACTAGACACTAACCCATGCATCCGCATGAGTGGTTTTCGTTGTTATATAAAATTCAATTTTTAGATAATTTTGGATAATTTTGTTTCGTTTGGGTTCCAATTTTTTTTTGATAATTTTGGATAATTTAGCTAAAAATACAGATTCAATTTTTAGTTTTGGACAAAATATTGAGTAATTCATCTAATTCGATTCTTTTTGGGTAATTAAATAAATTTAAATAATTTAGATAAAAATATTAAATATACCTTTATGATTTAAATTTTCTTAAAAAAAATCAAATTACTTGAATAATATTTTAACAAAATATAAGTTAATATTATTTAATTTATTTTTTATTTTAAATGTATCCTTAAAAACTTGAATAATAGTTAAAGTTTTTAAAACAAATAATATTGTTAACAAAATTTTGGATTCTAAAAATTTGTTTGCAAATATTATATTTTAATATCATTTGAAACTATGTTTAATATGAGGTTGTATATGTTTACTAAATTACTATACATACATACGTTTAAATAAATAGTGGCTGCATATTATTTTACCATTAAGGTCGGCCCGTCCTACGGGAGGGATGTATATTAAATAAAAACTGGACCGGTATAGTATATATTTAATATATATTTATATCATAGAAAACTATACATATTAGTTTTTTTAAACGTTTTGGTATTAGCAGACTAATAGAACTATACAGTTATATTTATATATTATTTTACATGTATTTATTGTCTATTAGAGTGTTGATCATATGAAGAGAATCTTATGGGCTTGGTAATTGAAATATGCTATCTTATTAATTAAAACTGTTGGTCAATTTATCTGTAATTTATTTTTTGGATTTCTGCTTATACAGCATAACTAGGTGTCTTTCTGCACCATGTGCAATAAAAAATTTTAAATATTTCTTAACAGATAAATATAAATTATATATAAATTTTTTTTTATTAATATTGTAAATTTTCTTTTTCGTATCAATATTTTAATATAAATAACATAAACATTATATTTCAGAATATGCATGTATATATTTGAAATTATAATCTTAGATAGATTTTTCTATATATTTATTTTAATTAAATATATTAAATAAATTTGTAAAAGTTTCATAATTACCAAAAATAATATTTATAAAATTTGTAGATATATAAGAAAATAATGATTTTCCGATTAAATCTTATAATTTTCTAAAAAAATTGTATACATTTTTGAAAATTTTAGGAATAAAATTGTATAATATAAAAATATATAATTAAATTATATTTCGAAATTTATAAAGCCATGTTTGAATATATTTATTTTAATGATGATTTGTGAGTTATTCCCATATTCTAAAAAAAAATCCAAAAAAATAAATTGACATTAAATGTAATATATGAGTTATTACCATATTTTAAAAAAATTACCAAAAATATAAATTAACATTAAATGCAATTGTCCATGTCATATTAAGCTATAAGACATGTCATCAATTTTAGTAGCCATGTCATATTTGTTTTGTAAAATTGATTGTAGAAAGTACATGTGGCAAAATCACTTTGAAAATATAGTCTAGGGGATTTTGTGTGGCAGATAGGACCTCATATGGGTGGACGAGTATTATTGCAAAAAAAAAATACTAATATTGTTGGAAATTAGAGAAAAGGTACACTCCGAGAATGATATTAGAGTTTCGGAAGACCTTTGGTTACCAACGATACCAGCAAGACCAGATAGACCAATAGCACCGGTGGTCCACCCAATGATGTTAGCACGATACTTAATGGCAAGGAACCCCAAAAGGTGGGATTCAGAGATGCTTGTGAACTATGTCAGTTTGGAGGATATTCCATTGATTCAATCTTTGGTCATAACCCAAAGATATCATCGGGATGAGTATTGTTGGAGCTGTGCTAAGAATGGAATATACACTGTCAAGTCCGGATACTGGAAGACGGTAGACCCTCGGGTAGAGCCAAGTATTACTAAACTCCAAGCCTTTTTCTGGAAGGTACAGCTCTGTCAAAGCTAAAACACTTTATTTGACAAACAATATTTGGGCAATTAGCAGTGACAAGCAACCTAACACATCGTCATATGCGATGCGACAACCACTGCCCCAGACGTGGAGCAGAGGACGAAACTATAAACCATGCCATCTTTGAATGTCCCGCAGCTCTACAGACATGGACACATGCAGCAACTCCAACTCCACCAGAGAAGTTCCTCAGTGCAAGCCACTATACAAACATAGATTTTCTGTTTTGGCGGAAGAAAGATATTGAAGACCCTGAGTTGGATAAAGATCCATACTCTTAGATTATGTGGTATATTTGGAAAGCGTGAAATGATAAATTGTTCAAAAGAATAGACAGAGATCCATAGAAACTGTCAGACATTCTGAGTCAGAATGTCATGATTGGTTTGAAGTAAATCGCAAACAGAGAGAACCAGAGGTTGTACAAAATCATGAACAAGTAGTAAATTCTGAAAGATGGATGAACATGGGTAACTTCTTGGGGAATAACTCAGTATTTGGGAGCACAAAACCAGCAGCGAAAAATCTCACCCTTTCACTAGGAGCTGGAGGGCCTCTCATGAGGGATGGAATGATGCTCCAGCTATCGACGTGTCAGACTTTTGGCACCGACTGCAAGGATTTAGTTTTCATGATTCAAGATCCAGGAGCATGACCTAATTTTTCCACGGAGTTAAAGGAGCTGATGAAACTGAAGAGTAGATTCACTAATTTCTCGATTGTCTTTATTCCTCATTCTAAAAATGTATCTTCTGATTCATTAGCTAAGATAGCAAAATCCTTTCATAAGGACATATACTACATTGGTTGTTCTGTTCCGATCTGGATTTTCAGACCACCTCAATCTCGAGTAATAGAGCAGTCGTTTGATGATAAAAAAAATCTTTCATTAAAAAAATTAAGTGAAAAAACGTGTCAATTTTCAGATGATAGATTTAATTTACGCCAAAAAAAGTTATGAAAACTTGAAGGAAAATAAAAATAAAGTAAAGATACCTTAACAGACAACATGCCAGGTACAGATTAACGAGAAAAGAAAAAAAAAGAACACGTCAATTACAGAAATTGTGATTTCTCCACGATTCTCTTCTGATTGTATAAATGGCAATCCCCCTATACATTAAAAGAGAAGTCATTTTAGTGATTTCTGCTTAGGTGGCACTCATATAGAGCTTCTAAGGAAAATCCTTATAATTCTATTGGCTGATTTTTTTGGAATTTTTCTTTTTCATTTATTTTTTTCACTCCCCTCCGCGTTTACTCAAACGCCGTCGTATAGCCCAAATATATTGTCGATAGATGTTAAGCCCATATAATTAGATAACTTGCGCAAGATTGTAAGCTAATTTGCATATTAATAACTTTCCTTATTAATCGAATCAATTGCTTGTTCCGGTTGTTTTCGTATTTATTACATTACTTGCGCAAGTTAAAATCATATCATATGCAAATCAATTTATGACAATACACAATTAATATATTTCTTTAAACGATTTCAATTTTTATTAGGGGTCATTAATATGATAAATAAATCGGCTTAATATATATATGAGAAACCTGAATGCTTAAAATACAAACATTCAGGTCTAACAAGAACAATGGCAATGGTGCGAGCCAAAAAAATATTGTTTCTTATGTGAGAGAATTAAAACCCCGTAAAGATACGTCGCGTATTGAAGTTAGGATTGTTCGCTTGTGGAGAAACTATAACAAAGAATCAGGAAACACCATTGAAATGGTGGTTGTTGATAAAGAAGTAAGTATACATCACACAACATGGATTTTCTTGGAAGCATCGTTTATATACTTATTCTGCATTTATAAAACTCTTATAATTTTTGTGACCAGGGGACAAGAATTCATGCTTCAGTTGATGAACAACTCATCAAAAATTTCGATGACAAGCTACGCGAGGGAGATGCGATTGTCCTCCAGTTGTTCAAAGTGTACGATGCAACTGGTGAATACCGCACAACGCCACATCCTTACAAAATTGGCTTCTTTCAAACAACTTTTGTTGGAAACTGATGATTTTCCAAGTGCAGTTCTCGAAAAGTATTTCGCGGACTTCTCTGATATTCTTGGTGGAAATCTGGATCATAGTTGTTTGGTTGGTGAGTTAGTTTCTTACGCAGTTAAAGAGTCTTTCACTTTGTAGTTACTTGTTTCTGATTTGACGCTTATTTTTGTTACGTAGATGTGGTTGGCCAAATAGTTAACGTTGGGTCTCTGGAAAACAAAATAATAAAAGGAAAAGACAACATGAGGCTCTTGGTTGAGTTGCGTGACCCAAAGTAAGACTCGGTTTTTAATCTTAGTTATACTTTGCTAGCTAAACCTTTATTAATTGTATTTAACTTAAGTTTATATTATACAGTAATGTGAAGATGATGTGTACTCTGTGGGGTTGTTATGCTAAACAAGTATACGATTACAGTAGGAGTAACATGCCGACCATGATTATTTGTGTTATCAGATTCTGTTATGTGAAAGAGTGGAAATGTATATTCGAATTGTTTCAATTTGTGTAAAATGATTGCGAGCATAACATATTAATAAGATCAATATACTTTGTAGGTGCTTATTCCATATCTAGCGGGTATAATTCAACCCATATTCTGCTCAACCCAACACTTGATTTTATTGAGGAGTTCAAAGCAAGGTACGTGTTCTGCATCTTACGTTCCAGACCTATGGAGGAGTTCAATACATATAGATGTTTATTTTAATTTTTGAACGTCATTTTCACTGAAATGTTTTTAAATTATGTGTGATTATTTGATTGCAAATAAGTTAGCATATTAAATTGCAAATAAGCTAAAATATTTCAAAGCAGTCAAACAACCTAGAAAATTAATAATCGAATCAGCTACCTTTTTTTATTAGACCGGATATTAGTTCCACCAATAATCGTGGTCAACTTACCAACATGGTGCATATATGTCAAATGTAAAAATCTACATTTAAGTAACCCAACCTGTAAGGGATTTAGATTTTTTTTTGTGAATCTCGTGGACTGATCTATCGCAGATTGGGGTTCATAGATGAAGTTTCAAGAAATTGTTATAATTTGATTGGTCGATTGTTTTTAATTTTTATTTATTTAATTAAGATCTAAAAATTTAAGATAAGTCTAAAATCATTTAACATCACTTGCCATATAATCTAACGAATATTACAAATAACAATTTATGGAAACAAATTCTCGAAATTATAGAAAGATTAATAATGTTTTATTTATTACTTTTAATATTTATAAACTATAAAATACAATGAACGAAATTTTATATAAGATAATTATAATAGTTTTATACTCTACTTGATGAATTGTGTTCGAATATAATTATATAATAACTATTTTAAATATTACAAAATCAAAAAATGTTTATTAATATTATTTTTAAATTATTTATCGTAGTTTAAAGAATAAATTTATCATAATTTTAAAATAATTTATAAAATGCTTACAAAATGCAAGGAAAAGTTGCACTTTCAAGAGTTAAGTCGAGATTGGATTAAAAATCCAGATAATTGGTAAAGAAGGGAAGCCGCAGACAAAAACATTGAATGTTGTCTACAAACAAGTTTTTCAGAATATTCCATAGTCGCGGTACGTAATTTTAATCTATTTTTTTTTCAAATACAAATTTTAAAATATATAAATTGTTACAATTATTTATTTTTTGTATTTTCTAGATGGGTTGTGATGAGTTAGGAGACCGATGACGGTATGTCAATTTAATATTATTTCATGTTCAATAAAATTTAGAAATTTATAAATCTATCAAATAATGTTAACCCGTCAAATTGCTTACAAAATTTATTTAATTTTTTGCAGGTTTCTAATTGAATTTGATTTCTTTATCGAGAAATGTACTTTATAATTTATATTATTTATGGATAATATTTTGATTTTTATTATATTTTCTTTTAATATGTCTACATAAATGTTTGTTTATTATTTATGGAAAAATAATATTATTCACCTAAAATAAAGAATTACGACACATATACAATACATTTCTAATTAATGATAATATAAAATTTGTTACTTCTAAAACTATACACTATTTATTTCATTTTTTGAATGAAAGTATCTTCGTAAACACACAAAATATTTTGTGACGTTGCAATTATACATACACACAATATCTGCCTCTTCATACTGATGTTAATGTGTTCTCTCGTGAGGTGCGGACCGAGAGGGAACACAGGATGCAGGCCGATCATGTTTTTATGTCCGCACATGGTGCGGATCGGTCACCTAGTTTTTATTAAATTAACATTTATCTTTCGTTAAAATTTACTGAAAACATGTGAATTTTCTAGACGATGAACTAAAATTACACAAAAAAGAAAATCTTAGAGGAAAAGGCAAAAAATATATATAATATACCTTACCTTCTTAGACAAATAATCTCTGTTGCTTCACAAATATAAACTCGTTAAAGAAACAAAACAGGAAAAGGAATATAATCCCCAAACGGTTTATAATTCCATCCAAGACTAGTTAAAAATCCAAGATAAATACTGAAATACACACAAATATTTTTTAAAAATTAAAAAGAAAATAAACAACATACAGTATATAAAGAAAATAATATATAATATAAATAAAGAGAGGGGAATGAAAGAATGGCGCTAGGGATTGGGCGTTGTTTACTGGAGAAGAGGAAAGGGCATAAAAGGGATCGTGAATCTGACCACAAGTCTTCTTCTCCCTATCTTTGCCGGTTTCTCTCCAACGCGGTCTGGTCTTTTTGTCTCCTTCCTTCGATCTAGGGTTCCCGTACACATCTCCTTATATATATTTTTCTGTCAAATCTTTTAACAGAGGAAAAAGTGTTTCTCTGGATTTGTGTTTCCTTCAATTTCTCGAATCTTCTCCTATTCTTCTTCTTCTTCCGATTCCACCGTACGTTGACACAATCATTGATCCCTCAGTCCCGTGTTTAGCTATTGAATCGTGATCTTTAATCTATTGTATTGTATTGTGTAGTGTGATTCGATTAAGATGACAAACTCTGACTCCGAATCAATGGGTTGTGACTTTCCGTGCACTCTCGAGGAAGAGAGACGTATCGTGACGGGGCTGATGAGCGAAGCGGAGGATCAATTGAAAGAGGGCAACTTGTACTTCGTCATCTCAAACAGGTAACGGATGAATGATTCTCATCTCTCATCAGATTGATGTTTCATTCTTGTGTATAAGCTTTGTTGGAAACTAGACAATGTGTTTGGTTTCACAAGTTTTTGGATTTGTGTTTTGAGGTTTAATCGGTTATTCCAGGTGGTATACAAGCTGGAAGAGATGCGTTAGTCAAGAGATATCTAGTGGAGAGGCTTCAGAAGTTACTAGGCCCGGGCCAATTGACAATCATGATATTATTGACAGCGAAAGTGACGCTAGTGATCCGCAGCTTCTTAAGAATCTGGAGGAAGCTGTTGACTACGTTCTAGTTCCTGAACAAGTTTGGAAAAAGCTCGTCGAATGGTGACTGATTGTTTCCTCTGTCCCTACATAATAAGAAACGTCCCGGTTTTGTCATACTTTGTATATCTTTTTCAGGTATAAAGGAGGTCCTCCAATAGAGAGGAAGCTGATCTCTCAGGGTTTTCATAGTAAGAGCTATAGCGTTGAGGTTTACCCACTCTGCCTTAAGTTGACAGACAGTAGAGACGGAAGCAGTTCCATCATAAGGTTGAGCAAGCAGGTATGTGCTGTCAAGTGTTTTGTTTGTTAAAGTTCTTTTGTTCCCTTCTGATTTGGATTCTGTTGATGTCACAGGCTTCTGTAGGTCAACTCTTTGAGACGGTTTGTGCTGCCAGAGGGGTATCAAAAGAAAAGGTGTCTGCTCGAAACATTTTTCTCTTCTCCTATAGGATGATACGATATATTCAACTGTTTGATGATGTGTATAAGCAGGCTCGCATCTGGGATTACTTCCAGAAGAGTAAAAGCGTACTCTTGGATCCTTTATCTGAAAAAACCTTGGAGGAATCTTGCCTTCAAATAGATCAGGATGTAAGTGTCTTGGCTCATGGCAGGTTTTGATGGTGAAGATTGTTTCTTTGTTTGGCACTGATGTATGTATTCCATGCAGATTCTTCTTGAAGTTGATGGGTCTGCGTCATCTCAACATGACATGAGCTCGGCGGGAAATGAGTTAGCTCTCGTACCTGTAGAGCCTACGGCAAATACTATGCTTAGCCAGGGGACCGTATCTAATGGTCATTCCAACGGTTCCATGTTTAGCCTCTGGAAAAACCCTTTCAAAGATGACGGTGGTTCCTCTAGTGGTTTTGGGAAAAGAGACAAGAGAGGCTTAGCAGGATTGCAGAATTTGGGAAACACGTGTTTCATGAATAGCACTCTTCAGTGTTTGGCCCATACGCCTCCTATTGTTGATTACTTCTTGAAAGATTACAGCGGTGACATAAATGAAGATAATCCTTTGGGAATGAGAGTAAGCTAACTTGAATTGGTCTCTCTGTTTATATTCTTTCCAATGTGAAAAGTTGTTCAAAACGAATCTGTATATGTAATGCGCAGGGTGAGCTTGCGGTTGAGTTTGGTGAACTTTTGAGGAAACTGTGGTCATCCGGACAAAATACAGTTGCGCCGCGCTCCTTTAAGACAAAGCTGGGTAGATTTGCACCGCAGTTCAGTGGTTATAATCAGCATGATTCTCAAGTAAGTTAGACAAATAAGAGAGAGTATGTTGAGAAACAAATGTCTTAAACTCTTTTGTTTACAGGAAATGCTATCTTTCCTGTTGGATGGGCTTCATGAAGATTTGAACAAGGTTAAACAAAAGCCTTACATTGAATCCAAAGATTCAGATGGTCGTCCAGATGATGAAGTGGCCGAAGAAATGTGGAAATATCACAAGGCTCGTAATGATTCCGTCATTGTTGATGTCTGCCAAGTAAGCAATCCTTCCTTGCCTCTTTTTTGTAACCTCTTTCGCTTCTAAATGTGTCTGCCCCTTCTCTGTCTGCTCTTTACTTATATGCTTGTATGTGTTTTTACTTACAGGGACAATACAAGTCAACGCTGGTCTGTCCAGATTGTGGAAAAATCTCAATCACCTTTGATCCCTTCATGTACTTAACTTTGCCGCTGCCAACAAGTCGCACTCGATCAATGACCGTTGCAGTGTTTTACGGCGACAGTAACCGTCTTTTGACGCCATACACAGTAACAGTTCCCAGAGATGGTTCTTTGAGAGATCTAAGCAGTGCACTAGGAGCTGCTTGCGGCTTGAAAGATGATGAAAGCCTTTTATTCGCAGATGTAATGATTTTTCACGCCCCCTTTTCGTTGTGCTTAACATGTAAGAAAAAAAAAAAGACATCTAAAACGTTGTATTTTCTCTCTCTCAGGTGTTTTCTCACAAGGTGTTTAAATATCTTGACAATCCCCTGGAGTCTCTGAATGAGATCAAAGACAACGATCGTATTGTGGCATATCGGTTCAACCAGATGCACAGAGGACCAGGCAAAGCCAAACTTGAAATTCTTCATTGGGAGCAGAAAAAGTAATCTTGCTTTCTTAATGATGTTTTTATTTGGAAAGTATACAAAGTTAAATATGATCCTTAAAATGAAACGGAGGGTGTATTTACCATATCATTCTCTTCCGGTCTAATGGATTGTATCTTTCAAATTTTACAGGTTTGGTATTGGCAGAGACACAAAGTATTTTGGAATCCCCCTTGTTACTTATGTCAACACAGAACCACTTAGTAAAAGTGATATTGATGCAATTATATCTGGATTGCTGTCACCTCTACACCGGACTCATTCATCATCATCTACTGTTCATGTTGGAGAGGAAAACGGTCACATTCCAGATGTTGCTGGTGAAACATCTGGAATCTCATCGCCTAAAGACACTGAAATAGAGGAGGATAACGCAGCTGGTGATGGAGAGTTATCTTTCAACGTCTTCTTTACAGAAACCTATTCCAGCAGTCTGAAGCCACTTGAGCCCGGTTTTGTTGCGAATCCTTGTAGTGCTACAAAGGTTGTAGTCAAGTGGAGCGAGAAAGAGCATGAAAAATATGATTCGAGCTCCTTGGATGTTGATCTACCTGAGATTTATAAATCTAGTCTCTTTGTGAAGAAGCCAAAGAAAGAGGTTTCTTTGTTTTCGTGCTTGGAAGCCTTTATAGCAGAAGAGCCTCTCGGACCAGAGGACATGTGGTACTGTCCGGGTTGCAAAGCGCACAGACAAGCAAAGAAGAAGCTCGACTTGTGGAAGCTGCCAGAAATTCTTGTGGTCCACCTCAAGCGGTTCACGTACAGCAGATTCTTGAAGAATAAGATTGATACGCTCGTGAATTTCCCGATTCATGATCTAGATTTAAGCAAGTACGTGATGAATAAAGATGGTCAGTCGTGTCTTTACGAACTGTACGCGGTTAGCAATCATTACGGTGGTATGGGAGGTGGTCACTACACTGCTTACGCTAAGGTTTTGTGCCATCTTTTTTTTTATATTTTTTTTTTCATTTCCTATGAGTATATAATAATATGACAAATGCGTGGTGCTGTTCCTTTCTGCAGCTGATGGATGAGAACAAGTGGTACGACTTTGATGACAGCCGTGTTTCAGCTGTCGATGAATCCGAGATCAAGACTTCGGCTGCATATGTTTTGTTCTATCGAAGAGTGAAAAGTGAATCAACGTCATCATATATGGATGAAGATTAGTCGAAGAAAAGCTTTTCATTCTTCAGTATTCATGACAACGGTTGCTGCTTTTCTCAAGATTCATTTATTAAAAAAGAGTTTAGATTCTTAAGATCGATTAGAAAATTTTTGGGCAAACAGATTATACAAGTATCTAATGCGGGGGAGAATTGGCATATTGTTGTTCTTACCTTTTTTTAACTAATTACTACAAGTTAATTGTTTCAGCCAGATGATTTGGTCTGAATAGTTTATGTTTTACTGAGGAAGGACAAGCAACTCTTCCGTCTTGGCTATACAAGAACCAAAAGAGAATGCTTTTTAACTATTGTGATTTTTTTTTTTTTTTTTTTGTCATCAACTATTGTGATTCTATTGGACCGAATGTGATCATCACGAACGTTAGCATAATAAGAGTATTATTGATCGGGAATATAAAATGTGAATTACATAAGGTGACAAAATGAATTTCTAACATAAATATAATAATAGATAAAAGAAAAAAGAAAAAAAATAGCCGTGAAAATAAAGCTCCAATGGTATGAGTTTCGAAGAATGCAAAAACAGATTTTGCACTCTTTAATTAAATAAACTCTTTTATAAGTTAAAACTCTGTTTTCGTGTAATCAAAGTAAGTGTCGGGCCAATAACATGATCACCGCCACTGACAATACTGCCTCTTTCCCTTTTCTTTTCCCCTGCAACAAACAAACGGTAACACATTAAAGCACTTTATCACTAGATTTTCATCAAACACGCAAAGGTAAAAGAAAGTAACGTCTCTAGCATTGGTATCATCACATATGTTATCTGAATATTAACAAGTTCAGTATCATCACGTCTGTCCATTTTCAAAAAAAAGAACTACGAAAATGGAATAATTATGAGCGCATTACAAAGTTGTAACGTAAGGTTGAAAAGGTTCGAATCTTCCACTTTACTCAACCAAAACTAAAAAAATATGACGAAAATGAAAATGCGAAGAATCTTACTGGAGCTGACGAAATTGCCAAATAACCGGTCGATGCACTATCTGGAGCCACCGGCGTCATCGGTAAAACTGGTGTTTTTCCTCCTCCACTGCTACTACTATTACCACCTTTTACGACATCGTTTAGAGTGAACCCAAGCGAGTAAGCCTGAGTCCCGTCAGGTTTAAACAGACCGTAGTTCCTCTCCGAGGTCGGACCAGGTTTCATGTTCTCGTTGAACAAGGCAAACACGTAGATGATAAGATCGTTGTTCGGTCGTAGGGGCGTTTTGGTCTTTTCATTCTTCATAAGCTTTATCAAGTTTCCGTTATACCTCTTCGCATTCTCCGGCGTGGCTCCGAACTCGTCGTCGTCTCCTTTCGACGGCCACCCCGTCTCCGATATCTGCACTTTAAGGGTTTTATATCCCGCCGCCGCTAAAGCAGAGTAGACGGCGTCGATCTGCGCGAACAGCATGTTGTCGTAGTGGAACCCCGTGGTCGGATCCACGACACCTTGGTTCTGCTGGAAGAGGACGAAGTCGAGAGGGATCTCTTTAGGGCTTCCTTTGTAAGCGAAGAAAGGGTAGGCGTTGATCAAGAACGGAGAGTCTGTCTTCCGGTGAAACTCGAGGATCGGTTTGAGGTAATCTATTACACCTGGTGAAAACTCTCCGGCGGAAGGAGGGAACGATGTCTGGAGGATGGCGAGAGAATGTGCGGTGGTGACGGCGATTTGATCGGAGAGTCCGGCGGTTACTAAAGCGGAGTGGACCCCTTGCATCGCCGGGAGGAGACTGTCGGTGAGGGAAGAGTCGTTGAGAGCTAAGATCTCGTTACCGATGGTGATGCAGGTGATGTTCGTCGCCGGTAGAAAGGGAGTGACGTTTTGTTTGATCCATGTTAAGGCTTTGGAAGGATCTTTCATTTTGGAGAGGTACTCGTTGCCAAGTCCGACGATGAACTCTACGCCCGTGCCGGAGAATGCTTTGAGGATCTCTGGGTTTGCATCGTACAGTTTCACTTTCGTTGCTCCGATTGATTTCACTAGTGGAACTACTTCTTCCGGTGATGGGAGGTTATCTCCGATTTGACCGTAGTTTACTCCGATTGAAGTCACCGTCGTCGGGGAAAGAATCACCACTGTGTTATCACAATGAGGTCGCAATGTTAATAGACTGTGACTAATAAACACTTGTGATAATAAAGAAATAAGCTGTGATTAAATTTTGAACCTGAGAAGAGGAAAAACAGTGCAGAAGAGGGGTGGAAGCTTTTAAGCTCCATTTGATTCGATGCGGCGGAATCCGGGAATGCCGGCGGTGGAGACCGGCGAAGAGGAAGGAGAAGTGGTGATAAAGTGGAATCGACACGACGGAGACTTATTGCAGAGTGGAGTTTTGTGTTTATTAAAAATGGTCGGAGAGAGAGCGTCGGAAGCTGAGGTTGTTTGATGTTGATATATGATTCGTTATTACTTTTAATTATTAAATTGTTGATTTGAGATATTTTTTTACGTCGGCCATCTAAGGAGGGAATCTCGATGTAGTTTGCTTATAGTACTATTCTTTTTCTTTTTTTTAAATAACAGTAATTCTAAAACAGTAAGGAAATAAGTGAACTGAAGAGAAGATCCAAGCGTGTTACAATCTAAAAGAATCTAAAAGAATGAAAGAGAAGATATGAAACTAAAGTAGCTATTAATAAATTTGCAGGTGTCATTTTAAATCATCATAATCCATCCTCCATTTTCAAAATTTAATTTTATAGTTTGTTTAAAAACTTACTTTGGTTAGAAGACAATTTTAACATATACAGCGAATGATCTAGAGAGAAGCAAAATCAAATAGAAAAAGCAAGAAAACAAGCTTCACATGGACGACTCATTCACTGATTTTTTTTTGTCGACTTACTCATTCTCACTGATTGAAATCCTGAAAACACATTTTTTATACATTTCTTTTTGGGGAAACTGACAAAGGTTTTTATGAGAATGTCCATCGTTTATAAGCTCAACGGCTTTGATCTGCTCTTCTTTTTCTCTCAGGATCTGACTTTGCGTGGCGTTTGCACTTTGCACCGCCAAAGGTCGGCTCCATACTCATAATTTAATTTTCTAACAGAAAGTACCTAATTTAATTTATAATCTTAGACAATTTGCAAAAAAAAAAAAACAAAATCTTAGACTTAAATAACAATTTTCATTTGGTGTTTGTGACATTCGGATAATATGTGTTGGTCTATTGGGTAAGGAACATATTCTTACCTTAGCTTTCTTGGATGAATGTAGCTAGCTAGTTGTCGCCTTTACACTTTTACAGCTTTCAGCCTTTCACGTTAAGTTCAACTCAAAAACTACATAACAATATGCCTTTTTTTTTTTGAGCAACTACAATATGCCTTTTATAACGGAAAGTTTTTGTGGCATATTTCTTCTTTCAATACTTATTTATTAATTAACACGAAATCAATTCGTTATTTGGTTATGATTAGAGATGGCAAAACCTGAACCTGCCCGCGGGCCCGGCCCGTTTGAACTTGCTGCGGGGCGGGATTGGTTACAAAAACTCAGGCCCGAATTTTTAGCGGGCCTAGCGGGTTGAGCTTGTGCGGGATTGGGCCAGAAGCGGGATGGGCTCGGTGTGTACCGCGGGACACTGCGGGACGCGCGAGGATCCGCAAAGACATCGTCACTTTCAGTCTTCAAGCTCTCACCGACAAAATAACCTGAGAGAAATGGCGATTAGAAAGCATGTCTCTTATGGCTTCTCTTCTTTGATCTCTTACGGCTTCTCTTCTTCCTCTTAAAGACAGGAGAGGGGAAGACAGTACATCTCTGCTATAGAGAGGAATATGTCTCATGTGAATGATAATTAAATCTGGAGCTGGTGATAAGAGCTGATAGACTTTAGGTTTGCATTTGTTGTGAATGGTTGCTTACGTACTGAATACTGATTGCTTCCTGTCCCGTCCCGTTCTTATCACCAGCAATCAGTATTCAGTACGTAAGCAACCATTCACAACAAATGCAAACCTAAAGTCTATCAGCTCTTATCACCAGCTCCAGATTTAATTATCATTCACATGAGACATATTCCTCTCTATAGCAGAGATGTACTGTCTTCCCCTCTCCTGTCTTTAAGAGGAAGAAGAGAAGCCGTAAGAGATCAAAGAAGAGAAGCCATAAAAGACATGCTTTCTAATCGCCATTTCTCTCAGGTTATTTTGTCGGTGAGAGCTTGAAGACTGAAAGTGACGATGTCTTTGCGGATCCTCGCGCGTCCCGCAGTGTCCCGCGGTACACACCGAGCCCATCCCGCTTCTGGCCCAATCCCGCACAAGCTCAACCCGCTAGGCCCGCTAAAAATTCGGGCCTGAGTTTTTGTAACCAATCCCGCCCCGCAGCAAGTTCAAACGGGCCGGGCCCGCGGGCAGGTTCAGGTTTTGCCATCTCTACATGTATTGATCCCATCTGATAAGGCAAACGAAAATTTCCACCTACTTATCAACAAACCTAAACCCAAATTTTAAACCGATTAATGAGTCCAGGGTCTAGAATCTAGATATAACACGTAGTATGCCTAATTCTATATATTTCCAGTTGAACAAATATTGGTCAACTGTTTTACAAAAAAAAAAAAAAATTGGTCAACTAAGTAATTTGCTTGTGCTCCTTACAAAATAATTAAATCATAACGATTAATTATTATTTTTATTTATAGATAAATTTAAAATAATTTTTTAATTTCTATCAAACAACTTATTTATCATTCAAAATTTAGGTGGTATGAAAAACTAGACCGAAATAAAACAATTAATATAATACAACTCCTTATGATAGCATGTCGATATCTTATATTAGCTAATGAATCTAGAGAAATATTTTCAGAACAGAGAAGATAAATAATGGAAAAGTCATTAAATATATCTTTCAGTCATGATAGTTTTCTTAATTCCATGGAAAGCTTGGTCATTCTTGTGGATCTTAAATCATTGTGATTAGCTCTCTACAGTCGGTGCCAAAAAACTTGGCACGTCGATATTTGTAGCATGCATTCCATTATCCAAGATAACGTTTCAAGTTCTGAATGTAGAGATGATATTCTTCTTCTTTGGTTTCTGGACCCAAAAGTTGCACTTCCCTCTGGAGTTCTTTCATATTCATCCACGACCACTAAAAAGTACGTCATATGTCCACGAATCTCTGAGATTGCATTTTCTGTAGTGGGTTGTCTAATTTCTGGTATATCCTTATGTTTGTTGTTAGCTTCAAACCAAACATGACATTCTGACTCAACATGTCGAACAGTTTTCAATGAGTCCATGTTTATCTCTCCGGACAATTTTCATTCTTTGCTTTCCAAATATACTAGATTATCCAAGGACATAGATCTCTATCCAAATATGGGTCTTCAATATCGTTCTTTCGATAGAAAAAAATCCATATTATGCATTGCTCGAGGAAGAGAAACTCAAGAGTGGGGTAGGGGTTACTGCTAGTGCACATATTTGTGTATAGGCTCGAGGAAGGGAAACTCAAGAAGGCATTCAAAAATGGCATGATTGACTGTTTTATTCTTAGCTTCACATCTTGGACAATGATTATTGCATCGCATATGGCGATGAATTAAAATACTACTAACATCTAGCTGACCCGATTTCCATATAAGATGATGAATGATCATGTCTTCACTACCATTTTAGTGTGTTTCAATTGGACTTTTGTTGTGCCGGGTTTATGTGATAAATCTTGTTTGAGTAGTAAAGTAGGGTTAGGTTAACGGCACCTGATAAGAGACAGTCATGTCGAGTCTGGGGATATATTAATATATACCGTAGGTAAACACATAAAAAAATCATACACTTTGTAAGTGAGGTATTCACGTAGGAAATGTGGGATCGTAGTCTGATTTGGATGCTCTACACGAATGTTGAGATGGAGGGGTTGAGACCTTTGTGGATTAACACTAGGTCCTAGATGTTTAGGTTGTTTGTTGTTTGTTGCATTCTGGTTAATATTAGTTTGTGACTTTGTATTTGTTGTGTTAGATGGTATGAGGTGAGTTATTAGGTTCCTAAAACCCATCTTCACTAAAGAATTCAGTACTCACTTCTTTTCTTGTAGTTACTACATACGAGAAACTGTATGTGTAGAAGTTCGTGTGGTACCATCTTTTGAAGAATTGAATTTACTTTATCATATTTAAAATTTAAAATACTTTCTTAAGTTACTGTAAGGCCTTGCTTGAAATAAAGAAAGTGTTAGAAACTAAATTTTGTTATTGTCGAAAGTAAAATCCTCAGAACTGTTGAAAGGACACGATGGTTCGCTTTGTGGCACAGTCATGTGTCTTGTAAACTCATTCCTGGTCCTTGGTTGTTGTTAAGGAAGGCGCAGCACCGGCCTACTATTTGTAAGCCCAAGAGCCAAATTTTATTTGGCCTTCTATAAATTATTATTTTAATAAAGACATATAAACATAAAAAGATATCTCCTCTAGATTCGTATTTTGTAATCTGATTCAGCTTCTCAAATAAATTACCAGCACAGTTATACATGAGTTTTCTGTTTATTTCGGCCTCTAAAATAAGTAAATATTTCTACGGCTCTAAATAGGAAAATAGGCTTTTAAATTCTCGACTATTTGAAATCATTAATTTTAATATTCAACTATCACTTACGCAGATTTAATTTTGAAGTTATTGTTGACTGCACAAAATCAGACTTAAAAAATTAAACATTATTTATTAAATAGAAACACGAATTACAAGAATCTATGCTATCTGATCGATTTGGCTTTCATAAACCCATAAATCTCTAAATCTATGCTATCTCAGCGATTCCGGGAGAGAAAAACGGATATTGTTACTAAAAAAAAGGAATCATGTTCTCCATTTTCAATATCGGAAGTTTTATATTCTCACTGAAACTTTCTTTTTTTTCACCAAAAATCGTTTGAACTCGATTAAAATCTCCTCCATTATCTTACATAGTTAATTTTAAGAATTTCTGGGTTTTTAAAAGCTAAACCAATCTTTTTACTAATTTTAATTCATGTAATAATTAACATTTAACTTTTTAATATCTGATTTTGTGCAGTCAACGATATTTTTTGAATTAAATCTCCAGAAGAGTTAGTTGGATATTAAAAGTGATGATTTCTAATAGTCGGGGATTTAAAAGCACATTTTCTAGGCCCGAAACCCATATTTAGGTTGCTTCTGTTCAGGTCGGTTCTGGAGAGGCGAATGTTATACCTTTTGTGGGTTGTTCTCTTCGGAACAGTGAATATTGTAACAAAAAACAAGCGATTTGTAATCGGCCCAATAAGCCGCATATGCACGTTATAAACCCTTTTTATTAGCAACATATAAATGCATAAACTAATAAGTTTTTAACATATTTATTTTCGTTTCGAGGTGGTGGAAACGCAATTTCGAGTGATACGACATGCCTAAACACGAGAAGGAAAAGCCATGTGAATGGGGGGACCCACGACGCAAACAATTTAAGATTCAATAACGGCCTTCCATTGTGTATCTATCCACATTCAAGTTTCAAACCCAACTTGGACCAGATTAGGCTGATTCGTGCTCCGTCTTCTCTTCAGCGCGTGTTACCTACGCCACACCCTTTCTCAAAATTTATCAATCAAAAGGATTCTTTCGGTGAATTATAATTGAAACTTCCTTCAACTAGATTGCACGTAAAGAAACGAATACACTTATACACATCCTGTTTTCTCAATAATGCACGCTTACAACCTTTATTCTTTCGGTGAATTCTAATTAAACTTTTTCGTTCCTGGTAGTAATATTTGTAAAAGCGTTTACATCCATGTTATTTTATAAAGACATTCAAAATATCATAAGTACAAGTAACAGTATAATAATTTATAAATACAAAACTATAAACTAATTTTCCTAATGAAATATCATATATTAATTTTTTTTGAGAATTTCTATGAGATATGTGCGTTAATTTACCTTCTTTTTTTTTTTTGATCAAATGCGTTAATTTACCTTTATGTTACCCCTTTCAATACGGAAAACGAAAGTGGATTACTTGCGAATGACTGTATCATGTGAGAATCTGACAGGGTGACATGACATATGCTTTTTTTTTTGCAATTTGTTACGTAACGCGCAGGGCGTGGCTGCTCACGCGTCCAAGAAGCAACTTGGAAATAAATTGCTGGGGAAAGCCACCAAAATTCTTCACTCTTCCCATTCAACACGGTCTCTCTGACTCTCTCTCTGTATATAAATAAACTCTATTTGTCATTGTAAATCATAAAAACCTCACAAACACATTTCTTAATTTGAAAATCTCTCTCTCTCTCTGGAAACTTCAAAGTCTCTTGGTCTTGTTTATTATCTTACTTTACATCATGAACTCGATGTTCAGTGCCTTCGACGCCCTCTTCGTAGAGCTTATGGGAAAGAACCTTATGGTTTCTTCGCTTAACGCTAGCTCCACCGCCACCCCCAAACCTGCCGTACTGCAAACGCAGACGCAGAAGGAGGAAAACGCAAGCAATAAGATAAGTTTGGTGCAGAAGACTCCGAGGTTTGCTCTGGAGCTCGACGGTCTCCACTGCTTCGAGACAATAGTCCGTTCTTGATTTTGATTCGTATTGGTCCGTCTTGTAGCTTGACCTCGAGATCAAGAAACAAATTTTCTGAGATTGTTATTTTTATTGGATTTATTCATTATATCATGTGTTTGTGAATACATTTTGTAATAATATCGATTGATTATGTATAATTTATTTTATATATTTCTTATCAATTTAGTTAAAGTCGAACCAGAAGTAACATAACAAATTTCAATATTGGTATTCTTGAGTTTGCTCATAGCCTCGAACTTTAGATTCTTGGAAATACATCATCAGATTAGTCGTATTCTTAAAATCGAATCCAAATTAAAACATTAGATTGTTTCAAAAAAAAAAACAACTAAAATATTAGATTAAACAGAACTAAAGAACATATTACATATGGATTGAAACAAAACCAAAAGCGAGATTAGGTGTACCCTACTTGATAAAGTGTAGTTTCATGGTTAATTAATTTTTTTTTTTTGAACTGATTCTTTAACAGAGTAAAACAAAAGAGAATATTGTTCCCCGACGTCCTAAGAAACATCATTGTAATTGAAGAACAGGATAGCGAGGGGAGTTTTACAAAAAAAAAAAAAAAAAGGATAGCGAGGGGAACTAAATTTAATGGTTAATTAATTTTTATATAAGATAATTTAATAAATTGGCATCCAAGCAAATGGAACAAAGATGATAAGTTGATAACTATTCCCTTGCATTCCAAGTGTATGGTTTAGGATGTGTTCTCTATTCCCTTCCCTAGTTTAGAATGTGTTTTCTATTCCCTTGCCTAATTTAACATTACGTAGTCCGGATAAAGAACACGATATATTCAACATAACGATATTGGACATTTGTGCATATATAGATACAAACAAATTAACTTTGTAAACAATATAAATAGAACTGCAACACGCAAAAGTGTTATTAGTCGCACAAATAAAATTCAACCTTGCGGAGGGGTTGGCGTATGTATTAAAACAATATCCGTTTATATACTAAAACAACCATCCAGAAAAGTTCACAATACACATATACCATTTCTAACGATGTCTTACAAACATGTATCTAGCTAGCTAAAGAACCAGATATATTCAACTTTTGTAGTTGAAATTTGACCATGTACTGGTTTATATGACTTTGTTTATGTTTGACTCGGCTGGCTCTACTACAACTTTCCAAAAGTCAATAATAGTACTCCAAGAAATACTTTTCATTGAACTGCGATTAAAAGTCAATGAATTCTATAAACAGTTGAGGCTGTCTAAACTCTCATGTCACCAAACACATAGAATTGGGAGTGGTGTGCACTATAAAATCAGTTATCCGATCCACGAGGTTACTAAACCATTATTGCGAGGTTCACAGGCTGTTGATTTCCATTAGTTCTTGTTAACTAGCTATATTAGCATCCGTATTTAGTGAAGATTTATATGTACACATAATCTGAAGACGTTTCCACAATAGTAAGGAAAACATCTCCTCATGTCCATAAGAAAAACTCTATACAGTATTAGTTATTCACCAAAAAAGTAATAAATTTTGGTTGACAGGATTCCTGCTCCCGACTCTGGAGGGAAATCAAGTTGGAATGGAAAATTGGAAATAGTTATAAACTGGTGAGCATTGAAAAAGAGCGTTATTGGTCAAACTACATTCTCCAACTAATAATGTTTACCACAAAATAGTGAAGTAAGACTTGCCAAAGAAAATGTTCGTTTTTCATTTGATAACGGAATTTAACCGTAAGACTCAGCTTTTGTAAAATGTCAATGTATTGAATTGTTTTTAAATAACAGGATATCGGATCGGTCAATGTCTTCTAAAGCATGTTAATTTATATTTTTGTTAGTTGGGTCTAAATAAGTTGGCTAACCTTGCCTTTATCACCCAAATATTTTTTGAGATAAAAATTTTTCTTCAAACCAAACAAATGACCTAATTCTGTTTTTGTTTTTGGCTACCGGAATACCTAATCAACACCAAAAAGACAACTAAATATTAGTTTCGAAATGGAACCAAACATTAACTACTATGTAGATCATAGTTTTCATGAACCAGGTCCAGGTCTATCTAACCCAAAAACACAAGAATAATTAACATAAAGCACAAACATGTTCCATCCTATAATAAGATTCATGGGTGACCATTACTTTTTTCATACCAAAAAAAGTAATTGGATTTGATAAATTAAATTCAAGGGAGAATTGGTGAAATGACCAAAACAGAAAACGAAATTAAAATTTTATAGAGAAGGTAGAGATAGACAGGAGAAAAAAAAGAGAGAAAATAATGGAAAAAAAATGGAAATCTTCAACTTCGCTTTCCTAATCCAACACGGCCTAGTTTCGTCGCGTCTTTATAAACATTCTTTTATATAAAAGCAAAACCAAAGCTTAAGTTTAGTCATAATCTCTCCTAATTCTTGAGATAATGAATTCGATGTTCAGTGCTTTCGACGCCATGTGCGCTGAGATGATGGGCAAGAAAGTCACCGCTGCGTCTTACATCTGCAACCGCTCTGAAATCAACGCCGCTTCTTCCGGCGGCGGCGGTCAAACCGTGGCTTCGCTGAAGAAAGACGAAAAAGCTACAAACTTGGCGGCGGCAGCGAAGCAACCGAGGTTTGCTCTTGAGCTCGACGGGCTTCAATTCTTCGAAACCATTGTTCGTTCTTGATTCCAACCCAAATATTACATATCTTTTTCTGAGTCTTTCTTGTTTTCTTCTTCTTTCCGAATGTAAATACAATTTTTTTTTGGAAAAATATAATCAAACACTTTTGCAGTTTTATGATTGCTCCTGTTTCCTTTTCTGATTCTTGAATACTGTACATAATAATATAAAAACAAAACAAATTATTTTTTCTATAATCCAAACACAAAAGGAATCATTCATTATCAAATTTAGGGTTTAGGATTTGATTAAGGAGGCAAAACTTGAGGCTTTTAGATGATGATTCCTTTAATGTTTAACATGAACATCATCATTATGATCATAACCTACACTAATCATCATCCATAACATAAGAAGCTGAAGCTATACATTAAAATTGGTCAGAGAGCTTAGAAACTGGTGTGCCAGATTGCTCCTTGGCCTTCTCCGCAACGTTGGTGTACTTCAAGCATTCTATCCACTGATTTGCAGATTCCACTGCAGCTCCAGTCGAAGGATGCTGCGCAAGGGTTTCCTGCTTGACCCTTCCACTCACAATCTGCCACCACACACACACACACATATCTCATCTAAACACAGAAGAACCAAACTTTGCAATGAGTCAACAATAGTGTTCATCCATCTTTTACCTAAGGGTGTTCCGCAGCAGAGGCTTCTGTCATCGATGTGTTCAACATCTAGACCAATGAACCATGATCCTAAAGAGACATCTTCATTCGCGTACTTGTGTAGTAGTTGCCTGAATAAGACATTGTGGAAGGTGAGTGAGTCTAACATGTTTGGGAAGCTGACAGTAAAGAATCAGAGGTGAGAGAGCTCACCGGTTTACTGAGATATAGGTTGCTAAGTCTTTGGAGACGGCATAGATTTGTCCAGTGGCATGTCTGAAGTACTTGTTTCCTTCTTCACCGAACTTCCAATATTCCGGCTCATGGTACTTGACTCCTCTGCACACACGAAGATCCAGGGAAAAAGAGTCAAATGATCTGTGTAAAAAAGAGTCAAATGACAGACTTTGTTGCTTACTTTTGAGCAAGGACAGGTCCAGACTTCATGCACCCAATGTACACTCGCGCTTTTGATCTGTGGCGAGCCAATGTAGAACCAAGCATTCCTGGATGATAACTGAATTTAAATAAAGCTTTTCTTGACGTGAGAATGGTTTATGGAAACTGACCGAGATTAACGTGAACATCATCATCCACTTTGATGTAGAAGTCCGCATCCCATTTTGCAACAGCCGATGAGAAGTATATTTGGGTTTTAGATGATAACTCATGATAACCTTCTATGTGATTCTGCAACATTTGTTTAGTTTTTTTTTTTTAGCAAAAAATGCAAAAAGAACATAATAAGCACGTGGGAGAGGGGATCTACCAGGCGAAAGAAGTCCTTGTGTTGTTCTTCTTCTGCTTCAATTGTGTGGTCCAAGACTCCCCCAGGAGAGGAACTAGTAAGGAAGGGTTGATGTTAATAGTAAACTCAATTCAATGTTATGAAACTAAAGGTGAGTTTTAAGATTCTCTCTACCTGTGACCAATGACAAATCGCATAATGATTCCTTTCTCTGTCTCCAATCTTTTCAGTTCATCTCCTGCAAAAGGAAATGAACAAAGCAAACATTTTTTAAGCACTTATGTTTGTTACATCTGCAATGGAGAAAGAAGAGGTGTTTTTTGTTCTTGTTGAACCTTTAGGGAGCCAGGTTCCTCTTATGGAGTCTCTTCGTTTTCTGCTACTGAAAGCAGTCATGATTCCCATCACGAAGAACATCCGAGGCCGTTCCTTTGATTGATCAGCTACTGCTTTTGAAACAGCTGGAGATCCATCAGATCTTGCTGCTGCTCGAGCCGTAGCTAGTTCCACTTCAAGGGACGATATTGTTTTGTCTAGTGTCCTGTACATGAAATGCATAATAATAATCAATTAATGTTTCTGTATACACAAAAACATGTTACAGGCAGTGAGACAAAAAAGGCAGTTTACTTGATAACATCATGAGTATGGGAAACTCGAGATAGAGTGTCTCCTTCCTGAACAGAAGAATCATTTACCAAAATGAGATTAGTGAGTTTGAAAAACCTTCGGTTGTGTAATTGTGACTTGCCTTGTTCTGGCAATCAACAAGAGGATGAAGTGATGTAGCTTGATCAGATGAAGCTCTCCCATTGCTATCTACGGTTTCAGAAGTAGCCAAAAGCCTAGAGAAATAAAAGTTTAAGATTATGTAAGATAACAGAACAATGGAGGAGAAACAAGACCAGAAACATTAGAAAGAGAGAGAGAGAGAGAAGCAAAGAACCTGTTAATGACAAGAACACCGAGGAGGAAGCTAGAAATGCAGAGAACAAGAACCCATCTCGCTGGAACTCCAGATTTCTGATGCCTCCCCATTCCCATGTTTTAATATAAATAAATAAAAATGTTCCTTCTCTCAGAGGAAGAACTCTGAAGAGAAGAGAGAAAGCTTCTTCCTTTGGTTTTAAGGTTGTCGAGAGAAAACAACAGCTGAACTCATCATCTTCTTCTCTCGGAATAGAAACACTCTCAATAATGTCTGTAATTGATTCCTACTTTTCTTTTCTTTTTTCACCACTCCCTATGTTAGTCTCATTTCTTTTCTTAAAAAAAAAAAGCAGAAAATGAATGATTTTGTTTTCATTTTTTTTATTCCTTCTCTTTTAATAATATAAATTCTTTTAAAAGTATTTTTATTTTTATTTCAAATGTAATTTGTTTTCATATTCGATGTAATTTTCTACATTTATTAGATCAATTATATTTTTTAATTGATTGATTAAACTGTAGCTAAAATTCTCTAATTTATATTAAAAAGGAAGAAATATATTTTTTCACATATAAATGCTTTTTAAAAGAATATATAAATGTTGACAAAAAAAGAATATATAAATCTGTGTGTTTTGTTTGTGTCGCGTGAATCTCAGCTTCACTGTTCTGTCCCAAGACAAAATACTAACTTCCAAATTTACCCTCCTTTATTCTTACAACCACCACCAATTGTTTTATTTCTGATTTCTCGTCTCTCTTCAACGGTTATATATATTACAATTTCGAAACGTAGCGCCAGTTTTAATTGGTCTTTTCGGACGTCTAGTTAGGTGACAATTGTCTTTTTCTTTCTCATTTATGTGATCTAATTTTCATTCCTGCTTCTTATATTCGTACAAAATCTAACCATACTATATACTTTACGTTTGCGTATACATATGCAGTATGCAGATAATGTCCATACCTTTGCTTGATGTTGTGGATCTTAACTACTTTTCTAACCTAAATTAATTTGTACTATGAGACAAAAACTGAGCGTGATAACAGCTTTAGGGGCTCGACGTTACTAGTCTTCAGATAATAGATCTAGGTCTCTTGATGCAAAGACTAATATAATAAGATATGTATATGGACTATTATATCCATAACTTTAGACCATCAGGTTCCACCAAACTTGATTATAAATTAATAATTTGTCATGATTAGTACCACTACCCATCGTTTTAACGGGATTATGGGTTGAATCTACAGATAAGCAAATTATTATAAAGTTTCATACGATCATTTCGGCTACACATAACTTTGAACCAAAGAAACATGTAAGAAAGACGGTTGATTTTATATTGTACCCAACATAGTATGCTATATTATTCATAGACATGAGCGCTGTCTTTAACTTTGATTAATGAATATTAGGGGTATTCCGGCGCTACGCGCCGGGTTCAGAAGTTGATTTCTCTTTTGAATTCCATTAGTTTCATTTTCATCTGTTAGTTGTTAGTCCAATTGAATCTGAATTATTAGTTTTTGCCAATTTAGATTTGAAGGCTTAAACTAATAATTGATTTTATGAGTACATGTAAGTAGATCTCATGATGTCATGTTTGCGTTTCTGACTCCCACTGAGTGAATAAGATAATTTTTTCACTTATGGGTTAGATGCAGTTTTTTGGTTTACGTATGTATTAAGGATTTTATTTATTATTTTAATTTTAGGAGCCAATACAGGAGGGTGTAATAATTTATTTTAAAAGTAAAGAAATATATAAATTAAATTTTTTTTTATTCATGATAAGAAATGTAAAATCTGGTTTGTCTTTAAAAAGCAAAGTAAACAATGACATATTTTATTTGGATCTATTAGCAATGTAATCGACAAATTTTTCAACTCTTAAGAAATAGTAACAATTCTTGCATAGATGATTTATGTTTTGGAGATTGCAACTTCTTGGAGGTTTGAGTCTTGCCATGTTTTTTAGATATATGTGCTTCAGCTGAATAGGATAGACACTGAGGTTTTCTTTTTAATTTTCCTCCAACAACACTTGGACTGTGTGTTTCCCCGAGTCTAGGGTATTTAGCTCCAGCAACTGCATTACCAAAAAAGAAGCATTATCCCAACCTCCAGCCAAGAGCACCACAAATGAGATAAAATGGTCCCCACACAACCCCGACCAAGGAAGTTGTTACATAATAAACTTGCATCTCAGTTTTTCAAAACACAGCATTAGCGAAAGTATCAAACATTTATTGTTCCTAGTTATAGGTTTATAACGCTAAGGTAGGTTATTTGTTTACTGAAAATTTTGCTGAGAATAAAAAGAACAAAAGATTCTGAATAAATGCAACAACAAAAAATGAAAGCAAGAAACTTTCTCTATCTATCTAAAAGGTATTCACTCTTGTTGTCTCGGAGTTGCTCTTTGAGCTTTTATTACATCAAATTTGCTCTGTATATTTTTCCTTTGGTTAAACTCACGGAACAGTTTGATGATATGAAGTTGTCTTTCTATTCAGATTGAGTTTGCTTCTTGTGGTTCCAGTACCCAGTTTGTGGTTCGGGTCGAGAGCTTCAATGTCCTGTAGAGAAATGATTACATTGTGTAAAGAGTAAAGCTTCTTCAACATGTTCTACAGAAGAAGAGTTGGTCCTAAACATTTACCTGAAGCAGACTTCAAACGAAGTGTATAGTGGCTCTTGCGGAACCTGTATGGAGATAGTGAAGCCCTTTAGCGCATATCTCAAGCTTCTGTCTCCAGCTCAACCTAGGGTTATCCGAGTCATTCCGATGGTCCTTAAGCGTTCCCTTTTCCCTATACTCATACACATCGATCATCTTGCTGTCCTCATTGCAATACCTGATTAAAGAAACAACATGCATGAGTCTGAACTGAGACAACATTTTGATCTATGTCCTGAATTTGTTTGATGTAAAGCTATATCGATCTGATTACTATTTCTGTGTTTCAATTTTTTTTTTAAGACATTACATTCTGTATTTGGAGATACTCACGGTAGAAACAAATTGATTGATTCTGTTGAGATACCATGTAATAAGAAAGCTTTCTTTCCTCGTCTGCACTTTATCTCAGGAACACTGCATCAAAACAAAAGAGAACAGTTCGATCCAATTAATATTTTTAATATATATTCAGTATTTCATCAGTGCAAGAGCAGAAAAGTTGGTTTCAAACCTTTGGATATGGCACCAAGAAAGTGAAAGTAATTGTCGGTCAAGAAACACACTAACATATGGGTTACGTGAAAGTGGTCACCTGTGAGGCGATATGATATAAGCATTTAGCTAAGACAACGTTTCGATCTTCTTAACACCACCATATTTCGTAGACGTTGACAATGAACCTTCCTACCGAGACCAACCTTGTGGTGACTAACTCTGTACATGATTTATAACATGAAGACATGTAAATTATTTTCACAGTAACAAAGGCTATAATCCTTACTTTGTGAGATAACTTTGGCTGGCTACACTCTCATGGTCAAAAAAGAAATGTGTTCCTGGGGTAGCATTTAGAAAAAAGATGGCTTAAAATAACATATGAGTGTTAGAAATGGTTACCTCCAACTAATTTAGGGTTGATATTGGTGGCTACAGCAACCTTTGGTTCCACACCTGACATTACTAATTCCTCATTGGAGCTCCGCAAGGTTGTCGAATACACTTATGCATGCGGGTCTGTCACAGTCGGACGTTAACAGTTAAATGTCATTTTGCAACCTTATAGCTTCCACCTTTCCACAGATGAAAATAGCAAAAGATATAGAGAAAATTGAATAAAAACTAATACCACTACACAAAGTCATAGATTTTTATCATGACATTCGTCACATAATAAAATGGTTTTAAAGTTTGATACAGAGAAAACTAAGGGTTAAGAGAAAGTGTTTTCCTATACCAAGCTTCTTCCTCTGCTCTGTACCAAATACAAATAAAGTTGTATATATTAAATTAGATCCACAGTTCCTAAAATTAGATATCTCAGAATAGCAGGAAGTAGTCAACAACACAGAGAATGAACATTTTCTCTAACCACACACAGACTTAGTACTTCAGGGAAGCATGTTAACTAAACCTGAAGATGTAAGCTAGATGACATGTAAACGATGTATATTGTGCGCAACCTGTGTACGACTAAGATCATGTGAACCAAAGTAGGATAGTCATGAATCAATCAGCTCACCGTAGATAAAGAAACGACTAAGATCATGTGATGGAAAATAAGTCATAGCACAATAGTAACAAAGAAACATGTTAGTTTATCCGAATAGTAACTGAACATGCAAGATAGATTAATAGACAAATTAGATTATCTTGTCCAGCACATACCCTATTACAATATTGAAAGCATATAAAATACAATGGAGAAGCGCACCTTTTGCTGGTTTCTCAAATCGTAGGCTAATATATGTCTATTATTTCCATACAAAAAAAAGAGAAACCATAGAGAACTCAATGAGTTAGAAGTAATTACCATGAGCATAGCCTAAAAAGAAACACAAAAATTTAAGCTTGGGAGGTAATCAATCAAAGATAAACATATAGTGTCCTGAGAAAATGACAGGGAAATCAATTATCTTATTGCATTGCCATCTCAAACAGGTAACAAATGAATGATACTCAATTCGTCTACAAAACAGTAGATAATATTTACATAATATCAATTCAAATTTGTTAATGCTCTCTCAAACGTACGTCCATTCGTGAGTGGATTTCGAGCCTCCCAGAAGTGAATCAGACGAAACCTCAACTCCGCTTCGTGTGGGCCGAATGAAACATCTCGGAATAACATGACTTGGTCTGCATGCGCGGAGGAGAGAGTGGTAGCAATGTTTGGTTTCACCGGAACGGTAGATGAAACATCAGTCTTCACAATCGCATAGGAAGCGATGGACTTCCCATTTGGTTTCACAGTAGCAGAGGAGGCGATGATCTTCTTGCCGGTCTTGCGGTCACTGGAGTCGGCGGAGTTGCCGGTGGGTTCCATCGGGATGAACGTCTGAGTTTTTTTTCTGAGAGAATGATTTCGATGGAGACATAAGATAAGAAAAGAGATCTATAAATAGAAAAATTGAAAGGAAGGTGAAAAGAAGCCATTGAATGAGTTGAAACAAAGTTTTGATTAGAGCAATTAGTGATGAAGTTAATCGGCTAAACAGATTTGCAGTGAAGGGGAAAGGAAGAGGTGAAAGTTGAAAGGTAGGGGAAGAAGGAACTTAGGTTACGCCGTCTTTGCGTCTCCGAAACACGAACACAACACATGTGGGCCAAAATAAACAGAAGCCCAAATAAGCGGGTCGCAAAATACACCCGAAGCCCAACTTGAACCAACTCGTTGATGACATGGCCGAACGCTGATTTCTTACTGGATGAATTTCCAGTCCGACGTGGACCATCTCAGAAGGCTTGATATTTGCCTTTTAGTATAGTTAGACTAGGGTCGGGTCCGGGATACGCCCGGAATTTTCCTATAATTTTTGTTATTTGTTTGCTATTTATATTTATATATATATATATATATGTGTTATAAAAATATATGCCTTTTAGACAATTTTAAAATTAGTTTCATTATTAGAAACTATGTATAACATAATAAAGATAATGAATAAATAATGAATTAATCTTAGTTATGTTCTGAATTTTTTTATCTTGCTTATTTATATTTACTGTAAAATAATTTTTAAATATACACAAATTAGAACATTTCTCTTTTGAAGTTTTTTTCTTCAACCTGCCCTACATATATTTTGATTTATTTGGACCATCTAATTTTCCAATATATATATATATATATATATATATATATATATATATATATATATATATATATATATATAATCAATTTTTGAACAATTGTCATAATAGTATTTGCATAATATTGTTATTTTCTTGAGAAAATAGTTATTAACAAAGTATAACAAATTATGTATTGTGGTTAAAATTCTATATTGTAGTTGTCTTTGGATGTCATATGATAATGCATAATATGTATTTTGACATTTATTTTTAAATGCATGATATGTAAGTAAGGCTTTTTCTCAATGAATAAACAATTGCGACACCAATATTTTCTGGTCAAAAGATAACCAATTTCTTTATTTTTTTTAAAGACAAACAATTTAATCCATTCTTAATATGTCAAGCTCCTTTCTTTATTGTTCTATTGTCTTATTCTATTATCAATTTTGAATAATCTTCTTTACTAAATAGGATTTCATCTTTTCCTTTAAATTCTACAACGTTCTTATCCTTTTATCATTAATTTTAAGATGTTGTAGATTATTTCAACCTTTTTCAACATGTTTATCAATATATTCCTATTTTCACTTATAAAGAAATTGTTACACCAGTGGGAATTTTTTCACGCAAGAATCAAATAACAGAACAATCAAAAACTTAAACGAAGAGAAATGATCACGATTTGTTAATGGCTCCGTCAATTTTTTTCTGGACTGTAAAACATATATTTTTTACCGGCTATACATTGCCCGCGTATCTTTCCAGTTTCACAACACAACACATATTTTATCAGCAAATATTCTCCAGCTAAAGAATTATTTGTTACAGATAGAATCAAAAGCCAGTTTCTATCATCAACCTCAAGAACCTGACTCATCTCTATCTTACACTTAATCACTTTCCGGGTCCATTACCAGCGATTTTCCAGGAGTTAAAGAATCTTAAGGTTCTTGATATTTAAAAAACTCAAGGGAAGCATCTCAGCCTCTCTTTCAAGTTTGGCCAGACTTAGAGTCTTGAACCCTGCAAACAACTTCTCAGGGGAAATTCCTCATGGTGATCTTCCAAACCTGAAGTAAATAGTTATCCAATGATAGCTACATCTGCATCACAACACTTGATTAATCTTTCTATTCTTCATCCAGAATAAAACCAACGCAAAAGAAAAATAAAATATTACGGTGGAAGCAGTTAAATTAACTTCGATGCAGATTAATGTTCACAGCATGATTTTACTTTTTAGATTAATGTTCACAACATGATTTTACTTTTTACCTGCACTCACCTCTCTCCCCCTCTCTCCCTCACTCCGTCACTCCCTCGCATGTCTTTTTTTTTTTTTGGCCTCACTCCTTCCATTTTTATTCTTCAAGATGTAGTGGCCGCAGATCACTCTGCTCTAGTTCATACCGCTACTCAACTTAAGGTATTCAAAAAATCCGACTACAACACTTTATCCCATTGGTATCGTCGTTTCAGGGGGACTATCTCTGGCCACACTTGCGGTTGAATCTGTATAAATGCAATGAATGGAGCCCATTAGAGACTTCAAAATTAATAAATTTAAACTATGAATATCCATCAGCAAGATCTAAACAAGAACGGTAACAGCCATAGGGTCGAAGCAAATACTCTTTTGTTTACCTGAAAGAACGGGACGTACAGAGCCTCTGCAGCAGTCGGTCTGTTTCATGGGTCCCAGAGAAGAGCCACTGATGGAGTACCACTCAAACTGATACTAACCAACTTTTAATGTGTATACACAGGATTGTAGAAGTACTTCAGATGCCCTTTACCTGTCAGCACAAAGCTTTTAGAGTCAGTTAGGCAGCAACGGTCTGCCGACTAATAAAATTATGGGTCACTGAAGTAGAAATATAGACGCATATATTGATATACTAAAAGAGACATTGCGATAGAAAAAGGGAATCAAATCTTTATCAGCGTATAACAGCATACTCGATCAATCCGAACTCGGATTAACCTCTCATGCCAGTTCAAAATCTGAAATGATTATTATGGGGTTAGAGAAACAGATCTTTTGCAACAACCAACACAAGCATAAACATAGATTGGTGACAAATAACTTAACCATGATTGTTAGAGAGATATAGTGGCCAAAATAAACACTGTCAATCTTCACAGTGGATGTTTGAAGCTTTGTATCGATTGACACCTCAAGGCTACCAATCAACTGGCTACGATCGTGTTGGAGCTAACCACGTTGATGCATCTAAGAATCAACTTCAACATTGTGATATCCCACATACACGTCTCCGTTAAGTTTTTATTGCTTCCAGCTTAATCATGCTTGCTTCTCTTGGGTCCAACAATCTCTCTCGAAACTTGATCACAAACACAAAATCAAACATTTCAAGAGAATATCTTGGACTAAACTATCAGGAATCCATAAAGAATATCACTTTTTTATAGTCAGAGGCAAGAGAAAAAGATTGTGAAATAAAAAACCTTTGAATTGGAAGTTGTAAGAATCAAAGAAGTTGGAGTCTCCTTGCCATTATCAGCTGAGATCAACTTTGTTTCAATGTCTGAACTCGATCAAAATTTCTATAAAAAAATGTGTTAAAAAAGTTTATACTGTTAGGAAGTGTGAGGATGATGATCAGGGTATGAAGGCTGACCTTTTTATAGGTGGAGATCCACCACCCATTGAATGAGACATCGTGCTTGATGGAGTTAAGAAGTTTCTTAAAGGGGATGAATCAAGGAATCTCGTAACGTCACCGATAAGAATCAAAGACGAAACGACAAATCGAAGCTTGACAGAGAGCTTCTTCGCAACATTCGTCTCACTCGCATTCATTAACGCTGGAACTTATCAAAGCTTCGAGGAAATACGAGGAACCTTAGGAACAACGCATCGTGAAGAAGATAGAAGGACGAAAGAACCAATTTTTAACGGGCCAAAACTTTTCCCGTATGACCCCAATAGAAGTCACGAATCTAAATTTTTTTTTAAAGAAGAGACACGTGTCACATCCGTGTGTGATGTGACAAAAAAACAACTTCCCATTGGTCGATTTTCTTTGGGGACGTGGACAGCCTAAAAACTCAGGATATCTGGCTTTTAGTATTGTGATTATCATGAAGGGACATAAACTTCAATTTTAATTAGGACTTTTAACGTTAAAACCCTTTAAATAAGTTTGTGTTGGTTAAAAATCTTCAAACTAAGTATTTAACGAAAGATCCCCAAACTAGCTTTATTTAATGAATTCAACCCTACCAGATCATAATTACCATTACTAATGCTAAATCTTTAGTTTAAGGGTTTTTACATTAAGTAAACATAATTGAGGGATTTTACCATTAAAATATTAAAAATCAAAAAATTAAAATTTTATAATATTATCTAAAAAGTAGTAACATAAATTTTCAAAATTACGATTTTTAATTTTTTTTTTGTAAATATATGAGTTGCTGTGTTTTTAACATCAATATTATATATGTATAAATTAAAAATGTACAAACCTAGAAAATATAATAAAAAATTATCTAAAGATTTACCTGTAATAAAATTACTAAAAGATTAAAAATGTAAAAAACAAGAAAATATAATAAAAAATATATCTTATCTAATAAAAATGTAATAATAAATCTGTAGATAACTTTTATTATATTTCTGGGTTTTACATTTTTAATTTATACATATATAATGTTGATGTTAAAAACACATCAAACTCATATATTTACAAAAAAAAAATGCTAATTTTTGAAAATTTAAGTTACTAATTTTTAGATAATATTATATAATTTTGAATTCTTTTGGTTTTTTAGATTTTTAATGGTAAAACTCCTCAACTATGTTTACTTAATGTAGAAACCCCAAAATAAAAATTTACTAGTAGTAATGGTAATTATAACCGGTTAGGATTTAATCCATTAAATAAAGTTAGTTTGGAAGGGGTTAGTTAAATACTTAGTTTGAAAGTTTTTATCCAAAACAAACTTATTTGGGGAGTTTTTAACGTAAAAAATCCTTTTAATTTTGATTACTTTGGCATGTATTCATTTTCCCATTAGACTTGTAATAAAGAAAAAAAGTTTTAAATCTTTTTTGTGAAGAAAGTGATTCTTTCAGATAAAAAGATAAAACTTGTTTATCTTAATTAAAAAATTGGAGAAACGCGGGGGAGAGAACTTTCGACCGTCCGACATAGGTGCCAGAATTGGATAGAACCCCTCCGAAAACTAAAAAATAAATTTTTAGAAAATTAATTGAGAGAAACGCGTCTGTTCAAAGGTGAGAAAATTTTTTTGTTTAACTTAACTAAGGCTAGAGTCTAAAAATGATGTTTTCCGTTTTATATTAAGTGTCACTTTACGATATTTTTTTTGTTACATAAAAAATATAATTCTACAATTTCAATGCAGTTTATACTTTTTTTTGTCAACTACTTATTTTTAGCTCAATATTAATTGTAAAATGCATTGATTTTATAAATAAATTTATTTATCTAAAATGCCATTGAGTAAATATATGACATTAATGAAAATATAAATGCGTTTCAATCAGTTTTTTAGTGTGAAAAATGTCTACGTGACATTCTTTGTGAAATAGAGTGAGTAAAACGTTTATTTGTCAAAGTTACAGTTTTAAGTTATTTTTTCAGTTTCATAAAGGTATCTCCAATGGTACACAAAAATTTTATCTATATTTCACTCTAAAATAGAGTAACTTTATTATAGAGTTGAATTTGTTCCAATTGTTCACTTTATAATAAAGTTACTCTATAATAGAGTGAAATATAGAGTAAGAGCATCTCCAACCCCACTCTATTTTTCACTCTAAAATAGAGTTTAGAGTAAAAAATGCTCCAATGGTACTCTTTTTCTCACTCTATAATAGAGTGAAAAATATGTTTACTCCAAATATAGAGTAATTTGTTTTTTCTTTGTTCATCACTATATTTTCTACTCTAAAATAGAGTACCATTGGAGCAAAATCAAACTCTATTATAGAGTTACTCTATTTTAAAGTAAAAAATAGAGTAAGCCATTGGAGATGGTCTAAGGGCATCTCCAATGTACACAAAAACTATATCTATATTTCACTTTAAAATAAAGTAACTCTATTATAGAGTTTAATTTGTTATAACGATTCACTTTAAAATAAAATTATTCTATAACAGAGTGAAATATATAGTAATGTTGTTTTTTTTACTCTATATTTGGAGTAAAAAAACAACATTACTCTATATTTTACTCTATTATAGAATAACTCAATAAAGTAAACGTATGAGTAAATCCAACTCTATAATAGAGTTAATCTATTCACTACAAGAAAACAAAAGATTTACGAGGGCGGTTTTCCTCGTGATTTCGTCGTAAAAACATGTTTACGAGGAATTAGCGAGGAAACCCATTTCGTCGTTATAAGTTTGTCGTAACGCATATTTCCTCGCTAATTCATCGTAACATAGCGAGTAAATGATTTCGTCGTAAAAACGAAGAATAATATTTCGTCGTAAAGACTACGTAAAGCTTCCACATAAGAACGTCGCTAAGTTTCCTCGTAAATACCTCGAAATGAGTTCCTCGCAAAACAGACGTAAATAACTCAAAAATAAATCCTCGTAAAGTACACGTAAATACCTTGAAAGTTTTCCTCGTAAAGAACAAGTTTAGTTTTCCACGTCATTTCCTTGTAAAGCCTTCCTCGTAAAGAACTCGTTAAACTTCCACGTAAAGAAGTCGCAACGTTAGCTACGAATTTACTTCGTTTCATTATTTTACAGAAATATTAAAATATAATTAAAAAATAATTAAAATTATTTAATTTATTAATAAAATTAAAATTCTAAAAAATCAAAACCAAAATTTTTTATGTATAAATAAGTTTTGAATTTATAATACAACAACCGAATAAAAAAGAACTAAGAGTCGTTCATCGACCGGTAGAATTCATCACTCCTCCTCGCTACATCCGCCTCGGCATGTGTGTCGGATGATGACTCGCCTTGAATAGGATTTTGCTGTCTCATGTTCCTTAACAAGGTCTCCCATTCCGGATTTGTGGCCGCTACAACGTCCAAGAAGCCCTCGAGTCCACCCACACGAGCTGTGAACGCAGATCGCGTCGAGGTCAACTCGTGACGCAGCTCAGTGGATTCTCTACGCAGCTCATCGGACTCTCTACGCAGCTGAGAGACTTCATCATCCCGTCGCTGACCATAAGACGATGTCGCTCTCGGAACATCGTTGACAAAACCAGTCCCCAACGTCCGTCCCTTTTTTTTAGGGACAATCTTAAAAAAAAAATATTGTTTGTAAAAATTTAAAGTTAAATTAAATGAATAAGAAAAAAAATAAAAAATTTTAATTAAAAAATTTACCTCCTCGTAAATCTTATCCACTTCAAGTGTGGATAAGGTGACGGGTAATCCGTCGGTCGACTGCTGGGTCAGCTGGGTCTGGCGGTCTTCAACACGAGCAACCAAGTCGTTGTAGATTTGCTCGGACTTGCCATCTAGAAATACGCCCGCCTTGTTCTTGTGGGTCTTCTCGTAAAGTCCACAAGAGACGGAAAATGTCCCGTCTCTTTGGCCTAAAAAATATTTAAGAAAGTTAAAATATTAAAATATTTAAATATATTAAAATTTTTATTTAATGAAATATTTAATTACCATTTCCAAACGGACACCGGCGTGTGGTTTTTGGCCCGTAGTGTGAAGCGTCGGCCCGTTCCCGTTCTCATCGACCGTGTTACGGGAGTTAGAGCAAGACTGGGCGATTCTAATGGAATCAGGAATACGCCAATATCGGATGAGGCCATCCCACACATCGTAGTGAGCTCAGCGGGTTTTCCACGCTCATACCCCTTCACGATCCAGTCACCTTTCCAGTTGGAGACCGTATCCAACAAGCAAACTTTCGCTTATGCGATAAACTTCTTCCTCACCGTCTCAGTGATCTCCCAGGCCCAATTATATTTTTGTTGTTGGAAAAAATAAATTAATAATTAGTTTTTAAAAAAGAAATATATATATAAATCTTGAAAAAATTAAAGTATATATATATATATATATATTTAATTAATAGAAACTTACGGCATAAATTTTGAACCACGTACTTCTGACGTAGTGAGGCGTTTTACTCCAGTTCGGATGTGGCATGGAGAAGTAACCTTTGATCGTAACGGTTACGTCCGATGCAAGACATCCGTCAACCCCAAATATGAAAAAAAACAAATTTAAAATATAAATTATTTTTTAATGTTATAAAAGAATTTTAAACGAATTAAAAAAAATTAATGTAACATGCCACAAAGTTCCGTCCGGTCGGTCGGGATCGATGACTGGTAAACCTTCTCTGCCTGGCAGACGGAGAATGTCCTTTACAGTGTACTGCGAGTAAGGATCACTCAGAGGCACCATCAAATCGGGATGAATTTCGGCGGGCATCGGAGGTGCCATCGGAGGAGGCACAGGAGGTGGCATCGTCGGATGAGCCATTGGGGGAGGCACATGAGGAACCGATGGTGCACTAGAAGAAGGAGACCGAGAGACTCTCGGAGAAGACTGAGTCTCGAGGACAGTCTCCTGACCCGAAGAACCGGGAGCTGAAGAAGAACCGGCAGCTGAAGAAGACGGGTCTAAACGACTACCCGGCTCACCGAACATCTCTCTGTAATGGACAGTAAGTATGTTCTTTCGAACCTGGAAAAAAATTTAAATTTTAATAATTAACATCAACAGTATAGTTCCCTACATTATCCACCTAATCAACACTAATTAACATAAAATCCGTAAACCTATATAAATTCGCTATACTAACCACCTAATCTATCCTAAACTAATCAAATTATAGGGAATTAGAGAGACTTACCATTGCTACGAAATAGAGAGGAAGTGGAGAAGAAGTGGAGAGGAAAGAAAGAGCGAGCCCTCGGGGGTGTATATAAGATTACATGTCCTCTTCATTTCCTTGTAAAGTTACGAGAAATTACAAAGGCCTGTTTTTTATTATACGAGGAAATAACGACGAATTACAAAGGTCCGCATGTAGGAAAACATCCAGGGACCTTTTTGGATGGTTCGGACCAGGTATTAATATGGTCAAGAATAGCAACTCCCGTTGCATGCACATCTCCGGTGGCAGGTTGTATGGCGTAAGAAAAACTGGCCACAATGAATATTGTCTCCCTGACATTCCAACCGGACTAAATCCATCTGTGCATAATCCGAGATACACATTCCGGCTATTGCTAGCGAAATCCGGATGTACTTTGTTGAAATGTTTCCAGGCTCTTGCATCTGATGGATGAGTCATCTCACCATCCGTCTGAGTATGCTCGGCATGACATCTCATCTTTCCAGCAGTCTGCTCTGATTGATACAATCTTTTCAATCTCTCTGTAATTGGTAGGTACCACATCCTTTGGTACGGTACCCTATTACATCCCCGTCCTTGCGACTTGAATCGTGGCTTCTTGCAGAATCGACATTCTTCTAGCTTCTCATCATCTCCCCCAATAGATCATGCAGTTGTCGATGCAAACATCTATCATATTCGAAGGCAACCCAAGACTATAAACCAGTTTCTGAATCTCATAATAAGAATCAGCAGACACATTGTCTTCCAGCAAATACTCTTTAAACAAGTCCGCCCATTCGTTCATGCAACTTTCAAGTAGATTGTGATCAGTTTTAATATTCATCATTCTAGCAGCCAACGACAATTTAGAGAGACCTTCTCTACAACCACTGTAAAGTGGTTGATTCGCCGCGTTTAACATTTCGTAAAACTTTTTTGCATCTATATTAGGTTCTTCATTTTCATCATGAGCTACAAATGCATCAGCTACCATATCATGAATCCTATCATAATCTACCATCTCCTCCTGATGGTAACTATGTTCATTATGCAAATGATGATCAACCGGTTCTTCCTGAAAATTGCTATTACTACTATTAGCTTCATTCTGATCATAATTAAAACCTTCTCCATGTTGAAACGAGATATAGTAATTTGGCGTGAAACCTCTATTTATTAAATGCTTCCAAACATTTTCACGGTTTGCCAATTTTGAATTGTTGCATTTCCGAAAAGGACAGAACATCTTACCACTTTCTTGGGCGAGCGGTGTTGAATCTGCTTGATGCATAAATGTCTCCAGCCCCACAAGGTATTCTTTTGTCACTCTCCCGTTAGCATCTCTACGCATATACATCCACTTCCGCAACTTGTAAATAGTCCCGGAGCCAGCCTTTTTTTTTCTTTCACGTTTTTTTGTTGTTGGTGTGTTTAAAATGATGTTAAAACATCCATATTTATAGGAAATTTCGAATCTGGTAGATGTAATTTTCTTATGAATTTACGACGAAAATTAATTAGGTGGCCGAAAAAAAAACGTGGGCACCTACAAATTTGGTGGATTCAAAATTTCCTTGCTAAGTACACGTAAATTATTTCCTCGTATAGAACACGCGAAGTTTATGTCGTTTTCACGAGGAAATAGTGTTTACTCGTAAAAGCCACGTTACGTTACATCGACTTTACGACAAAATTGTTTTGTCGTTACTTTACGAGGAAATAACGATGATTTTATTTTTCCACGTAATTTCCTCGTAAAATCGACGTACATTTACGAAAATTATTTTTCCTCGTTAATTTTCTTCGTTAAACTTGTGTTTTCTTGTAGTGATTTTAGAGTGAAATATATATATATATATATATATATATATATATATATAATTTTTGTGTGCTATTAAGATTGTCTAATGTTGTTATTTTACTATATATTTATAGTAAAATAACAACGTTACTGTATATTTTACTATTTTATATAGAAATTCTATTATAAAGTGAATTATTGGAACAAATTCAATTTTATAATATAGTTACTCTACTTTAGAGTGAAACATGGAGAAAATTTTGTGTATCATGATCTAATATATTTGATCATAATCATTATTTAGTGACGATGGATGGAGTCGGCAGCTTATATACACACAATCATTTTGGTTGTTTTTATTTTTAGTATACTGTCTTCGTAATCAATAGTCTTTTTTCTTCTTTCATATTTATTCGTACAAGACAAAAAATACGTAACTTTTATAGTTGCAAGTTGCAACAAGACACTAAATCAATTGTTTAAAAACAATTAAGATCAGAACAAACAGAGGCATTTTAATATTTTGTCAGTCATATCAAAGAGGGAACATAAAATCACGACGTTAATGGTTCAATTTCATTATGCGATTTTGGTGGTAAATAATGGTTTTTTATAAAGAAAAATGTCATTTTGCTTAATATTCATATAAGATCTGACAATTAAGAATATAGCCATCAAACATTATTGAGCAATGTATGGAACAATTAGGTCAATAAATTTTCATTTCTCTCTCTGCGAGTGAATATCATATAAGAAGATAAAACACATGTGTTATATTCCATTGCACCTTGAAACCTGTCAAAGCTCTATCATAACAACGCATCATGGAGATTGTAAGAAGAGGTAACTAACTAGTTACGAAATTGGATTTCATATGTTAAGTAACTATACATGATTACAACGTAGTACAAAAAATACTAAATACAACCACTAGACGTGTTATACATAATTAACATACTATAATATACTATATCGATTAAATAAATAGTATAGACAACCGGATACATAGAAACATCACAATGTAAATCATTTATAGATTAAGAAAGAATAACAGTATTGCTTCACCGCGACAAAGAGGGAAGATGTGAGGGGGAGGGGCATCGTGAAGGAGGGGAAGGGGAGGGGCAGGGGGATGGGAAGGAGGAGGAAACATTAAGAAACTATTTATATTCTATGGTTATCAAAGAAAATAGTACTACGTAGTGTGTACTGTTTATCTTCTCCGATAGTTCTTCACAGTTTTTTTTTCTTAATTTACATTTATCAAAATAACAAAGTTGTAAAGCCAATCAAATATGTGAATAAAACTAATCAGATAGTCAGTTGTTGTATCTGATGATTATACAGCACGCGAAATCAAGATCATATGCTCTTCAATCTAACCGGATTATTTTGATTCGTTCGTTTTGATAGCAAAGCGGAATCTTTTGCAAAGTTCGTCGTGAAATTTAACATTTCTGTGATTTTTGGTGATGAAAAAAAAGAGAGAAAAAAAATAGAAAGAAGAAGTGTATGTATTAGTTGGTAAGAGGTGAGCATAATCCCTTTTATTGGTCACGTACTTAATTTATCTTGTGATATGATATGGTCATGTCCCCTAATTTCTCTAAAAAAAATTCTCAAGAAAAAATAAGTTTTTTTCTTGTAATGAGATACAAAGGTGTTATAGTATTTTACGAATTATAGAGTGTGGATAATCATGCATGACATAATTCGAAATTCAAAAAGTGGATTGCATGTTCGTGAACCGGCGTCGGTCGGGTGGTGGCAAATAGGACCAAATTGCTAATCGAAAGACGAATTGAATCATGACAAAAGTGGCTCATTTTACATAAATAAAACTATACTCCTTCTGATTTGCCAAGCCTTTCTAATTTATTTATTAGTTTTAGATTTATTTATACAAATACTTAACTTACTGAATAAATTCTTTACATTTTTTTTGTCATACAAATTCTTTACGTATAAAAACATAAATCTCCATTGTATATAAATATTACTTTAAGAATATAAAAATATATTTAAGGCAATTTAGGAAACTCTTCAATTCTAGCTTTTTCCATCACTTTTTTTCTTATAAGATCTCTGAAGTTTGTCAAAAAACCACGTATACATTTTAGTTATACATTAATGTTTTAGCAAAAGTTCAGGTTCGATTGGTTGAAGTTGTAGTTTTATGTTTTTTTTTTCTAAAATTAAGACTTTAGATATTTAGCTTCAACTTTAATTTTTTCTGCTATTGAAATCTTTTCAAGTACTTAACAAGAACTTTAGAGAATTTTCTTTTCTAAACCTAATATATTTCTTTTTAATAAGGTTTTGGCTATAGATTAAATTTTAAAACCTAAAACATGATTAAAAGGAGACTATAGAAATTAAAGTGGATATCCACAACTTCTCTAGCTTCTACCGATCAATCTTTCAAATACAACTGTAAAAAATAATTTCTCAGTACAATAAGTTTATTTTGAGAATCTATAACATATTTATATATTTATCTATAATAACATTTAGATATAAAATTATTACAATCTATTTCTATTTCATAGAAAAGAAATTATTTTTTTCCTTTGTTTAAAGAAAAAATAGCTTTTTCTATATTTTACCTATTCTGAAATTGCTATTTTACAGGAAACATTTGATCAAATTTTATCTTTTTCATAAAAAAATTTGTTTTAGAAAACAACAACACAATTTCATTAAAATGATCTTTTTTGTCCACCACATTAAAATGGTCTTAAAGCCAAAATATTACTAGTTTACTAGTAGTGCTCATGAAGTGGATATTGTATGATGGAATCGAATGATATTATTCACAAGAGCAGAGCTCTAGATTTATACAGAGGAGATCGTACAAACTAGGTAAGTGTATATGCAGGAATTAAGAGATAATATATGCAGCATAATTACAGGAGTGTGCATCAGGACTTTCCATAGTCCCATACGCCCCCTCAAGACGGACGGGGAGTAGCAAGTCCGATCTTGACACACAATGTCTGGAACCGTGGTCGTGGGAGAGGCTTTGTTAAGGCATCCGCAAGTTGATCACTGGAGTGTATATGAGAGACACGGATGTTTCCAGCTTGCACATGGTTGCGAACGAAGTGGTAATCAAGGGCAAGGTGTTTCATGCGGGAGTGAAACATGGGATTAGCGCAAAGATATGTAGCTCCCTTGTTGTCACAATAGATAGCTGGTGCTGTAGTGGTTGTAATGCCAAGTTCCGTAAGCAATGATTTGGTCCATGTAACTTCAGCTGTGGTGTTGGCTACGGAACGGTATTCAGCTTCGGTCGATGAGCGAGCAACGCCAGATTGCTTCTTGGATGACCAAGCGATAGGATGGCTACCATAATAGACTAAGTATGCTCCAGTTGACATGTAGTCGTCTTTGTCGCCCGCCCAATCAGCGTCAGTGAAGGCATGGAGAGATGGTGTGTTCTGCGTGGAGAAGAAGAGACCATTCGTCTGTGTACCGACAAGATATCGCAGGATACGCTTCACGGCTGTCCAATGATCAGTAGTGGGTTGGTGCATGTATTGCGAGAGTTTGTTGACAGCATAGGATATATCGGGGCGAGTGAGTGAGAGGTACTGCAAGCTACCAACAGTGGCTCGGTATTCTGTTGGATCGGGTAGAGGAGTGCCAGTGTGGAGTGTGAGCGGAGTGGTTGCACACATGGGTGTTGTCGCCGGTGTTGCTGTTGTCATCTTGGTTTTATGAAGAATATCTGCAATGTAACGATGTTGATTTAGTAATAAACCATGTTTTGTTCTGGAAACTTCAATACCAAGAAAATAAGAGAGAAAACCCAAATCCTTTAATGAAAACCGAGTGGAAAGTGATTGAATGAAGGTGTTGACGATGGTATTATTGTTGCCGGTGATGATGATATCGTCGACATAAACCAACAGATAGATGAGGGTGCCAGTCTTGTTGTAGATAAATAAGCTTGCATCAGCAAGTGAGTTTGTAAACCCGGAATGAAGAAGAAATGTACGAAGCTCATTATACCAAGCTCGGGGAGCTTGTTTCAGACCGTAAATTGCCTTGTGAAGTTTACAGACAGCAAGGGGTTGCGTCTTGTCTTTAAAACCCGGTGGCTGTGACATGAACACTTCTTCATCAAGCTGGCCTTGAAGGAAGGCATTGTTGACATCTAATTGTCGTAGCTGCCAGTTGTGAGAGACAGAGACACTCAGCACCAATCGAATAGTTGCAGGTTTGATCACAGGACTAAAGGTTTCTTGGAAGTCGACACCAGGTCTTTGATGGAAGCCTTTAGCAACCAGGCGCGCTTTGAATCTGTCTATGGAGCCATCAGGATGTCGTTTGATGGTAAAAACCCATTTGCAGCCAACTATATTCGCTGCAAGAGAGGCATCAGTGAGATCCCATGTTCTGTTTCGAGCCAGTGCTTCCAGTTCTTCATACATGGCTTGACGCCAACGAGGATCCTTGAGAGCTTCAGCTACACTTGTTGGAATTGTCTCAGAGAGTGGAACCACAGTAGCCGTGAGATTAAGCTTTTGAACTGGTTTGCGGTTGCGATTGCTTGTACGCCTTGGTTGAGCAGGTTGAGCTGCAGTTTGTGGCGTAGGTGATTGGTGTGCACCAGTTGGTGCCGGTGTAGCATCAGGTATAGCAGGCACGACTGGTGGAGCTGATGTAGTAGCCGTAGCAGGTGCAGTAGAAGACATTGGATCAGGCGGTAATGGTGCTGTTGGTAAGGGAACCTCTGAAGGCAGAGACTGATTTGTAGCAGGTGGAGCATGAGCATTGTTGGAGTGCAGAGATGTGACTGTAACAGAATCTGCAGGAGTTTGTAAAACCTCATCAACAGAAGAAACATTAGACGTTAGTGGTACTGGCATCGAAAATGGAAACACATATTCATGGAAAACAACATGTCGTGATGTGTAAATCCTTGAAGTTGTACGATCTAAGCAAAAATATGCACTTTGGGTTGGTGAGTAACCAAGAAATACACAAGGCGTTGACCTTGGATCTAATTTGTGCTTAGCATATGGCTTAAGCCATGGGAAACACAAACAACCAAATACTTTTAATTTTTGAAAATTCGGTGAAGTTCCAAAGAGACATTCATGCGGTGTCTTGAGAGACAAAACCGGAGTTGGCATGCGGTTGATCAAGTACACAGCCGTAGAAAAAGCATATGTCCAGTAGGACTTAGGCATAGAGGCATGACTCAAGAGAGCAAGACCAGTTTCGACGATATGACGATGTCGTCGTTCTGCTATGCCATTATGCTCAGGCGTGTGTGGCAGAGTGGTGAAATGAGATATACCGTGACTAGATAGGAACTTTGCTAGTGCAATATACTCACCACCATTGTCCGTATACAGTGTTCGCAGCTTTGATTGAAATTGGTTTTCAACCAACGCTTTAAACTTAACAAAGACTTCATGAACATGAGACTTTTGTTTTAATGGATATAACCAAGTATATCTCGTAAAATGATCAACGAACAAAACGTAGTACTTAAAACCATCGATTGAAGGAACTGGTGAGGTCCAAACATCCGAGAAAACAACATGAAGAGGATGAGTGGAGACTAATGTCGAATTTTGAAAAGGTAACTTATGCATTTTATTGATAGAACAAGCATTACAAGGCTTGTCAAAAATAGCTTTAGAAGATAAAGGTAAATCAAATCGAGAGAGAATAGTTTTTAAAATAGGTAACGCAGGATGGCCCAAACGGGAATGCCAATCCGAAATCGAAGTCTTAATAGCAGAAGCAAAAGCAAGTGAAGGAGGTGTAGTAGTCGAAAGCTTTGGCCACTCATAGGTTCCATTCTTAGGTTTGCCTTCCAACCGAAGAACCCCCGTGTTCAGATCCCTGACCTGGAAGTAAGTGGGAGTGAATGTAACAGAAACACCATTAGTATAACACAACTGAAAAACAGAGAGTAAATTTTTGTCTAGAGATGGAACATAAAGAACATTATCAAGAAAGAAGGGACGAGTAAAAGAGGGTGTAGATAAGGAACCAGTATGAGTGATTTGTAAACCGGAGCCATCACCAAGCACGACGTCATCGCCTCCAGAGTATGGTGAGTGAAGAGACAGGTTCGCAAGGTCTGATGTCATATGGTGAGAGGCGCCAGAATCAAGGAGCCAAGTAGAGGAGTCTGAGGCAGGTAGCATTGCATGATTTGCTTGTGGTCTCCATGACTGCTGTGGGAATGGTTGCCACGGTCTGATGTTGTTCGTTGATGGCCATGGCGGAGCAGAGGCAGAGGCAGAGCCACGAACGATACGGAACTCTGGACAATTCTTAGCACTATGTCCTTGGATTCCACAGGCTTGGCAGCGACCAAGGTACGGTCGTGTGTTGCGGTTGTTGTTGAACGGAGGTGACGCCGTGTAGTTGCTGCGTGAGTTATTGTTGTTGGATTTCCAGTTTTGACGTGGGCGAGTATCAGTTGCGTTAGCCGTAATAGGACCAGTTGGAGGAGTTTCAGAACAGAGGATCATCGCCTCTCGATTGAGCAGACGTTCATGGAGCTCAGCAAAGGAGATCGGATTGTCACGGCCATTTATAGCATCGATCTCTGGCTTGTAGTCTTCACTCAGACCTGCAAGAATCTGTTCAGTGAGATCTTCTGGATCCAGAGGCTTTCCTAGTAAACCAAGTTCGTCGGCTTTTGATTTGATGATACGGAGATACTCGCTTATGGTTTTGGTTCCCTTGGCAGTCGTCTTGATCTGAAACTTAAGTTGTCGTATGTGACCCCTTGTTGGATTTCCATAAGTGGACGCAAGAATATTCCAGACATCAGCAGTTGTCATGGCGCTGGACACGACAGGCTGAACCGGGAGTGAGATAGCACCAATGATAGCGCTGTAGAGAAGTCGATCCTGACGTCGCCATGGAGCGTAGTCTGGATTGGGAGAGGCAGTGCCATCGATTACGATCGTAGCGAGGGGAGCAGATGCATCAAGGAAGTGATGAAGCTCGTGGCCTTCAAGAAGAGCCCGGATCTGTCGGCTCCACATAATGAAATTGAGATGTGTGAGTTTGGTAATGTTTGACATGTTAATCGAGATCAACGTTGTCGAAGGATTTTCAGCATTATAGAAAGTGGTTGTCGTAGCAGAGGATTGATGATTATCAGACATGATGAATCAGAATAGAGTTGAGAGAATAAGAAAAAGAAGGGGAAGCGGAAGAGAAGAAAAAAAAATAGGGTTTTGATCGTTAATGCTCTGATACCATATTGTATGATGGAATCGAATGATATTATTCACAAGAGCAGAGCTCTAGATTTATACAGAGGAGATCGTACAAACTAGGTAAGTGTATATGCAGGAATTAAGAGATAATATATGCAGCATAATTACAGGAGTGTGCATCAGGACTTTCCATAGTCCCATAGTGGATTCCCTTGTACTTCATGTTTTAACCTTCTTTTCGTAAGGACAATTTTTCTTTCAATTAAATTTTCCGATTCCGAACTTGGAAAGACTATGAGTCTATGACCCTAAAGAATAACTTCCAATATTTTTAAAAGTTGATTTCAATCCAAAATTTGAACAAAAAAATGCGAACAAAATTTGTCCAATTGGTTGAGTTAACTTCTTCTACCCAAGCTGAAAACTCTACTCATAACCCTCACAATGAACAATAATTTCAATCAAATTTCATATCGGCTGAACTTGGTGAAGTCGCAGACTCGTCCAACTCGGGATCCATAAAGTTTGAATCATCGGTGCAAGTAGCCTCAGTCCAAAGTCGCAACGCCAGAACAAGCTGTAGCTGATAACTCTCGTCCGTCTGCTGCACTCAGCTCTTCCTAGATGGCGACCCCCATATTTGGGAAAATGACTTTCTTGATTGCTCAAGAGGCTTATGTTAGAAAAAAAGTAACTAGAGTGAGTTGCTTTTTTGCTGGATATTTTGGTATTTGAACAATAAAAAAGTGTGTCAAAGTGAGAAATGTATTATTGTTTAGTCCCGACTAGACAAAACACGGTCGTGCCCGAGATTTCGCACCCCGACTGAGTCTGCTGCCATCCGAATCCTCAAATCTCCTCATACGACAAATTGAAAAATGCATTTAAGATTCTCCGGGCAAAATTGGTTACATATAAATTAACCAGGTCTGTTGGTTTCTGGAACAAGGATGTGTAGAGTGCGTTGTTCGGCGGTAGCCAAAAAAAATGGCCGCGAAACATATACCACCGATAGGTCGAAATGAATAAAAAACAGTTGAGGTTAGGATTCGATTGGGATTAGAATTGTGAATTGAAACCATATTTGGGAAAATGACTTTCTCGGGTTTATTTTTTATTTTGAAATCTTGATTGCTCAAGAGGCTTAGGTTAGAAAGAAAGTAACCAGAGTGAGTTGCTTTTTTTGCTGGATATTTTGGTATTTGAACAATAAAAAAGTGTGTCAAAGTGAGAAATGTCTTACAGTCGTGCCCGAGATTTCGCTTATGGTGCCAAACTATTAATAAATGAGGTTCGGTCTCTATCTTAATCTTCTTTCTTTGTTGATCGATCGCGTTTGTTGTAATCTAACAACCACTGCTCTATTTCACATTTGTTGAAATTTCCATGAAAACAAAGCATTATTATTGGCTACATAAACGACTAATTGAGTTTGACCAATAATTTAGTCGGACTAAAACTTAAACACGTTTCTTTATAAAAATGCGTTTACTTTCTGAAAAGTCTTCAAGCAGAATGAAAAGAACGAAACACTATTTTCTGTGTGAATTATGTACATTCAACACAAGGAACAAGCGTAACACATTCTTGGAGGAGAAGACATCTATTCTATTATAAATGCTCGGCTTGGGGTGATTCCTGAATTAATCTCCAAGTAGAATTAAGAATTAGGAAACAGTCTTCTTTACTTGGAATGATGAATTCTAGATTATTATTTGCTTTGGTGCTTAATCTGATAATAGTTTTGAAAGTCGCAAGAGCTGGTGCTGAGAGCAAGGTAATTTAATTAATTTTCTTTGATCATACTGTATATAATAGGGTTATTACAAACTTTTGTTTGTGTTTTGGTGACAATCTTACAGGTTCATATAGTGTATCTGGGTGAAAAGCAGCATGATGATCCTAAGCATGTCACAGAATCTCATCACCAGATGTTGTCGTCACTTCTTGGAAGGTACAAAACAAACCTAATTAATTAGTAATTCAACTCTATTATATGTCTGTAGCTGTTACCGATGTTTTTGTTTAAATGTTTGTGTTACACAGTGAAGTGGAAGCACATGATTCAATGGTTCATAGTTACAGGCATGGCTTTTCAGGCTTTGCTGCTAAGCTTACCGAGTCACAAGCCAAGAAAATTGCTGGTACTCACAGGCTTGCTTCTGTCTTAAGTCTTACCATGATGTAATCTTGGATTACTTTGGTTGTGATGCTCTTTATTTTTGGAAACAGATTCACCTGATGTTGTTCATGTCATACCTGATAGTTTTTACGAACTTGCCACAACTAGAACTTGGGACTACTTAGGTCTTTCTGTTAGCAATCCGAAGAATCTCCTAAATGATACAAACATGGGTGACCAAGTGATTATTGGCTTTATTGACTCAGGTATATAACTAGTTTCTGTTTCGTTGGTTCCTTTATTTTAGCCCCCAGGGACTTGAGGTTTTGTGTGGTTGTAGGAGTGTGGCCAGAGTCTGAATCCTTTAATGACAATGGGGTTGGACCAGTGCCGAGCCATTGGAAAGGGGAATGTCAATCAGGAGAAAACTTCATGTCAACAAACTGCAATAGAAAGCTAATAGGAGCCAAGTACTTTATCAATGGGTTTCTTGCTGAAAACGAAGGATTCAACTCCACAGGATCACGTGACTACATCTCTGCTAGAGACTTTATTGGTCATGGAACGCACGTAGCCTCTATCGCAGGTGGTTCCTTTGTTCCCAACGTAAGCTACAAGGGACTCGCTGGAGGTAACTTGAGAGGTGGTGCACCGCGTGCTCGCATAGCAATATACAAGGCTTGTTGGTATGTGGATCAGTTAGGCGCGGTGGCTTGTTCATCTTCTGACATATTGAAAGCAATGGATGAAGCTATGCATGATGGTGTTGATGTATTGTCGCTCTCTCTCGGAGCTCAAGTTCCTCTGTTTCCTGAAACTGATCTGCGCGATAGGATTGCGACTGGAGCGTTCCATGCAGTAGCAAAGGGAATCATTGTTGTTTGTGCTGGTGGGAACTCTGGCCCAGCGGCTCAGACCGTCTTAAACACAGCTCCTTGGGTCATAACAGTTGCTGCAACAACTCTGGACCGGTCCTTTCTCACACCTATCACGCTTGGGAACAACAACGTCATACTGGTAAAGCAGACATCTGTTTTGCCTGTCTTGGGCAAAGCCAAATAAAACATTCCCTTCGAGCCCTCAATTTTTTTTTTTAAAAGATAATGACATAGATATATTGACCTTCAAATTTGTAAAATAATTTTTTATTGAAATCTTTACTAAATCGCCTGCATCCACCAAAATGTTTTGATAATGGTTATGAGCTTTTCAACTGTGGATGCAGGGTCAAGCACTATACACAGGTCCAGAAGTTGGCTTCACCAGTTTGGTTTATCCAGAGAATTCAGGGCACAGCAATGTGACCTTTAGCGGGTAACAACAAGTTTCGAGCATCTTGTTGAGACTTACATGTAATCTCCCTTGAAATAGCATAACTGATCAGTTTACTTTACTTCTCTGAATATGTCTGAAACATTAGTGTCTGTGAGCGTCTTAATCTCAACCCAAACGGTACAATGAGAGGAAAAGTTGTGTTGTGTTTTACGACAGCAACACTCTTCACTGCTGTATCAAGAGCTGCCTCTTATGTGAAGGCAGCCGGTGGTGTTGGGGTGATCATTGCAAGAAATCCAGGTTACAATCTCACTCCATGTAGAGATGATTTCCCCTGTGTAGCCATTGATTACGAGCTCGGGACGGATATACTTCTCTACATACGCTCCACTGGGTATGAAACACTCCCTCCAAGAAACATAACACTTGTAAGAAACTTTATGTAACTTGGCTGTGCAGATCACCTGTTGTGAAGATACAACCTTCTAGAACAATGGTAGGACAACCTGTGGGGACAAAGGTGGCAACTTTCTCATCAAGAGGACCTAACTCTATTTCTCCTGCAATATTAAAGGTATGCTTGAATCCTTTTTTTTTTTTTAACCCATCAGATTCGCTGTAATCATTTTCTTGGCAATGCAGCCTGACATAGGGGCACCAGGAGTGAGCATACTAGCTGCTACATCTCCAGATTCCAACTCCAGTGCTGGAGGATTTGATATTCTTGCGGGAACATCCATGGCGGCTCCAGTTATTTCAGGAGTTGTTGCACTTCTCAAAGCTATGCACCCTGACTGGTCTCCTGCTGCTATTAAATCAGCCATTGTCACTACAGGTTATATCCAATAACACAACAAACGATCAAAAGACAAAATAACAGAACACAGTGATCTCAATAAGTGTTTCTTTAATTGCTTTGCAGCTTGGAGAACAGATCCATTTGGAGAGCAGATTTTTGCAGAAGGTTCATCTCGCAAAGTAGCTGACCCGTTTGATTATGGTGGAGGCCTTGTGAACCCAGAGAAAGCAGCAGATCCAGGTCTCATATACGATATGGGCCCAAAAGACTACATTCTCTACTTATGCTCGGCCGGTTACAACGACTCATCTATCTCTCAGCTTGTTGGACAAGTAACAGTCTGTTCAAACCCTAAACCTTCTGTTCTTGATGTCAACTTGCCTTCACTCACAATTCCAAACCTTAAAGAGGAAGTCAATCTCACCAGAACTGTCACTAATGTTGGACCAGTTAATTCAGTCTACAAGGTTGTGGTCGAGCCTCCGCTTGGGGTTCGAGTGGTTGTGACGCCGAAGAAATTAGTGTTTAACTCCAAAACCAAAAGTCTATCCTTCATGGTTCGAGTCTCGACCATACACAAAATCAACACAGGATTCTATTTTGGAAGCTTGATTTGGAGGGACTCTGTGCATAACGTGACTATTCCTGTGTCTGTGAGAACACAGATTCTGCAAAACTATTATGATGAGAATTAATGATTCTTGTTTTTGATGATTAAATGTATACCAAATCTTGTCTTCCCTTCTCATTTATGGTTAATAAGAATATAAATAGTTATGGTTAATAGTATATTTAATACGTAATGCTCAAAACTTTGTCTATAAACTGATTGTAACTAATCATTGACGGAGACCTTTTCTTTGATATTAGGGAAGATGATACCAAGTTGTGCACTGCCACTAACATAAGAACCAATTTTTTTTTATAAAATAACATCTCATAGTCATAGGTATAGTCACGGTGGCTTTATTTGCTGGTATTCTCTGTCGAATCGTTTGTTGATTGTGTTGACTATAAAACGTTGTTATAAACTAGAATATAGTTGACCTTGTACAGATTTTATAAACATTCTCTAGTTTTTATCTGTGACTAAAATAATGGAACTTGAAACCTGTGAAAAGACCAAGAACCATTCCAAGAAATGGAATGATGCATCTATATTAATGCTTGTGCTTCCTCGTATAATTTTCCTAGTAGATTGAAAATAAAACTCTTTTTCTTTTGCTTGAGATGAATCAATCTTTATTTCTTGTGGTGCTAAGTCTGATAATTCTTTTGAATGTCGCACGATCTGGTGCTAAGAGCAAGGTAGATTGTATCTTCCTTACCAGATAGAAAAAAAAACAGAAATGAATAATAGGTTGTGATCAACTTTTTGCTGATAATCTTACAGGTTCATATAGTGTATTTGGGTGAGAAGCAGCATGATGATCCCAAGCATGTCACAGAATATCATCACCAGATGTTGTCGTCACTTCTTGGAAGGTACAGAGTTGAATAATTAACTATCCAATTCCAATGGGTCGTTATAGCTCTAACCAATAGTCTTAATGTTTGTGTCACAGTAAAGAGGATGCACATGACTCAATGGTGTATAGTTACCGACATGGTTTTTCAGGATTTGCCGCAAGGCTCACCAAGTCCCAAGCCAAGGAACTGGCTGGTACTCCTTGATGTTTTAGCTAACAATGTCTTGGATTCTAAGAAATGAAATAATGATGTATGTTTTTATTGTTGATGGACGTTATTCTGCTAACAGATTCACCAGAAGTTGTTCATGTCATGCCTGATGGGTACTATGAACTCGCAACAACTCGGACTTGGGACTATTTAGGCCTATCTGCTGCACATCCGAAGAATCTCCTAAATGATACTAACATGGGTGAACATGTTATCATTGGCGTTATTGACACAGGTATAAGTAGATTTCATCACATGGTAGATTCATCTTTGGTTCTTTTGTCTCCTTCATTTTAGTGCCTCAATGAGTTATGGTTGTGTGTGGTTATAGGAGTGTGGCCAGAGTCTGAATCATTTAGTGACAATGGGGTTGGAGCAATACCAAAGCGATGGAAAGGAGGGTGTGAACCAGGAGAAGATTTCAAGTCAACTAATTGCAACAGAAAGCTTATAGGAGCCAAGTACTATATCAATGGGTTTCTTGCTGAAAACGATGGATTCAATTCCACAAAATCACCTGACTACATTTCTCCTAGAGACTTTAACGGCCATGGCACGCACGTAGCCTCTATTGCAGGTGGTTCCTTTGTTCCCAACGTAAGCTACAAGGGACTTGCTGGAGGAACCTTGAGAGGTGGTGCACCTCGTGCTCGCATAGCAATGTACAAGGCTTGTTGGTATCTCGAAGAGCTGGAAGGAGTGACTTGTTCATTTTCTGATATCATGAAAGCGATGGACGATGCTATTCATGATGGTGTTGATGTTTTGTCACTCTCTCTAGGTAGTCGGGTTCCTCTGTTTTCCGAAACGGATATGCGTGATGGGATTGCTACTGGAGCATTCCATGCAGTTGCAAACGGTATTACTGTTGTTTGTGCTGGTGGTAACGCTGGCCCATCAGCTCAGACCGTGGTGAACACGGCTCCTTGGATATTAACAGTGGCTGCAACCACTCTGGACCGGTCATTTGCCACACCTATTACACTTGGGAACAATAAAGTCATATTGGTAACAGCAGACTAAATGTTTTCCCCTTTTCTTCTTTTTTTCTATAACAAATGGTTTCTCTATTGTTGTCAAGCCTTGAAACTCTCTGATTATGGGTGTTTCCGCTGTTACTTCAGGGTCAAGCAATGTACACAGGTCCGGAACTTGGCTTTACTAGTTTGGTTTACCCAGAGGATCCTGGGAACAGTAATGATACATTTACTGGGTAATTAATGATACCAAATATCAGTTTTCATTTTTTGATCTCTTACTGAATCCGTGTGTTTTTGCAGTGAGTGTGAGTCCCTTAATCTCAACTCCAACCGTACAATGGCTGGGAAAATTGTGCTGTGTTTCACAACAACAAGAGGTTACACTACTGTATCAAGAGCTGCATCTTTTGTGAAAAGAGCCGGCGGTCTTGGCCTGATCATCGCAAGAAACCCAGGGCACACTCTCAATCCATGTAAAGATGATTTCCCCTGTGTGGCTGTTGACTACGAGCTTGGGACAGATATACTTTTCTACATACGTTCCAATGGGTATGAAACTATCTTTAACTCCTTACATTATTAGTACATACTCAATTGTTTCTTCTCCTACAAGTAACAGAAAATCATAAGAAAATAATACTTGCTGGAGTCTGATAATATGTTTCTGCCGAAATTCTGGTTTGCAGATCACCTGTTGTGAAGATACAACCTTCTAGAACAATGGTAGGACAACCTGTAGGGTCAAAGGTGGCAACTTTCTCATCAAGAGGACCTAACTCCATTTCCCCAGCGATTCTAAAAGTTTGTCCTGAGCCCATATGTTTCTAACCTATATTGCTATTAGTACTTGTCCTAAATCATACAAATTAACCAGTACTTGTTCCACCATACAGCCTGACATAGCAGCACCAGGAGTGAGCATATTAGCTGCTACATCTCCCAATGCCACCTTCAATGCTGGAGGATTTGTTATGCTTTCAGGAACATCGATGGCGACTCCCGCAATTTCAGGAGTTGTTGCACTTCTCAAATCTTTGCATCCTGATTGGTCCCCTGCTGCTTTTAGATCAGCTATTGTCACTACAGGTTCTTTTCTTCTTCCAACTACAGAAACATCCAATCAAAATAGAAAGGCCAATCCTTCTTTAACTCAATAATCGTCTTTACATTGCAGCTTGGAGAACAGATCCGTTTGGAGAGCAGTTACCAGCAGAAGGGTCATCTCGCAAAGTAGCTGACCCGTTTGATTACGGTGGAGGCCTCGTGAACCCAGAGAAAGCTGCAGAACCAGGCCTCATATACGACATGGGCCCAAAAGACTACATTCTCTACTTGTGCTCCGTCGGTTACAACGACTCATCTATCTCTCAACTTGTCGGTAAAGGAACAGTCTGTACAGACCCAAAACCTTCTGTTCTTGATATGAACTTGCCTTCAATCACCATTCCAAATCTAAAAGATGAAGTCATTCTCACAAGAACCGTTACTAACGTTGGACCAGTTCATTCAGTCTACAAAGTCGTGGTCGAGCCTCCGCTTGGGGTTCGAGTGGTTGTGACGCCGAAGAAACTAGTGTTTAACTCCAAAACCAAAAGTGTTTCCTTCACGGTACGAGTCTCGACCACACACAAAATCAACACTGGGTACTACTTTGGAAGCTTGGTTTGGAGTGACTCTGTGCGTAAGGTGACTATTCCTGTGTCTGTGAGAACGCAGATTCTGCAGAACTACTACGATGAGAACTGATGACTTATGGATCTTTATGTGTTTGCGAGAATAAAGCATCAATAATCAAAGTTAATATGGGGGACATTACATAGGCCTCTTATGTTCCGGCCATTTTATCACAACCCTGATTCTACGTAAATTTGGATTTGTTATTCTGCATGCAGAACCGAGATCTCTAAATAATTGATTTATATAATGATAAAATAGAATTAAAATTCTTGATACTACATTTTAGAAACAAAAACGATTTGTGCAGAGACGAGACACTCTTTCTGTATTTGTAGTTGTTTATAGTGTAACGGTTTGAGAAAAAAGTAGTCTAGTATAAATGTTGTATTCTTAACATGAAAACAAAAGACAATATTGTGAGATTGATGATGTTGCTGTTGTTCGTGTGTGTTCTGAATTCAAAGAAGGAAGTTGGATTTTGCAATTCTATGCAAAACCCAAAGTATGTTTCATGTACATAGTGATAACGGAATCTGAAAAAAGGAATTAACATTTCGACATCGGAAAAAACACGAGAACGACACGTAACAACACGTAATAAGTCTGAATCACTTATATGGAGTCATGATACCTCTGTATAATTAAAAAAAAAAAAGCAATCTCAGACTTTATATTCTCTATTTAGTTATGGGGAAATTGCCAAAACGGAACAAAAAAATAGCATGGTTGTCCTTTTGGTACAAAACCTTTTTTTTTCCATTTTGTCTCATTTTTACTCTTTCCAATTTTGAAACTAAATAAAATAAATAGTTTTATGAATCAAAAAAAAATGTTAAAAATATAAATAATTAATAAAACACAAATATACACAAATACATTTTTTTGTCAAAAATCTTGATAAATAAATTTTTTAAATTACGTTATAATAAAAGTAGAATTAGTGTTCTACGGAAAATGAGTTAATAGAAAACGAATTCAAATATTAACAAGTCTATCTACTTTTTTAGAACATATAATTTACTTTTAATTAAAATTCTAAATATAATGAATGCAAATTCTACTGATTGTAAAGATATCTACTTTTATTTCGAATGCAACTTCTACTTCTATGAAGTATTCTAAAATTTCGGGAATGCGAAATCTAGATACAACACGTACGTCTACATGGCGTAGAAAGCGCATTCAGGATTTATGTCATTGTTTTACACGTTGTGGAAGGTGTCTTCTACGGATAAGAAAACTTGTTTTTCAAAAATTAAGGAAATTTCAGTTAAATAATATTCTTAAAATATTCTAATTTCCTAAAATGTGTTTTGATCGATTTGCTTTGCCAAAATATCAAAAAAAAAACGATTTTGCCTTCTCTTCTTCATCAATATATGATTTCTCCATAGTTTATCTTGTAATTTTCACAAACTCTTGTTATATGATGCATATCTATACAACATGTGGTGTTTGGGAATTAGGTGCAACTACTGAATGGGTTTTTCGGCTGATGACAAAAGGGGTAGGCTACTGTTATTGGAATCAAGTTTTACCTTAGATGATTTTAAAATAATGATTTTGAAGGATTTTGGTATGGAAGAATATAGCTTAGACGATTTGGAGTTGAGTTATCTACCTGCTGAGTTGATCAATACATCAACATGTCCACCTGTGATTATTGCAAATGATCGATAGCTTAAGAATTTTGTTGGTGTTGCTAAAAGGAGCGTTTCTACTCGATTGTGTGTAACATATAAAGTGAAGGTTGAGAATCTAAATTAAGCAGACTTTGATCTTAACAAGTCGCCAGTAGATTCAAGTACTGATGAAGAGGAGAAAAACTTGTTTTACAGAGGGGACGAATCAGCTACTGTGTTTGATGAAAGGCAGAGCGAGAAGCAGAAAGAAAAGATTAAAGGAGTTGAAGTTGATGAGGCTGCCGATGATGTTGATACCATGAACTCTGAAAAAGAGAATAAACATAATATGTCAAAGTATTCTCTGCAAGAAGGAATAATTTTTTACAACAAAACTTCGTTGAAGGCGATTTTCGAGATATGTGCAATGAAACATAACTTTGACTATCAGGTTATCAAATCATATTGATAGCTTTGGTATGTTAGATGTGCGGACAATGCATGCAACTGGGCTGTTCGAGCAGACTGTTTGAAGGATTCTACATATATTATTATCAAAAAGTATGTCGGTGAACATACATGTGCACCTTCAAGCAAAAACCAAAGTAAGACTGCTTCGGCAAAAACTATATGCAGTCTTATTATGCATAAGTATGAAGGTGTCAAGGAAGGGCCCAAATATAATGATACCATACAAGTTATGCGTATGGATCATGGATGTGAGATCTCAAAATCTTTAGCATGAGATGCGCGTGAATATGCGATCAATGCAGTTAGAGGTATTCGAAAGAGAAGTTATGGGAAAATGCCAAAATACTTACACATGCTGAGAGAGGCTAATCCGGGTACACATTTATCTTAAGAGATTGACAGCACTGGGAGATTTCGGTACCTGTTTATTGCATTTGGGCAATCGATAAGAGAATTTAACAGAGTTATGAGGCGGGTTATTGTGGTCGATGGAACTTTTCTGAAGAATAATTACAAAGGAGTTTTATTGGTTGCAACTTCTGTAGATGGAAACTCTAATTTGTATCATGTTGCATTCGGAGTAGTCGACTCAAAGAATGAGCGTTCTTGGGAATGGTTTATGAGACAACTAAAAGTTGTCATTGCTGATGATCATCATTTGGCTTTTTTTCGGACAAACATGTGGCCATCGAGAAAGCGCTTGAGAACGTGTTTCCGACAGCTAGACATGGTATTTGTATTCATCATTTGTTGAATAATGTGGTAACATATTTCCATGGAAAATGAGTTGCTGGGTTGGTTTCAAAGGCGTCCAAGGCTTAAAGAGTTGCTGATTTTGAAAAGACATTTTCTAGTGTATGTAATATCAGTCCGACAATTGAAAATTACCTACGGGAGGCTGATGTGAAAAAATGGGCTAGATGTTAATTCTCTAGATACATATATGACATAAGGACAACCAACCCTGCTGAATCCATCAACTTTGCTTTGCGTTAACCGAGAGAGTATCCAGTCATTCCTTTGATTGACAGTGTCATGGAAATGTTGTCTTGGTGGTTTTATAAGCGTAAGAAACTGATTTCAAAGCATAAACATCCTCTGGCCAAAGATATGGAGAAGAAGGTTGATAGGCGAACCGGGAAAGGCAAAATATTTACAGTTTATCATGTCACTGATGGTCTATTTCTTGTTAGAGGGGAGAAAATCAACTGCTTAGTTGCTTTGGATATACGGACTTGCTCATGTGGAAAGTATGATCTGATGAAGATCCCTTGTACACACGCAATTAAAACTGGTTTTCATGTTGGCAGAGAGCCACACATATTGACTGATTTGATGTACACGACATGAGCTTGGAGAGAAGATTATCAGGAAAGCATAAATCCTATTGATGTTCCTGAGGATGCTTGGTCCATACCAGAAGATGTTGAGGAAGTCAATGTGCTACCACCATACACAAGAAGATCAGTTGGAAGGAAAACAAAACCCAGATACGAAAGCGTTGAAGATAAAATTTGGTCCTCACAAACATCGCAAAAGAGGCACCCTCGCAAGTGTAGTAGATGTGGCATGAGTGGTCACAACATAAAAACTTGTCAAATACCAATCTAGTCAGAACAAATGGTAAGGGTCGGCTTATATTGTCTCATTAATTTGTCTTTCATAGTCGGTTTGTTTCGTGACTTATATTAAAGAAGCCACTGAATCATAACAACAAACAAAGCATTACATTCATGGAGTTATCATTACACAAACATTCAAGCATATTACACATTACAAACCTATTACACAAACTTGTTCCATTGCTTATTACAATATCCGAAAGTGTTACATAATATTACACAGTGAAAATGTTAAGTTCCAAGTACAACCTAGCTCCAATAGCCTAGCTCTAGCACCCTAACTCAAGCATCCTAGTTCCAAGTACATCAAGTCCTACACTTTCTTTTAGGAAGTACCTTTTTCTTTGCTGGAGCTTGAACGGTTTTACTCTTAGGTGGAGCTTCATCAGTTTTGCTCTTAGGAACGCTTCCTTCAGCACTCAATCTGATTGCTTCCCTGAGCTGTGAAACCTCACTCTCCATGTCGCCCATCCTCTCTTTAAACATGCTCTCCATATTCGGCATTTGCATTCTGAGTATATCGCCCAAGGAATTGACAGACAAGTGGACTAAACCCTCAATGAAACTCTTAGTTTCACGATCAATACTCTGTTTTTTTTTTTGATGTTCGCTTACACAATAATTTCTTCTTTCTTGTCTCGGCTCCTTCATCGTGAATATTTTTCTTGCCTTTTCCAGCAACATTAAACGAAGATGTCTCTACGTCTGCTGCAATATCAGTATCATCCACACTCTTATCAGCTTCTGACTTCGTATCCTATGTATCAGCTTCCTCCATTTCAGTCTCATCAGGTTAAATAACTGGCCATTCTGTATTGCTCTAATCAAACCTTTTTTTTAATCCTATTAAAAAGAATGTTCATTCGTTCATCTTCCATCTTATCCTTCCTTGGATAATCAGCATGCAGAAAACACATCACCATTACCAGTCACTGAGATGACCGAGAACAAGTCACCCTACAAAACAATTATAACATTAAAAGCTATAAAATATATATACGACAACCATATAAAAGAATCAATAAATATACATACCTTCTCAGTAAATGAGCCATCAAGTTGAATGATGTCTTCATAAGAAACTTTTGCAACTCCTTTTCAGTTGCCACACCTTGGACCTCTGAAACTGTCTGAGACTCTTCTGCCACATATTTCTCCAAAATCCGGAATTGTTTCCATAATCCAAATCTAGAAAGCATAGGAGAAGCCCTAAAAAATGTAGCTGTTCTTCTTACCCAACTTCTTCCTAGCCTTCTCAATGGAACTCAGCAAGAATTCATACGAGTGAAGACCCTAATGGAACTTCTAAAGCTTGTCAAGATCCATCACAAGATTGATGTACATATGAGGGATGTTCACCTTCTCATCTCTCCCCATCACTACACCCATTATCACGCACAAGTAGATCAACCTCATCCTATCGCCACGAGTCCAGTTGTGAACTTCTTTTAGATGCATATTTTTGATCGACTGCAAGGTTATCTTACCACCTGTCCTTAGTAGTTCACTCCAAAATTCCCCGTCTTTTTCCATTTAACTACGTCACAGATACTTTCCCGCGAAATATTGAGGCTTGTCACAGCGTCCTGAAGCGAAAACTGGAGAGGTGTTCTCGCAAAGACAAACTACTTCTCATGCATCTTCGAGGTAATCAGCTGCTTACACAAGAAGTTATCCACCAATTTCCCCGAAAACTTGAGCTTATTTTCTGCAATAGCCATGATATGTTTGAAAACATGATCTATCTTCACATCATCGTACTATGCAGACATATCTTTCTTAAGATCCCTTATACGTTCCATGCGGCAGCAGTTGTTGATCTTTTTCACCTGAGGTTCCAAACTCTCTGCATACACTCGCTTAGGTAGCTCTAAATCCATATCTACAAGACAAAAAATTGATTATTGTTAAGCAAGCTAAGACAATTCACAAAGGAAATGAGTTGATATAATAGAAAACTAAGACAAGATTGTTATGTAAAAACACATAGACTATCATTCTGTTCATATAATCATTTAAGCAAATTAAGTGAAGATTTTTATATAAAAACACAAAGACTATCATCCTGTTACAGTGAAACATAGACAAACTACAAGCAAACAAAATCAATTAACCAACCCAAACAAAACTGTTTTCACTTGCAAACAGAGACAAAGTACAAGTAAAAATGTCACTAGAAAACAAAGACAAAGTACAAGTAAAACTGTCACTAGCAAACAGAGACAAACCACTTGTAGTGACAATTTGAATATTGTATGCATGATAAGCAAGCAAAACATCATTATAGAAATGAAACCAAATATGACATTGTATGAACTACAAGCAAACAGAGACAAACTACAAGCAAAGAAAATCAAATTGTCAGTAGCAAACAGAGACAAACTACAAATAAGACTATTTTCATAACTCTAGTTTCTATAGAATACTGTTTTAAAAATTCAGAATTACAGAGACTATCATCCTCGTCAGAAACAAAATCAATTAACCAATCCATGTCAAGCGAAATCAATTCACAAAAAGCAAACAAAACAAATATCAATTGATCCAAACAATAACCGGATCGAGGAAATGAAATCAAGAAATATAAAGTTGGAGATAATACCTTAGGTGAACACAATTTCAGAGAAAGAGAGAGGCAGAGAGGCAGAGAGAAGCGGAGAGGCGGAGAGAAGTAGAGAGAAGCTGAGAGCCGGAGGCGGAGACAAGCAGAGAGGTGCAGAGAACCGGAGAGGCGGAGAGAAGCAGAGAGAAGCGAAGAGGCGGAGAGAAGCAGAGATAATTAGAGAGGTGGAGAGAAGAAGAGGCTGAGAGGCAGAAAGAGGGTTACACCTGAAGGGAAGCTCGATTTCACCACACGCCGTTGAATTCACCACTCGATGTTGATTTTACCGGAGAAGACACAAGATCACCATCTTATTCATTTCGCGAGGGAGAGAGAGAGAGAGGCGGAGAAACCAAACATTAGGGTTACGTGTTTTGCCTTTTTGTTTTTGTTCCCTTTAAAAAAAATATATTTTCCCTTTGTAACACATTTTTTAAATTAAATTTTTAAAAATTCTATTAGTTTAATATGTTTAATTTGATTAATTAAGAGTTAGTTTTGGGAATATGAAAAAAAATATACTAAAGGGACAACTTAAGGATGGATTTATACTATAGAGACAACCATGCCAAATTTTTGTTTTGTTTTGACAATTTTCCCTTTAGTTATTTGAATGTGTATTCAGAATTTTGATGTTACAAATCAAATTGTTTTTACGCTTAATTACTTGTTGAATGACATAACCAACATAATTTTTTTTGGGGCTCAACATTAACTTTTATCACTAACCAAAGAGTAATAATGGTACATGATTTGTAATCATATCATGATTTTTACTAGTTTTCAGTTACGATATAAATTTTACTTTAAAAATGAATATTACATATTTAAATTGTTTGGAGTATTTATAGAATTAAGTACATTCTGAACGAATTTGGTGACTTTGGATCACTTTAGAACGTAGAGAGAAATGATGCTGAAAACATCAAATCCGAGTTGAGTTTTTAGTCTTGTGTCGATCGATGCCCATTTTGGTGTAAGTCAACACCCATAATCAGTGCCGATCCTGACATGGCAAAGACCACAAGTAATTTTTTAAAAACTTGGCCTATTCTGTATTATATGTAACTAAAGTAATATATATATATATATATATATCAATGATGTGTTCTAAAACAATGACTGACTTTTTCAAGTTTTTTTGGTCGGCCAGAAAGTTGTGCTTGTTGGGCTTCCCATTAGGGCCGCTACTGCCCATGATGTATGAACAAATCAACATATATTTAATGGTGTTTCAAGAAAGTGCACTTTGTCCAAGATTCTTAATTACACCCATGATCATCTATCTAGTTTATAGTTCTGAAGAACTTACGAATTTTCCGGAGTCTAGCACTCTTCATCTCTGATAATTTGCGATCTTCTTGTTTTAGATATTATATACTGCATTACATCCCTTGTTGTTTAGCATAACGTTAAAAACAAAAGTCTATTATGTAATTTTAGAGTTCTTGTGGATTCAACCTTTAAGTGATACATTCAATTTTTTATTAGATTAACTAGATATTGACCAGCGCTTTAAAAGCGCATGTTAATTTTGGTTACAAAATTTCACTCAATAATAATTAGAATTTTATACATGATTTTTGTATTTTTATATTTATTCATGATTTATGTTTGAATTTATGTATATAGTTTATTTTAATTATTTTTGAGAACTATTTTGTATATTTGATTCATTAACCCGTAAGAACTTCAATCTTAACCAACCTAACCAAAATATTAATTATTTTCAATATTTAATTTTATATGTAAATATATATATATATATATATATATATTGATCAAATATTTGTTATTAGGTTAAAAAATAAAACATAACTTTTATAAACACATTAGAATCTTAACAGAAAGTAGACATAATATGTAAACCGTCTACTAATATATATATATATTATATTTGTCTATGTTGTTCTCGAGTGTTAATATCAAATAAGATCATCATTTATTATATTTACCATGTCATTAATATAACTGTTGACTAATATCTTATACAATAAAACAGACTTCTCTCTCCTCATGCGTCCACATCAGCAGGGAAAGGTGGGCAAATCACGACACATCAGCACTAAGTCAAACTCCTCTTCTGTCATCTTCTCCGACTGGGCCCTAATTTTGAATGGTGAAGTCCAATATTTACTAAGCCCACTCATACTTCTCTTGCCTGTGTTTCCTCGACTCTGTTCAACTTCCCTGAAATCTTTAGACTCAGTTTCAGGTATCTGTAACGCTTGCCTAGACGATGAGCTGTTTGCCTTTACTTTACACCATTAAATCACTTTCAATCTCTCACACTACGATGAATTCAGTTACCTCCTTCCCAAAAACTGAGATGAAAACCCTAAAAAAAAACATTCTTTAAATTTCATCTGATAAATCTTCAAATCACGCTGCATCAACAGAATATAATCTCTTTCTTACAACACAACCTGCAATAATGGTGGCTTATCGAATTCTTTTTTCTGATGTTAGCATCGGTTTCTGTTCCAATACCGTAGTCGCGTGTCTTATGTGATTTTGGGAGGCCTGAAACGTTAACAAAGGAGGGGAACTGGTTCCTTCTTGATGAAAAGGTTTGTCTCCTTAGGTTCCTTTCTTATCGTTGAGCCTGAAAACTTCTCATATACTTCAAAACCTCTAATTTTGTTTGCCTCTTCCCAGGCAACGCTTATGCAAAGGTCTATTAGTGTTCATCTGCTTAATACTTTCCGATCATGGCTACTCTATCATGCTTGGTGTAATTTCTCTGTATGTTAAGTTTATCTATGTGTCGTGAAGGTGAGCGAGATTTTTGTCTATATGGATGAATATATCATGGCTACTCTTCATGATCGATGTGTCTCCAAGGTGAGAGATTTTTAGTTTATGGTTGCTCTCTTCTGTTTTCACTGTTTGCAACAAGCTTTTATAAATTCAGTAAATCTTTAATTTTCATTCCATGATCATGAAATTACCATCAAGTTCTTAATTAGGACTATAATTTTTCTTATTGATGTTAGCTGATCAGGACTAACAGATTTCAAAAGAAATGAAGAAGGAGATCAGAATTTAGGCTCATGATCGTTTGCTAAGTTTATTTGGCTGCTATTTAGTGTGATATGGTGCCAATAGTTTCATGATTATGAGGCGTTATCACCGTAAGTAATTTTGGCTAATTGTTTGCGTTTGGCATATGCAAGATCTACTTCTGTATTTGGAGTAGAGTCTACATTCCTTTAACTGTTTTTGTGTTCTCTCTCTGCAGGAGTTGAAAAACCAGAGGCTTTTGTCCAAAATGATTTCTCAGTCAAGACAAATGTAAATGGAAGAAGCATTGTCAGATACCATATTTACTTTCTGAAAAAAAAAGAAACCCGAGGTGGATGACAAACATATGCGTCTTTGAAGGATTCGCTATTAGAAAAAAAAAACATAAACAACAAGTTTTATACATGTATTCTCATATAAGTTTCTCTTAAATTTCATATAGTTCTACTGCTTACAAGCTTTTTGATTTGCTATTTTGTTCAACTATTGTTTACAAGCTGACATAGCTTTTTTAGTGGTGTTTGATAGCCTATGCTGAGAGATTCAGAAGCTGGATATTAATGAAACTGTTTACTCTCAGGAAAATCACCAGAGAGATTATTGCTTCCAAGGGTGATTATGCGAAGCTCAGTAGCGTTGAAGAAACACTGCAGGAGTGACCCCTTGAAAAAACTGCTTGACAGATCCAAAATCCAAGAACAAGTCCCAAAACCAAGGTGTTTGTTGAGAAGTACAAATCTTGTGACACTGCACATGTATGGTGTGTTGGGCTTCCCAAATTATATACACGTGACACCTGCCCACAAGCATTGTATTTCGTCATAGTTCCAGTTATGTATAACAGAGAGAGAGGGTCACTGAGGATAGAGTATTTGAACGATATCAGAAGAACACCATCAGTGCTGAGGGAATTGTACCTCATGAGAGGTATATTCTTCGCCAAGTACCTTGGTTTAAAAAAGCGCTTCAACCCCTGAGGCGATGGAAAGTTCAAGCTCGCCTCAACGCTAAAAGCGTCGCTTCGGAACACTTCGCCAACTTAAAGCGTTATATTAACTTGTACGTAAGATTAGTGGTTAGAACATATAAATCATTCAAATTATTCTGTTCTTTGTAATTATCTAAACAATTAAAACTTAAAAATAAAGAATTAATCCCAACAAAGTGTTCAAAAAACAGAAAAATTAATCCCAACAAAGTGTTCAAAAAACAGAAGAATCATACCAGCAAATCTTAAAACAGAGAATCAAACCAGCAAAGTCTTAAAAGAGAGAATCAAACGAGCAGTCTTAAAACAGAAAATCAAACCAACAAAATCTTAAAACAGAGAATCAAAATCTTCGCTGCCTACATACTCATCAACGTCCACATACTTATTAGCCCCAGCTTCAACATCTTCTTCAATTTCATTGTCATCATCCTCATCAATCAACATCATTTGAGATGGCCTTTGAGAAGCTTTTTGACTTGGAGTTGAGCTTGTGGATGAATTCTTTCCTCTTTCATTCCTATTTGTAGTTCCTCTAGTAGTGTAACTAGGTTCACTAGCTCCACATGCCTTGCTTACCAATTCCCATGGTAAATCATCATCTTCAAATACTAGATCAACACCATCAGCAGATTCTCCATCCATTGTTCCTACCAGCCACTCATTACCCTCATCAATTTCTTCTAGGTCAATGGGATCAATTGTATCTTTCAGATTGTAACGACGTCGAAGAGCACGGTTGTACTTAACAAGAACCATATCATTCAACCGTTTTTGGGTCAAGCGATTCCTTTTCTTGGTATGGATATGCTGAAATACACTCCAATTTCTCTCGCAGCCTGTTGCACTACACGTGAGACTTAGAATTCTTACAGCAAAATCTCTAAGTGTTGGAGTAGATGCTCCATAATACAACCACCACTCAGCTGGTGCCTTTGTTTCCCTTTGTCTTATCGCCATCGGATGGCCAAAGAGTCCAGAAGCACTCTTAAAATAATCCAGCTCTTTAAGTATCTGATCTTGAGTTGCAACTTCAGGAACCAACTTTTCAATGGTGTCATATAATCCTCTCATAACCTCTTCACAATTCACTTCAGGTCCTTTGTACTGAAACTCAGGATTCAAAAAGTGGCCAGCAGCATACAAAGGGTGATGGAGTTGGCAGTTCCATCTTTCATCAATTACTTCAAAAGCACGCTTGTACTGATCTTCTTTCCACATTAAGTTTTCAGAAATCTTCTCCTTGGCTTCATAAATATACCCCATAGCTGGTTTCTCTCCCCATCTACCAATCGAAGAACTTTAACTAAGGGCTCAGTCAACCTGATTGCATACAGAACATTTCTCCAGAAGCTCTCTTGCATAATGATTTGTTTCACCCTCTTTGCTCCTGCTTCTTTTGACCACCTTGCATCATTCCAATCTTGAGAAGTTACAAACTTTCTCAAGTTATTCTTGTGGTGGTAGTACTGGCCAAGTGTGATGAATGACGTAGCAAAACGAGTAACTGCTGGTCTATGCAGATTTCTCTGGTCTGTGAACCTTCTCATCATATTCACCATAGATGTATGACCATAGATGTAGCCATTCATGAAGATGCAGCTTCATATTGTAGCCTTAACCGAAGGAATCTTTCCTATATCCTCCAACATGAGATCAATGCAGTGTGCCACACAAGGAAGCCAATATAGATGAGGTCTTTTGGCCATTTGCAGCTTCCCTACGAATTAGAAGAATAAAAGATTCATTTAGATTCATAATAACTACATAATCAAAAACACATAAAGATTGGACAGAAATAAACTTACCAGCTTTAACATAGTTTGATGCATTGTCAGTTACCACTTGGACAACATTAGCCTCTCCAACTTCATCAACCATACGATCAAGCATGCTAAACAGCAAGTTAGTGTCTTTCACAGCCTCTGAAACATCAACTGATTTGATGAAAACTGATCCCTTTGGAGAGTTAACAAGGAAGTTGATGATGTCCTTTTGAACAACTGAATCACGCCATCCATCAGACATGATTGAACAACCTTTTGCTGCCCATTCTGTTTTGTGTTCCACCAGCTGATTCTCAACTTCCTCAACTTTTTTAATCAAGAAAGGAACTCGCAGCTCATACATACTTGGTGGCTTAAAACCAGAACCATATCGACCTACTAATTCAAGTGCCTCCTTGAAACTGTCATAGTTGGCGGCATTGAAAGGAATCACTGCATCATAGAACCACTTTGCAATAGCTCTACAAGCATTGTCCCTTTCTCTTTATCACATACTCCAAAAATATCTTTTCTGTCTTTTCTTCCTTTCAAGACATCAGGAGGAGTAGGAGCAACAAACTTGTCCATAGGACCCTTACGTTTCTTCAGATTAGGCTGAGATGGGCGTGGTTCTTCTACTTCTTCATCATAATCAAAGGCTGGTTGTTGCATTTGGAGAGCAGCTTTAGCATTAGCCTTGTTTAAGAGGAAGGCTTTGATTTCTTCCCTCACATGATCAGTGACTTTAGGACACAGAGTTACAGTAGAGAAGCCTCCAACCAGATGATGTTTAACCCTTAAAACTCCACCATTCATGGTTTTACCACAAAAGTTACATATCCAGCAACCTAATTTCTTAGCATCAGCAGTTGCATATTTTCTTGCTGGATCCATTTGTTTAGTTGAAGTAGACATGGTGAGAAGAAAAGAGTAGAGAGATTTGAAACAGAGCAGAAACAAGAACCAAAAGGTTTGTAGAACGAGAAGTGCAAGGAGAAAGAGAGACTTGGACAGTGCAAGAGTCGAGATAAATTTTTTTTTTCAAAAAAGTAAAGAAATCAATTAGCCAATTCACGTACATTGATGTTTTGGAACCATAAATAGAAAGTAAATATGATCTCAATCATAATTCCTTTTTTTTTTAAATGTAAAATAAGTTTTAGTCGCCTAAGCAACGAAGCGTGATGAAGCGTGAGGCGTCCAAAGCGGCTCGAGGCGAGATTAAAGCGACGCTTTCTTGAATTCGCCTTGCTTCACGACTCCGAGGCGGTGAACCCCCAAACAAAGGTCGCCTCACGCCTTAGCACGCTTTTTTAAACCAAGCCAAGTACACAAAGTGAGTGGGGGAAGTTAATACTTATACCTCTGTTCCGCTATGGTTTTAGCCATTGTTTGCTTTGATTATTGAAAAATATATAACCGTATTATAACCCTAAATAATTAATACACTGTAAAGATTTTCCGGTGATTTCTAGCAGCAGCTAGAAAGCATTCAGAAGATGATGGAATCAGTTCCATTGATCGGCTTCCTCACAGGTTTCCTTTAATATTTCATTACATCTACAAAATATCGTTGATCACTGACAATGCATTTGCTGACTTTCTTACACTCTTTTATCTCCAGTGAATTGGTTTTCATTTGTATGTTTTGATTCTCTGACCTTGCATTGGAGAGAGCCTTTAGATATAATATATAACTATGTAATTTTTCTATATTACCATAATGCTACAAACTAAGTCAAATTTTCCTTCCAGCTTCCAAGTAAATGATTTGAAATTTGAATGATGCAGCTACGAAAGGGAAGAAGGTGAAAGAACGAGTCAGACAATGAGGTCAGCACTGTAAAAACGTAGACCCGTGGTTGATTCTCATCGTGTTTATTAGTTGTGGTGCACGTTTTACCTTTTTATACTTCTGCTTTTGTGATCTATAGAAGGATACCATGCAGAACAGCCACTAAAGATCCAAATTTCTGCAACACTAAAACAACAGCTCATTATCTGGGAGAATATTACGCACCAGGACAAGGTATATCAATCAATCTAACTAAGTACTTTGACTTCCAATTTTCTAAGGCATGTGTAGCATGTGCCTCTGCTATAGGTACAACCAGGGTCTGCTGCTGATGGAAGTTCACAAGCTAATGACATTGATGGGAAGTGGAAAATTAAGCGGGCAAGAAGTTGCTACTAAGACCTGCCATTATCCACCTAACAACTCCATGGCTGCTTCACAACACTAACGTGTAGCTCAATGCATACAATGCTTTGTAAGTTTATCCAAAATCATTTGAATATACAGAAATGCAGAAAAGTGTTATGTTGTAACAACTTTAACAGATTGTTGGAGGCCCATACGTGTCCTCACCTGACTAAAATTTGGTAGTGGACTTACGAATCTGATCTCATTTAGTACATAGTGGCTCTGTGAGTTTTAGTGTTCATAATTGTTTGCTTGATAAAATGTTATATTGTCAAATAAGTTATGCCATTTTAGTTGATAGCCTTCTGATTATTCTTACAGATAGTTTACAAGAAAACAATAGGAAGAGCAACGATGATCCTAAAGTATCAATACAAAGTTAAGGAAATGAGATCGATGCTTGGAGTGAAGGGATTATTTTAAGGGAAATTTGGAAAAAAAGAAAAAATTAACTATACTATTGTCCCCTTAGTACAAAATCAAAATTTTCCACATTTTGACTTTCACTACCCTTTTTGTTAATAAAAATTCATATCATTATATTTACAATGTAAAAAAAAATTTAAAAATATAAAACATGAAGTAGTTAAGCATGTGCATATATGAAAAATATTTTTGGAATAAAAAAATTGTTAGAATATTAAGTTCAAAAATGGGAAAAAAGAGTTAGATTGTCAGATCTACCATCTACTGAGATTTAGAAAATGCAATCTAGGTAAGACACATTGATCTACCATCCGTAGAGTGCATTATACACTGCGAACACAATGATGTACCGACGAAGAATCTATAATACACCAGAAACATATACATCTAGTGTGGAAGAAAACAAATTATACAGTTCCTTCTATGTTCCGTATTTTTGGTAGATCATAAGACATACTAAATATTCTTATATCTGCCTTGAGAGAACATACAATCTACGATGTCTTCTTTTATCTATAAATACAGTATTTCCTATCTACGTGTTCATCTTTTTTCTAACTTGGTAGAATGTATGTTCTACAAGATTTTTAAACAAAATCCGAAATAAGGAAAAAACAGTTACAAAAATATTCCTAAATCTATTAAATCTTTTTTATTTCCTTTTTAAAATAATATTGCCTAAATGTAAATCTTCATCGTTACCACGTTGATTTTGGATTTGCATCGTGGGGCTTCTTCTTTTCCTAGTTGGGGGCTTCATCTTTTCCTAGTTTTTCCATGCTTTTGTCTCTCTAACATAAGAAGATGCACATCTATGCTTCTTCTGGTTTGTGGAAATCGTCCAAAAGAAGTGGATGGAGATTTCTTGTTGATGAAGTAAAAGGAGGTAGATTACTTACTTTGGACACAAGCAAAACCTTTGACAACCTAAGAGTTATGGTTTGTGAAGACTTTGGAATCGATGTAAACATGGTCAATATCGAGCTCAGTTACTTAGCTTCTGATTTGGTCATTGGCATCGACTCACCACCTGTATTCATCACCAATGATCGGCAACTCAAAAAATTTCTCACCTATGTGAAGAACAAAGCTTCGACGTGGTTATGTGTGTGTATTCGATCTAAGGCCGAGCCTAGCAATATCAAAGTCGATTTGAATTTGAATGAAGAAGCTACTGAGTCGCCTAACAGACAGAAAGAGCCTATGTCGTTTGAAGTTCGAGAAGAAGATGTTGAGGTGGATGAAAGTGATGATGATTGCAACCGTGAAAAAGATATGATCAATGTAAAGGCAATTCGTTTTTCTCTCCTTGATGTGGTGAAGAAGGGTCAACATTTTACTACAAAAAACGCTTTGAAGGCAACAATGGAAATATGTGCAATGAAACATAATTTCGACTACAAGGTTGGCAAATCGGATAAAACAGTTTGGTACGTTCGTTGCGCGGATGATGATTGCGGCTGGCGTGTTCGCGCAGAGGGATTAACAGGTTCTTCATTTTTTATCATCAAAAAGTATGTACCTGATCATTCATGTTCTCCATCATCAAGGAATCACTCTGTTCGGACAGTTTCATCAAAATTAGTTGGTAGTCTCATTATGCATAAGTACGAAAGTGTCAAGGAAGGGCCGAAACCTAATGATATCATCCAGTTTATGCGGGATGATCATGGAGTTGAGATATCCTACTCTTTAGCTTGGGATGCACGTGAGTATGCAGTAAATGCTGTGAGAGGAATTCCAGAGAAGGGTTATAAAAAAATTCCCAAATACTTGCAAATGATGAAGGAAGCTAATCCAGGAACACACACATTTTATGAAACTGATACCGATGGGCGATTCAGATTCCTCTTCATCTCATATGGTCAGTCTATTCGCGGTTTTTATGCTGGCATTCGAAATGTTATTGTTGTGGATGAGACTTTTTTGAAGAGCAAATACAAAGGAGTATTACTGGTAGCTACTACTTTAGATGGTAACTCGAACCTATATCCTATTGCATTTGGAGTTGTCGACTCAGAGAATGACCGCTCGTGGGAATGGTTTATGAGACAACTTAAGGTTGTCATTGCTGATGATCAGAGTTTAGCTTTTGTGTCTGATAGGAACGCCTCCATTGCTAAAGCTCTTGCGAAAGTGTATCCGCATTCTCATCATGGAATTTGCATTCACCACTTGCTGAACAATGTTGTAACATATTTCAAGGGTAAAGGTGTCGCTGGTTTGGTTGCAAAGGCTTCTAAAGCTTATCGAGTAGCTGACTTTAAGAAGATTTTCACTGCTATTTTTGGAATTAGTCCTGAAATTGGAAACTATCTAATAGAAGCTGATGTGAGTAAGTGGGCTCGCTGTCAATTTCCGGGTTACAGGTATGATGTTAGGACCAGCATCTGGAAGGAATCCCTCCATTGTTAATCATGTTCGTTTTTTTGAAGAGTGAACGAAAGAGAGGAGAAATAAAAGATGAGATAAGTAGGGTTTCTCGCCATTGGTCTTATATAAGTTTATTTTTAGGGCAAATCATGGTTTTAATCGGGTCAAGTTTTAGGGTCTACTTGCATGTGTTTTGTTATTAAGATTTGTATTGATTATTATGATGGGAGATTTGTAGTCTTGGTAGGTTTGATATCGTATATGGATTAGTTTTGTTTCATTTAGGGTATTGTTAGGGGTTGATATCGTGTGTGGCTTTGTTTAGTTTTATTTAGTGTCTAGTTTGATATCATGCTTTGTAATCTAGTTAGGTTTCATTTAGGGTATAGTTAGGGTTTGATGTCTGATAAGGCTTAGTTTAGTTACATTTAGGGTCTAGTTTGTTATTGTGTACAAATATTCAAATAAGAACAAAAACATAGAGAGAAATGAAACTAAAAAACAGAGTCGTTGTTATTGCCTAGAAGATGGCATTCAATGTGCTTCAGCGCATATACTCCACAATCACTGCTAGTCTTGTTTAGGAAGGGCATTGGGGCGTAAGTGACATCATATGGCTTGACGATTAGTTTACTCTTCGAAGACTGCACAGCTTTGACAATTCTAGGGATGAGATGTGCAAATGGCTCCAAGCCCTTGTTTTGTTTCATTCCTCCACAGTCAAAGACCTCTATTGAACGAGTAACAAAGTTCACGCACATAGAGATCCAGTGGTTACCGTGAACAAGAAGAGGCACATACATGCGACTGACATCAAGATCCCACATTAGTCCTGTTCGTCCATGTGCAGGAAGTTCACCAATTCCGTACTGGTGGAGCAGTCCTTGCACTTTGAAACCTTTCCTGTCTTTTTTGAAATCTATGTAAGAATTCTTCATTTGATTACTGAATATGCAGCTCATGAAGGCTACTTTGGATTGATTCCATCGTCCCAAAGAAGTTCTCTCGCGAAATAAGTACAACATATCATCAATTTCCTGAAAGTAATGATACAAAATTAGTAAGTTGGTGTACAGAAAATTAGAACAGACTTTTTTATAACTCACATCGTTCTTTAGCCACACTGCAGGTCCCATTACACGTGCTGCTAACTCACTTGTGTAGACATAAGGTCCAATTTTGAGGTGCCTGCGATACAAAACATAGTTAAAAGGTGTTTGAATTTAATACAGTAAGGCACGCCAAAAACTTACTGTTTGGAAGTTGAACACCACTCCCTTAATTTGACCCATGAGTCCTCAGGGACAAAAACTAATGAATAATCTATGTCGTTCACCCGGTCCTCATGTAAGTCTGTATCTTTGAGACTGAGGGTTTTGTAATCCGCAGGCTTAGATGATGATAAAGGAGTACTAATTTCTACGGCTTCTTCAGCTGAGCTTTTTTGTGAGGGATCGAAACCTCTAACATGTGATGCTTGAGAAAGGTTACCCACAGCGTCTTGTAAATACTCTTGGGTCCCCATATCTTTATTTTTCGATGATTGTGACAGATTTTTCAAAAAATCCAACATATCATCATTTTAAATCTCCTGTTAATAACACCAAACATAAAATTAATAGCTAAAACAGACAAGAACAGAAGAAAAGAGGCAAACCACAGAAAAAGACTATATTACAATAGAGTCAATTAAACAAGTCATAGTCATCAGTTCGCTTCATATCAAACAACAAAATACATTACAACCCGATGTTACAAGCAAAGACCAAAGACATTGCACAACAGTCAAGAGAAAATTAAAACACAAGTAATTTCTCCTGACATACTACAAAGCTTCATTTTGTGGTTACCTTTCTTGGCCGAGGGCTACGATGAACCGTAGGAGGAACTCCAGTCTCATCTGCCTTGCCTTTGCCTTTTTCCTTTGCTGCTAAAGGCAACAGACTCTGTGATGTTTCTCGGAATTGGTCTTTCTCCATTGTTGCTGAAGGAAACATAATCTTAGTGGCTCTTTCTTTTCCCATTGTATCTGACGGACCCGAGATCTTAGACACCATCAGGTATATATGATATTAAAAATATATACAGAATTTATGTAAAAATTAAACATTATACTACTATTATTTAATCTAAAATTATGTTTACCCATCTTATATAATAGAATACCAATAACTTTTTCCTGACTAATAGAATACCAATAATCCATAGCATGTTATATAAATTGAAACAAACATTACCACAACACATCCAAGAAATCATGACGTAATTGAACCACTATCAAATGAACTAGAAAAAAATATTATTTTCTTTCAACATATTTTATTTTCATATTTTAACATATTTTCTTTAATAAAACCATAAAACGAATTATAAATTCATGTAAAAATAAAACATACGAATCCGGCGCGTAGCGCCGGAATACCACTAGTCATATATATAATGGGGCACTTTTGCTTCTCCTAAAGCTATCCACGTATGCATTTCATAAAGCATGTGGGTTCCACTTAATCTCCGGTTTGTTTAGATCGAATAGGTTATTAGTTTGGGCTGGTTTAGTTTGATGTAATTGGATTGTAGTTGGGTCTGGTTTATAAACACAGCAGCACATATATGCATGAAACATAGAGTTTTGTGGTTCATCTGAATCATCGTTCCCTTACTTCCTTACAGAACTCAATCAGCCGTCATGTCTTTTCATATCTGGAAAACTACGGCTTCTCTTCTCATCTCTAAACCTCCCCTGTCGTTATCTCTTCACCTCCCCTGAGGTTAGTTGTATTGCTTTTAATTCGGGAATCATTGTTAATCACATTAAACCCAGTCATGATGTCGACGCCTCCGTTTCCTTCACGTGATATCTATATATATGAGCGGCTTGAGAGGATGATTGACCCTCAGAAGCACTGTCAGTTTATCATATTATAAAGCTTAGAAAGTTTCTCATAGATGACTGATATCACTCAAATTACCCTAAAGAGTGAATTACTCTCTCAAATAAGAGGGTTCAGATGTAGTAGTTAGGGATCAAATCCACAAAGAATAGGATTACACAATAGATTATGGATTTTGAAGAAGGCTAGATTAATTGGTTTATGGGTTTTAAAACAGTAAATGAATTGGTGAGCAAGGTTATTGCTCGATTGGTTGTTTTGAGGTTGTTAACAGTTGGGAGAATAGCTAGATTCAAGTATATTTTCAGGTATGATAAGTAAACACTTAATTTGGGTTTTTAGGGGTATATTGATATTAATTTTTCTTGAATTCAAATTAAGATATAATCAATCTGATTATCTAATCTGGATCTTGGATAACAACTATCGTATGTTAATCGCGAGAAAGTGTCTATCGATAATTCATTAAGAATATCGATCGATACACCTTTCGAAATATCGATCGACAGAACTATCGCTGTGTCGATCGATGCTTCTTCCATAAAGCTTTACGGACATGTTTGATTTATATTCTCTAACTCACTAGATCAACTCTCGTCTGTATCTAGTCAATTAGATCATACTAGTTTATTTTCAGGTATTGAGTCAAGCAATGACTTGATCTCAATTAATCCTAAGATCTAAGTTTAAAGGGTGATCAATCTTAAACTTAGCTTTAAGAACAACTAAATGAAAGAACTATATTTTTAAACGCCCTAATAACAGTTTGAATCAGTAATACATTTATCAACCTATTGAGAAACCTAAATTTAACAGTGATGCAGCAGCATCTTAGAAGCTTAACGGCATCTTTCCTTTTTGAATATTTCCTTTTTACTTGAGTCTTAAGTTATCGAGCTTTTACTATTAGGATTAGGTTTTTAAAGACGGTTTAAGAGTTTTATATAGAGAACTCTCTTATGGCCTTATAAAACACGCTTTTGAGAATTAATAAACTAGCTTTGTGCTTTATACCTTGATAGAGATTTGATTCAATTCATCTTGTCCGAGAAGCTTTGAAAGATATTCGATTAGATTCATCTTCTTCAAGTTGCAGGTCACTAGTGATTTCAATTCGAAATCCCTAGATTGAGCTGATCACTGTTCTTATCCGCCATCAGGTTCCGACTGAGACGGCAATTATTCCGGCTGATCAAAATCGACCTGCCAGAACTGGTGTCCTACATTGCTTTGCGTGCGGGGAACCCGGTCACAGACAGTCCGCCTGTCCGAACAGGAACCGTCGAGGCTTACTACTTGACTCATCCGGCCGCGATGTTGAGCTTGAATTTGATGATACAGTTAGCGACCATGTTGACGATTCTCCAGAAGAACTCGAACCCGACATTGGTATCTCGTTGATGTTACGACGATCTTGTCTAGCACCACGATCACAAGAAGACTTTCCACAAAGGAATAACCTGTTCCACTCCCGCTGCACGATTGAAGGAAAATTATGTAAACTAATTATTGATTCAGGCAGCAGCGAGAACATGATTGCTGAAGACGCTGTTAAGAAACTTTCACTCCAAGACGAGCACCACCCGGCTCCATACAAACTTGCATGGTTACAACGAACAAACGACGTCCTTATTACACGACGTGCTTTAGTCGCTTTCTCTATCGGTGATTCTTATCATGATAAAATCTACTGCGACATAGTACCAATGGACGCCTGTCACTTACTGCTTGGTCGACCTTGGGAGTTTGACAGACGTGTGCTACATGACGGTTTTCTCAATACATATACGTTCAAGTTTCAAAATCGGACCTTCACACTCAAACCTGCACCACCAACGCCTCTCGCCTCTATACCACCAGCGCCTCTAACACCTATACCATCATCACCTATACCACCATCTCCACTTCTTTTACTAAACAAGAAACCCTTTGAAGCAGCGCTGCGTGAAGAAAAGATTGTCTACGTCTTAACTATGACGCCTTCCTCATCACCTTCACTTGAACAAGAACCAAGTCCAGAGTTTCAAATCCTTCTGAAGGAGTTTTCCGATGTATTCCCAAGTGATTTACCGCCGGGACTTCCTCCGTTGCGAGACATACAACACCAGATTGATTTTGTTCCAGACGCAAATCTCCCTAACCGCTCCCATTACCATATGAGTCCATCCGAGCATGAAGAGTTATGCAAACAAGTGGAAGAATTGGCACAAAAAGGATTTTTACGCGAAAGTATGAGTCCTTGCGCTGTCCCAGCATTGCTAATACCAAAAAAGGATGGTTCGTGGTGTATGTGTGTTGATAGTCGAGCGGTGAATAAAATCACAGTACGTTATCGCTTTCCGATTCCCCGTTTAGATGACCTCTTGGATCAGATCGGAACGGCACGAATATTCTCCAAATTGGACTTAAAAAGCGGTTACCATTAAATTCGCATTCGTCAAGGAGATGAGTGGAAAACAGCTTTCAAGACACGAGAAGGGCTTTTCGAGTGGATGGTAATGCCCTTTGGATTATCAAACGCACCAAGCACATTTATGCGTGTTATGAACCAAGCATTAAGGCCTTTTATTGGCAAATTTGTCATCGTCTACTTCGACGATATCTTGATCTTCAGTCTAACGTTGGAAGAGCACTTACGGCACCTACGGGAAGTTCTAGTAGTACTGCAACGTGACAAGTTGTTTGCAACGATCAAGAAGTGTGCTTTTGGTCTACCTCAGGTTCACTTTTTGGGTTATATCGTTTCTGAGAATGGTCTACAAGTCGACCCGGCGAAAGTCTCTGCTATCCAGTCTTGGCCGGAGCCAAAAACAATTTCCGAAGCCAGAAGCTTCCATGGTTTAGCGTCCTTTTACCGCCGTTTTGTGCCTCAATTCAGTTCGATCATGGCCCCTTTAACTAATTGCATTCGAGAGGGATCTTTTGAATGGGCCCAAGCGGCGACAACTTCATTCAACATTATCAAGGAAAAGCTAAGCTCCGCTCCTATACTTGCTCTACCCGACTTCACTGCAGTTTTCGAACTACATACCGATGCTTCTAAAACCGGTATTGGCGCAGTCCTGAGTCAAAAAAACAGACCAATCGCTTTCTTTAGTGAAAAGATCGCAGGTGCCCGTTTTCGCTACAGCACGTATGATATTGAGTTCTACGCTATCGTACAAGCAATCAAGCATCGGCGCCACTATTTATTTCACAAAGAGTTCGTCCTTTATACCGATCACGATGCCCTCAAACATCTCAGTACTCAAGATGAAGTCTCTTCTCGCCATGCATCCTGGATCGCATTTTTGCAGTAGTTTACTTTTGTTATCAAGCATACTTCCGGTACAAGTAATCGTGTTGCTGATGCCCTGAGTAGACGTCATCACTTACTTGCAGTTCTTCATGTGTCTGTTCCCGGATTTAGTTCCTTCGCGGACCTTTACCCTACCGACATTTTCAACCGGTTCTTCTTCATCTTATGCTTTACATGACGGTTTCCTCTTTCGTGATAACCGTCTCTGCATACCGGATTGTAGCCTGCGCCTACAGCTTATTTCAGAGCTCCATAACGAGGGACACATAGGGAGGGATCGTACATTACACCTTATCGCAACATCATACTTTTGGCCTTCGCTCCGCCGCGACGTTGAACGCTTTGTTGAAAGATGTGTTATTTGTCAACAGTCTAAAGGGCAAGCATCAAATGCAGGTTTATATCTCCCTTTACCCATACCTACTCAGCCGTGGACTGATATCAGTATGGATTTCGTGATGGGTTTACCGCGAACTTAAAAGGGGTATGAATCAATCTTCGTGGTGGTTGATCGCTTCTCCAAGATGGTCCACTTCATACCTTGTAAACGCACGACTGATGCAGTCCAAGCCGCTACGCTATTTTTCCGCAAAATCTACAGACTTCACGGATTACCTTTGTCAATTGTTTCAGACAGAGATTCAAGATTTCTTAGTCACTTTTGGCAGTCCTTATGGAAAACACAAGTCTTGATATGAGCTCAGCATATCATCCTCAGACAGATGGGCAAACCGAAGTTAAAAATCGCTCCCTTGGTAATCTTTTGCGCAGCTTGGTAGGCACTTCAATCAAGTCTTGGGATTCAAAACTACCACAAGCAGAATTCGCTCACAACCATGCTCACAACCGCAGTACTCGCCTCAGTCCATTTGAGATTGTTTACGGGCTCGTTCCACGGGCTCCTACGGATCTCTCTACTCTTCCCGATCGGACACGTCTGCATGGTGATGCTGAAACATTTATGGACCATCTAGTCGACACACATGTTCAGGCTAAATGTAACTTGGAGGCCTCAGTTTCAAAATATAAAACAGCGGCTGATGCTCATCGACGACGCCTTGTGTTTGACACCGGCGACCTTGTTTGGGCAGTCTTAACGAGAGATCGTATGCCTGCACACGCTTATAACAAACTTAAAGCTAAAAATATTGGGCCCTTGGAAGTTTTGGAACGTATCAATGATAATGCCTATCGCCTTCGTCTCCCTTCTGATATCACTACTTCGGATGTCTTCAATGTCAAGTACCTATCCCGTTATTTTCCGCCAGACCAGCCTCACGATTCGCGGTCGAATCCTCTTCACCCCGGGGGACCTGATGCAGCAGCATCTTAGAAGCTTAACGGCATCTTTCGTTTTTGAATATTTCCTTTTTACTTGAGTCTTAAGTTATCGAGCTTTTACTATTAGGATTAGGTTTTTAAAGACGGTTTAAGAGTTCTATATAAAGAACTCTCTTATGGCCTTGTAAGAGACGCTTTTGAGAATTAATAAACTAGCTTTGTGCTTTATACCTTGATAGAGATTTGATTCAATTCATCTTATTCGAGAAGCCTTGAAAGAGATTCGATTAGATTCATCTTCTTTAAGTTACAGGTTTCTAGTGATTTCAATTCGAAATCCCTAGATTGAGCTGATCACTGTTCTTACCTGCCATCAAACAGTAAGGACTACTCAGACATATTCATAAGGTACATGGTCATGATGGTCTGAATAATAATAATAAAATGAATAATAAGAGTAAGCAATATAGTAAATGAAAGCAAGGGAGTTCAAGATCTTCTCTGTTTTATAGTTTAAATCTATCTCTCCAATACTAAGCTCTCCTTCTCCGATGGTGGCTTGTTGATTCTCTCCAAACTAGGTCTAAAAGGTCGCTAAAATGATACAAAATCCTAATAATATAGCCTAACAGGCAGCCATAAACTTAAAATGTAATTATTGAAATTTTTGTGAAACTTGCAAAAACGTTTTTTTTTTTGCGGCTATGGGCGGATTGTAACCAGAAACGTTTTTTTTAGATCAGAAGTTTTTTTTTTGCGGCTAGGGGCAGATTGTAACTAGATGCTCCCGTAAGCATTGATGGTCACATCTTTAAAGCCCTTCTCTACGACAAGGGTCCTGGAAGTAGTGGTGGCTACAACGTACTCGCCATGGGTGAGAGCTCTTCTGTTGGCGCCTTGGCAGAGCAGGACACCAGCTGAACCTCCATAACAGCTGGATCTGTGATGGTTGCAACCGCTTCTTCCTCCACTCCAAACATCGGTGGTATTGGCAGCTCCTCCGCGGTGACTTACAATGATCCAGCCGCTCTTTATCCAACGAGAGAATAATAAGTACTCAGCAGCAGAAGAACACCATAAATTTTCTGGTTTTGCCTTCGAATTTCATATTGTAATTGATTATGTAGATCAGATTTCGGCCTGCGATTTTTTTGGTTTGTAGTTAATAGTCATTTGGGTGTTGTATATAATTTTTGGTCTGGAAAAGTTTAAGACATGTTGATAATATTAGTAGCACAACGTTTAAACAGTGTGATTCTCCCTTCTAAGGTACAAAGCAACAAGATCACATTGCCTATCATTTAAAATTTAATATTCATTGATATTCAGCTTTGCCGTGTGAAGCCTTTGTCAAAAAAAAAAAGAACTTAATTATCTGGTTCTTCATAGTGAAAACGTTTTATTGCATCATCAGATAAGTAAAAGCCGATGATGTCTTATTGCCAAATAATAAGTCTGAGAGTAGCCTCATCGTATTACTGTCCCTAAAACATCCATACTAAGCATATGTACGTTTAAGTTTTTTGTCCAGCCGACTACTCCTTGGTATTGTATCGATATATTATACATTGTTAGTGCATATGAGGCGACGAAAAACAAGTACAGAAAGTAAAACACACAAAATTTGTTAACGGGGTTCGTTTCCTACATCTCTGGGACCTCGTCCAGATTTCATTGACTTAAAACAAGGAGCAACCTACAATTGCTATATGATACAACACACACACTAGTGTTTACCACTCTTTTCTAAGTAGCAATCTACAAAGATTAGGAATCAAGCACGCATGCATAGATCACCATCCGACGCATCGGAGCACACTGTCTTCTACAGCTGCAATCTTCACAGATCTCTTTAATGAAACCGCCTCTGCTAAACTCCCCCTGAGTCTAGGCTTCAATTTTCCACTTCTCGGAAGTACTTCACCAAGTACGTCAGCACCCAACGCACACCAGTGACACCAAAACGCTTGATCACCCAAGCACACACAAAGCTCACACGAGCTATACACAATGGCTAACTCCACCACACAAAGCGTCAACTCCATCGCCACCAAACTAAGTCCACATCAGACTCCATTAGACAATGCTTCAGAATGTCCTTCGACACCAAGCAGTAACACACACTAAGGAAACCTCTCTCTCTTTATTCTCTGAGGTCTGGCTTTCTCAGAAGGCACATCCCTCCTTATAGAGCAGACCAAAACTTGCTCTCCACGTCTTCAACTTGCTCTTCAAGTCTTCCAAATACACTTAAGGTAACTTTCCATTTTCATTAATGAAAAACTACATCTTCAAGCAAACTCCCTTTTGCTTTATGGAAAACGTCCATATGTCTTCAAGCACATATCATCTTTCCTTTTCCAAGCTCAGCAAGTCCACGCACATCACAAAACCCAAACTCACATTAAGCTCCATCTTCATGACACACGCCTGTAGTACTTCCTGTAGTACTTCGCGAACTGATACATATCATCTCAGCATACTGCATCTTCATACATTACTTTGATTCTCGAATGAAAATTTACTACTGATGCAAACATATCTTCTTATTATTTAGACGAATCAGGTTACTCTGGGATCTCAACCCATGGCGGAAGAAACAGATTATGCCTTAAATGGTATGTTATTTCACTATCTTTGCAGTGATTCTCTTTGTTTACTCGCGCCATTATACATAAACAAGTAGGGAGTAATTTAGATTCATTGTTGAATTCGAGACTCTAATATTTTCAAGTGGATGGATTGGATTACATATGGTTAAAAGACTGCAGACATAGATGAGAAAGCTATCACGAAAGAAAACCCTGAAAATGTGGTTGTGGCCTTCGCTGAAGCAGCCAAGGTATTCTCTCATCTCATCAAGCAGCAGTAATAGGTTCTGAAAATTTGCCTCATGTCTCCACAATTACTTGCTTACTGGTCATGAAAATTATATGATATATAGCATTACTAACTCTGCAGAAATTTTTAGTTATTCTTATTTGACTAAACTGATGAGATAATACTGAAACTGTGAGATGAAAGCATGTTTTCTCTGGATCCTCAACCAATCTTATCGGTTAGTGCTGCAGACACTGTACGCTTACTTTTTAGTGATTACTATTAGAATTTGTTCTCTTGTGATTGTTATTTTAATCTTGAGGTGATCGTATGTATCTTAGGTTGTTGTGTACAAAGGTGACATCTAGACAAAAACCAACCCGCAAGAAAAAAGCTCCCAACTCTACTTTTAAAGATTATTTTGTGATTCTAAACCATGTATGTGGTAAAAATGACAACTCCTTTAAAGATTCATTTGTGATTGAACATTTTTTAAGAGCTAATGGAGCCACACCAATGAAGATTTAATCTTTTTTTTAATCTTTTTTTGGTCCCTACCAAAGGGGATAATGTCTACTGGCCTATGCAATGGGAAGGATAACCTATATGCTGAAAACGTCAAGCCAGAGAGATGGCTCAAGGACACCATCCAAATTCATAAGCTTTCATGTCCGTGCACTTTTTCCCGGACAATTAAGCTTTGTATGTACTTAAGAGTAAAGACGTTGCCTTTTGATATTTTTTTTTGCTTTGACTGTGTATGTAAGCTCGACCAAGAATTTGTCTTGGTAAAAGAACTTCGCATATGAGCAAATGAGCTACATATTTGTCAACATCCCTGCGCAAGCGCGGGGCTACGCCTCTAGTGTATTTAGAAGAGTGGGTTTCGAATGCTTTGGGATTAAGGTGGAGGTTATGTATATTATTATAAATGGTAGTTATAGTTAAGCAATTAGTTGTATATTTATATGTACGTAGGTTTAGTGGCAAAAAAATAATATGTAAAATAGTAGTAAGGGCAAATGTTAGTAATGATCCTGTTATAATTATATTGATTTAAGCATATGATTCAGTTTAGTGTGGAGAGGCTCTTCTCCTTCGTCCTTTTCAGTCCCTGGCTCTCCTTTGATCAGAGGATTTTGAGCAGTTGCATTTATCTAACGGATTTACGTTGGCTCATTTATATTTTTTGGTTTCAAACCTTGCATTTTTTGAGTTTTTGGTGTCGATGTAAACACTGTATCTCTCATGAATATTATCAGATGGAAAAATGATAGAAACTATGGTCATACCCTGTATCTCATAGATCAGTGGATATGCAATTCTTGGATTAATAATGTGATAATTCGTCATGCGGACTCAGGCTCACAGCTCTACAAGACATCAACCTTAATTTTTCATATGTGAATCTTCACTAAATCTTTTATGTAGGTTATTGGTGTGCGTGACCAGTGACAAATCTAAGATTTTTCTTTTGTCGGAGCATAAAATAAATAAAAAGGAAATAAATAGTATAAGAAGAGATTTGAACCATGGTCTAGGGGACAAACAAATGATTCAAACCAATTTTGCTATAGAAAGCTTGTTAATTCTTATGCAATTATATTTATAACTAGATTTTTGTGGGGGCAATTACCTCCTCCTTACACAACGTAGGTTCACCACTATGCGTGACATTCCTTGAACCCAAACTGTATCTTTTAACAACATTTTTACAGGATAAATTATTACCAATTCGAAAAACATCAAATGCATCAATAACCTACGTAAAAAAATCAGTGAAAATTAACATATAAAGAATTAAAATCCTGCACTACAGGACCAGTCTACGTAAAAATCCCACGCGTATATTCACGTGCATATTTTTCCTCGAAATTTCACTTAGCATTAAAAGGATGGATACAGTCACGTGGCACATTGCTTTATATGCTGGCATTTTCTGTCAAGTCGTTTGTTTAAACGTTTCTATAATTGACCTCGTGCAGATTTCAAAACATAACTTACTTTTTATATTAAAACTAGGTGATTTTTCCGTGCTCATGCACAGACATAAATATTTATAAAATAAATATAATACAATAATTAACTGATATTTATTTTTAATTTTAAATTAATTTATAATTTGTATGCATAATTTATATTAATTACTTCATATTACTTTAATTACATATTTATCTAATTGGTTTTGTTGTTTTTACAGTCAATTTAGTTGTCATTTGGACATATTGGATTCTGTTTATTTATTTGAATTCAACTATAATATTTATTTCTTGTAAATGTATTAATTTTTGATTAATTTTCTTATTTGCATTTTAGGTTGGTTGTTGTCTTAAATACATAAGTATATTTTATTAAAATTATGTATAATTTAAGATATATTGTGATTAGAATGAAATAAAAAATAAGCTAAAATGTCTGATTCCAAATTACATAAATTAATATAATGATAATATTCTAAAGTCTCATGCATATATATATAAATTTTACAAAAGATCTAAATTGTTACAGTGAGTTAATATTTTATTTATCATTTGTTAATATGTTTTAAGTCATCATATAATTTAAATTTATAAAATAAATAAATTATTATTATATAAACAAAATAAATAAATTATTATTATATAAACAAAATGAATAAATTATACATTCTTATTGTAGTTACATCTATGATTTTATGATTTTATATATAAGTTGGATTAGTTGCTAATAAATTATACATTCTTATTGTAGTTACATCTATAATTTTAGATATAAGTTGGATTAGTTGCTAATATGTTCATTTGTTAATATGTTTATTGCTAAAATTTATTTTTAGTTTTTTCAATATCTCTTAAAATATGCAGTAAAAATGTGATTGTATTTTATAAGTTATATTATATAAGTAAAATAAAATTTATTTATTTTCTTGTAATTGTCAGATATTATAGTAAACTATGAAAAAACATAAAAAAACATTTCAATAATAATAATAAAAATAATTTTTTTTGTCTATTAAACCTATATACGTTTATGTTACTTAATTATTTTGTGTAATCATCTAAGAAAATATATAGATATATATAAAAAATTCAATCACTTTGAAAATATATATTTGTATTGTGTAAAATTATGTTTTAAAATAAAAATATTTCTTTTTCTAATATCAAGATCATTTGTGTGAACTTTTGTTTTAATGAAATCACATTATATACAAATATAATTTTTCATCTAAGAAGATGTTGATAAAAAAAATATTTTATTACTTCAAAAGTATATTTTTTGTTACTTAAAGATATCTTTTAAATGGAATATTACTATTTTGTGAACTTTCCTTTTTTTATGAAATAATATTATATATACATATATTTTTTCGTTTTTAAATTATTTTTAAAACTTTATAAATGTTTCCTTTTTATTTATATTGTTATTTGGAAAATTTTAAAAAGTAAAAAATAATATTTAAATGTATTTTTTAATTTTATTAGGGGTATCGTAGTAATCAACCACCGTGAGAGTTAACGTGAACGTGACACGTAGGAAAGTGACTCCTCAAATAATATTATAGAGATAAGGGAAATTGAAAGCTCCGAAATGACAAGGAACCATTCCAAGATACGATAGTGTTTAACATCTTGGAATGTGACATGTATATAAATGCTTGTGCTTCTTCATATAGTTTTCCATGTAGATTGCAAATCCAATTTTTTTCTTTCATGGTATGAGGAATTTTAGATCATCAGTTCTTGTGGTGCTAAGTCTGATCATAGTTTCCAATGTCGCACGGGCTAGTGCTGAGACTAAGGTAAATTTTATATTCACAGCAAAAAAAAAACAAAAAGAGAAACTAATAATAATAAGTTATGACAAACATTTGGCTGTGTTGTAATAGATTCATATAGTGTATCTGGGTGAGAAGCAGCATGATGATCCCAAGCTTGTCACAGAATCCCATCACCAGATGTTGTCGTCACTTCTTGGAAGGTACACAGATGATTGATTAACTTTCTGGCTCCAATGGGTCTCAATATGTCTCAAGCTCTAACCAAGAGTTTTCTTTTTGTGTCACAGTAAAGAGGATGCGCATGACTCAATGGTGTATAGTTACCGGCATGGATTCTCAGGGTTTGCAGCAAGGCTCACCAAGTCCCAAGCCAAGAAGATTTCTTGTACTCATTGATGTCTCATAATCACATATAAACATCACTTTGATTGTCTGACCACTATCAGCAGTATGTTTTTATTAATGGCGCACTTCATTTGACAAACAGATTCACCGGAAGTTGTTCATGTCATGCCGGATAGTTACTATGAACTCGCGACAACTCGAACTTGGGACTACTTAGGCCTGGGTACTGCAAATCCGAAGAATCTCCTAAATAATACAAACATGGGTGACCAAGTTATCATTGGCGTTGTTGACACAGGTATGAGTAGATTTCATCACATTCTAGATTTGTCTTTGGTTCTGTTGCTTTTGATTCCTGTATTTTAGTTCCTCAATGACCTGTGGTTATGTATCATTCTAGGAGTGTGGCCTGAGTCTGAATCATTTAATGACGATGGAGTTGGACCAATACCGAGCCATTGGAAAGGAGGATGTATACCAGGAGAAAATTTCAAATTAACTAATTGCAACAAAAAACTCATAGGAGCCAAGTATTATATCAATGGATTTCAATCCGAAATTGATGGATTCAACTTCACAGAATCACCTGACTACAGTTCTGCTAGAGACTTCGTTGGCCATGGAACGCATGTAGCCTCTACTGCAGGTGGTTCATACATTCCTGACGTAAGCTACAAGGGACTCGCTAGAGGAACCATGAGAGGTGGTGCACCTCGTGCTCGCATAGCGATGTACAAGGCTTGTTGGTATCTAGAAGAACTAGGCGGAGTGACTTGTTCATCTTCTGACATCTTGAAAGCAATTGACGATGCTATTCATGATGGTGTTGATGTCTTGTCACTCTCTCTAGGTAGTCGAATTCCTCTGAATTCCGAAACCGATCTGCCTGATGCGATTGCTATTGGATCATTCCATGCAGTTGCAAAAGGTATTACAGTTGTTTGTGCTGGTGGTAACGCTGGCCCATCAGCTCAGACCATTGCAAACACGGCTCCTTGGATATTAACAGTGGCTGCAACCACTCTAGACCGGTCATTCGCCACACCTATTATACTTGGGAACAAGAAAGTGATATTGGTAAACCGGACTATGTTTTTACTTCTTTTTTCTTCTTGACAAATGTTTCTCTATTTGTTGTCGAGCCTTGAAACTCTGTTTATATGTATTTCCGCTGATACATCAGGGTCAAGCAATGTACACAGCCCCAAATCTTGGTTTCACTAGTTTGGTTTACCCAGAGGATCCAGGGAACAGTAATGAGACATTTAACGGGTAAGACCATCGCCAATTATGTTTCATTTTGAATAAATTTATACTCCAATAATATTTTACTACTTTAAGTTAAATATCAGTGTTTTGCGCAGAATGAATATTATATATTCAAATACTTTCACATACTATTATTTATTTACATTTTTATATATTATTTAATAATTAAGAGAGCCATATAATATCATATTATTTAAATGATACTAAAATAAATAAATATTTTAATTTTAATATCTATTAAATGAGACTTCCTGCTGGGTCTATATTATTAAAAATGAAATACAAATCTAAACCTACTCTTAAAATAACATTTTAATTATATTCTAATGCCACTGAAAACTACCTTATCCTAACTTTAAGTATTTATTATTTTTGCTCTATTAAAATAAATTCCTAAATTGATCTAAACTAATGAATGTTGAAACTGTCCAAATATTTCTCAGTTTAATAAAAAAATTGAAAATTGATATTTAATTTTATATGAAAGAAATATTCTGTAAAAACGATATCACTCAAAACCTAATATACAAAAATTAGTATATGCTAAATCTTAAAATAAAAAAAAAAATCATTTGAAATTTGATTGAGATCAAAGCCTCAACTCCGTCAATAACAGACCTTTCTCCAGAACTACAATAACATAAACCATATATTAAATAAAAGTTTTTTAGCATTTAATAAATTTACTTTCGGAAATTTTTCCTATTTAATTAATTTGGAAAACTTATTTTAGTATCATTTATATTTTTTCATTAACTATATTTCCACATTAAACAAATGAAAAATATTGTTAAATAAAATATAATATATGGTATTATAATCCATTCCTCATTATTTATTATTAATAAATAAAACTGTAAAGCCTCATGTAAATAATCAATTTTGTAATATATGTATATATATAAAATACAAAATGCTGTTTAAAAATGTTATTTTTTACATATTTTTATATAACTATTAGTCCAGTGCAAATTTAATAAGACAAATATATATAAATAATAGCTAATACAATTGACGGTATAAACAAAATTACTGCATATAACCAAAAAAATGTTTTTATAATAAGTTTCATATTACCTAAAAAGTTAATATGGGTAAATATTTAAAATATATATTACCATATTATATTAATATATTGACTTATATAGCTGTAAAACAAACATCCGCACAAGTGTGCGGATCAAATGCTAGTATGGTTTTATAATCAATTGTATATTGTTAGAAAAAAATTAAATCAGTGATCACAATTTTTATTAGTTTTATTAGCTTACAATCGCTTTTAAAAGTTCAAAATATAACAAACACGAAAATATAAATTCTATTATATGGTTAATATGATTTTATTTACTTTAATAATATAAAATTGAACAAAAAATGACAGATTATACATAATTTACTACCAAATCTTTATTTTTATTCAAAATAAATAATAAATAAATAATTTTCATATGTATTTTAATTTTTTTTTACGTCAAATGGCCATTATATTACTCAAACTGTCATATGTATTTTAATTATAATAGGTAATTTCATAGCTTTTAGTTAAGGAAACAAGGAAATATAGTTTTTATACATTAATAATTAATTCTATGATTAGTTTAATGAAAATCATAATATATGTTTAGATGAACCAACATAATTTTTTATAAAGATTTTAAGAATTATTCTTGTGATGGCATGTGCCATAGTTAAAAATTTGTAATGTTTTCTCAAATAACATATAAGAGATTTCTTGATCCAAATGAAGCAATACACTGTACAACTTTAAATTTAAATAAATCATATTCATTTTTTGAAGATAAAATGTTTTTAATTGTAAAATAATCAGTTAACTCTCTTATACTTATTTTTGTTTCAAAAAATTATATTGGTTAAGGTTACTAAATTAATTACAGAGTTTCAATTATATTTTCATCTAATTAGATGTTTATATCAATGGGTATCAAAATATTCATTCCTAATTTTTTTTAGCTCAGTTAGAAGAATCAAAGATAAATTAGCTCATTTTTTACTTTAAAACAATTTTCTTAATCACTTATAGGATATATATATGGTGTTCTTTATAAAATCTAATTTTTCTGTTAATGTATTTTTTTGTAAGAATTTTAAAGAAATATCATATAATGTCATTAATTTTTTTTGTATCACAAATATAAAACTAAAGGTCATAATGACCAAATATCTTCTCTATTAAAAGAGAAGTACAAAACAATCTACTGCACAAAAATCATGTTTGACCATTTCATTAATTTTTTAATAACCATATTTGATTATTTACATTAATCAACCAAATATGTATCATTAAAAATATCTTAATAATTAATAAGGATATTTTCTCTATTAATAGAGAAGAACAAAAAAAATCTAGTGCACAAAAGTCATGTTTGACCATTTCGTCATCTATATTTAAAGAGAATTACAATTTTTATCTACCATAAAAAAAGTTCATACTAGGTCTCAATTACATTAATTTATTTAATATATAACATTTTTAAATCTTCTCTATTAAAAGAGATTCACTATTTTTATCTACCATAAAAAGGTCATAATATGTATATTTCATCAATTACATTAATTTATTAAATATATAACATTTCAAAAACAAATCTTAATAATTATAAATATATTAATAATAAATAAATTTAACTGTAAATTTAAATTTTACTTTTAGTTATTACAAAATCTGTAGAGAAAAAAATTAACAAGATCTTATTAAAAATTTAAATAGTGTTTTAAATTACTGCATTGATTAATTTCCTGATTAATAATTTAATGGTAGATAAACTTTTATCATAAAAAAAAATAATGTTATTTTTTTATAAAGTTTATAATTGTAATCTACATTATATTAAATATATAACATTTCTAATTTTTTTTAATAATTATAACGATATTAATAATAAACAAATTTTAACTGTGAACTTAAATTTTACTTTTAGTTATAAAAATTCTGTTGATAAGAAATTGATCTTATTAATATTGTTTTAAATTAGTGCATTGATTAATTTTCTTTATTAATAATTTAATGTTAAATAAAATTTTATTATAAAAAAAATTAAAAAATTTAATGTCATTCCTTATAAATTTTGTAATTGTAATCTACATTATATTAACTTATAATATATTTAGCTCTTTAGTGAAACCTATTTTTATCATTTTACTCATTTATATTTTTTGGTATAAAAACACTTTTTGAGTCATTTTAGGAGATTTGCCCCCAATTTTATTATATGAAAAAGTTGAATAGTAGTTATGTTTGATTATTTGACAAAATAACTGGATAAAATTGGTAAACATGTACATTAGAAAGTGTTATCAGTGATAAATTGGAGACTAAATATATTTGAAATAATATTTTTACAATAAGTAAATGAAGCAAATGATTAAAGTAAATAAATAATTTTTCATTTTTTTTCATTTTTAAGAAAATGAACTATTGAAGATAAAATTGAATCAAATGCTCTAATGTTTTCAAATCTCTGGCTTCCTTCTAAGACCTATGTTCAGTTTTCATTTATGGACATCATTCTCTGATCTCTTTACTGAGTTTGTGATATTTTGCAGTGACTGTGAGTCCCTTAATTTTATCCCCATCCGTGCAATGGCTGGGAAAGTTGTGCTGTGTTTCACAATATCAAGACGTTACACTACTCTATCGGGAGATGCATCTTTTGTGAAAAGAGCAGGCGGTCTTGGCCTGATCATCGCAAGAACCCCAGGGTACACTGTAAGTCCATGTAAAGATGATTTCCCGTGTGTGGCCGTTGACTACGAGCTTGGCACAGATATCCTTTTCTACATACGTTCCACTAGGTATGAAACTTTCAGTTTTGATCTTCACTTATTAAAGCTCAGTTGTTTCGTTCGTTACTAGAAACACTTCCACTTGCGGGAATCTTAGAATATGTTTCATGAGAATGTGTTTGTAGATCCCCTGTCGTGAAGATACAACGTTCTAGAACAATCGTAGGACAGCCTGTAGGGATAAAGGTGGCAACTTTCTCATCAAGAGGACCTAACACCATTTCCCCAGCGATTCTAAAAGTTTGTCCTGAGTCTTTTTTCTTTTTACCCTATAAACACCTTAATGTATCAAATCGTAAGAAACACTACTTGTTTGGCGATACAGCCAGACATAGCAGCACCAGGAGTGAACATATTGGCTGCTACATCTCCCAATGTCACCAACAATGCTGGAGGATTTGCTATGTATTCAGGAACATCGATGGCAGCTCCAGTTATTTCAGGAGTGGTTGCACTTCTCAAAGCTTTGCATCCTAATTGGTCCCCTGCGGCTTTACGATCAGCTATTGTCACTACAGGTCATTATTGTATCTTCTTCCAACTACACAAACAACCACATCACCGATCAAAAGAGAAACTTGAATCCCTCCTCTTTTAACTCAATAGTCGTTTTTACATTGCAGCTTGGAGAACAGATCCGTCTGGAGAGCAGTTACCTGCAGAAGGGTCATCTCGCAAAGCAGCTGACCCGTTTGATTACGGTGGAGGCCTTGTGAACCCAGAGAAAGCTGCAGAACCAGGTCTCATATACGACATGGGCCCAAAAGACTACATTCTCTACTTGTGCTCGGCCGGTTACAACGACTCATCTATCTCTCAGCTTGTCGGAAAAGTAACAGTCTGTTCAAACCCTAAACCTTCTGTTCTCGATATGAACTTGCCTTCAATCACAATTCCAAACCTCAAAGAAAAAGTTACCCTCACCAGAACAGTCACTAACGTTGGGCCAGTTAATTCTGTCTACAAAGTCGTGGTCGAGCCTCCGCTTGGGGTTAGAGTGGTTGTGACGCCGAAGAAACTAGTGTTTAACTCCAAAACCAAAAGGGTCTCCTTCAAGGTACGAGCATCGACCACGCACAAAATCAACACTGGGTACTACTTTGGAAGCTTGATTTGGACTGACAATGTGCATAACGTGACTATTCCTGTGTCTGTGAGAACACAGATTCTGCAAAACTACTTCGATGAGAACTGATGATTTATTATGTGTTTGCAAAAACAAAGCTTTAACTAGGTGATAACCCGCGCCATGCGCGGAGTGAATAAATTTAAGAGTTTAGTAATTTGAAGTAATCTATATTATAAAGGTACACTACAAAAAAATAGTAAATATTCAAAAATAAAATGTTAGTCAAAATTACACGTTTCACTAACAAATTAATTTTTTTTTTTAAACTTGTTTATATTTTAGATTATTTCTCCTATAAGTAATGGAAGAGAGTCAATAAGAGTGATAAGAGTAAACAAAAAACTAATATAAATCAATTATGAATTAAAGATAGAAAGCAACATAAGCAATAATAATAAAACCCTGCAGAATCAAAATATAATTTAAAAAAAAAATTGAGGAAACATGACTGTTGTGATTGTTTGAATGCAGTGTGGTAAAGTAGTATTGAGAAGGAGATAATTGTGAGAATATAGCTACGAGGCCAAGTATATATATATGCAAGGTGCCTAGGTCTAGAATAAACTCGACGCAATTAATAGCCACATTAAAATCATTATTATTCAAAATCGATATCACAATATATTTGTTGCAAGGTTCCGAAAATTACACGATATGTATGTTGTATTTTAGGAAACAAACCTGGTACATGGATTCTAAATTAATATTTGAAAGCAATCAGTGATTATGTCACATGTGTCTTTCGAAATTTAAGTCACTTAGATTTTTAGTTTCCATTTTTTTTGTATGATTCTACTACTATGGTTTCCTAATACCATAAAAGCATTTTATTTGATACAAATATAAACAAATTATAGTCATTTACGCATTTAGATTCCTAATGTGTGATACATTGAGGAGATTACCAATTAAAAACCACCGAGTAATCCGTGATTTACAGAGGATTTGATGTATTTTAAATAAATTTAGTGTATCAATAGAATAATTAAGGGAATCACCCCCATATTGCAGGTTTCAACTATAACTACAATTATAAATTATAAATGACATAATCAACGTATGAAGATCACGTAAATCATGTGGGTTGTGATGGAAGTAAATCGTGATTGAGAATTCATATTTGATGTTTTAGGAAAATACATCAAGCGAATCAATGTCCAAATTATTGTGTTTGATTTTTTTCATATATTTAATATATTTCTACATGCGTAATACACAAATAGACATAGTGTATTATATGGTTTTTAATATTTCTATATTTTTATATATGCGTAATACACAAATCGACATAGTCTATTTTGTCTTAACCCAAAATTTTATATGGATTCTTATCAAATAAATTAACATCAAACTTGACTAACTTAAAACCAGTTCAAACGATCACTTCAATTTAGATTATAGTTTTCAATATTATATAAAGTAAAGTGATCGTTTGATGTTATCAAGCCAAATATATTTAATTGTATTTTCCCCTAAATATATAAAATATAATATGATTCGAAGTCTCAGATCTTTTTGATTTAATAAGATAGATGTCGAATGCTACATGATTAATATAAATGTATATAGACTTTTAAACCTTCGATGAGTAAATCAAATGTTACATTTGCTATATTCCGTGTAATAAAACATGGAAAATATTAATGCGCAAACATAAATCGTACACATTTTATATTGTAATGACCAATGGCATATGTTGTAATAAGTCTAGTTAACCAAGGGTTTTTGAATATAGGTTGTGAGAGTGTTTGTGAGACTGACACGTAGGAAATGACACTCTTGTAAATCACACATGAACTAAAGGTTATTTATTTTTAATGCTTCTCAAATAATATATAAGAGAAAATCAAAGTTGATTTGGGGATATTATTCTGTTCTCTTATCCTTCTATAAACAAATAAATTTGCTTAAATTTTAATTTTTCTTTTTCTACGAGAAACATATTAGCCTTCATCAAACACAGTGACAACACCATAGTCTAGATACATTCTGGATTACCCTTGTTGAGCGCTTGAAACTCTTTTGACTCACAACTTCCTTACTTCCAAATAATAATAGGACAAATTAAAAAAAAAAATTAATGTGTCTATTGAATATTCATCCCATCTATTAAAAATTATTTTGTCAATTCTCGATTAGTAGTTCTTGTTTAAATGTAGGAAAAATTGGCAAATTGGGCAAATCGCAAGTTTGATATTAGGGAGTTGGGACACCTCAAGTTTAAATTAGCAAATTGGGTAAATCGTCTTTTCGAGAAGTGTGAAATATCGACAGAGGGCGCGCGTGGTTCTTGATATTACGACTGTGCCACCACTTATTTTTTTATTTAAAAAATAAAAAAAAGACCTAATAAAAGCAAAAAAAAATTAAAAATTAGAAAAAAAAAACATCCCATCAAAATATACCAGAACCACCTCTAAACAGCTGCAATTGAGAACCAAACATAAGAAGATTCTCACATAAGAACCACCCTCGACTGAACCCAGATCGGCATGGTATCCCCGTCCAGCGTAACGCCCTCGAGGAGGGTGACTCGTAGTCAATCCGCCAGTAATAGAGAAGCAATTCCCAAGAAAATTTCCCGAGAAGGCAAAAGTAGAACTTGTTATGAAGGTATCTCCTTTCGCTCTCCACTGTGAAATTCTTTGGGAAAAGTTTTTAAAAATAAAGCGTTGGGTAAATGTCTGGATTTGGTCATTGTATTTCAGTAATGACCACGGAGTCAGAAGTAGACGAACCTGCATCAACCGACCAAGAAGAAGCTGCATCCACTGAACAAGACGAAGCTGCATCCACCGAGCCGGAATTTATTGTCACCACGCCGACTTTCCCGGAAAGACTATTCGCACGTAATTGCTATCCTGCCAAACCTCGACTGAACATCTATTCAAAGGCGAGTATCATTGGATCGTTAGTGAAGTTGCTAAGAGGCTCCCCTGAAATGAATTGTCTGCTAGGAAGTTAGTTTAGAGCTCTGTTCCACTTACCTGTAGCGCGCTGCTCTAACTCTGCGAAACTTGTACATTCTCTCCTCAGCCGTCAGCTGGTTACGATGCGCCTATATGAGCTCTGGTTCTTGTTTGCAGACAAGCCACTACGCTTTCTCTGCGTGAGTTCGGAGACATCACGGGGCTGAAATGCGAGCCTGAAAGGGAAAAAGTAGGAAACGGGTCAGAATCTATCGATGCCATACCTGGACGTATGTGGAAAGAGTTGTTTGAAACTGAAGATGAAGACGTGACTGTACCAGATGTTCTTCGTATGCTTGAACAGCCTAGTCTTCCTGAGTCGAAGCGGTTGCCACTAGCTCTCATTGCGCTTGTAGATGGGCTCCTGGTTTGTGGTCACAAACTTCTTCGTGTGACGCCTGCTTACGTCGAGATGCTGGAAGACACCGAATCATTTCTTCAATATCCATGGGGGATAGAGGCATTCGTCAGCACTCTGTCTAGATTGACACCACTTCAACCTTCTGATCCTTCTAAAATGGATAAATACCTTTCGGTCATGCGCCTTCGTTTGAAACAGCAGTCAACAGCGTGTTATGGGTTCCCTCTGGCGCTGCAACTTTTTGCTTTTAAAGCTATCCCCTCATTGCTTGAGAAAATTCCCGAACCTAATAAAACCACTTCTTTCTTGCAAGAACCAGAAGGATGCGACTCAACAAATGCACTTCTGAATTTTGAAGACATACTTCTGGTGGAAACCCAAAGAGAGGTACAATGCTGTTGTCTATCTTATTTGCAAAACAGAAGTTAAGACGCTCAAACTTTGTGTACATATGAATGTTTGTGTTCTTTGTTTGAGATTATTGTTACGTATTCAATCCCAGATGAAGGTGGGGATCCAAAGTGGAAGAAAGAAATAATCGATCCCCGAATAGATAACTTAGTTCGTCGAAAGCGGGAAGGGCACGAGTTCAAAACAACAGACTTTAGAGGAGGTGATTCATCCCTTCCACCTCTGAAGGCAGCCGAAAAGGCTGAAGGTGTTGATGTCAAAAAAAATGTCAAAAGCCGTTTAGGCGGTTTGGGAAAGCCAGTGATGAACCTGGAAGTTCGACTCAGGCGCCTGAGCGTCCTATTCGACCTCGTCGTGGGATATGTAAACAGGGTGAACCAGGGAACTTATCAGATAAGGAGCAAGAGCTGAAAGAGTGGATACGAGTTGAACTGAAAACCCAGTTGGGTAAATTGCGGAACGAGATTTTTGACTGGTTGCATCATGATAGGGGAGGCTCGTCCACGGTTCCGCAAAACACAGCAGCCGGTAAAACAAACAGAGACAACGGTCACGCTGACCCAACCGGCATGGAAGTTCCAAAGAAACGACGTCCGTTCAGTGGTGATGGTAATGATGAAGCTGAAATATTTGGGTCTGATATTAAGAAACACAAGAAGAACAACGGCAATGGGTTTAGCGATGAGGAGACGATGAGAATGCATGATAATCATTGTGATGGTCGTACGCCAAATGCTCGCTTCTAGGAAAAGGTAATCAAACTGCTCCTACAATTTCTAATGATAAATAATGTCTGAATCCCGGTCTAACTTTTTTGAGTAAAATTCAACGTGTAGGTAGATTCAATGGTGGGCGAAGGCCCCTCTTTCTCGAAGTCGGCAAAGATTCCAGAAGTCGATGTTTCAACGCCTATTGGACCAGAAACTATATCAAAGCCAGCTAAACCAACTCTCCCGGAACCGTTGGAGGTAAATAGATTATAACAATGAATTTATAGGCTCTAGATATATTATGGTTGCTGTTCAGCTTGGTTTGGCCAGGTATTCAGCGTAGATTATCAGTTGTTCGTTTTAGCTAGTGAGGTGCACAAGAATACTGATTTGTTTGGTCAGGTATTCAGGTTATTTAGTTAAGGTATTCATGTTAATTTATGAGGTGTACAGGAATACTGATTTGTTTGGTCTGGTATTCAGGTTAATTTAAGAGGTATTTTGCTTAAGTAGTCAGGTTTACAGATCTGTTTGATAGTTTTCAGGTGAGTTTCAGAGGTATTCATCTTAGTTAGTCAAGTGTTCAGCTAATTTTACCAGGTGTACATATTATGTTGATTAGGTGTTCGGATTTTTTTTATCAGGAGTTCAGTTGAGTTTGTCAGGTATACATCCAAGTTGTTAGGTGAACATATAAACTACGTCTGAATCGAAGTATTTGAATGAGCTATATCTGAACGTTGTCAGGGCGAGGGGGGAGATGGGTCTCCAATATCATGGCTAAATTTGTTAGCAGAAGAGGTTGAAAAGGGGACACAGAGTGACAATGTGTATAAAGATCCACAGGAGAACACTTGTAGGATGCTTACCGTTTGGTCTCATCCTGAATCTTACGTCCTTCCGCCGGAGGAACAAGGTGGTAAAGCGTCACCGACAAATTCTGAAGATTACAAGACACCACCAGAGGATAATCCGATGAATGAATCTCGCACACCAGACGTTGGGAATTCGAAGCTGAGTCGATATCTGACTAGGTCATTAAAAAAAGCAGAGCTAGAAGGAAAATGTATTCCAATAAGCTCAACCAAAAAAGATGACATCCCGACGAAGCGTATTCCGAGACGTTCAACAAAGATTGGAGGAGTGTACACCCCAGACAGGAGACTGAAGAAGCTTTTCCAAAGCTGCAGGAAACCCAAATATACGCCCTTAGCAGACTTGGAGAAAGCGCAGTTTCAAGAGTTTCAGTCAATTCTCCGCGAGAATCCGGCACAGTAAGTTGTTTGGATATACTGTATAAATTTCTTGGACTGTCAAATGTTTAATATTGACTTTTGGTTTGTTTTCAAATTTCAGGGAATTTGAAATTGTTATTGGGATTCATGTCTCAAATAAGTTCTTCCTGTCGTTGGCGAGGCCAACAAATTGGGTCAGTACCGAGGTATTCAAATCATCAGAACTTAATTTGGTTTATTCAAGTTACAACACGGATTTCCACCGATTTAATGTTCTAATGGTTTGTACATATTTTTCAGCATATTTATGTGCTAATTGGTATGCTAGTAAGGCGACATGGACGCAATTACCTGAGTGGGAGGTGCAGATTTGTAGACTACTTCAGTATTGCGGGCATCATATCAAAGTTCGCAGAGTTCGAGAAGGCCTCAGATCAATTGGGATTCAACTGGGGAGGGCTTGGCAGTTACAATTTCACGAGAAAAACGCCGCGTCGGAATGACAAGAAGGGGTTGTTGGTTGATGTGGACAGGGTGTACGCCCCAATGATGTGGGGAAAATATCATTGGGTTGGTCTTGTGATTAACTTGACATGCAGACAAGTGGAGATTTTGGACTGCAACATTCCCCATAATGAGTCCGATAATGAGGTGAACAAGCACATGGCTTATCTTCTACGCGCATTGCCTCATGTCTTAGCTGCGTTTTCGCCTCCTTCCGATAGTAGTCATCCTGAAGAAGACCAAGCATTTTCATGGGTGCGTCCAGACAATATTTACTTCAACGAAAGGTCTGGCGACTGTGGACCATGCGCGGTCAAATTTCTGGAAATGCATGCAGCGGGATACTCGTATGAGGATATGGGGCAGATCGATGACAAAACGGTGGACATATTCCGTCAGAAATACGCGATGGATACCTATGAAGAATTTATTGGAAACGTAAAAGTTCAAAACGATTGTTGAAGACGTGTATACTGCCTGCTTCATTTCGTTTGTTAAACCGAATTGTTAAACGGTTATTGTATCTTTCCATTCATCCAGACACTATAATTCAAACAGATCAGTTTATCTTTGATGGTTTTACATCGTCTTTCTTATATATTTAGGGTTTAGGGTTTAGGGTATAGGGTTTAGAGTTTAGGGTTGCATGTTTAGGGTATAGGGTTTAGGGTTTAGTTATTTGTTTCAAAGGAAAACAATTTCAGAAGTATTTGGTGTTTTTACTGTTTCATTTAATAAGTATTAGTGTAAAATTTAAAAATTGATTGCAATAACTATTTCTCTGAGTGTGTTAGGTATAAAATGTGGAAGGGAAAATAACTTTCCTATTAACAAATAAGACTCCTTTGTTTATTTCTTTATTCTATATATACATATTCAATGCGTGTGATAAACATCTCCAACAGAACTCAATAGTATGGCATCTCTAAACATCCACAATCTTCCAGAAGAAATTTTGTGTAAAATAATAGAGATGGTGGGAGCGGATTCATTTTACTATCTTGGTGGTATTTTGCGGGCTGGGAAACGCGGTTATGCACTTGTCCACGAACCCTCCGTCTTAAGGAAGTGTAATGTTCAGCCAATGGTCACCTTTGCAACATGTCAAATCTGCACTGGTGATCAGTTTCGGGAGTTTTTCATCAAGTGCGTAACAGCTGGCAACACAAACGCTATCTACTATGAAGGGCTCTATGCAGCACTGATGGTAGGTCCTGAGAAATGTATTAGAATATTGCAACCAAATGTCCCAAATCATGATTTATCTACTTTAGCCGTCGGCATTTTCAACGTGTGTATTGGCAATGACAAGGAAGCCAGTAAACTGTTTCAGCAGTTCGCAGCTAATCACTATGACCTTCGCTCGGATGCGATAGTTGGACTATGAGCTGATCTAGAGTGGCGATTGATATCATTTGGAGCGCCATACATGAACAGATATGGTGCATCTTTCAAATTTCCGGATGATTAGGTCATCAAGTCACCAAGCTGCCTTTATGGCCATGATTACACAGTCGATTTTGAAGATTCTTGTAAAAACTGCAGGCTATTTTGGATATGCTGCAACATTTCTCACATCCTCTAGGACTTTATTTATGTTAATCCTCGATGTTATCTGTTTTCTATCGTATAGCTTAAGTATTCGTAGACCTTAAGTATTCGTATACCTTAAGTATTCGTCAATGTTATCTGTTTTCTCTCGTATACCTTAAGTATTTCGTCAATGTTATATGTTTTCTCTCGTATACCGTAAGTATTCGTATACCTTAAGTATTCGTATACCGTTTAATCAATCAAAAGTGAGTACAGATAAATACTAATGGAATTATGAATAGAGATGTCAATTGGGCTGTCCATATCCAATGGGTATGTCCAAATGGACAAAGCATTTTATTGGGCATTATTTTTCTTAAGTCCAAATTGACATTAGCCCATCTAATTTGGACTTAATAGGTTTCAGTCCAATTGGACAACTTTAAATTTTGGGCTCTCGTATACCGTAAGTATTCGTATACCTTAAGTATTCGTATACCGTCAGTATTCGTATACCGTTAGTATTCGAATACCGTCAGTATTCGAATACCGTCATTTTTCGAATACCGTCAGTTTTTGTACACCGAGTCTTATGTTTTCATGATAACGGTATGAGTAAAGAAACGATAAACCGATGTTGGAGTTTGTCTCCTAGCTTTGATGGTATACGTCACTTTCCAAAATAACAGCTAATGTTATACTCGACAACGGAATTAGAACAATGCTTAATGTGGTAAATGCATTACAACAAATAATAATTACTGCCAACTGTCGAAGGGGCGAAAAACTCGTGGCGCAACGAAAATCCCAGAGGAAAAGACCAACCTCTTTTATTCAGAAGCATCGGTTACACATGTCTTCAGTCTTGCTTAACTCCATGTGCCACATATCCCAATCAAAATCCAACGTAGGTGAACAGGGGCAATTATAAAACAAAGGTCGATCTGTTGACATGAACATGAACTTCTTTGTTAAGAACCACTCGTTAACGACCGGCACCCACGGAACATCATCCATTCTAACAAGCCATCCAATTGTACCAACTGCTTCTCTCGTAAAACTAGCGAAGTATTCCTCATCATCCCAGTAGAGTTTGCGAGTCATTGCATAGGTATACAACGCTCGTTCGTATCCAGCATCCGCTGCTCTCTTCATCAAAGCAAGACCTTCTTCGTGGCGTTGTAGGGCGTAGAAATACTCAACACCCTTGATGTAAAGAGTACTTGGGTTTCCGACATCGTAGCATCTTCTCAACAACGTATTACGCAAGCCTGTCCACCAAGGGTGTTTGTACAGATCAAACGAAGAATAGACGTCATCTTCTACGATCTCTTTCATCTTCTACGATCTCTTTCAGCTTCTACAAGCCTGTCCACCAACGTATTACGCAAGCCATCTTCTACGATCTCTTTCAGCTTCTCAAAAAACCAACTCCAAGACTCATTTGTTTCATTGTCTACAACAGCAAACGCTATAGGGAATACTTGATAATTGGCATCTTGCCCACTTGCAGTTAGTAAACACCCTTTGTACTTCCCAAACATATGAGTACCATCCACCACAATAACCTTCCGTAGATGCTTCCACCCGTCAATGCAAGCTTTCAGCGCCATGAACGCGTATTTAAACCTTGTCCGACCCTTATCATCTTTTTCAGTTTTGATATCATTAATGGACCTAGGATTTGCAAACTTTACAACATAAAAATATTTCGGCAGGAGCATGTAAGAGCTCTCTTCAGTTCCTTGTGCAACCACAGTTGCTAACTCTTTTGCTTTCCAACATTTTCAATATGTGGCCGTAAACAAGAACTCAGTCCGGAGCATCTCAGGTAATTCAGATGCGCGCGGTCCAGCTTGGAGCCTTTCATACTTTGATCTCATTAGTGCAGCTATTGCTTTCGACGTCGCATGTTTCTTATATTGCGCTTTAGCATCAGATGTGCAGACATGCTTCAGTTGCGCCTTCCTCACCTGATATGCCGAAGATTCCCCCAATTGCTTAGCCATAACATAAAATTTGTAGTTTTTATCAATGCATTTCGCTGCGACGTAGTTAAACACATGTTTGTGGAACTTGAATCTGAACACCTGCTTTAAGGCATAAATGTGCAAACTGATCTTGAATTCTTGCTTGCTACTGAATAGTTTTCCAGTGTAATATCAGCATCTGCTAAAGTGAAGTCAATATCATCGACGGTATAGTCGTTAACTGCTTCGTTGTTAGACGAAGATTCTACATCCTCAAATCCATATAGCTCAACGACTCTAACGTATTTCATGAGTGATTCGTCATCAGCCTTATCCGTTTCACGACTTCTTCTTGCGTCTTCCTCACGGCTTCGAGACTGAGGTACCGGTCCGATAAAGTCGTCATCCTCGTCTTCTCCTACCAGGGTTTCATGTGTCTGACCACCCGAAACACACTGAGGTACCGGTTCGACAAAGTCGTCATCCTCGTCTTCTCCATCCGAAGTTTCATGTGTCTGACCACCCGAAACACACATAGGTACCGGTTCGACAAAGTCGTCATCCTCGTATACTCCATCAGATGTATCATATGTCGGTCTAGACGAAACACATTGAGGGACCTGCCCAACGAAATCATCACTGTCGTCAACTTCACGAGTATGCATGTTGAACGGCTTTGGAGGAGTTTGGAGAACCAACATTTGGGAGTTGTTGTCCAAACTTGGGTCCTCTTCTTGATTTGGATCTGAATGATTCTCAGTGTCGGCCACTTGATCACTTGACTTGACACCTAAATTGTTACTTGCTTCTTCAATATTCTCCATCGAAATCCTAGATGAGCCTATGTAATCTCTACCCTCATCTACGTAATTTTCGAAAGTTGATGGTGGGTTTGCGGTACGCTGTTTATTTGTAAATGGACCACTGCCTTTGTTTGAAGAAGGATTAGTTCGTCCACTCCTCGTTTTAGTCACCACCTCACCACGTACACCTCCATATGTTACGTTCGTTCGACAACCACCACCTACCCCTCCATCATCATCCTTATCATCGTCCCATTCGCAATTTCGTCCAACAAAATCATGCCATAAATTGTAATCATAATCCTCATCGTCGTCATCTTCGCCTTCCCCTAACGCAGCATCTTCAGTCGTGTCCACTTTATTCGGAACTTCACATGTAGTTCCATCCACTTCACGCATCCCAAAACCATTTGAGGCATAAACTGCTTCAATTTACGCAACTCCCATCAGAATTATATCATCTTCAGTCAAATCAGTCTCACTGTCATTAACTTCATTCCGGGTGTGCACATCAGCAGACGTATTCCCAACTTGCATTTCGTTGCTGCTGGGAACTTCTTTGGACTTCAAAAGATTCCCCATTGGCCTCATATAAAGGATTTTTCCATCTACTTCCTCTCTGAATGTGACAAATACGTTGATGTACTTGTCCACCTTACGTGCCGAGTGAACAAGTCGAAATCCTTGTCGTTGGAAATTTGAACAGGAGCTTCTCTTTCACCAACAGCACAAGATCCGTGTTCACGAAGCCAATATGACATCTCAACGGCAACAGACATTCCAACTAGACCGTATGACTCAATAATGGCCCGCTTCAAGGCTTCAACAGAAGTTATCAACTTCGCATAGACAGCCCTCCCCATACGGTCGCTATCAAGTTTAAAATTCCAGTCACCAGTATCGTACATAATCCACCGTCCAGAGATTACAACGATGTATGAATCGTGAACACCTACGAAAAATAGAACGTAAATTAATTTAAAATTTCAATGTGCTAATCAGAAGCAATAAATATAGTTTCGTACAAAAAAACACCTGAATTCCGAACACCCTCAAATCTGTAATAAATGATTTCAGCCATAACTATAATGTCATAAATGCAATGGTGTACGGCTTATATATGATTTACCTTCGATGCTAGATACAGAACACCCACCATCCGCCATACCCTTTCCTCCCTCACCATATCGGATGCAGCTCATGCCTCTGTGTGTAAAATTTGCTGCCTCAAGTTTCCGAGTTCGGTAGCCTTTTTTACTCATCAACAAGGAGACAGACAAAGAGATAGGGTTCGTACGTATTTGTATTAAATAATTAATATTTGTCCTGTTTTTAATTAATAAATTAAAGTAAAACACATGTTTTCCAAAGTCACCAGTCATTAATGGCCGTTCGTCCACCTTGGAGCCGTTGTTTCCCGCGAGAAATCATCACATATAAGGCCTTCAAGTTTTGGGGTCAAATAGCCCAAAAACGAAGCCCAATACCATGTTTCCTTCTGAAATTAAAATAATATAATATTAAAATCGTCTCTTACACGCACATCCGGCGCGCGTGTGTCGGTTTTCCAGAGGCAAGTTTTTCTGGGCAAAAGACAGCTTGGTCCCACGAATTTCAGCTCAAGATTGTTGGTAAAAAAGGTTAAAACTGTCCACTTTTTCTTCTCTCTCCTACTAGGTTGCCCAACAACCTAATTAAAACATGGGCTTGCCCAATTTTCTAATTCAAACTTGAAAGTTGCCCTATCTTCTAAATTTCCCTTAAATGTATCTGTGTCCAACAGTTTTCCCTATCTTTTTGTACTTTTTTCTTTCCCAAGAAACCTAATAAGCTTTATAGTAGATTGGATGAAAATTCAATAGCAATACTAATCGTACTATTAACTGATCATCAACACAGACACACGTTCAAACGAAAGAAACCAAAAAATAAAGGAATCGAAACAACTACAGGAATGCTGAATATGAAGGCATGAATTAAAAATCAGGCTTCGAATGTTACTAATCGCCCTGCCCTGCACTGCAATTAACAGTAACAAAAATCTCTACATATATGATATATCTATACGTTTTTATAACTGTTAAAACTGCATGTTAAAACCGCACCGCAGTTAAACCGTTTGTCCCGCACCGCTCAAACCGCAGTTACCATTCAGAGCCTCAGTTCTCGCCATAATAATGCTGCAAGATCTGAGTTCTGATAGAAACAGGGGTTGAACCCCGGGTGGAACAACACCTCCTTGCACACCTACTTGAGCATCTAAATTTCAAAAAAGAAAAATATAAACACTAGGATAATACTGATGATAACACTAATAGATAATGAATTTGAGAAATAGAAACTTAATCTATGGAGCATTGATAATGCCCAGTTCTCTTAGGTTAATAAGAATGTTGTGTCCCTGTATTTTAGCTCCTCCTCCGCATGGTTAACACAGGTAAGCGAAACTTGTATTTCGATACTGATAAAGTTTGATTCCATTTTTGGTGACGGTTTGAATCGATCACACTTTTTGCTTTTTTATAGGATTAGGTCATTTGACATTGGGCTAACTAGCCTAAAATTGAATGGGCTAAAAGAGTTTATAAAAAAACTCAATATTTTATATGTATTTTATTTTCTTTAAAATTATAAAAAAACTATTCAAAATTTTCAAAAAACATAAAATTAATAAAAAAATTTAAATAAATATACGTTTCAAAGTTTTTTTAACGTATACTACTAGTGGGGGCTCCTTCATTCATTACTTGAAAATGACAAATGCTGGGCGTTTCAGTATATAGAGTGTCATGGTGTTGGACAACCACTGGTTCAGAACATACAAATTAACATATTCTGAAAAATTATAATTAATGGAAGAGGATTTAGATTCCTTTCCTCAAACAACTAAGAACAAGAAAATACATATGGATAGAACAAATAAGAACAAGATTTATGATCTGCATCTGCAAGAGAAAACTGGTGAAAGCTGTCTTCGACGGTCCGTTGTATAAGAACGTGATATGCGGAAATGATTAGAATAAATAAAAACAAGAAAAAAAATTATTTTATCATTTATGAAATAAATCTTTATTAGGAATACGATTTGGATGAACGATTGGAGGAAGAATGAAATTAGGAACCAGCAGATTTGGGGATTAGAAAAGACAAAAAATTAAACAAAGATGGATGGATGAGGAATTATTGAGAATAGAAAATTACCAAAACGGAGGAACATAACCAACAATTGGAACAAGGGAACAAAGGCAGATGGAACAACATGTGGAACACCGGGGGGGGGGGGGGGGGGGTTGAACACCGGGGCCTTGAGGGGCATGAACACCTGGACCTTGAGGGCTTGAGGGAATTGTGGGGCTTGAGAGGCTTGAGGGGCAGCCGGGGGCTTGAGGGACTTGGGGAACTATAAACCTGGGGCTTAAGGGGCTTGAGGAGTTTGAAAACCGTGGGGAGGGGCTTGAGGTGCTTGAACACCGTGGGGTTGAATACTGGGTGGAACAACACCTCCTTGCTCACCTACTTGAGCATCTGAGTTTCAAAACAGAAAAATATAAACACTAGGAAAATACCGATGATAACACTAATGGATAATGGATTTGAGAAATAAAAATTTACTCTATGGAGCATTGACAAAGGTCAGTTCTCTTAAGTAAATCAGAATGTCGTGTCTTTTTATTCTAGCTCCTACTCCGGTATATTGAACACAGGTGAGAGGAACACGTATATCGATACTGATAAAATTTGGATTCATTTTTGGTGACGGCTTGAATTGATTACTCCTTTTGACTTTTTATAGTATTAAGTCATTTGGCCCTGGACTAATGGGCCTAAGATGAATGGGCTAAGAAAGTTTATAAGAGATTTTATATGTATTTTATTTTATTTTAAATTATAATAATAATATACATATACCTCTGGTTGGTGCTTCTTCATTAATTACTTGAAGAGTGACAAACAATGGACGTTTCAGTATGTAGAGTGCCATGGTGTTGTACAACCGCTAGTTCAGAGCATGCAAATGAACATATTCTGAAAAATTAAAATTATCGGAAGAGGATTTAGGATTCCTATGCTCGAACAAATAAGAACAAGATAATAGTTATGGTTAGAACAAATGAGAACAAAACTTACGATATGCATCTGCAAGAGAAAACATGTGAAAGCTGTCTTCGATGGTCCGTTGTATAAGAACGTGATCTGCACAAATGGTTAGAAAAACTAAGAACAAGAAAAGTTCAAAAGATTATTTTATCATTTATGAAAGAAAAGTTCAAAAGATTATTTGAACACCGGGGCCTTGAGGGGCATGAACACCTGGACCTTGAGGGCTTGAGGGAATTGTGGGGCTTGAGAGGCTTGAGGGGCAGCCGGGGGCTTGAGGGACTTGGGGAACTATAAACCTGGGGCTTAAGGGGCTTGAGGAGTTTGAAAACCGTGGGGAGGGGCTTGAGGTGCTTGAACACCGTGGGGTTGAATACTGGGTGGAACAACACCTCCTTGCTCACCTACTTGAGCATCTGAGTTTCAAAACAGAAAAATATAAACACTAGGAAAATACCGATGATAACACTAATGGATAATGGATTTGAGAAATAAAAATTTACTCTATGGAGCATTGACAAAGGTCAGTTCTCTTAAGTAAATCAGAATGTCGTGTCTTTTTATTCTAGCTCCTACTCCGGTATATTGAACACAGGTGAGAGGAACACGTATATCGATACTGATAAAATTTGGATTCATTTTTGGTGACGGCTTGAATTGATTACTCCTTTTGACTTTTTATAGTATTAAGTCATTTGGCCCTGGACTAATGGGCCTAAGATGAATGGGCTAAGAAAGTTTATAAGAGATTTTATATGTATTTTATTTTATTTTAAATTATAATAATAATATACATATACCTCTGGTTGGTGCTTCTTCATTAATTACTTGAAGAGTGACAAACAATGGACGTTTCAGTATGTAGAGTGCCATGGTGTTGTACAACCGCTAGTTCAGAGCATGCAAATGAACATATTCTGAAAAATTAAAATTATCGGAAGAGGATTTAGGATTCCTATGCTCGAACAAATAAGAACAAGATAATAGTTATGGTTAGAACAAATGAGAACAAAACTTACGATATGCATCTGCAAGAGAAAACATGTGAAAGCTGTCTTCGATGGTCCGTTGTATAAGAACGTGATCTGCACAAATGGTTAGAAAAACTAAGAACAAGAAAAGTTCAAAAGATTATTTTATCATTTATGAAAGAAATCCTTACTAGGAATACGATTAGGATGAACGACTGGAGGAAGAATGAAATTAGAAACTATCAAATCTGGATATAAGAAAGAAAATAAAAATAGACAAAGATGGATGGATGAGGAATTGTTGAGATCATAAAATTACCAGGAAACGGAGGAACATAACCAATAATAATAAAAAAGGGAACAAAGGCGGGTGGAACAGTGAGGGTTTGAGGGGTTCGAACACCGGGGGCTTGAGGGGCTTTAAAACAGAGAGCTTGAGGGACTTGAAAATCGGGGGCTTGAGGGGTTGAAAACCAGGGGCTTGGGGAGGATTGAAAACCAGGGGCTTGAGGGGCTTGAAAAACCAAGGGCTTGCGGAGCTTGAAAATCAGGGGCTTGAGGGGCTTGAAACCATACGCTGGAGGGTATTGAGGTGCTTGAACACCGGGGGGTTAAACACTGGGTGGAACAACACCTCCTTGCTCACCTACTTAAGCATCTGACAAAAAATAAAAATATAAACAATAGGATAATACTTATGATAACACTAATGGATAATGGATTTCAGAAATATATACTTACTCTATGGAGCATTGACAAATGCCAGTTCTTTTAGGTTAATCAGAATGATGTGTTCCTGTATTCTAGCTCCTCCTCCGACATGGTTAACACATGTAAGCGAAAGTAATATTTCGATACTGATAAAGTTTGGATCCATTTTTGGTGACAGTTTGAATTGATTATTCCTTTTGCCTTTTTTATAGTATTAGGTCATTTGATTTTTGGCTAACGGGCTAATATTGAATGTGCTAAGAGAGTTTATAAAATATTTTATATGTATTTTATTTTCTTTAAAATTATAAAAATACTATTCATAATTTTCAAAAAACATAAATTTAATAAAAAAAATGTTAACAAAATATACATTTCAATATTTTTTAACATATATATTTTAAAGTTTCAAATTATTGTTTTAGTCCTATAACCTATAAATTGTTAAGCTAACCTTAAATCATGAATCTAATCCTCCAAAATAAAGATTCACTAGCATAAGGAATGAAGCAGAATCAAATGTCGACTATTTTAAATATAAATAATCAAATAATACTTTTTTAATGTCGAACTTTTTTTTGTTTTAACTAGTTGAATAAATTCACACTAAATACTTTATGTTATATTTTCTTCTTTTCAATCTCTCAATTTCAACCATTGTAACATATTTTATTATATGAAATTTAAATTTATCTCTTTTTTCTTACTTTTTAATCTATACTATTATTTGCGAAGTAAATTTTAGCAACGAAGCTCTCACGTTAAAAGTTAGGGCGGTTAATATCTATAATGAATTTATCTATAATTAACAATATATTAAAAACGAATTTTTATTTATAATAATATTTTTTTTTCAAAAAGATAATTTTTACATTGTGTTGTTATCTTAAAACATATTTTTCAGTTATAAATATAATTAAAACGAATTTTTATTAATAATATTAATTTTTTTTTAAATATGATAATTCTTATATATTGTGTTGTTATCTTAAAATTTATTTTTTCAATTATAAAAGTTAAAAAATAACAAATAAAAAATTTATAATTAAATATTAATCAACTAAATTTATATAAATATATTTACTAAAATATTTTTAATTTGTAAATGTTTTCTTTTAAAATTTCAGCACAATAATAAAATTATATATTTTATTTAAATTTACGTCATATATATATATAATTTGATGTTTGATTTAATGTTTTTGAAAACATAAATAATAAGTTATGATGCTGATTTTTTAATTAATAAAATATAAACTAATATATATTTGTAAAAAGATTAAGCCCGCATGTGTGGGCAAAACATCTAGTTGTCAGATACTTGTTGAGAAGTCATCGTTATTAATTAAGGGGGTGTTAGTGGGAGTAAGATTTATATAGAATTTGTTGATTTTAAAAGTTGAAAGATTTATTAAATTTGGAAAGAGTTGTAGAGAGTTTTGTGTATTGTGAAATTCTATGAAAACACATTGATATAATGATTCTAAGAATCTAAGGTATATAAGTAGTATTCTCAAAATCTTGTGTTATGAGTTAAATGGTGAAGAATACAACTTCCAATAACACCAACTTTAATAGATTTAAAGAATCATTAAAATCTAAACTTTTTGAATAACAAAAGATTGTGTATAGAATTACTAAATCATAAAACCAATAACACTAGATTTTAATGAGAATGTGAGAATGTGTAAACCAATAACACTAGATTCTATAAATTCTAACAATCATCATAAATATAACTCCCACTAACACCCCCTAATGCTCACAGAGATTCTCATGAGAAATTCCCATTACATTTGTCAATTTATGACTATTTCAATATTCTTAAAATATTTTAATTAACTAAATAATAAAAGTTTATGAACTATTAGTATTATTTAGATTACATATCCCACTTTAGAACTTTATTCATTGAAGTTGATCTATTATGACAAGCTATTTTAAGTTTTTTGATATCCGTTAACTTCATAAAACAGAAACTGAAAATCAAATTTTATTATTATTCACTTATAAAGTTGTTCAAAACTCAAGAGTAACTTTTTGGACAGTGTGAGATATATAGAAAAAGAGAATTTTAAACTTTTTTTATAAAATAAAAAATGAAGATAGAAAATATTATTCAAATAACTAAAACGGATGTGAATCAATGGTAATAAAGTAACCATATCGTTCGCGTTCAGGATAATTTTGGTTTGGTTTGAGTTATGCTGAAGTAAAATACATAACTAAAATTCTAAACATAAGAAATTTAATACTTAAACTGAATTAAAAAAGTATTCAACACACATAATATTCGACCAAATAGTAACATTCGAATATTTATAACAATAAAATACTTAATAATGATCATTATAATCCAAAATAATAAAAATTTGTAGAACTTGTATATGTGTTTGGTTAAGTTCAGGTTATGTTTCAGTTATCAAGTAAAACCGAACTGAACCCGATATCCAAAATATCACAATATGAAATCCGGGTTATTTTTTTGATCCGATACCTTTATTTTGGGTCAGATTCGGGTTTTGGTTTTGGGTTTATGCCCAAACCTAGAATACACTTACAATTCTCAAATTCAGTATCCCCTTTATGGACTACTCAAGACATGTTACAATTAATGGTTAATGTGGATCCTAATATCCACATTAGGTATTTGGTAGTGGTTGTTTGTAAAATATCAGGAAAAAAATAATGTTGGCAACTATATTTTCAGAACACAACGATCTTATTAGATTCTGGTCGACAAAACTGTTCTTTATTGATTGAGATTGATTGGAATACAAAGGTTACGATGAATGAAATGACAATGACTAAGAACTAAGACAATAGTACTGAGAGTCAGAGGTCGAGTAGGTCGAGTGTGTGATGTGTAGTGTCTAGGGTTTTGAATGTCCCTTCTCTCTTCCTTCATTTCTTCCTTTATAGTCGCTCTCCTCCAAGATCATCTCAACTACTTCCGCCAATCTCGGCTCTCCCGGTCTTGACCAAGTCGCACTCGTCATTCCATCTCGGTGATGGGCATACTCGGGCCTTACGAGTTATTGGCCTCAGGAATTGTCCCCCACCATTTTGAGTGGAGGGCAACCACAAAAAAGTGTGATTACCTCTGCCTTAATTCTTGCTTGGAGCGCTTGTCTTGATCGAGATAGAGCCTATGATTCTTTGACAAGTGTTGATCCTCGCCGCCTATGACTTTAATTCGCTGTAACAGTTGCTTCTTCGTCACGCGGTCGATATAAGTTCGAAGGGATAATGTTCATCATTATTTTTGTCCTAAAAAGCGGACATGCCGCCTTGGTATATTTTTTATTGTTTTTTGTATGTTCTTCCAATGGATTTGGAAAGACGAAAACTTCAGCTCAATTGAACAGTTTAGAAAAAGTAATTGACAGATCTACTGCTGGTGGAGACGGGTCTTACCGACTTCAATCGTTGATGGTTCTTCATGTGATGGTGATTTCTTGCTGCAAATTATGGTTTCTTCAAAAAGCAGCATGAAATTCTATGGAACAATTTCTTTGGCCCTATTATTATTATCAATATAGCAATATAAAAAGTTGTCTTGTTTCGGTGGCTCCTACTAAAGTATTAAAAGAGAGTGACAGTCGTTCTCAATTCAGTCTGAAGCGTAGTGTTTTTAGATTAATAAGAAGATTATCTCTCTTGAGATTCAACTATTTCCGATGCAAATATAGAACTTTTATATAAAAAATATTTAGTTATCCATATGCAAACTAGATGTGTGTTAGTTTAATTTGGGGATATAAAATCAATAATATAATATTTAGTTTGTACTTATAAAAAATGTATCTAAAGATAGATTATTAATTTATAATTTTAAAGGAACCATATATTTACACAAAACTTTCTAAAAAGTTATTATCTCATTATTTAATAGTGTTTCATATTCTGAACCAACCAATTTGGAACCGAATAAATTTATTAATTTACAGAGTTTCTACAGTATAAAAGAGATGAATGAGTAATAGAAGAGCCGTTTGATGTCAAAAAAAAAAAAAAAAAAAAGAGATGAATTATATTTATCACCAATTGATGATTTTAAGTTAAAAGTCTATCTAACTTAACATATTGAATTTTCAATCCGTGATTCTAGAAGTCTTCTAACTTGTTAATCACGTCCGAGCAAGACCAACAAATGAGAACCCTCGCAATGATAGTATTCACATCGATAGTTCCAGGCGAAAACATTTGATCCGTGGTGAGAAACCAGTAAGATTCATATATTCGTTTGGTCGACTCTAATGAGCATGTCGCTCCTTATGCTACAGAGGCGAGGACGTTTTGTCTTTCGGACATCATTATCATACTCCATATGTCCTATTAATGAAAACACACTCTCTACGTCGGTTTCCTTCAAGGTTACTTACATGCCTTGCCAATTATATTGCAGGAACATCAGCATAATATAAGACACATACACATGTCACGTCTCTGATATCACGCAAGATAATGTTTATATGGATAACTCTCAAGTGTCTTTGTTGGAAATTACATTTAGAAACAAATAAAGCACAGAAACTACAGTGCAGGGTTTTACAACAAAACAGCTTTCTTTTTGGGTTCAAGAACTGGAGGGTCTATGTCGATCCCCATGTTCGCTGCAGTTCCTGCAATGATTCTCATAGCGGATTCAATGGTCGTGCAGTTCAGATCGGGCAGCTTCTCTGCTGCGATTGTGCGAAGCTGGTCTATTGTTATCACCCCAACTTTATCTTGCTTTGGGTCTTTCGATCCCTTCTCAACACCTGTTTCCACAACTCAAACGTCAAACAGGCACAAAACTCACAGGAAGAGAGCCAAAGAAATAGTGTAGATGGCACCATCATATAGTCTACATCAGAACACATGATTTGCTTGCTAATTTATTCTATCTTTGAGTAGATATGCTCAAGTAACGATCTAACAAAACTAGTAAGACAAAGGACATGGTGTTGAAAAATTCACAAAACATTTGGTATACATGATTTTCTTGCCAATGGTGAACTTCTACCAAGTTACTATTCTTGCAAAACCAAACGCCTTAAGATTCTCATTTATAAAAATGCACATTCATTGGTCATTATAATTCACCTGCAGCCTTTAGCAACAGAACCGAAGCAGGCGGGGTCTTGAGGATAAAGGTGAAGCTCTTATCCTGCAACCATGTACATATAAACTCCATGAAACACTCTCATAGACATTATCACTAGTTAAGCAGGGTAAAAAAACTCACATCGAAGACGGTGATTTCGACAGGAATGATGTAACCAGCTTTATCAGCGGTTCTAGCATTGTAATCCTTGCAGAAAGCCATAATGTTGACTCCCTTCGAACCAAGGGCCGGACCTACCGGAGGAGCCGGAGTTGCTTTCCCGGCCTCAAGAGCCAGTTTTATAAGCCCCACAACTGCCAAAGGATGAGACGATTGAGCACGGAGATTAACATTTTAAGGAAATGGGTAGTGGAAAGCATGTACCTTTCTTGGCTTTGCCTCCAGGTTTGGGTGGAGCCATGGCGATGACGGTGAGAAATCTCGGGGTTGAGGAGAGAAGTGGGGGCTGCCCCTTTCCCAGAAACTGGACTGATACATTTGCTTTGGAGGATAACTTAGCAGAAAGAGAATTTGATTTGGGATGAAGAGAAGACGAAGCGGAGCTGCAGAGAGTTGATAGAGAAGAAGACGCCATTGAAGGAAGAAGGTTGTGATAGCAGAAGGCGAGTTCTCGGATTGCAAAAAATCCTTATCCACTTTTGAGTTTAAAGCTCTCACTTAATGGGCTTAATAAGTAGGCCTATAATTCAAGATCTAAAGCCCAGGCTGTGTAGAGACATGTGCTGCTATAATCTATCTCTCGACTACGTACCCGTTCGGGTTCGGATCGAGTATTTCGGATTTTCAAGTATTTCAATATTGAGGTATAAAACTCATTCAAGTATTTCTGTACTTTGGATTGGGTTCAGTTATTTTTAGTTCGGGTTCGGATATTTAGATTTTGAAATAAAAATAAAAAAAATTTATTTCTCAAATTTCTTGTATTTAAAAATATAACTTTCACTTAACTAATTTTTTTATATTTTTAATAGATTGAATGGTTAATAGATTTAGATATAATATTTTGAAACTAAAAAAGAATATTAATTTGGTTATTTTTTTAAATTTTGGATGTAACTTTTTGTTAATTCTTGAAATAAAAAATTTGACATGCATTTTAAGTGAATAGCAAATCATTTTCTCTGTAATTATATGTATATCATATGAACTGAAAGTATGTGTAGTATCAATATAAATATTTTATATAAAATGAGAGATGTAAATTAGAAATATATGGTTAATTATACATATGTTCGGTTATCTTCGGATATCCATTCGGGTTAGAATATTATCCGTTCGGGTTCGGATATCCAATCTCTCTTAATTCAATACCCGTTCGGATATTTTACTACTTCGGTTCGGATTTCGTTTCGAGTTTTTCGGATCAGGTTCGGGTGCGGCTTCGGATATCGGGTAAAGTGCCCACATCTACTCTCAACTATGGAACCAGTAACTCTTTGGATTCTGTCAAAGGCAATAGCCATTAATTTGTTATTTTTGTTTGGCTGATTTTCGTTTTACTGGTGTGGGTTAATTATCATTGTTGTATTTGGACAACACTAGTGATCGTCCTTGTATATAGTAGAGTTATATTTCGGGGGAAAAAGGTTACATGATACAAGAATCAAATAAATCATCATATCTGTATATCCACACCAAAAAGGTATCGTGTCTGAATTTTTTTTTTCAATGATGTTTTAGATTTTTTGGCATATTAATAAAAATTAAATACATAACTTGATTTATTAGTTTTGTTATTTTTATTTGTTTTTAAATAAAGTTATGCCACTCATATTTTAAAATTTTAATTCATGTTTTAATTTAAAATTGAAATACATTAACTAAAGTTACAACAACAAAAATTTTATACAAAGAAAAAGTTTAAAACACAATCGTCTGTATATGAAAGTAATATCATGTAACCAATGTTTTGAAAATCGAAACAATGCCGATTTGGTATAGCTATTGGTTGACTGATTAGACCGGTATTATATATATGTAATCATATATCTTATCTATTAAAAGAGAAGTACTATTTTTATCTACTATTTAAAAGTCTACTAGGACCATTTCATTAATCACATAATATGACATAATAATTAATAGGAATATTAATAATAAATTAATTTTAACTATAGATTTGAATGTTATTTTCAGTAATTACAAAATCTGTTGAGAAAAATCTAACAAAATCTTACTAAATTTTTAAATAATATTTATTAAATATTGCATTAATTAATTTCTTAATTAAGTAATATAATGCTTTCATTTAAATAAATTATCATCTACCACTAAAACGGGTTCAAATTTATTAATCATGTCAGATGTTTTTTATACAAATGAAGTTATTAACATATGTTAAAAATTTATTTCTACAGCTATATATTTTCAAAAATCATATGTTGAAGAATATTTTATATTTGATTATTTCAAATTATGAAAACTCAAAAACATAATAAAAAAAGGTAAAATGTATAAAACAAACCCCTATATTAATAAAGTAATAAGAAACCTAAACAATAAAATTAAAGAGTTATAAAATTCATAACACTAAGATATAAATTGTATATTTAAATTTATATAATAATATCAAAATTAAATATTTATAAAATGAAAATATACCCGCACGATGTGCGGGATAAACTCTAGTTTTCATTATATGAATCTAAAATTAGTTCTACATATGATATATTTTTTGGTCTCTTTTATTAACTATAAAATAAATAATAAGCATAAATTTAGCTATATACACTAAACAAATGAATATTATTTAAACTGAAATTGATAGAATCCAAATGATTAACCGTTCAGATTATCATATTTATTTATTCTTAAAATTAAAGTCCTATAATTAGTGAATATGTCAAAATGAGAATAGTATATGAGAGCCAGATTTTTTTTAATATTCTTTCTTAATAAAATAAAATTAAATAGAAATCTACTCCATCCATTTTATAAAAAGTGTAACTTAAGACATATTTCACGGAAATTAAGAAAATTATAAAACATACTAGTATACCCTTATTTAATAAAAATGTTATAAATAAACATCTCTTTGTTAGTTAAAATGGTAAGAAAGAGATTGTGTATAAAAAAATTGCATTAACAATATAGAATGACTTTTTTTGAAACAAAAAAAAAATTAGAATGACACTTTTTTAGAAACAGAAGAAATATTAAATAGTGATAGTCAAATATTTCTTATGGAATATTAAATTTTGATAACAATCGAAAATCATTGATTATATGATGATTTTTATAAAATTTTGTTATATTTTGAACTAATAGAGTTTAGATCCGAAGAAATCTATTACCTTAATGCCTTTTATTAGTCATTGGATATTAATTTATAAAGTTTATGTTGTATTAGTATGAATTTTCTCACATGTATTTACCATTGTTGGATCACCGTAAAGTTGTCAATATGTGTTTTCTTCTCTTGATTCTTTTTAGCGCTAATTTATTAGGATATTACAATTATGAGAAAGATCACATAGACGATTCGACAACCGGCAATACTATCTGATTTATGAGGATCTATGTGTAACTGCATTACGAGAGCCGCTCTATGAAGATCCACGTCTGACCAAGTTTACTTGCACCATGTTGAAGATTCTTTGTAAGCCTTTTTTCCGTAGTTTATATAATTGTTTAATAAATCGCTTTCTCCGGGAATTGAAACCTGGACATGCTGGTGTAAAAACATTAATGAATACTTAGTCAAACCACTAGACTAAGGGAGCTTCCACTCTTCTCTTGATTTGGTGGATGATTTTTTTGTAGTTTATTTTCTTTCAACTTATTATTCGAGTTGATTACCTAGTCAAACTAGAAAACTTTGTCGTAACAAATTATTCATTATTCGAGTTGATTACTCAGTCAGATTAGAAACACACAATAATCTATCTATCTATACTAATAAAGGAGAGTTTTCTCCCACCTTAAGTAGCCAAATCACCATATAGCATGGGCGTTTTAGGACACCTGGCATCACTTTATTTACGTTTTCCGCTTTGTTAGCATCAAATAAGCGACACTATTTCGGGCTTCAGCTTTCGTATACAAAAGTTAAATTATGGGTTTGTAACAAATAAGAAAATCCAAAATGGATCTGCAAAATCAGATGTGATATCAAATAGCCCACTACATGTTCCTTCTTCTTGGACTTCATCTTCTCTATGATAGAAGTTCTCATCTTTCCACACAGAAACCAGAGCAATACGCAACGCTTATCATTGAGAGTTTGAGACTACTCATTAAGTTTTACCATTAACTCACTCTGTAAAACTCCCTCAGTACGTCGAATTTCGTTACTTCTCTCCCTACCTCCTTTGCAAATCCCTAATTTTCTATTCTATAAATAGTGATGGAACTAGGCCTGGGATTTCGGGTATTCGGATCGGTTCCGGATAAGATCCGTTCGGGTCCGGATATTCGGTTATTTACAAATTGTATCCAATGAGTACTTGGAACAGTTCGGTTCGGTTTCGGATCGGTTTTCGGTCGGTTCCGGGTCGGTTCCGGGTATTAAATTATTAAACCAAAACTAATATTTTTATGTATTTTATATTTTCTATTTTTTTTTAATTTTTTTTTTTAAATAGTTTAATTCAAATCGGATATATATGTATAGTTTGAAAGTAACTACAACGAAATAGAAGTGGTGCAGTGGTAAAAGTTGATGTATTTTCAACTTTCCCACCCGGGTTCGAAACCCATGAGGCGCAAATCCATATTTTTTAAACATTATTTCGGTTTAAACGGGTACCCGATCGGATCCGGATAAAAATCCGAACCGACCCGATACCCGTGGATATTCATAAACATTACCCATCGGTTAAATATGCCTTATCCGAAACCGATCCGAACCGGTCCATTTCGGGTCGGATCCGGTTCGGTATTCGGTTCCGGTTAAAAAGTCCCAGGCCTAGATGGAACCATCTCCTAATTTCACTGCTTCAGATTCATTACCATTTTGTTTTTACTAAAAGAGCCTGCAACAATGGTGGAATCCTCATTGAGAGTCTCAATTGTCTCTCCCTTGCCATCTCTCCCACTACACTAATATTAATTACTTTTTCCCATCACCGCTTTGTAAAACCCTAATTTCTCAGATTATAAATAAAGGTTGAAAACCTCCAAATCTCATTGCTTCACCATATTCTTTATACTGGAACCTGTGACGATGGTGACCTCTCCAATCCAGCTTTCCAATTGGAAGACTGGCGATGCTTCTCAGACGGTGGTGACGCGTCTCCTTGCTCACATATATCCACGTTCTTTATCTAGAACTTCCTTGATCTGCAGAGAAGCCTTTCTTGCCATGGCAGCATTATATTACTTGGTCTCTTTGATATTCATCTGTAATAATTAGCTGTTGATGTTCTGTAGATTGCAGTCAAGAGATTGAAGTAGCAGAGAAGAGATAAATTTTGCTGTAGAGTCAGCATTTTAGGCCGTATTCGTCGCAAGAATCTATTGAGTGCAAAAGCTTACTGTGCGGAAGGACGAGAACGACTCATTGTAAGTCTTCAGAACCAAAATGGTTTATATACTTATTGAAAATTATCTTCCATTTGAAATGTCGATTTGTTTTCCATATTGTTGTGTTTTATACAAATAGTACTGGTGTTCTTTTGCTAGAGCAGGTGCCTGGTACGAGACCTGTAGACAGGCTGAAACGAACAACAAAACAAGGTCTAACGAATGGTTTTACCTTCTTGTTTACCAGAAGAAGTATGGTGAAATTGCGGATCAATAGCTAATTGGGAAGTATGTAGACGAGGAGCTGGAAAAGGTAATTTTAGTACGACATATGTGTGTTCAGAATGAGGCAGAGAAAAGACCAACAATGTCTGAGGTTGTGGATATGCTGATGAATAATCTATGGAGAAAATGGGTTATCTTGAAGGTATCCCGCTCTTCAACATATACAATAGAAGTTAAATCTATAGATGAAATTAAGAGATTCAATCCCTAGATAAATATCATCAGAAAAAGAACAAGAATTGATTAATTGTATATTATTCGATTAATACAGTTTTTTATTTCTTTTGCAAGAATCTGGTTTTGGTTCTGGATATGGAGGTGGCTAAACTGACAAACATTCAAGCTTCTGAGGCTGCACAGATTGTGGTATAGCTTATAATGAAGCACTAACAATTAACTTTTACTATTACTTTTTCCTGATGATGCATATATAATGCTGTAAACTGGTTTGCAGGGGATATGTGTCGATGCTCACATTGAAACTGAACTGCCTTGGTCCCTTGCTGATATTGTTTGGTATATCTACACCTTCCAGCTCAAGTTAAAGAACTTCAATTTTACTTCAAAGAACCAAAACCTTCACCATTTCTCGCGTTTTTCCTTCGCGAGAGCTTGCATCTGCGCCAGCCTTTGTTGTAAATGTTGGTCTATTTTCTTACTATGAGTTTGCTGCTATCTAAAGTATATAATCTCTGTGTCTGTTGCCTTATTAATTGGAAGGTGCAAAGGTCTCTGAAGCAGTGCAGCCTGAAGTTGTGGCAAATAGATCATATGCCAAAGTTGATAAGACTTGCTGTGTAACAGAGGCGCCATCTATATCTGATGGTTCACTTGCCGGACGTACATCATCATGTTGCTTTGGACGAAGAAACCACGTTTGGAATGAGTCTACTATGAGAACTTAAACTACCACGTCTTTATTTATCAAATAATTGATTTCGTATCTATTTCCCTTTGGAAGGAGTCTACTAATGAAATTTATTACCTTTTTTAAAAATTCTCAAGTGTCGTGGTTTTTTTTATTAGTAATAAATCATCTTTCAATTATCTTTAGTTCTATTTCTCCTATTTAAACTTTCTAATTTCTTTACCTCTATTTATCCTTTTTCTACTCTACGTGGTGGTTGTTGTTTCAATTAGTAATGCAAATCATTTTCAGAACAAAAGATTTACATCACGTGGATCTGTAAAGTCAATAGTCATACGCCCTTGCATGGATATCAAATTTGCAATGCTTATGAAACCGTGGCTACAGATAAATTTTGTACTTTCCAATGACACCCGTAAACAACATGCTAAGCTCGCAACACATATGAATAATAAAGTAATAAACTGAAAATAATCAAATCTCAATTATACAATCAGAAATTCACAAACCATTAAGCATTTAGTTTACAAAAAAGGAGTTCACAAACTGAATTTCTTAAGCACACAAGATTTAAAACAATAACACTGAAAAAAACACGACCATCGTTGCGCCCAAGGTACGTATTGGCCACTCCGCGTCTGCCAGTGACAGTTTGAAACATGTTACAAGTCAAAATTAGAGCTAAGATAAGGTTCACGGCAATAATAACAATGATACGTTAAACGTCGTCGACAATTACTATCCCGACACATAACAAGCAGCTTCAAACTTTAATTGAACTGTAAAGTTGCAGGGTAACTACCCGCCTCCCAAATGAATCATTCTAATGCATACTGTAAATGCAATGAGATTGGCATAAGACAACCAATAATTAACTTACTGGATTCATGATTCCTATGAAGACAAAATATTTAACTAATACTCCCACAATGAAGCCTCCAATAAATTATCACATCTTTGATATAGATATATAATCACAAAAAAATACAAACATTTTCACTTTTCCTTATGAAAACATCAACTTTACTGTATGTTTAAATTTTAAATAAATTAATTTATTATGATTATGAGTTTTTTATTTTATTTTTATTAAATTGACCAGTTACAATCACTTACGTTGTTTTACTTTGAACTAAACAACTCCAAAACAAAGTAATACACGCTGTTTGCTAACCACTATAAGATGGATCAAAAAATATCATTCTCTTTTAACATATTTTTATTTTCACATTTTTGAACATATTTTATTTATTAAGACCAGAAAATAAATTGTAAATTTATTTAAAAATAAAACATATGAACCCGGCGCGTAGCGCCGGAAAACCGCTAGTTATACATTAAGATGACGTTAAAACATCATTATTCGTTTAAAACAGGAAATATAATAATTATACATGACAATACTGAGTAATCTAGTCCAGCTCATTTGCAAAGTCGCAGGCATCGAGGTACAATGTCCCTTCAAAGTTTTCAGTGAGGTTCACTTCTTTAGCTTTGCCTTTCGTGGACTCTTGATATAACTTATAGAGATGTGGGAGAGTACGACAGGTACGGGACCAATGTCCTTTACAGCCAGATTTGTAACACACTGTCTCACGTTTCTGGGTGGTATCCACTTGAGTTTCTTTACCCTTAGGAACTTGTTCGGATCTAACCCACTTGTTAGATCCCTTCCATTTGGGATTGTAAGTTTTTTCACGTTTGTTGTTGAATCGGCGACCATAACCTCGGTTGCTCTGGTTTCTCCTTTCCGAATTTTCTATCGCTGTAGCATTCACTTAATGAAATCCTTTGGCTCCCCATAGGTCGGGAATTGTGGTTTTTGATCAGAAGCTCATTGTTCTTTTCAGCCAACATGAGCGCAACCATCAATTCATAAAATCTCGTGTACCCGCATTTTCTGTAAATTCCGGGCAGGAAGTGAAGCTGTTTGTGGAAAGTGTTGTACGTTTTATTCATCATTTCTGTCTCAGAGACAGGGTTATCACAATATTTCAGGAGTGAAATTATCCTCAGGACAGCGGAATTGTAATCCTCAACCTTTAGAAAATCTTGGAACCTCAGGTTTTTCCATTCTTCTAGAGCGTGAGGGAGGTTGACTTCTCTATGGTTATCGAACATTTCTTTTAAATCTTGCCACAGTTCAGTTGGGTCTTCTACGCTTGCATAGTCGTGCGTAAGATTCTCATCTAAATGCTTCTTCAGGAAGATTATCGCTTTGGCTATATGCTCGGGCGGCGATTTGTTACCGATTTTTATCGTTTCGGTTAACTTCTTCATTACATGGTAAGGTATCACATTTATGACAAATCTGATGTAATTTTCGCCAGTTATTTTCAAAGCTGGAACTGAAGTTTCTCGATGTTTACCATTTGTATTTTGAATCACAGAATAATCGTGCTGATAACGTGTTATGAAATAACTTATAATTTTATAGTATCGAGAAATTTAAATAAGGGTGAAATTTTATAACTGCAGGAAGGAGATAAAACTGACATATAATAAATATACGACATAGATAGTTTATTATAAAGGAAGAAAAAAAGTGTAAGGGACGAATTACAAATGATCGAAATCGATTATTTATATAGAAGTAAAAAAGTAGAAGTTACTGTGTAAATAATGACAGTGGGTTCCACTTAATTTTCTTTCGCAAGATCATTTCAATGATCGGTGCAGCTTTGGTTGATATCTTCTTTTTCACGTTTACAACAAAATACTCTTTGTTTTCTGTTTAAACAAGACTGGATATGTGATCATTTGATCAATTGATCACTTTTGAACACATGAATTATCTTCCCACCTGTCTTTCAAACCACCCAAATGCGACCAGATTATGCATCTATAACTTGATGCCCAGCACGCAAGTTTCAAAAGAAATGGCAATAATAATCTTGTAACATCGTGAAGAAAAATCTCGCATTTTACACCAAAAAAAAAATCTCGCATTTAGAACTTTTGATCTGACTTACCAATAAAGTCAACAAACTAAGGAAGGTCGAAAATTCGTGGATGAAATGAGATACAGTGTAGTTAAGAAGCCAAGTAGGTCAGTCCGTATAGACCTTTGACCAAAAAAAGAGAGCAAAAAATTGGTGAACAAAAAAAAAGGAAAAAAGTTTCTCAGCTACACCATGTTTAGTATAATATGGTGCAAACCATCTAGAGTTTAGAATTGTGTCGAAACCTACACGATGTATATGATAAATACATGCCACATATACGACGTTAATAAAAACATGGTGCCAACATCATAACGAGGTTTAATTGATTTTAGTTAAAATAATTGGGGTCAGCTCGTAATTAAGTAAAGTTAAACTCCAATTAACAAAACCCGACCCGAACCAAACGAAAAACCCGACCCAGACATAACCAATTCTCTCCCCCAAATCGATTTCAATCAGCAATTTAGGGTTCATCGTTCTTCAAAACAGAGAAAGAGAGAAAGAGACAGAAACAGAGAAAGAGAGAAAGAGAGATGGAATTTGGTGGAAGATGGAGCAATAAGGGAAAGGGCAAGGCTAATGAAAGCAATGTTCTTTGTTACTGTGGGTTGGTGGCAAAGATATCTCAAGCTTGGACAGACAAAAATCCGGGTCGAAGGTTCTATGGGTGTGAAAAATTCAAGGTATAAACTATTGTGAATCCTGTATGGTATAGTCATGGAGTTCTTTGGAAAGTTTTTAATTTTATGTTTGTGTTAGAGTGGAGGTGAATGCGGGTTCTTTCAATGGTTCGATGAGGGAGAAGCTTTTGGATGGCAAAAGAAAGCTTTGATTGAAGCTAGAAACGAAATTCGCCAGAAGGACAAGACTATTATGGGATTGAAGAAGACCATTTCGATGCTTCAAAGTGAATTGGCCAAAAATGCGGAAGTGGAAGAAGACATCATTAACGCCTTTCTCAAGCTCTAAAGACATGCTCATTATCTTTAAAAACCTTTGTAATGTTGTTGTTGTAATGCTTAACTATGTAATGGTTTGACAATGTTTGGAAATCAACTTCATTTAGCAATAAAAAAAAGAGTTTGAACTCATTGCTTTAACATCCAAAATAGGTGATCATACATAACAAGAGAGACATCAACACTAGTTTAACATCCAAAACACACATATCCGCTGAGAGAAAGGTCATATCCAAAGACCAAAGAAGACATCAAAAGAGGAAAAAAAGACATCCGAGAAAAGAAAAAGACATTCTAGAGAAGTCAAGGTTGTGTAGCAGGTGGTGCAGTTGAGGAAACGTCCTCGATTGCTTGCTCATGTGATTGTTGTTCCATGTTGAGACGCCTACGCTTTCTGCTTTCATCAGACTGCAACGTAATAAAAATAAAGAGAATCAATCACGAGAAAGAAAAAAAGCTAGACAATTGCAACGACGACAATGTACCTCATGAGGACACTTCCTTGAGTTGTGGCCTTCACCACCACAAAGACCACAATGACCTATTCTTCCTTTTCTATCAACTTTGGTCTGATTTTTCTTCGGGGATTCACGCACTACTTTAATCCTTGCCTTCCCCTTTGGTCTTCCAGGCGGTCTCTTGTATGGTGGTGCTTCAATACGGTCTTCACCAGATAGCTTCCAAAACCTTGGACCATTTACAGGCCCCAACCCATCCGTGTACAAACCTCGCCACTTCAATGTCAGATAATAATCTGAAATATAATCGTCAACCTCGAAACCATTCTCACGGATAACAGATACAGCATGGCGACATGGGATTCCAGACAAGTCCCATTTCCTACAAGCGCAGCTACGAGAAAGCAAATTCACCGTGTAACCATTTGAAAATTCAACGCACTCATAAGCACCACCTGTGCTTGAATAAGAATAGCAATGCTTAGCTTCATCACAAGACTTTTCAACCTCCTTTCTCGCCTTCTTTGTAACGAGACCCGTCTCTCTACTTGCTGTCTTATATCTAGTAGCTATCCTCTGCATTGCATCTCTTCTAATCAACTCAAGCATCTGAATAAAGGGCTTCTTTCTTGCTATCTTCAAGGTCCTATTGAAGGACTCTGTGAAGTTGTTGTGTGTATCAGAACAACACGAACCTATCCGGAAAAATGCCCTGCACCAAGTAGAACGATCCTTCTTCATAAGGTCTTCAGCTGCTAACGGATCAAACTTTTTGAAAACGTCCAAACTCCTCTCATAGTCACCCTCGTTGTAGCTACTTGCAATGCGCCAGAAGAGAGGCTTCAGTGTATCAGACTTGTGATTCTTCTTCAGATTAGAGTAGATGTGCCTAGCACAAGCTCTATGTTCAGCTCTTGGCAACTCAACAGCAACTCCATGAATCAATCCCTTATGCTGATCTGATATGATTGTCACAAGATCACCCACGCCTAAACCCAAATCAATCTTCAACCTGTGAATAAACCATTGCCAATTATCATTGCTCTCAGAGTCGACCACAGCCCATGCTATTGGGTATATCTGGTTATTTGGATCCCTTCCTATCGCAGTAAGAATCAGCCCTTGCAGAGAGCTGTGCTTGAGGAATGTCCCATCTAATCCAATAACCGGTCTGCAATACTCCTTCCATGCCACACGAATTTTGTCCAAGCAGATATACATGGAGTGGAATGCTTTCGCTCCATTTGACTTCGTTGTTGTATTGATCTCAATTTTGCTATCAGGATTTGAACTGCATTTGCAGAAAATCAAAAGCAAAACATTTAGTCATACAGACACTTAACTATAAACAATATTAAGAAAGTTTAAAAAATGTTACCGTAATAGTTCCATCTCATAGTCCCTTAGCCTTGCAAAATGTTCATTGCATTCAGCCTGTAGCTTATCAAGAACAATACGCCTTGCAATCTTTGCCTGCTCGGGAGAGATAATGATGTTGTACTTATCCCTAAACTCTTCTCTAATCATTGGAGCACTCATTTCAGGTTTCTTCCTGATTTTCTCCAACATAACTTCAGCAATGGCAGGGCTTTTGATGAGTTTACACTTACCCGTGGGATGGCAAGTATGTGTGTTAACATACACTTTCACCATCCATTTCTTGATGGGTCTCTCTACTGAGCAGTATATACGCCACACACAACCTTTACCACTACATTTAGCACCAATCTTTGTCTTTTCCCATCTGTCATAGACCACATTTCTTCTCGTCTTCAGAATATATATGATCACTTGCTTCTTGAACTCTTCACCGCTGTAAAAGGTCTGCCTAAGACTAAAAACGCCATCTAATTCACCCCTATTAGCCATCCTCTCAGCTTGTTCCTCTTCATCATCAGATGACTGCTCCGTGTCAGGATATACCTCATCCTCGTCTAGAATCTCATCCTCATAGTTCTCATCCCTAAACATCTCAAGATCCTCTTCAAAGTTTCTGTCAATATCCTCTTCTTTATCAGATTCATCACTCGCTTGATACTCATCTTCACTCTCTCCTGCTTCATGATCACCATCAGAATTATCACCTTGTTGCTCAGCATCAGACTCGTCACCATCAACAGGTTCGTGCCCAGTCACTGCTTCCACCACGGCACCATCACCCGTAAGAACATCAGTTTCAGGTGTCTCTATGAAGACATCAAGCTCCTCGTACCAACGACCATTAGAAATCATCTTCTTTTTGGTTTTTTCGTCATTTTCAAGCAACTCCTTCTTCTCTGATATATCCTCAAATGGTAACTTGTACCACATTCTCCCCATTGTAATTATCTTACCAATGATCTTCCTACATTCTTCATAAGCCGCATCACCATCGACTTCAAACTGCTCCAAAAGACCATCAACATAATTTAGCTTCCCATCTTCAGTTTTGAACACACCCGAGTGAAAACAATTAATCTTCACCGATATTGAATCACTGTAAGCAATAAAATAGCATTAGAACATGGTAAAACCATCGATTGAGTCCAATAATCGAAGTAAACATGCAAGGATTCTTACCTCATTGTCGCCTTGTTTCTTCAGTTACCACATCCGGATTCGATTTCGCCGAAACTGAATCGATCTCTCTCTCTGTCTCTGCAATCTCTCTTTGTCTCTGACGAATCTCTCACTCTCTTTTCGAAACTCCCAATTTTTTCTTGTTTGGAACCCTAAATTGCTGATTGAAATCGATTTGGGGGAGAGAATTGGTTATGTCGGGGTCGGGTTTTTCGTTTGGTTCGGGTCGGGTTTTGTTAATTGGAGTTTAACTTTACTTAATTACGAGCTGACCCCAACTATTTTAACTAAAATCAATTAAACCTCGTTATGATGTTGGCACCATGTTTTTATTAACGTCGTATATGTGGCATGTATTTATCATATACATCGTGTAGGTTTCGACACAATTCTAAACTCTAGATGGTTTGCACCATATCGTTTCGGTTAACTTCTTCATTACATGGTAAGGTTTCACATTTATGACAAATCTGATGTAATTTTCGCCAGTTATTTTCAAAGCTGGAACTGAAGTTTCTCGATGTTTACCATTTGTATTTCGAATCACAGAATAATCGTGCTGATAACGTGTTATGAAATAACTTATAATTTTATAGTATCGAGAAATTTAAATAAGGGTGAAATTTTATAACTGCAGGAAGGAGATAAAACTGACATATAATAAATATACGACAGAGATAGTTTATTATAAAGGAAGAAAAAAAGTGTAAGGGACGAATTACAAATGATCGAAATCGATTATTTATATAGAAGTAAAAAAGTAGAAGTTACTGTGTAAATAATGACAGTGGGTTCCACTTAATTTTCTTTCGCAAGATCATTTCAATGATCGGTGCAGCTTTGGTTGATATCTTCTTTTTCACGTTTACAACAAAATACTCTTTGTTTTCTGTTTAAACAAGACTGGATATGTGATCATTTGATCAATTGATCACTTTTGAACACATGAATTATCTTCCCACCTGTCTTTCAAACCACCCAAATGCGACCAGATTATGCATCTATAACTTGATGCCCAGCACGCAAGTTTCAAAAGAAATGGCAATAATAATCTTGTAACATCGTGAAGAAAAATCTCGCATTTTACACCAAAAAAAAAAATCTCGCATTTAGAACTTTTGATCTGACTTACCAATAAAGTCAACAAACTAAGGAAGGTCGAAAATTCGTGGATGAAATGAGATACAGTGTAGTTAAGAAGCCAAGTAGGTCAGTCCGTATAGACCTTTGACCAAAAAAAGAGAGCAAAAAATTGGTGAACAAAAAAAAAACTAAGACAAACAAAATCATAACAAAACTGTAAAAGCCGGAAACCCAATTGAAGCCCATTTGACTCAAATAATAGACCCAACAAAAACAACAGTCTTCTTCTTCCTTCCTCTTCTTTAACAGATCAATTCTAGACAAACAAAATCATAACAAAGCTAAGCTCTGTGATATGTTGGTTTTGTATTTCCAACAAGAGGATGCATTAACTTGAAAATATCTTATTTACAACAAAAGCTCTGGTATACACATCTCAACTCAAATAGAAATCACAGAGTAAGCATATATTAAAACATCAAGCTTCTTGGATTATAAAGTACGAGCGTAAGGAGGAGGAGAAGGAAGGAGAATAGGGGGAGATGAACTGGAATTATGGAAAGGGAGAGAGTATAATATATGAAGTCGGATCCTCCTCGGAAATGGCGCCTGAGAAAAGAGATGCTCCAAAACTCCGGCGAGTACCACCGTGTACTCCTTTAACATCTCGGCCAATACTGTCACCAGCAACATTCTTGATTTTTTTTATTCTCTCAATCGAATCTTCTTCTCCTTTCTCTGTGTCTCTTAACTTCTACACTCAGTTGTCTTTATATATAGTTTAAGAGGGGAAGTAAATCTAGGGGTGTCTTCTACCGGTCTCCGCTCTTGGTTTTCTTTACTTTCTTAATCTATCATTTTGATTTATATTTGTTACGAAAACATTTTTGTTTGACTAATCCCAAGTCCAAGATTTTTACATAACTTTTATTACTATTTGATTTTCACTATTAAAAAAGCATAAAAATAAATACAAGTTTTGGTATCTGGATTTTCCTATTTTCACACGGCATACAATAAACAAATATGTTTACTTTTATACTGTTATCAAAAGCGTATGCATAAATAAATATATGTATATATTTTCAGCTTTTTCACCAAAAATAGATATCCTCAATGTAAAGTATTTAACATTTTTTCAATTTAGCCAAAAACTTTTTTTTTTGAATCAGAAAAAAAAAGTAATCAAAGATCACTATAAATTAACTCGGAATTCCTTTTTTACAAAAAAAAAAACTCGGAATCCTTTTAAAAATGCAAAATTCCTGTAAATTAAAACTTGTATTTTTACTAAATGTTACTAATTTATATAATGGGATTTTTTTTAACATATATTATTAACAAGAAGTCAAGAACCAACAAAATGAGAAAACATTGGATATTTTAATAATACGATTTAATTATAAAAGGCTGTGACAAAAGTTTGAGCAATAGAAAACTCCCAAGTGTTTTTGGGAAAGAGTATCGCACATTGTATTGGATATGCATCTGGCCACTAATTTATTGTGCGGGACCTAGTGAGAACGGGATGATGTTTATCCCTAAAATATGATAACAGTTACGAGCATATTAAAAAGAGAAATTTATATCTAGAGACACATTATCACTTTACAATTACATCTAGAGACACATCTTGCTTTTGACACACTTTCTTCATGTGATTTGTCTCTTCTACCCTTTGTTTAACCAAACAATATGTTTAACTTTTATTCCAACTAAAGAGAAAAAATCAATTGTGGAATCTCACATCGCCGCCGCCGTAGCCAACCCTACTTCTCTGATTAGAACCGCCGGATTGGCTCTTCACCCGCTGCGATCTTCCTCTTCTACAATACGAACTCGCATAGGTTCTTATTGACGAGATCTGGAGCCGTTGTCTCTCCAATTCAATCTATCAGGAGCTTCTTCTCTTGGTAACATGTCTCCTCCGCCATTTGTCTCCACCCTGAAATCTCACATTAATGTCGTCGTTCACCGTTTAAAATCATTGTAGCCATTAAAAAGTCACAAACTTCACTGTCTGAAGTCAATTGTCACTAATGAAAGGTAAAGTTTTTGGCTTTAACGAGATAGCTTTATCTAAATTATAAAGTTCTTGGATTGATTGAATTAAATCCACATAGTGTTTTTTCTTCTTGTTGTTGATGTAATCATGCGCTGCTCTATTAAATTGAATTTTTTTATCAACAAGATTAAGGCCAGAAACTCGTCCACAATTCATTGGTTCAAACGATATCATTCATTCTATATAATCAATATCAACCCGTCCACAATATGTATATCCACAATTTATTGGTTCAAACGATATCATCGTTCTATATAATCAATATCATTTATACAAGATGTTTATGTGTATAAGAGATATGTACGTTAAAATTGTTCGTCCACAACTTGCTTTGTCCACAAACATTAATGTATCTATGTCCAAAAATTTTCATGTATCCATGTCCACAAATATTTTTTCCTTCTCATTAACGATAGATTTGTCAAAAAAACGCATAGGTCCCACCAGAAAGTGTGTCAAATGTGGAAAGTGTCTATAGGTGTAAAAGAAAGACAAAAAGTGTCCTTTAGTGTAATCAACTCTATTAAAAAAACAAATTAAATCATCGGTTACAAGATAAACACGACGATTGTACTTTGGAGTTTTTTTTGTCGACTTTAAATATCATTAACTATGCCCAAGAGCATTGTTCGACGACACTTTTATTTTCGGAACAACCCAAATTTATTTGATATAAATTTATTTTTGATTGTATCCACATTTAAATGTTAACAAAAAATATTATATTTCTGCAAATTATTATAAATTTAATATTCTAATAGAAATAATTTTGATTATAGATTTTGTATTCAAGTTTTAGAATGATATGATTTTAAAATATGTAATCAGATTCGAATAAACTCAAGGTATTTTTTGTATTTATTAACAATTTGAATTATTAAATTAATTAGTTAACAATACATCCAAAAAAAATCTGGAAACGATCCAAAAATCAGGATCCGAACCCGATTAGATCCGGTCTATATACCCAATTGTTATATCTCTATATATAAATTATTATTTTATTTACAATAATATGAATACCTAAACTTAAAATTATAAATCATATATATTAGTTATTTTGGTATTATGGATATAAATGGATGCTTTGGACATCAAATATCCAAATCATACTATATATATGGATACTTTTGGAAAATAACTAATTTTAATTGTTTTTTTATTATTTTTAGCTATTTTTATAAGTTTGATAATTTTGATATATATACACGATATTTTTATTATGTTAAGCTATCTATCTATATTTATATAAAGTTGGTTTTTCCCCTTCTTATGACATGTGGAAGAGGGTTTGTTGACATGTGTCCTCATTTTTTTTGTTCTTTTAGATTATTGCAATTTGTACCATCAATTTCTAATTATGTACTATCTAATCCTTCTTACACTTATTAGTCCCTAAAATTCAAGAAATAAATAAAATAATATAAATATATTTTAAAATTTTAATTTATTTACAATTAAAAATAGCATAAACTTTCACCATTTTATTATTTTTACTAATTTTTATTATTTTATTTACAAATTATATATTTATTTCACTACTAATTCCATAAGATAATCAAACTGAGAATACGAAAGTAGAGCACCAACGCAAATAACCAAGAAAGCGGGTCAGAAGGAGAATAATAATCGAAAGGCCAAAGCCACTAAGAAGCAGGAACATATATACTTAAAGCATCGGAATCACATCAGTAGCTAAAAGGTAAGAAACACCTCACAAACTAAACAAGAATATACAATACGACCATGCAAGTGAAAAACCACAAAGCTTTGGATAGAAGAAACCAAAGCTCCAAGTATATATATATATATATATATATATATATATATATATATATATAACATTTGAAAAGACCTCTTGATACAATGATAATAAAATCATATAAATAAATAATTTTATTTTAATAGGTGTTTATGTTAATATATATATATATATATACTTCATATCGTTTAAATTTAAGTATATATCATATACGATAGATAAGATTGATTGTTTTAATTTATTTATTCTAAAATGATTGCGAATAAACAAGAGCAGTCATTTGATTTATATGTGCAAGCCAATTTATTACGTAACTAGTGGTGTGTCCGCGCTTTGCGCGGAATGTAATGTTTTATTATTTGAATATTTTGTATAGATATGCTAAATCTTTGTGTTTTCGGTGAAGCTCTAAATGTGTCGGAGAGGGTTTTATTATTTGAGAAGTGTTGAGAGTTTTTTTTTCCGAAGTTTGAATACTTTGTGTTTTTATTTATTTGAGAATATATTTTGTTATTGAGTCCGGGAGGAATTCTATTTTTAATTTAAATTATGATGATTATTTTTATTTTTGATGATTCACCCAATTTCTAACATTATTTGCTTAGAATTATTTTGATATAAAAGTTTAAATACATAATTTAGCTGTTAATATGGTATTTGAAACAATTTTGTGACTGTACAACCAAATTTTCCATAGTGTATTAGGAAGAAAATAGTCATTGAAATAAGAGGATATTTTTTTTTATTTCACTTTATCTCTGTAAATTCATTTTAGGAAGTTTGAAAAAAATAAGAAAAATAGTGATCTTCTCATAATTAATATAATATTTATTTCTTACACAAGAGTATTTTGTAAGCTTTTGTATTAACGGTTTTAAATTTTATTTATTTCAAGTAATTTTGTTACGATAAATTAAATATATGGTTTATCTATTAATATATGTGCCGTGAGATTTTATAAATATAAGTTTAAATTATTTTCTGTGACATCTTAGAAAGGAAATGTTTATATGAAATATGAAAATATATTACATTTATTTTATATTATGAATCATTAATTTTGGATTTTTTTTAAAGTAAGTTTAGTTAAAAAAACATTCATGTATAGTATATCATCCTTTTACGTAAGAGTGTTTGAAAATATTTTTTTGTGTTACTATCTATTTTAATGGAACTTTATAAATGTAAGATCAATTATATTGGTGACATCTTAAAAAACAAAATGTTTCTCCAGAACATGAAAGATATATTATTTTTTTTTCTTTTTTTGCATTATTGTTTTGATATGAAAATCATCTTATGATGGATCATCTCGTCCCCTCGACCATCCCGCCGTTTACTATGATTTTCACTTAAAACCATCCATTCTTGATAGAAATTTTGAAAAACAATTTTATGCATGTTTGAAAGAAAGTGTTTCCTTTTGTCACATATTTACTTCTGTTAGCAGTTTAATTTCTATGTATCATCAGTTTGATGGCACTTCACGCAAAGGGTCCAAGGGTGGGGTCATAGATTGTACAAAACATAACTCCGAGAAGAGACCAAATGAAGCTTTTCTGCGGTTTCATTTTTGTGCTCCCTCGTGTAACTTTGTTTACAGGCTTTTGTCAGTGAATGTGGTGTGTCTGGAGAAGATGCTGGTGGAACAAGAAGCCTTCTCGCTGCTCTTGTAGAAGCTGCATTTCTCATTAGTCTTGAAAAGAACATGTTTCTTCACCCTTTTTTTTTTGTCTACCCGAGCTTTTGATCGCAACTAAATCACCAAAGGAGCAAAACATCATTCATGCTTCCTTTGTGCAGTGACGTTGCGGAAATGGCGAGCTATGCACCGCTCTTTTTAAACACAAACAATAGACGGTAACTCTCATTCTGTTGTTATAATTGCTTAGGAAGCTAATGCAACAAAAATTTCAAAATTCTTGAATTTGTTTTAGGTGGAAAACAGATGCAGTAGGTTTCAATTCCTCCCATCAATATGGAACTCCTAGCTATAGGGTCCAGTGACTCTTTCGAAGTCTAGTGAATCATCTCTTCTCTTTTCAGAGCCCAAGGGAAATTTGTCTTCTCTTGTCGCAGCTGCAATCTCCTGGAAAAACAATATCCAAAATTACATACGCAGAAAGGTACGCGAGAAAAAGAAGGTAAGTTAAGCCTTAATCACAACTTTGAGTGATTTTCCTCTCTTACTGGTTAAAGCAGATTTAATTATTGCAGGTTGTGCCACACAAAAAGCTTGCTAGATAGGGCTGCAGAGGATCTGACCATTGTTTGCATGTATCCAAGAAACACAGTCATCTCGGTGAAGCTAATGGCGCCAGTGGAGTCTGCCACAACCTTTCTACAGAAAAAGTGGCATATCAATAAAAGAAGCTTAGACAAACAGAGCTCGATTACCAGAGTCATCATCATCCACGACAAATGAGTATTTTTGAAAGCAGATCATACCATTGATAAGAAACCGGTATACTAATCTTAAACGCCATCTTCATCAGCCTGATACTGAATAAACTCAGAGAAAAATACATCAGTAACATCTTTTTCAAACACCATGTTGTTAGTGTGCCTAATCTGCGACGCAATACCATTGTAAGAGTTCAATATCACATGTGACTGTTAGCGTCCTTGAGAAAATTTAGAACAGCCATTGTCTGAAGTTTTGAGAAGCATAACATCACAAATCTCGTATTTATGGTCTTCATGGGCAACGAACTTGTACTTTCCATACTTGTTTGATACAGCTATATCTATGTAGATCTCTTTCATTGTCTTCCTGTCTTTTCACACAAGCTTAACCGTCTCACCTGTATAGTCAGATATAGGACATAAGTAGAAGACTCGAGAAGTATAAAAAAGCGGCCCGACACTTATCATCTAGTTTTGAGTAGCATGTCAATGCCGAATAGTTACACCACATCCCTTACACCACCAAGAGTAATGACAAGAAACATAAGTGACATGGCTATTAATGCTAAATGACTTTCTACAACATAATATTTATAGTTCTAGTTCAAGGCCATATGCTTAACCTGAAAAATATTCCCAAATTAATGTGTTTTGCAGGGTACGTTTTCAAAAAGTCCAAGACATAAGTGTCCTGTTCCAAGAAAAATCTTGCCTGATTGAAGAGACTCGGATCGCTTTTCAGCTTCAGCATTAGAGAGAGCATTGCGTCGTCGTTTGCAAATCTGATCTTCGGTTGGTCAGCTCTGTTAGTGCAAGATGACACAACAATAGGTAATGCAGAAGGTAAATCAAAGAGACAAATCACACAAGCACACTAAAGCTTTTATTAGAATCTCCTTTAAACAATCTTTACAAGACTTGCTTATTCAGCTTTTACACGTCAGTGTTAACACCCTAACACACGCTACTGAAAGATTCCTAAGCTACCCGCTTATGTCTCTTCTCCGTCAAGTACTTCAGCCCCTGCTTCAGCACGACCCAAGAACACTTCCAAGAGCTTCTCTCTCTCTATAAGATCAGCCTCCGTGTCTCTATGTCTCTACAGACGACCCATTGCTATCTTATACTTATTCTCCATGTTCCCGAAACCCTAGTCTCCAAGGCAACATGTATGGACATCTTCCATAACAATAAGTGCAACTTTCCTTTTTTTGGAATGCACTTATTCCTCTTTCTTTAAGTCATAAACTTGCTCCTCAAGTTTATTCATCTTTCCATATCTCCAAGATACTCCCTTGCTCTCCAAGTCTACACGACTCCAGCTCAGCATCTTGACTCCACATGGTCTTCACCACTCACTACGACGTCTGCTTCAGCAACTACGTCAGCGACTACTTCAGGGCGGACATCTTACATCTTCATTCTCCCCCTTTTAGCTTTGTATGCCTATCAAGCACAACAATCTTCTGGTTCAGCAACCACGTTGCAACCACGTTCCTCACCTGGAAACTTCCATACCAAATGTGCTTTTCTCCCCAACGAGATGTGCACCACACCATGCTTTTCTCCCCCATGAGATATGCATACTAAGGACCAGAACATCACCATTCTCCCCCTGCTTGATTGCATACTAAGCTAAAACAGATGCTTAGATGTCAAGCCTTACAGACCCACCGTCTGTTTCTTCATGTATAATCATGACACAGCCCCTGCTGCAGCGGAATAACAAGTACTGCATCACGATCTGACGCACCTGTCGAACTACCCTTCGACCAGCTTCTGTTGAGGACCAGGCTTCCTTCATGTGTCGTCTCCTTGACCATGAGCCCTTCCCCATCCGCACCGAGTGCCCTCTGCACTCGTTGCTATTGTCTTGGAGTGATTTCACACCCCAGAAGATCATCTCGCACCACTTCCTGACGCACTTCGATCTCCTTCCCCTTTTTGTCACAGACAACTTCGTGTCCTGACTCCACGCTTGATGCTTCTTGATCTTCCTGAAGATCACTCCTAACAGAGCTGCATCCATCTTCTGATGTCTCATCCTTGATCTCATCAAGTAAGCCACTCTTGGCTAAGGACACCTTTTCAACCCTCCTGGGCTTAGTGAACGTCTTGTTCACCTTCTTGGCCATGTTTCTGCTCTTCTCACGAGCAAAACACTCCACCTTCTTGTGTCCAACCTTCCCACAGAACCAACAGCTCATCCGATGCTGCTTCTTGCTTGGCCTGACACAGTTGCTGATGCACCGATCAGTCTCCTTCCTTGTACCAGCTGCACAACCATGCTTCAGAACCTCCTGTCTGACCTTCATGTTATTGCACTGATGTACTACTTTCGGCTTGTTACTCACAGCTACGCGCTGTAGAACTTCCTGCCTTACTCCCTGTCGTACGTCCCGACGTACTTCTTGACAAGCTCCTTTGGCTCCACTTTCTGATGTGCTCCCATGCACGAAACGTGGCAACCCCTTCTGCTGGACTTTCCTCAACTTTCTAACCTCCTGCTCCAAAGACTCATTCTTCTCTTTTACAGTCGCAAGTTCTTCCAGCATTTCTTTAAGCAACTCGTTCTGCTTCTGAGCCATATCCTCCAATCTCAGATTCTGATCCTTGACCCTCAACCACTTGTTAAGCAGCACGTGATACTCCTCATCATCTGTGCTGAGATCTGAATCAGAGGACTTAATGGATCCCTCCTTGCGTGCACCAAATGCAACAAGGTTCTTTATCACCTTTCCATCTTCTTCAGACTTTGAATCATCAGACGACTGCAATGGAACTCCTTTCTCCTTCTTTGAGTTTGGACATTCACGCCGTGTGTGTCCAACACCTCTGCACTCAGAACACTTAAGTTCTCTCCGTTGTGCTATAGAACAGTCAGCCTTTATATGACCAACTCCTTCACACTCATAGCATCTAAGACGTTCTCTTCTTCTGCTATTGCCACGATCACCTCCCTGACGACCATACTGATTCCTCCCACCAGAGGAATTCATCATCTTACTCAGATTCCTAGCCAACATTCCCATGGCATCTTCAATATTCGGAGATCTATCTCCATCTTTATCAGCAGCAAGAGCTATACTCCTTGATGCACCACCTGACGTAGAGACTGAACTACTGTATGTCTCCATCTCTTGTGCCTTCAGCATACCCACAAGCTTGTCAAACTTGAGCTCATCCGTGTTTGTAGTCATCTGTAAGACCGCCTTGTGAGCTCCAAACTTTGTTGGAAGACAGCGTAGTAACTTCTTTACCAGCTTCTTCTCCTTGTACTTCTTCCCAAGTACAAATGCTTCATGCGCCATACCACTGAGTTTGGCATTAAAACTCGCCACAGAATCATCATCAGACCACCTGAGATTCTCAAACTGCGACCCAAGATGATCTAGACGTGTCCTCTTGACACTCTCATCACCTTGAAACGAATTCAGCAGGATCTCCCACGCCTCTTTAGCCGAAGTACTCCCCTGAATCAGCTGAAACTGCTCTGCTTCAACAGCTCCAAAAATCACCGACAACGCCTTTGCATTAAATTTTGATGCTCTGACCAATCATCTTTTGGCTTAGGCTTCTTCTCACCTTCTGTGACTATGGTAGGCTCCTCCCAACCAGTCTCCACAGCTGTCCACGCATCTTCATTGATTCCTCGAATCATCTGCTTCATGCGAGCCTTCCAATGACCATATTGGTCCGCATTCAACACGATCGCCTTCTGCACAGAAATAATTGTGTCCATCTTCACTTTCAGGATTACACCGATAACTTAGGTGCCCCGCTCTGATACCACTTGTTAGTGCAAGATGACACAACAATAGGTAATGCAGAAGGTAAATCAAAGAGACAAATCACACAAGCACACCAAAGCTTTTATTAGAATCTCCTTTAAACAATCTTTACAAGACTTGCTTATTCAGCTTTTACACGTCAGTGTTAACACCCTAACACACGCTACTGAAAGATTCCTAAGCTACCCGCTTATGTCTCTTCTCCGTCAAGTACTTCAGCCCCTGCTTCAGCACGACCCAAGAACACTTCCAAGAGCTTCTCTCTCTCTATAAGATCAGCCTCCGTGTCTCTATGTCTCTACAGACGACCCCATTGCTATCTTATACTTATTCTCCATGTTCCCGAAACCCTAGTCTCCAAGGCAACATGTATGGACATCTTCCATAACAATAAGTGCAACTTTCCTTTTTTTGGAATGCACTTATTCCTCTTTCTTTAAGTCATAAACTTGCTCCTCAAGTTTATTCATCTTTCCATATCTCCAAGATACTCCCTTGCTCTCCAAGTCTACACGACTCCACCTCATCATCTTGACTCCACATGGTCTTCACCACTCACTACGACGTCTGCTTCAGCAACTACGTCAGCGACTACTTCAGGGCGGATATCTTACATCTTCAAGCTCTGTCAGATTTTCCTTCACGATAGCTCGATGGTGAAAAGAGAGATTCTTAAAACGGTTACAGCCACCGTTTCCAAAGGTGGAGATTCCACAGGGTAAGCAAAGAGCTTCAGTTCTGGCTCACTCCGTTTTGACTTGTTTGAGTCTGGTGGTCTGACTTGATTTCTCTCTACGCATGAAGACAAAATTTGGAAAATAACACTTGTTTTCTTTCTTCTCATCCACTAATTCCATATCTACAGGCCATAAGCTCTCCTCTACCTTTCGTGACATCCCTTGCTTCTCAATAACGCAAGACTCTTGTCACCTCACAGATCCTTCACTGAGACGGTTTCTGAATCTGAGTTGCGGTTTGCACTAATGGATCCTTGTATAAGACTGTTGCAAAGTGAAAATATAAACTTTACACAATCGGAATAGAAGTAATCATCAACAGCATAAATGAATAAGAAAGTTGCTTACGTTCTCATCAAGGAGAAGCATGTCAAGACTCATCAGTTCACCACCTTTACCCACATTCCTCGGTTCCCAAAACCTCAGCAAACCAAATTCCAAAGTGTTGGGCTTAAAATGTTAAAAGCCCAACCAAAAATTAATAAAGATCCGCCTACCAATCGAAAAAAGAACGAAACAAAACCCAGTGACTGTATGATCGATATGTGTCATCATTTGATTCAAGGAGTGATGAAAGTCTACTTTATTTATAAAGAATTAATGGGCTTAAAATGTTAAAAGTCCAACCAAAACTTAATAAAGATCTTCCTACCAATCGAAAAAAGAACGAAACAAAACCCAGTGACTGTATGATCGACATGTGTCATCATTTGCCCCAAGAAGGAACGAAAGTCTACTTTATTTATAAAGAATTACTGGGCTTAAAATGTTAAAAGCCCAACCAAAACTTAATAAAGATCCGCCTACCAATCGAAAAAATAACAAAACAAAACGCAATGACTGTATGATCGACATGTGTCATCATTTGCTCCGAGGAGGGACGAAAGTCTACTTTATTTATAAAGAATTACTGGGCTTAAAATGTTAAAAGCCCAACCAAAACATAATAAAGATCCGCCTACCAATCGAAAAAAGAACGAAACAAAACGCAGTGACTGTATGATCGACATGTGTCATCATTTGCTCCAAGGAGGGACGGAAATCTACTTTATTTATAAAGAATTACTGGGCTTAAAATGTTAAAAGCCCAACCACAAATTAATAAAGATCCGTCTACCAATCGAAAAAAACGAAACAAAACGCAGTGACTGTATGATCGACATGTGTCATCATTTGCCCCAAGGAGGAACGAAAGTCTACTTTACTTATAAAGAATTACTGGACTTAAAATGTTAAAACCCCAACCAAAACTTAATAAAGATCTGCCTACCAATCATAAAAAGAACGAAACAAAACCCAATGACTGTATGATCGACATGTGTCATCATTTGCCCCAAGGAGGAACGAAAGTCTACTTTATTTATAAAGAATTACTGAGCTTAAAATGTTAAAAACCCAACCAAAACTTAATAAAGATCCGCCTACCAATCGAAAAAAGAACGAAACAAAACGCAATGACTGTATGATCGACATGTGTCATCATTTGCCCCAAGGAGGGACGAAAGTCTACTTTATTTATAAAGAATTACTCGGCTTAAAATGTTAAAGTCCAAACCAAAACTTAATAAAGATCCGCTTACCAATCGAAAAAAGAACGAAACAAAACGCAGTGACTGTATGATCGACATGTGTCATCATTTGCCCCAAGGAGGAACGAAAGTCTACTTTATTTATAAAGAATTACTGGGCTTAAAATGTTAAAAGCCCAACCAAAACTTAATAAAGATCCGCCTACCAATCGAAAAAGGAACGAAACAAAACTCAGTGACTGTATGATCGACATGTGTTATCATTTGCCCCAAGGAGGAACAAAAGTCTACTTTATTTATAAAGAATTACTGGGCTTTAAATGTTAAAAGCCCAACCAAAACTTAATAAAGATCCGCCTACCAATCGAAAAAAGAACGAAACAAAACGCAGTGACTGTATGATCGACATGTGTCATCATTTGCTCCAAGGAGGGACGAAAGTCTACTATATTTATAAAGAATTACTGGGCTTAAAATGTTAAAAGCCCAACCAAAACTTAATAAAGATCCGCCTACCAATCGAAAAAAAAACGAAACAAAACGCAGTGACTGGATGATCGACATGTGTCATCATTTGCCCCAAGGAAGAACGAAAGTCTACTTTACTTATAAAGATTTATTGGACTTAAAATGCTAAAATCCCAACCAAAACTTAATAGAGATCCGCCTACCAATCGAAAAAAGAACGAAACAAAACGCAGTGACTGTATGATCGACATGTGTCATCATTTGCTCCAAGGAAAGTCTACTATATTTATAAAGAATTACTGGGCTTAAAATGTTAAAAGCCCAACCAAAACTTAATAAAGATCCGCCTACCAATCGAAAAAAAACGAAACAAAACGCAGTGACTGTATGATCGACATGTGTCATCATTAGCCCCAAGGAAGAACGAAAGTCTACTTTACTTATAAAGAATTATTGGACTTAAAATGTTAAAAGCCCACCCAAAACTTAATAGAGATCCGCCTACCAATCGAAAAAAGAACGAAACAAAACGCAGTGAATGTATGATCGACATGTGTCATCATTTGTCCCAAGGAGGAACCAAAGTCTACATTATTTATAAAGAATTATTGGGCTTAAAATGTTAAAAGCCCAACCAAAACTTAATAGAGATCCGCCTACCAATCGAAAAAAGAACGAAACAAAACCCAGTGACTGTATGATCGACATGTGTTATCATTTGCCCTAAGGAGGAACAAAAGTCTACTTTATTTATAAAGAATTACTGGGCTTAAAATGTTAAAAACCCAACCAAAACTTAATAAAGTTCCGCCTACCAATCGAAAAAAGAACGAAACAAAACGCAATGACTGTATGATCGACATGTGTCATCATTTGCCCCAAGGAGGGACGAAAGTCTACTTTATTTATAAAGAATTACTGGGCTTAAAATGTTAAAGGCCCAACCAAAACTTAATAAAGATCCGCCTACCAATCGAAAAAATTGGATATCTCTTCCTATAAATATTGATATTTGTGATTTGTTTTTTAACGGATATTGGAGTTTAGTATTTAATTTGTTTCGTAGAGTAACGGATATCTGGATTTTTTTGGTTCGAATCAAAACGGATAACAAATTGAATCAAAATTTATAAATAATTTGTCCAGGCCTATTCGTAAACGGTAAAAATAACGTAAACAAAAACCATGCATGTGAGTTTTATATTAAAAAACATAAAATACATAGTGTGAACATATTTATGTAGAGTTTGGCAGAGAAGCTCTCTACATGTGACATGTGTCCCTTTTAGTGTGAACGTATTTATTACAATGCTTTTCCTTTAATATATAACTAGACCCTGACCCGCGCGCTAGCGCGGGTATGAATTTTTGGTTTTTGGTTATTTATTTAACTAAATGATGTATTTGTAATATTTGATGTATTATATTCACCAACTAAATATTTTTTGGCATCGTAAACCATCTATTTACGACGAATATTCAATATCATATAAAAAATTGAACAAATAGACGTAATTAAAGAATTATAGACGATATATAAAAATAATGGTTATTAATGTAAAATATGAAGAAATATTATATTATGACTTAGTATGGCATAAAAGATTATAAATCAGTTATACATGTTTAAAGGAAATACAATTATTTTTAAACTTCTATGAAAAATTTAACATATAAAAAGGGCGATGAATTAGTCATCAAATTATAAATAATTTCATAATTTTATTAATATTAAATTATTTATAGTCTTTGTTTTTTGTCAAGATAATTATTAAATGTCCATAACATTAATATGTTAAAATGCCATATTATGAAAGCCCATGTTGTAACCGTTTTTTTCCGGGAAGTGTAACAAAAAAAATTACATTTAACTCTTCGTTTTGTTTAAGTTCTGTGTCGGTAAGAGATTAAAAATAAATCTTTATATATTTTTCAATGTTCAATTTGAAGCTTATTATGCGAAAATCATACGCAAATATAGGCAATTGGTTGGAATCTCTATATCTTTATATTCTTACAAATTTGAAATTTATTGTTTTCTATTCTGCAAGCAAATCAATTACCAAAGTAATAGATCAATTGGTTGGAATCAAATCTATTCTTATAATTATTGTAATTATGGTTATAGTTTCTATATTTAATAAGTACATTAAGGATACGACATTGAAGATATTTTGTTTTGATTAATAAAAGATATTGGATTTTGAGTTTGTATTTATTGATTTGTTTTTTTATAAAGTTTAGAAAATCAATAGGATGATTGGTTGGTTGATACATTCTATAAAGAAAACGAAAACTATAGGTGGTTTGAATATTGTTCATCGATAGATGCATGATGTAAGTTGATTATATAAAACTTGAGCATGATCATTTCAAACTAAAGTATAGTTAGGTTATATGCACTTGTTATATTGTAAATATATTTTAAATATTACATATGTCAAGTGATTCACGTTTTCGTAAAAATAAAATTCAAGTTCATTGTTGGGTTGTACTCGTCCGTAATAAGCTACGTTAAATATGATGTATTTTTACGTTCATTAAATGACATTAAGTTTAAATTTGATTAAGGAAAACTCATTAATTTAACTGGAAAAGACAAACATTAAAATAGGTAGGTTCATTTAATGACATTAAGTTTATATTTGAACTAGTATACTACCCCATACTACGTACGGGAAAATAATTATTAATTTATTATGTTAAAAATAGTATGATTTGTAGCAAAATTAATTGTCAGCTGTTAATTTCCATGTATTGTAATATTTGTAGATAATGCTTGAGTTCTATAATAATCACATTTGAGAATTTTGTTCTCCATTAAGAGCTAGTTTTTTTTTATCTATAAATTAGTAACAAAGCCGTTCAGTTCGTTCAATTAATTGTGTAACCATAAAAATCAATTTTGATTTTACATGAAATTTAATTTGAACAATTAATTAAAGGATTGTTTGGATGAAAATATGATATTTTAACTATGCTGTAAAATAAATACTAAGAAGAATATTACATAATTTAAGTATTATAATTAATTGACCAATATATAATATAATATTATAGATGTAAACAGAATAGCCTCGACCAGTACATGCTTATATATATAAACTACCCATGATATTTGTCATTATATAAAATACTTTTTTTTGTTAAAGCATTATATAAAATACTATTGAAAATTTATCAATCTTAAGAGTTTTCAGCATTGTTTGATAGTTAAAGAGCAAAGAGAGAAAAGAAAAAGAAAATACTAATCAAGGTTTTGCATCTGACCTATTAATCAAATCATGAGCAGCACGTGGGTTGAGATATCTTGGTAAATTGGAGTCCATCTTCTCATCCATTCTTCATGAACTCTCATCAACTTTAATCGGAACATAACTCTAAAACAAAAAAAGAGATGAAATGGTGTTGCCAGCTTCTTCATCTGCGGTTGTAGTGGAGCCATTTTGGTTTGAGGAAGAACCATTCCTCTGCAAGAAAAGTAAAAATATAGAAATAAATCAAAACTACACAACAAAAAATAATCTAATGTTGAGAATAAAAGAAAGATTCTGTACTAACTCATTTCCTAAACAAAAATAAACTGGTTGGCACCACCAACCAATGGATACCAAGGTATTTCCCAAAGCCAACTATAACTTTCACTTATTTTTTTTTAAGTGACCGTTTCTACCGCTTCAAAACCTTTACAGTCCCCATAAGATTGAAGATGCATCTTTCTCAAAGAAAACAAATATGATCATCTTGTAGGAACCTTATTTTACTATCATAGGACAACTGATATTTGTAAAGAATAATAAGAACATAAACTAAAATTTCAATACCGAAATATAAAAATAAAGAAGAATTGCAGAGTCGAGATAATTAATCTCTTTCCTTAAATCTATAAACGCCCCGTAGTGTGACAGTTTTATGGCGCTCAGATTCCCAAGATACAACTGCAGCATTGTTTCTGTTTACCATCACCAAAAAACAGAATCTATCGAACCTATTTATGTGTTGTACTCTCAGACTCAAAATAAAAAAAATACTAGCATAACTATTCTGAATGGGAGAAAAATTTCTTGATTGTATGAATGTATGTCTTTTCTATAATGCTAACAAGTCCTTTTATAGAAATATAACGAGAAGTACAAGTTTCATTTTTCAATACAAAAATGAAACTTCCATGGTGCACTAATGGAGTTTTTTAATTCTTGTCAATTATTATGTGAATTTATTCTACATTTTGATCAAGAAATTAAAGAGCATAATTATTATGGTTTGACCAATTCAAACTAAATAATATACTTTAAAATGGATTTCTTTTTTATATTTTATCAATATAAAAGATCAACATTTATTTGGTTTATAAGATTAAGTTAATGAACATAAAGTCCAACTAACAAATCAGAAAACCCAAATCCAAGTTCATGTATCCAATGTATGTATTTGTTACTTTATACAAATTTTCAAATCACACACATTAGACCTCCATTTCTCATTCAAATAAAACTTCATTTTTGACATATGAATACACTATTCATAATGTTCAAAAAATAGTTCTAACAATCCCCCACATGAATAGAAATGACTCTAGACACTAGACGACTCAACATACTTGACTTCCTAGACAAGACTCGACTTAAGGACTTTTGAGAGTACAAACGAAAAATCCACTGCATGATGAGTTGGTAGCAATTTTTCAGCCTTGAACCAGTCATTGTTAATAGCTATCGGATTTACTCGGCCAGGAGGTGGCCATGATGTCTTGAACCTCCCGGGCTTTGGTGTAAACCTAGACAATAGCTATAACACAGCTTCATTCTCTCACAGAACTAGGTTTTCTATTGTGTTCATTTTGGCCGTGAACAGTCCTGGTTAATCATGAGTGAACTTGGAGAATATAGCATTTCCTTCATTCTCCTAGAAACGGCCCCATTTTACACACACAAGGTGATTTGCCATTAGTTTTGTTTAGAGGAGTATCATGTACTACTCCATTCATATTTCAAAACAATGGACACAAATCATTAAAAGCTAATGCTTATCCTATATTCCTTACATGTAGCACTGTTTAATCATCATAGGAACTGGGTATAGACCGAAGTCTTACAGTGCTTTGGGCAGACTTAGTTTCACTTAGTTGTCTCCTTGAACCTATTTCTTGGGATCTCTAGTCAGTTAGGTAGAGTTACCGCGAAACCTCATCTTAATTCACAGGCTACCCATTCCTTTAGATGATATAACAACTTGATCTCATGACACACCTTTAATATAAGGATCCTAGGTTGTCATCAAAATGAACATAATCTCCTGAGATTTGTCGAGATCAATTGTCTAATGATTTTTGTCATCTTTTATTCAAGATACAATTAACCATTATACACAAAACTCAGTATATGACACTAGTTTTTTTTTTCTAAAAAAGAAAAATCACATTGTGATAACTATCACTAAGTTCATTTGACCTCTTGCCAACAACTTTATATGGTATGCAAAATTCCCCCACATTTCTTGAGATAACAAGAATATGCATATTTAATTACATTTAACATTTCTTAAGAGTTTAGAAAATTGATCTACAACTCTTTTAGATTTAAATGAATAAAAAGTAATTTCAGAAATGTATTTCATTCTTAGAAATTCATATTTTACATACATTTATTTTCATAGTTCTCTCAAATTGATTTATAAATCCAACTTGTATGTTTTGGATCTTTCCAAACACATATTTTGCTTTTTAGCAAATACACATATCATTTCAAGATATTATTTTTTCCATCAAGACCATTATATGATTATTCTCAACCATATTGACTTTATAAACTACAATACACTTGTCAGTTTCAGTCATATTGGTCTAAAAATTCTCATTGTTTTTGCATGGTCAATCTTCTTGTAACTTGCATTTAAACATTGATGAAATATAAATGTTTTTGATCAATATCAACAAACATTTTATTTCCTACGGCAAATGATTTATATGTGGCAGACCTCTCCCAAACTTAATTTGGAACGTCGGCTCACAAAATCCATTTCCATCCATATAACATGATTCTTTAAGAATCAAAATGTTATTTTTTTTTTTTTTTTTTTTTTTTTTTTTTGACGTCGAACGGCCATTCTATTACTCAAGCTTGAGGTGGTCTGGGTAACCAGACCGGAATAGAACAACCAATGAAAAGTAACTCTCTACGAAAGGTCCTAGCAGTCTTAGCCAAAAAATCAGCAAACAGATTGCGCACTCGTGGCACATAGGTTATTTTGAAGTCCGGGAAGCAAATCTGCAGCGTTTCTATCTTCTCCAGTTCTGTCGCAAAGCTTGGCCACTCATGGGGTTCTTTTATCATTGAAATCAGCTCCTTGCAGTCTGTTCCAAAGCTCTGGCATGGCGAGTGTTGAAGCATATTCTCCATCGCCCATCGCAGTGCTTCTACCTCCGAATGCAAAGCTGATTCACATCGAATGAAATTCCGTGATCCCATAAGTTGTGTGTTCTCCCCGCTATCCATCCAGACCCATCCACATCCACTAAAGCGATCCGAAGCTGTCCAAGATCCATCTAGTAGACAAATATTACCCAAGCTTAAGACTTGGTTCTCCTCATTGCTGATGGCCTGAACTACTGGCGATATCATCTCGTTTGCAATGAACCAGGCTTGACATTCACTTTCTGCATATCGAACTAGTTCCAAGGGGTCTCTATCTATTCCCCTAAAAAGTTTGTCATTACGAGCCTTCCAAATATACCATATTAACCAGGGATAAGGATCCCTGTCTTGGTCTGGCGCTAAGATTTCATTCTTCCTCCAGAATAGATAGTCCATATTAATCAAAATGTTATTTATGACTATGGTTTCACCATATTTGAAACTTGAATCATTATTCTTTTCTCTTGATCAAACACTTAATAATCAAATTAAGTTGTTCCAAAAAATCTGAAACAGAAATCAAAAACGTTAGCATTCTTGATTATTAAAACAAATAATTATCTTTAGCCAAGTCAAAGCAGTAACGATTTTGAACAAATAAATTATTTGATCATGTAAACTGACGAATTTGATCACACTTAAATGCAAAACAAATACACAAAGTAAATGCATTAAAAGATTTTAAAAAAAAAAACCACAAGAACAAACGCTCCACACTTGCTAATATATGCAAAGATCAAACGCTTGAATTTTGATAAAAACCAGTCGTATAAGCATGGCTAAACCAGAAGTAAAGCAAAACTAGATCATACAAGTCACATTTTTTATTCCAAAATAATTTAAAAAATCAAAGCGAAAGTGCAACACGACGGTTTCAACACGTCAACAGACAGATCAAATAAAATTGGTTTTTTTTTTTTTTTAGAAAATATTTAACTAATGATCAACGCTTGATGATAAAGAAGATTCAGAGAAAAGCAATAGCTAAGATTATTATAAATGATCCCTGCGCATGATCGATTTGAAAAGATCATAACATTGATTTTCCATCACCATGACTTCTCGAATTCCTGTTTTTATGATAAAACAAGATCTGATTCCGGCATCTTTAACCTGTTCTTAAATATAAAAACTTTTAACAAATATCAGTATTGTTAGTGCAAAAGCATAAACAATATTTAAAGATTTAAGAGTGTAGGAACCTTATTTTACTATCATAGGACAACTGATATTTGTAAAGAATAATAAGAACATAAACTAAAATTTCAATACCGAAATATAAAAATAAAGAAGAATTGCAGAGTCGAGATAATTAATCTCTTTCCTTAAATCTTTAAACGCCCTGTAGTGTGACAATTTTATGGCGCTCAGATTCCCAAGATACAACTGCAGCATTGTTTATGTTTACCATCACCGAAAAACAGAATCTATCGAACCTATTTCTGTGATGTACTCTCAGACTCAAAATAAAAAAAATACTAGCATAACTATTCTGAGTGAGGAGAAAAATTTCTTGATTGTATGAATGTATGTCTTTTCTATAATGCTAACAAGCCATTTTATAGAAATATAACGAGAAATACAAGTTTCATTTTTCAATACAAAAATGAAACTTCCATGGTGCACTAATGGAGTTTTTAATTCTTGTCAATTATTATGTGAATTTATTCTACATTTTGACCAAAAAATTAAAGAGCAAAATTATTATGGTTTGACCAATTCAAACTAAATAATATACTTTAAAATGGATTTTTTTTTTATATTTTATCAATATAAAAGATCAACATATATTTAGTTTATAAGATTAAGTTAATGAACATGAAGTCCAACTAACAAATCAGAAAACCCAAATCCAAGTTCATATATCCAATGTATATATTTGTTACTTTATACAAATTTTCAAATCACACACATTAGACCTCCATTTCTCATTCAAATAAAACTTCATTTTTGACATATGAATACACTATTCATAATGTTAAAAAATAGTTCTAACACATCTTTCTCAGAGAAAACAAATATGAACATCAGCTGCTATGTTTTCGTGGAATAAATTAAACTATTTGGAGAAGTTGACGTAGTGTATGAGAAGAAGCTGGAGATAGTGGTTGAAACGGTTGATAGTCTTGAGACAAATAAAAAGATTTTTGCTTTCTTTTTGTTTTTATCATCACTTTATTTTTATTTTTGATCTAACTGCAAATAAACTGATTGTATCAGAATTCTTTATTTAATTTAGTATTTTTTTAAAAAAAATTGAACAATAAATATGTGGCAGAATCTGACTGGCCAGACGACTTGCGCTTTAGTATATAGGGGATAAGGAAAACACATTAATCTAACTGAAAAAGACAAGCATTAAAATAGGAAATTCAATTTAATTCTTAGTGGCATAGAAGTGTAATTAACTTTAAAAATTAAGGGATATTTTCTAATGGATACTTCTCTTTTAATAATAGAGAGGGATAACATCTTCAGTACATATGTTCAACATCGATATTACATTGTTGTTTTTCTTAACGTAATTATGGATCCATATTATTATATTTATGGCTTTTTGATGTAAAATAACCTCAAAACTCTTATGTGGAATAGATTTTGGATCACTGATTTAGCTTTGATATAATTTAGTTTTAGCTGTTGGTTTTATTCAGTATTTAATATTAATGTATTGAAATTTTAATATTTATATTTTAAATTATATTACGAAAAATGTTTTTATTATATATTTTATTTTATAATTATTTTATAATTTTTTTTATATTTGATCGGGAGGTAACTCATTTAACTCTTGATCTAGATTATATTTATGGCTTTAGAACGATGATAAGTAATTTATTCATAGCATACTTATATTTATATAGTTAATAAGAGGTATCACTGTGTACTTTTTTTTTTGTTATCCCGCACGTGTTTCTTTTTCTTAGTGGACTTTTCTATTATATTTCAGCTCATTAAGTTTGTATTTTTATGATATTTTAATATAAGCATGCGGGTTCGGAACAGCATATTGGTTTCTTTCGGATCCGGATCTTTTGGATCCTAAAAATTTGAATCCAACTAGGTACTTGAAATTTGTTGGTTTGGGTCTGGATCGGTTCTTCATGGATTTGGATCGGTTTGAGTCTATAACTAAAGTACCTGTAAAATGCTTGTAATATTTGGATCGTAACAGGTCGGGTATTTAGGATCTAAAAATAAATGAAATACACGAATTCCATCAAAATTTTATCAAAATCCATCATATTTACCTTAAATTTTCTAAAACAACTAAAACATTTTATTAATAATTGAAATCAAACATTTTAAACTCTAAATTTAACATTTATAGTTTCATATTACTTGAAAATATTACAAAAAATAATAATGAAGACTGCTAATAAAAATACATTTCAACTAAAATTTAAACTAAAATATATAAAATAGAACAAGTAAAATCATAATTTTAGATTTTTATGTTTTTATGTCGGTATGAATCGGTTCTTGTTCTTTTCAAGTTTGTTTTTTTTTTCGGTTGCATTTTTTTGTGTATATGAATTTTAGACTCAATTAGGTACTTATAAATTTCGGTTTGGTTTCGGTCGGATATTTTTGTATCGGTTATAGTTTGATTTTTCGGGTACAGATAAAATACCTAGACCTATTTTAATAAATGAGGGCCTGATATTAGATCTACAACAAATGTTTTAGGCAGATGACGATTGTTTAAATTAGTGAGTTCTTGATTAATCAAATCAAAGCAATCGCTCGAAGTGCTCTTGTTGTTGTAAAAACGTCTTTGATGAACGGAATCGTTGTTTGTTCTTTTCTTTGTTATTTGTCTTAATATTCAAGAATGTGGATGTCAAGATGCTTGATCCGTGTGTTATGCAAGAACGCTCCTGAGTCAAGAGATCATCTATACTTTTGAGTGTTCATTGTCCTCTCAAGTATGGGAACATCTGGTGAAGGGGATTCTATGCAACGATTACACTACAGATGGTATGCAATCGTGAGGTTGATCAATGACTTGTCTATGGAAAAGAAAAAGCTATTGTGCATTCGATATGCTTTTCAGGCAGCTGTTCATACACTATGGAGGGAAAGAAACAAGATAAAGCATGATGACAAGCCGATGCTGTTGTCTGCTTTAAAAAATGATAGATAAAAGAGTCAAAAACAAGCTAAGCCTAGTGAGAGAAAAAGGGAGAAGAGGTATGGAAGAAGTGCTGCAATTTTGGTTTAGTACAAGATTGTGAATATTTTTTTGGTGCTAGGAGTCTAAATGGTAAATGAGTCAGTTTATTTATAAAAGTTGCACTTGATGTAAGAAGGATGTTTTTTATGAAATTTAACATTCATTCAAAAAAAAGATCGTATCCATCTGGTCGTAAAAGCATGGGGTGACCAAACTCATAGATTCCTTTTTGAGTCCAATCAAATTTGAAACTTCAACCTCAAATTGTTTGTGTAACCTAATTTTTACCACACATGTCTGGACAGTATGTTATCTGCTTGCTCCCATCTAAAACGATTTCTCTTTCACAAATTTCAAAATGGACAAAGATCTTGTCCATATGTCCTCGGATTTTTATGAACTTGAGGACAAAGAAGGAAAACGTGGTGGGTATAATATGATCTAGTGCATTTACTTTAGGAACAAAAACTGGTCCATACATGTTGAATTGTGTAGTTTTTAAAATAGAAAAAACATTTTGTATATGAATATATATATTCAATATTGATTTGTCTCCTCTTTAAAATTTAAAATATAGCTTAATTAATTTATATATATTGAATTTTCGGTTACATTTAACATAAATTGTGACATACATATTTAGATAACAACACAAATTCACAAGCTAATTACTATAACGTACTGCATCTGCACCATCACTTGCCTTTTTTTTGTTTTGAACAAATCGACCATAACTTGTCTAAAATTTTGTTTATAACAAATATTATGCTTTGAGAATTTAATATCTTTATATATAATTATGTTTGGACAATATAATCAATATCAATTTACAGGCTTTATGCTCTTTAAATATCTACCATTCAAAATTAGTTTAACTTTATTGAATCAAAGATGGTAATTCTGCACTTGGCGCAACTCAAATCTTGTTCTTGATTACTGGAAATTGTTTCTTGGGTTAACAAAATAAAACCAAATTGGTTTTTGTAAAACGCTTTTGAATATCCAGTACTAGATTAGTAGAAAAATAAACAGTCATCACCAGAATAAAGACGCTTGTAACCTGTAGTGTAAGTATATATCATAATACATAATTATAAGAAACATAGACTATTATAAGATAAGTGACACACTGTTTTTATTAGAAAAAATAATTACTGACTACATGAAGTATTATTAGCCATCACATGGTTAACCATGCAAACTAAACAAATGTATATCTAGGTATACGAAGTATATGTTTAATTGATGTCAATTTACTGGCTCTAACATCTTATATCAATTGTGTGACATATACTTATTTGATTAATTGATGTCAATTTATTGGTTCTAACATTTTATTTGTTTAATATAAAATTAATTAAATTAATTAATTATTTTATTTATATTTTCATGAACAAAAATTGCATGCATTTAAACTTAGTAAAACTTTCATATAAGATTCTTATTCTTAGATTATTTTTATTCTTAAAAGTATATAATTAATAATGATGTACGCGAGATTATGTTTGATTTAAGTTGACATCAAATAAGTTTTAAACAAATAAAATGTTAAAATCAAAATTGGCGTCAAATAAGTTTTATAATTAAACATTTATCAAAAAAGTATATATCATACAATTAATCAAATGGATTACAGAAATTTTATTAAAATTTCATAAGAAAACAGATTAAAATAATTAAAAAACAAAATAACATAATATTTTATATAATTTTCTTATTTAATATAAATAAAGTTGATATAATTATATATTTTTCAAATACTATAAAATAAAAATGTTGAAACACTTCATATAAAAAATGTTAAAAATATATTGATTTTCTATATTAGATTTGCATAAAAAATTCTTACACTTTTAAAACGTGGGTTAAAATCTAATTTTGGTTAAATTACGTACATGTCGGTCATATTTTAATTGATGAAATCTAATTTTGGTTAAATTAAGGTCCGGTCGGTTAAAATCTAATCTGACATCTATATCAATTTTTAGATGAATGAAATTAAAATCGTGATGTTAACTACATAACATTATTAAGTTGAGGGATGTTGTCATGCATAACATATATTTCGTGTAACTATACATTAGTTTAGTTGCATGGTTAACGATTTGATGGCTAATACGTCATGTAGTCTTTTTTTTGACATTACATTTATGAGAAATATTACATAGAATACGTCATGTAATCATCAATCATTTTTTTTATTACAAAAATTTGCATTATTAGCCTTACAAATGATTAAGAGTTCCCTCACTCACGACCCTGAAGTCGCATAGTGAATTCTTGCAATGAGATAAGGACTTTTTTCAACCTCTCCTTAGCCGATTCATCGACCAAGTTTCCTTCCACATCAAATTTCTCAGGCGGTTGGAATGCATTGAGACTAAATTCTGGTTTGTTGATAAAATGAAGATCAAGGAATACTCCAATTTGGCGAAGATGATATTGAGATACTCCTCCACCAAATATTCCACCGGTGCTAATGATGGCAGCAGGTTTGTCAGCCCAAACATTAGGTGGTCTTGAAGCCCAGTCAATCGCGTTCTTAAGCGGAGCTGTTATAGTAGTTGAATAAGATAGAAAAAGAAAAACGACAAGTCAATATATATATTTTTGAATCTATGTTTTATACATTTTAAACATCTGATATAAATGCTTAGCTAGGTATTGTTCGTTTTCTATAGATGCTTAAGAAAATGCAGTAAATATTATTCATCTGATATTTTTTTATTTGTTCTCAAGTTAACGTCTCAAGGAAAAGAGATAACCAAAACATATTTACATACTAACATTTTTTATTAAATCATATTTATAAGATTATGTTTTTATTCTTATTGAGCAACAACATATAAAATTGGAAATGATTTTTACCAAAACCGTATAATCCCGTTTTAGTTCTAAAACCATGAAACTTGCAAAATACCAAAACCGCAAATGTAGATTTCAAATGATTTGTATTAAAATAATAATTTTACTATTATTAAAATATGAATTTTAAGAGAACATTGAAAATCTACGATTATTGAATATATGTGCTTTAAAATCTAGGGTAGTTAGAAGCATTTTAAATAGTAATTTTAATAGATTTGTTACTAACTGAAGTCCTTTGTGGGGTTTCTTAGCAAAACATATTAAAATCTAAACATCATGGTTTTAGATAGGATTTTAGAGTGCTTTTAACTAAAATCACAATAATTTTCACAATGCGTCAAACATCATCTTAAAATTATTTAATTCAAATCACCTCAAATATTTTTAAATTCACATTGCAATATTTTATTTAATAATAATTTATATTTTAATTTATATATGTCATAAGTTTAGATATATATATATATATATATATATATTAGCATTTAATAATTTTTAATTAAAATTGTTGTGATTATTTTCAATATAAAACAAATTATGATTAAATTTTTTTTTTAATTTTATTGTATAAATAAGTTGATGATAGAACAAAATAGTCATTTAGAGACACATCTCTAGTATACTAATGAAATTATTTTACGTTCTCATAGACGAACAACTCACTTTGTCTCTAAATATATTTTCCAAACAAACAATACTTCAATGATGCATTTAAATGCTAGATTGGATGCAACATCCGGATCAGAAAATGGACGGAATGCCTTGTGAGGGAGAGTCTACAAAGCTAACAGTAACTGAACATGCATTGAATCGATGTAAATTAACATAAGAAGTGTCACAATTTCTCACAAATCGAATTCAAATGGCAACAACAGTAAATAGAGTGTTCAATGCGAGAATTAAAGCCAAATCAATGGTTACAATCAGCCTGTTCCTGATATTTGCATATGAAGACAAAGATGAACATGCTTCATGCTTGCAGTACACGGCGTATCTAGCTAAATCCAGTTTGATAAATACTTAACAAAACAAAATCCCTAGCCTTTCATAACCCAAATATTTCATGTAGCAAAAAAAATTGACATCTCACATATCTTGCCACATTCTACAATAAAGGCAAAGAAGCAATCATTTTGACTCAATCTTAAACATCAATTTTTTCCTCAGGAATTCAGTTGTTGCGATCTTATGCTCAACAGTCAACAAAACACACGTATTCCAGCTTGCCAGTGAAATCCCATTTTAAGACAGATTATATATATATGCCGTTTTGAAATACCTGAGACAGAGTAATTATACTCAGGGGAGGCGAACAGAATGCTATCGGCTTCAAGGATCTTCTGCCGGAAAGCTTCGACGACAGCAGGATAGGTACCATTTATTTCCAGGTCGGTATTCATGAACGGCAGTGGAGATATGTCGATATACTCAATCTGCATTCCCGGCACCGATTCTTTCGCCAAGTCGATCGCTGAATAACACCAAAAGTTAATAAACTTATATACTACAACTTAAACCTTTTTTGTAAACTTATTACTTCAAATCTAACATGTTGATTTTAACCAACATATATAAACAACCATTCAAATAACAAGACATACTCTTGAATTTATTTTTCATCTTTTAATTTGAGGAGAATAAGCCAGAAGTTCTGAGAAAGGAATTATATATACCGGCACGAAGAAGACCTTTGTGGTAAGAGCCTTTCCGGAGGGATCCAGAGAGAGCAGCGACTCTGATCGATTGCTTCATCACCGTTCCTGTCTCCATTTTCTCTGATTAGAGCTTCACAATTTGTTGACTGAAGAATAAGGATGAGAATAGATCAGGTGAATGAACAAATAAAAAGCTGCTTCCACTAATCTAGTGCTCGGCCCTACATTGATTAAGAAATCTTATCATAATGGGTACTACAGACAAACAAAAACAAAAATGGTTAGTCACCAATGACATCATATTTTCAAATCCAAAGCCGAAAGGGGACGTAAATGATTTACCGACGGCCAGCTCTGGTCTGACTCTAAACTATAAAAAAAATTGATCGTTAAGTCTGTGTCTGTCATTAAATAAGAAGAAAAGACTTGTCGAAAAGAAAAAGACATTCTACGGCACCACGATTCCCAGTAAGCCGTCGTGCATAACAAATCTATACTAATAAAATAGACATTTTGAAGCTTTATAGAACATTCACATCAGCAAAAAAAACTTCTCCCGAAAGATGACACGTGGCATAAAATATAGTTTTACATTTTAATATTATAAATTTTCGAAAATAATAAATAATATGAAAAGATACATCATAAAAAATAGATAAACTACATTAAACATATGTAAGACTACCATTTTTCACTTAAAAAAAAGACGACTTATTTCCATAATATAACATTACCGTTTTATAAAAAAAAAACATTATATATAAATTCAAAAATAATAAATATATGTAAACATACAATATAAAAAATAGAAATACTACATTAAACATAGGTAAGATTACCATTTTACATTTTTATTTTAAAAAAATAATATGTAAACATACAACATAAAAAATGGAAAAACTATATTAAACATATGTAAAATTACCATTTTTCACTAAAAAAAAGACGGCTTATCTCCATAATATAACATTACTATTTTGTAAAAAAAAAACATAATAAAAGGGATATTTTGAGGCTCCATAGAACATCCACATCAGCAAAAAAACCTTCTCCCGAAAGATGACACGTGGCATAAAATATAGTTTTACATTTTAATATTACTAATTTTGAAAAATTATAAATAATATGTAAATATACAACATAAAAAATAGAAAAACTACATTAAACATATGTAAAATTACCATTTTTCACTTAAAAAAAAAGATGGTTTATCTCCATAATGTAACATTACCGTTTTATAAAAAAAACAAAAAACATTATATATAATTTCAAAAATAATAAATATATGTAAACATACAACATAAAAATGGAAATATTACATTAAACATATATAAGATTACTATTTTACACTTTTATTTTAAAAAATAATATGTAAACATACAACATAAAAAAAAGAAAAAACTACATTAAACATATGTAAGATTACCATTTCTCACTAAAAAAAAGACGGCTTATCTACATAATGTAACATTACTATTTTGTAAAAAAAACATTATATATAATTTCGAAAATAATAAATAATATGTAAACATAAAACATAAAAAATAGAAATACTACATTAAACATATGTAAGATTACCATTTTACATTTAAAAATAACAATAATATGTAAACATACAATATAAAAAAAAATGGAAATCTTCATTAAACATATGTAAGATTATGATTTTTCACTAAAAAAAATGGCTTATCTCCATAATGTAACATTACCATTTTATAAAAAAAGAAAAAAAAACATAAATATAACTATTTGACTATTTGTCCAAGTTCTTCTATTAAACATTGCCGTTTTATATTAAAAATGAGAAAATACATTAAGATTTAAACATCTATCTTAAAATATAAAATATAGATATTAACTAAATATAAAGTATAAGAAATAGAAATACTCAATATATAGAAAAATAAATAGTAAGTAAATATTATAAATATATAAATATACGAATTATATATACAATAATATGTAAATGCATAATTTTTTTAAAATGGAAAGAGTACATTAAATATTAAACATCTATCTTAAAATTTAAAATATAGATATTAAGTAAATAGAAAGTATAAGAAAAGAAATACACAACTTAAAAACAATGGAAAAGGTATATTGAAATTTAAACATCTATCTTAAAATGTTAAATATAGATATTACGCAAATAGAAAGTATAAGAAAAGGAAATACAAAATTTAAAAAAATGGAAAAAGCACATTAGTATTTAAACGTATATTTTAAAATGTTAATCTATCTTAAAATATAAAATTAATAGTAAATAGAAAATATAAGAAATAGAAATACACAATATAAATAAAAAATAAATAATAAGTAAATATATAATATAGGTAAATACCCAATTTAAAAAATGGAAAATTACATTAAGATTTAAAAATATATCTTAAAATTTAAAATATAGATATTACGCAAATAGAAGGTATAACAAATGGAAATATAAAATTAAAAAAAAAATGGAAAACGTACATTAACATTTAAACATCTATCTTAAAATGTAAAATAGAGATATTAAGTAAATAAAAAGTACAAGAAATGGAAATACATATACAGGAAAATAAATAATAAGTAAATAATGTAAATATATAATATATGAATTATATATATAGTAATAAGTAAATACACAATTTTTTTTAAAAAATGGAAAAAGTTCATTAAGCATTAAACATCTATCTTAAAATGTAAAATATATAATATAAGTAAATACACAATTTAAAAAAATGAAAAAAGTAGATTAAGATTTAAATATCTATTTTAAAATATAAAATATAGATATTACGTAAATAAAAATATAAGAAATGGAAATTAACATTTTAAAAAATGGAAAAAGTACATTAAGATTTAAACATCTATCTTAAAATGTACATCTATCTTAAAATGGTAGTAAATTATATAAAAATGGAAATACCACATTAAACGAAAAAAATGTATAGTTTTACATCAAGAAAGTCCCTATAAAACTCATTATTCCATCAACATCAACCTCACACTATCAAGAAAAACTTTAAAGCACTCGAGCAAAAAAATGGTTCAACCATCAACTCTTACTGTCCCAAAAACCTTTAATGACCTTGAAGAAGATTTTTTATAACAAAGAACTTTTTGTTAGGTGGATTCATTGTTGAAAAACCTGCAACTTCCAAAAGCCAAATCATGGGAATTGAATTGCTTTTCTTAGACTCAAAAGTATTCTTACAGTTTAAATTAATCTAATTCATAATTTTATTGTTAATATTCATACTAACTCTTTCATGATCAAACTATTACAGGTAATAACCATTCAAGCGTTTATCCCGAAACATTTCTTTCCTCACCGAATCAGGTATTGGTTCATGTTAGTTTAGTATTATTTTTGGTTTATTAACCGGTTTAGGATGGTGCTATTGTAAATATAATTTAAGTTGGTTTAGCATATAAAAATAAATTTTAATTATGGAATGCATCTTAACATTTATATAAATATTTAACATAACCTAAATATAAATAATTTAACAACTTAAATTAGAAAAAAATAAAAATCCCAGGCAAGCCCGGGTTAATCCCTAGTAAAAATAAAAAAAAGACTAATCGAGGCTCCACGGAATGTCCACATCGTTTTAGAAACCCTCTTCGAAAAAAGCCACCTGGCATGACTACTATTATTATCTTATTACATTAAATCATATTATCATACTACACATTATTACCATATATACATTAAATCATACGAAAATCTAAGTAAATATACATTTAAATATGTATATATACAATATACAAATTACATATACAATAATAAGTAAATACACAATTAAAAATATATATAATATACCAAAATAATATTAATAAGTAAATACATAATAAAAAATATAAAAAATATATTAAGCATTAAAAATTTATCTTAACATGTAAATGCACAATTTAAAATAAAATAGAAAAAGTACATTAAACCTTAAAAATCTGTCTTAAAATGTAAAATATTGATATTAAGTAAACATATAATATACTAAAATAATATTAATAAGTAAATACAAAATATAAAAAATGAAAAAACTACATTAAGCACTAAACATCTATCTTAAAATGTAAATGAAAAAATAAAGAATGAAAATATTACATTAGATATCTATCTTACAATTTAAAAATTAAATACATGTAAATATACATTTAAATATGTCAATATATAATATACAAAAGGTAATAATAAGTAAGCACATACGAAAATATAAGTAAATATACCTTTGAATGCATAAATATATAATATACGAATTATATACACAATAATAAGTAAATACACAATTTAAAAAATATATAATATAAAAAATAATATGAATAAGTAAATACATAATATAAAAAATATAAAAAGTACATTAAGCATTAAACATTTATCTTAAAATGTAAATACAAAATTAAAAAATGTACATTAAGCTTTAAACATTTAACTTAAAATGTAAAATATAGATATTATGTAAATATATAATAGACAAAAATAATATTGATAAGCAAATACAAAATATAAGAAATGGAAAAGGTACGTTAAGCATTAAACATCTATCTTAAAATGTAAATGAAAAAATAAAAAAATAGAAATACTACATTAGACATATATCTTAAAATGTAAAAATTAATTTCATGTAAATATGCATTTAAATATATAAATATATAATATACAAAAATTAATAATAATAAAGTACACAATTTAAAAAATGAAAAAAACAGAAATAAAAAGTAATATACAATATATAAAATGTAAATACTACATTAGTCAAAATAAAGTTGGTATAAATTAATTTATCAATAATAGGAATCCAAAAGAATGTAAAAGAATTATCTTTTAATTGTAAACATTGAATTTGTTTTTTTTATATGAAATTGTTAAATTTATAAGAATTAATCATTTTATAATTAATTATCAATTTTTCATATTAAAAACTAAGTGTTTTTCAAAAGAAGCCATGTGGTATTAAAAATAGATAATAAATAAATATAAAATATAAAAAATAATAAGTTAATATATAATATCAGAAACAGAAATATTACATAAAACTTCTATCGTAATATTATCATTTGATATAAGGAAAATAAACATATATAAATATAAAATAAAAAAATAAAAAATAAATATATAATATCAGAATAATAAAAAATAAATAAATATACAATATAAGAAATATAAATATTACAATAAACATCTAGCGTAATATTAAAATTGGTAAATATACAATATTGAAAAAATAAATAAATAAATATATAATATAAGAAATAGAAAAGTTCTTTAAAAATCTATCTGCAAATGTATGATAAGATAAATAATAAATAAATATTACATTAAAAGACTATTATAATATTATCATTTGATATAAAAGAAAAAAATAGAATAAATAATATAACATTTGAAAATCAGTATAAAAGCAGAAAAAAACTAAATTACACATTGATCTGAAAAATGTATAGTAAAATCAATATTAAGTAAATATGAATGAAAAATTACATTAAACATTTAAAGTAGTATTAAAATAAGTAAGTTAATAATATAATAAAAAACCATTACTAAATAAATATATAATATAAGAAATATAAATATTTCATTAAAAATCTATCATGTTATTATAATTTGATATAAAGCAAAAAAAATTAGAATATGTATATATACAATATAAGAAAAAAAATTAAATAGAAAATATAAAAATGGAAAAGCTAAATTAAATATCTATCTGAAAATTGTGTATAAAAAACCAATATAAGAAATAGAAATATCACATTAAACATCTATCATAATATTAAAATAAATAAATATTCAATATAAGAAATAAAAAATCACATTAAACATCTATCTTAAAATTGTATACTAAAATAAATAATAAATAAATATACAGTATAAAAATAGAAATATTACATTAAACATTTACCATTATACGACCATTAGATATAAAAGTAGTAAATTTAGATTAAGTAAATATAAAATATAAGAAACAATAAATAATAAAGCCCTTTATAAAAAATAAATAAATAATAAGTAAATATACAATATAAAAAATAAAAAAACTACATCGAACATCTATCTGAAAAATGTATATTTTTACATTTTTATTATTTCCAAATATTTTTATAAGTAAATTTATGATATAAAATTAAATAATAAGTAAATATACAATATAAGTAATAGAAATATTACATTAAACATTTATCGTAATATTATCATTTAATAAAAAAGCAAAAAAATTAGAATAAGTAAATATAAAATATAAGAAAAATAAAAAATAAGTAAATATACAATATAAGAAATAGAAAAACTAAATTAAACATATATCTAAAATTTTTATACTAAAATAAAAAATAAGTAAATATACAATATAAGAAATAAAAAAACTAAATTAAACATATATCTAAAATTTCTATACTAAAATAAATAATCAGTAAATATACAATAAAAAAAATATTACATTAAACATCTATCGAAATATTAGAATAAGTAAATATACAATATAAGAAAAAATAAATAATAACTAAATATACAGTAGAAGAAATAGAAATATTACGTTAAAATATTATCTCAATATTTTTATTTAATAAATAATAAAAATATTATAATAAATAAATATAAAATATAATAATAAAAAACTAAACAATAATTAAATGTACAATATAAGAAATAAGAATATTACATTAAATATCTAGTGTAATATTAGTATAAGTAAATATAAAATATAGAAGAAATAAATAATAAAAAAATATAATATTAGAAATAGAAAAGGTATATTAACTATCTATCTGAAAAATGTTAAATAAAATAAATAATATGTAAATAATATAAAAAATATATTTTAGTATTACCATTTGCTATAAAACAATAAGAATAATTGGATAATTAACATTTGAAAATTAATATAGTTCCGCGTGTAACGCTTATTAATCCCTAGTCTTTATTAAATAATGGAGTTTTAAGAGGGCATGCACCTTGAATAATTAAAAATAATGGAAAAAGTTGGACTAATCCCAATATTTTAAACCTGACCCATACTAAACCATATTACTTTGTACATCCCGGAGTCACTTAATCGTGGGTGAATAAATTAATAAATTTTAGTATACAATTATATACTAACAATTTAAAACATTAAAACAATGCAGCTCTCCTATTAAGCATTAAACATAAGATTTGAATTCGAACAAAAAACAAATTAATCAACTACTGTTATAAGAGTCAAAACAAATACCTCTAAATTCCTTGATTTTTGCAAACCTGATCAAACAAATAATTGTTTGATCTTTGCCAGCAAACAGTTCAAGTTGCTCGGCATATGTTCCCCAGAGACAGCATGCTAGATTATTTCCTCTGACGAAATCAAAACATGTTCTTTAGTAAACGAAGCAAGCAAAATAAAGTGTATAAGCTAATGAAAACAAAGTGTTGTGAAAATAAACTCTGCATCAACTAAGCGAAACTGAACCCTCTTTCTGTCTTCGCCAGACACTTGAACAGTCTGGACATCACCAAGTTCATGAATTCTTCCTATAACATCTGTAAGAAAAAAAAAAGAAACATATGTAACGACTTATATCAACTAACATAAACGATTTTAAACAATATGAATATAACAGAAAGTGAGATTACCTATGAGGAAAGCTTGCTTTTTTGTTCCATTTTCAATTTCTTCATAATTAGCAAGAGATAGGAAAATTCTATCATCAGCTAAATCTGATCTTGATAGCACAGCGTCTTCCGCTATAACCATCTTGTATTTGTAGTTGGTAGTTCGATATTGACCACCAGCCGGAGTGACGGTAACATGTTCAATAACCCTCCATGAATCTATAGGTAAGACACGTTGAATCCTTTGCATGAGAGATCGTTTGCTAGTAGCATGGATCTTGTTACCCTAAGAAAAACACATTCATATTAGATAGATTTTAGACATTAGTAATAAGGTGAAAAAAATAAACGTGTATAAAAAAACTTACCCATTGATCTGCTAAGACCATCTCGAAAGTATCACCTGCAAAAGGTGTGTTTTGCTTCCATGAATGTAAACATTTCACTTGAATTCTCCAGTTGTCTTTGAATGGCCTGAGTTTTGTGAGAGGAACAAATGTCGTCATTTTAGACATATTGAGGTTTTGTGTTTTCTTTGAAATGATTTGGAGAATATATGATTAGATATATATAGTTGTGATGGCAAATGGGATCCTGTTAGGTTAATTCGTAATAATTATATGGTAAATCAAGGTAGTTATAATTTAAACGCAGAATCAATGGCAAAATCTTTGTAAAATTATTTAATGTACATTAATTATTTTTTATCTAATAGGGAAAAGAGAATATTAGATTTTTAGAGATATGCATTACTTGGTAGGCAAGTTGTTTGAAAGATAATTAATGTGATTGCGTGTTATTTGATCTCTTTTTAAATACTGACTAACGCTAAATTAGAAAACAAATATTCTTTGTTGATTTGTTTTTGAATAATCGTAAACTAGGTGACCGGTCCGCACCCTGTGCGGGCATAAGAACATGATTGGTCTGCACCCTGTGTTCTCTCCCGGCCCGTACCTCACGAGAGGGAACACAGTAACGTCAGTATGAAGAAGCAGATATTGTGTGTATGTATAATTGCAACGTCACAAAAAATTTTGTGTGTTTACGAAGATACTTTCATTCAAAAAATAGAATAAATAGTGTATAGTTTTAGAAGTAACAGATTTTATATTATCATTAATTAGAATTGTATTGTATATGTTTCGTAATTCTTTATTTTAGGTGAATAATATTATTTTTCCATAAATAATAAACAAACATTTATGTAGACATATTAAAAGAAAATATAATAAAAATCAAAATATTATCCATAAATAATATAAATTATGAAGTACATTTCTCGATAAAGAAAGCAAATTCAATTAGAAACATGCAAAAAATTAAATAAATTTTGTAAGCAATTTGACGGGTTAACTTTATTTGATAAATTTATAAATTTCTAAATTTTATTGAACATGAAATAATATTAAATTGACATACCGTCATCGATCTCCTAACTCATCACAACCCATCTGGCAAATACAAAAAATAAATAATTGTAATAGTTTATATATTTTAAAATTTGTATTTGAAAAAAGTAGATTAAAATTACGTACCGTGACTACGGAATATTCTGAAAAATTTGTTTGTAGACAACATTCAATGTTTTTGTCTTCGGCTTCCCTTCTTTACCAGTTATTAGGATTTTTAATCCAGATCTCGACTTAACTCTTGAAAGTGCAACTTTGCCTTGCATTTTGTAAGCATTTTATAAATTATTTTAAAATTATGATAAATTTATTCTTTAAACAACGATAAATAATTTAAAAAATAAGCATAAACATTTTTGGATTTTGTAATATTTAAAATAGTTATTATATAATTATATTCGAACACAGTTCATCAAGTAGAGGATAAAACTATTATAATTATCTTATATAAAATTTTGTTCATTTTATTTTATAGGTTATAAATATTAAAAGTAATAAATAAAACATTATTAGTCTTTCAATAATTTCGAGAATAGTTTCCATAAATTGTTATTTGTAATATTCGTTAGATTATATGGCAAGTGGTGTTAAACGTCAATAAGTTAAACAATTCTTCCATATTTGGAAAACATATATATAACAATGACAAATTAAATGGTAGAGTATGTAAACACCTGTTTTCTACCAGCGTGAGTTAGAACACCGCTGTATTTAAGAATCATAAGGGCCTCTACAGGTCTTCATTCTTCGCCTTCATCATCCCACTTCAGCGGCTTCAGTTGAACCTTCATGTATATCCCTGAGAAATTTCCTCCCTGCGCCATTCCAAAAGGTTCTCTGCTGTGAGAAAATGACCTCATGAATTAAATAAAAAATGCATAATGCTAGATTACTTATAAGATAGTATATTCAACAAAAAAATGATATAAGATAGTATTACTAAATGATACTATGTAATATTTTCCCGGACAATATTCAACAAAGAGAGAGAAAGTACTAAAGAACCTCTTCAAGAACTGCTTTAACTTGGCGAAGCTTCTCAGCATGTTCAATCAAGATTTTATGGATCACTATTACTCTCATGACCTGGTCTACATATAAAAAAAAGAAGACCATATTGTCGTTACCAGTATTCAACACATGGAAAAGATAGACCAGACATGCTTTTTGGAGACAAAACACAAAGAGTTGAGTTCAGGGTTCTAAAGATGAGGAGCTTTTGCGTCTAAACACATTTTTCTTAGCACACAAGCAACATTGTCGTAATACCTTAATAGTATGAGAGGAGAGGTTTGTGAATAATACTTTAAAGAATGGAAAGAGAATGTTTGTATTTTAAGACCTTGGGTGTCTCCTATATATATACAGTCGATTTATTCTCATATTAATGATTTTAATATTTTGCACAATAAATAATAAAATCGTTTAAAGAAACATATTAAATGTGTATTGTCAAAAAATGATTTGCATATGATATGATTTTAACTTGCGCAAGTAATCCATATTAGAAAGGTAAATTATTAAAAACAAACAACCTAATTAGAAACATTAAAATATTTTGTAAGCAATATAATAAATATGATATCAACATGCGCAAGTTTACCGTTTGAATAATAAGGAAAGTTTTTAATATTTGTCTTAAATCTAAATCTTGCCCAAGGGTAAACTAAATCGATAAAATTTAATGATTTCAACTTGCGCAAGTAATCCATATTGTGAATAAGTGATTTGCATATTTAATGATTTCAACTTGCGCAAGTAATCTATATTAGAAAGATAAGTTATTAAAAACAAATTTTGTCAATAAGTTATTTGCATATTTAATGATTTCAACTTAATCGATATTATATGTGTATTGTCAAAAAATGATTTGCATATGATATGATTTTAACTTGCGCAAGTAATCCATATTAGAAAGGTAAGTTATTAAAAACAAACAACCTAATTAGAAACATTAAAATATTTTGTAAGCAATATAATAAATATGATATCAACATGCGAAAGTTTACCGTTTAAATAATAAGGAAAGTTTTTAATATTTTTCTTAATTCTAAATCTTGCCCAAGGGTAAACTAAATCGATAAAATTTAATGATTTCAACTTGCGCAAGTAATCCATATTGTGAATAAGTGATTTGCATATTTAATGATTTCAACTTGCGCAAGTAATCTATATTTGAAAGGTAAGTTATTAAAAACAAATTTTGTCAATAAGTTATTTGCATATTTAATGATTTCAACTTAATCGATATTAAATGTGTATTGTCAAAAAATGATTTGCATATGATATGATTTTAACTTGCGCAAGTAATTCATATTAGAAAGGTAAGTTATTAAAAACAAACAATCTAATTAGAAACATTAAAACATTTTGTAAGCAATATAATAAATATGATATCAACATGCGCAAGTTTACCGTTTGAATAATAAGGAAAGTTTTTAATATTTGTCTTAATTCTAAATCTTGCCCAATGGTAAACTAAATCGATAAAATTTAATGATTTCAACTTGTGCAAGTAATCCATATTGTGAATAAGTGATTTGCATATTTAATGATTTCAACTTGCGCAAGTAATCTATATTATAAAGGTAAGTTATTAAAAACAAATTTTGTCAATAAGTTATTTGCATATTTAATGATTTCAACTTGCGCAAGTAATCCATATTAGAAAGGTAAGTTAATAAAAACAAACAACCTAATTAGTAGGGGTGGACACTTTACCCGATATCCGAAGTGGCACCCGAACCCGATCCGAAAAACCCGAACTGAAATCCAAACCGAAGTAGCAAAATACCCGAACGGGTATTGAATAAGGAGAGATTGGATACCCGAACCCGAACGGATAATACCCGAACTCGAATGGATATCCAAAGATAACCGAACATATGTATAATTAACCTTATATTTTTAGTTTACATCTCTCATTTTATATAAAATATTTATATTGATACTACACATACTTTAAGTTCATATAATATACATACAATTACGAAAAAAATGATTTGCTACTCACTTAAAATGCATGTCAAGTTTTTTATTTAAATAATTAACAAAAAGTTACTCCGAAATTTTTAAAAAATAACTAAATTAATGCCTTTTTAGTTCTAAAATGTTATGTCCAAATCTATTAACTATTCAATCTATTAAAAATAAAAAATTAGTTAACTGAAAGTTATATTTTTAAATATAAGAAACTTGAGAAATGAAAATTTTAATTTTTTTTTTAAATCTAAATATCCGAACCAGATCCGAAATAACCGAATCCAAACTAAAAATACCCGAGCCCATCCCGAAGTACAGAAATACCGAACGGGTTCTACACCTCTATACCGAAATACCCGAAAATCTGAAATACCCGACCCGAACCCGAACGGGTACCCAAGGCTAAACTAAATCGATAATTATTATCCCCTAGCTATATATGGGCTTAACGAAATTGACAATAGTTTTGGGCTTGTCTACATAAGTGATTGATTAAAATAAATGAAAAAAGAAAAATTCAAAAAAGCCAGCCAATAGAATTATAATTTTTTTCCTGAGAAGCTCTATATGAGTGCCACCTTAGCAGAAATCACTAAAGTGACTTCTCTTTTAATGTATGGGGGGATTTAGGAGTCATTTTTGGTATATTTTGTAATGTGGAAAGAAGGGAGTTTAATTAGTTACGATTTTCTATGTGAAAAATCTTAGCTAATACGACATTTAAGGAGCATCTTTTATGTATATACAAAATATACCAAATTGAAATAGGTATGTCTCTGTTGCGATTATCAAATTGCATCATACTTCGGGAACCAAAATCTATACATTGGGTTATTGATTTTTTGTGTTCGGTATAAAATTGAATCATACTTTGGGAACCAAAATTTAAATATATCAATCTGGTACGTTTTGATATGAAAGACATTATATATATGTTCAATCGATTTGTTTGCTCAGGGTAAGCAGATTTTTAAGCATTGGGTTATTGATTTTTTGTGTTCGGTTTGTAAAACACTTAATTTAACATTGATTTGGGCCATAAAAAATTTGTAAGCCCATAACTATAGTATTACGGGAAGTCAAAAATATTTCAGGAGTAAAAAAAATAAGTCAAACGACAGAGTTTAAGTATAGTGGCATAGGAATGTAATTTTTGTACAACTTTAAGGAGTAAGTATTATTTGTACTTCTGCCTTAATAGTTTAGATATTGAAAACAGAGAGTGTCATGTAAGGAACAAAAAAAAACAGAGAACAACACAATAAAAAGAGTTTAGCGTGGGTAGAGTTAAAGGTCAAGCCAAAGAGAAAGTTCAACACTTTCTCGTTTTCAAAATATAAGCTATATAAATTCTATGAAATGTTCTTCTCTTTTGTATTTTCCCAATAATCATAGAAAATTGTTTTAACCAATTTCTTTTTGGTGGGTCGACAATAAATTTTCTTCCAACAAACAAACCAAGGATGAGAAACAGAGGATGTAGAAGATTAAAGTACATAGTTCAAGAAGATGAATCAAGCTCAAGCGGAAGGACCGGTCCAGTAGGATTTAACAGCGAGAAGGATCTTTTCAGGGATAAAGGGACCTTTCTCGTGATCCATAATACGACTCGTCCACTTCATTCCATTGGTTATACTTTGTATCTTCGTTAACATTTCCACAGTGTCCCTAAACACAACTGTTCCTTCTGGTCTTAGAATTCTATCCATCTCAAGTAGTATCAACGTCACATCACACCTTTCATCATCAACAACAACAACAAGAACATTAACATTCACGTCTAATTTAATGCTTAATATTGTATATTTACTTAGAGAAATATAAACATAATTAAAGTCTAGTAATAGGTGTTTACCTATTCTCGTACATGCTGAACAATCCACCAGCGTGAATAAGATCATACGTTCTTGGATACGTAGAGAATGCTTCACACCAATCTTGATACGTTCCTATAAATCCTCTCTCGTAGATTGCACCTAACGTTTGCTTCTCCGCATCCACAGGAACCACATTCATAACCCAAGATGGATATTTCACAATTGCTGCAGCAAATCCACCAAGGTATGCATTCATGTCCATAATGTTCCTGAATCTTCCACGTGAAAGCTCTGGCAATATCTGTTTGTAATATGCTATTCTCTCCTTCCACACCTCATTGTCTTCTTTAAATTTCTCAGCATTGATCTCGGGTATAGTTCCCTGGATAATCCTAGGCGGGACCGCAAAAGCTCGGTCCGGCCAATCCTCTAAAGCACCTCCTGCAAACTCATCTGGACTGTTTGCTTCTGGCAATGGCATTACACAAGATTCCAGTTCTTTGTACCTGTCAAAGATACATCAAGATTTATGTTTTAAGTGTCCCACACTTGCAGTGAAGGACATTTGCCTCTCTACTCGTTCCTTTTGAGTTGAACTGCTTACTAATATTTGACGAAACATAGAGTATGTCTTTGAATATTGAGAGGGTTGATAGATTGTGTACCAAGCGAAATCAGGTTGAACTGCTTTGGTGCATATTGGAGGAGATTTATGAGCTCGTTTGAGTTTCTTACACGCAATGTGATTAATTGGCTTTTGCCAAATTGAAAAATCACCCTTCTCTGTAACCTTCTTCCAACAAAGACTCCTTGCTGCATTTTCTATTGAATCTTGCTCTTGTTTCAAATCCTCTTGCGTTCTTTCCCAGCCTTTCCAGTGTTTCTTCCAGTTAATCGGTGGACCGGAGAGAATCCAATAACCCCCCGGTCTTAAAACTCGGTCCACTTCAGTCAAGTACAAACCATCTACACACAGGTCACTTTTTTTTTTTGGTTAAAGTTTCCCACAAACAATCAAGAAACATGAGAAACAAAATTAAATGAAAATTTTATTACCGTTCTGAAACCAGGGAATCAAACAACGAGAACAGTGAGCAAGATCAAAAGCTCTGGCCGGATAAGGAAGCCTTATTGATCCCATAATCCCTATAATAGCAGGAACTCCACGTTCCAACGCAAACTGGACCTGAGCTTCATGAGTGTCTCTTGGAGCAAAAGACATAGCCACAATATCCCTCTTCAACAAGTAGGCACCGAAACTTGCAACCTATACAAACCAACAACATCGAATCAATCAAAAAAAGAAGTTAACCATCAATGTATCGAAGATGCCTTAAATGGCAAGAACACCCTGTTAACAAGATCCCTTTATTAAAAACGATGCTCTACAAAGATGGTAGAAGTTGAAACTTACACCACATCCTGTGTCAATAGCTGTTCTAATGGCTCCGTCAGTGAGAGGGATGAGTCTAGAAATGTCATCAATGTAAGCATCAGCTCCACGTGGAAAGCCAGTGCCACCACCAGGGAATCTAAATCGTTCTCCTTCGACTTGGATCCAATTTTGTATTGCTTTCTCGATACTTAGCTCCTTGTGTGGGATGTTGTCGTACCAAGCATAGTCTCTGCTCTGAGGCCATTTGAACGGAATCTTGTAGTTTGGCGGAGGAGGAATTAGACAATAAAGCAGCTCATCTTTTGAAGGACAGTGTCTCTCTCTGTATTTCATCATGTTCCTATCGAATCTTCTTCCTCTCTCTCGGTCTTCGCATGGAGTGTACTCGCTGAGAGACATGTCACATGGCTCGAAATACTTTATGGTTTGGTTCTTTTGTTTGAGCTCGAGTTTGTGATGGCTTTCGAAATCTAACTCAACTGGTTCTGAAGATGAAGAGGAGGACAAGGAAGATGAAGAAGAGAGACTCGCATCCTCATCTTCAGAAGAAGTAGAAAGTTTTGACTGAGTCTCACATGCCTTTCTTGAGAACACCTCAGAGGAAGAAGAAGGGAGTGTGTTGGTTTGCCAAGCTCCAAGAACGTAAGACAATATGCAGAATCCACTTACACAGAGAATCCAAATGAGTCTTTTTCTCTTTGCTTCTGCGTGGTGATGACTATTGTTCTCTTTCGCCATTTCTTGAGTCTTGTTTCTGTAGAGATGAGCAAAAGACTTGCAACTTTTATCTGATTTTAGTAAATCTAAAAGCTAAATTCAGTAAAATGTTAAAAAAAAATGTACGTAAAGGTTAGTGGAGCTCGAAACACGAGGATAAGGGATCCACCATCAGGGAAAAAATAATGATAAAGAAAAATATTTGCTAATTATTTATTATAAAACCTATAATTGGCCTCTATTCTTTAGCAAAAAGGCAAGAAGCACACTTATTAGATGTGGTCTAAAGAGAGGGAAAAAATATTAAAATTTGAGATAAAGTTGGAGCCTGACTAGCCTCATTTTTCGTTCTGCCATGTACATACACACAGTCAGTGGCAAGAGGGAGCTGGGGGGTCAACTGACCCATGAAATTTTAGAATTTAGTTTTATTATAGTAAGTATTTTAAGTTAACCCCAAATGCAATATTATATTGACCCTTATTATCAAATCTTAATTCAAGTGCGATCCAGTAAGTAGATATTATATGTGGAAGCATTAGTAATTTTCTAAAAATGTAACTTTTTGAACATATATTCCATTTTCTAGTAAAATAAAATTATGGTCTCTATAAATAAATTTTATATTTCCATCACGGCCGACACTGCTTCTAGTTAAAAAAAGTATTAATGTAAATACATTCAGAGAGATGTGAAATCTTTACAGGTAAAAATTCAAAATACGAAAAATTACAAAACATATTCACGTGGCACCCATAACTTTGGACTGGAAGAAACAACTATTAGGCTTCTGTCGTATTTCATTGTCTGATTGGTACTACATGAAAAGGATAATAAATGGGGGCATAGTATTCTAGACCAGTCAAGCATACTGTCAGAATTTTCTTGCCCCACATCACCAATGCTAGATTCGTCGATTGTGCGCAAGAATTCTTCGCACGTGACATACATCTTATACTTATATACACACATAAACACGTTAACACATCGAGACTCGGTTTGTGGGGAAATCATTCAATTCCGACTTCAATAATGCTTAATCCCGGTCCATACATATTTTTATTACATGTACTAACATATATTTACTCTGATTTACTAAAGGTTCTTAGAAAAACGTATTTCAGAAAAATAAAGTTTTATGTAGAGATTGTAAACTTTAAAAAATTAATTAAATTATTGCATTGCTACTGGTTGAAAGTTATTAAAAATTGATAATTACAAAATAATGCATATATAATAATGATTTAATATGTTGTTATTAAATGTGAAAACAATAAAAACTCTTTAAGAAAATTCTTTAAGAAAACGAAAGTAACTACCTAAAATCAATAATTAAATTGAATATCATATCCCGACTCGTAAAACACAGTTAATTTTATTTCTTGGTTGTTTGTCAAGACCATCCTCGACGTATCATGATCATGTAAATTAATTAAAGAAACTATTTATTTTAAAAGATACATATATATATATATATGTATATATATATATATATATATATATATATATATATATATATATATATATATATATATATATTACTAAATTAATGTCATTTTTAAAAAGAAAAATAAAACTTTTTTGATCAAACCGTACTTCATTTATTCTAAAATTCAAATTTCATTTAAAAAGAACATACAAGGTAGAAACACACAACTAACCAAAGGTTTTGCCATATTACAGGCACAACAAAACAAAAGATCAATAAATTATCTAAAGACAAGATAAAATATTTTATAACGAATAAGATCCAAAGAACATCAAAAAACCAACTCTCTAAAATGAGGCGAGTGAGTTCTTGCCAGTCTGATTTACAGATAAGTTTGGAGATGCCTGATAGAATGGCTGTAACCAGAGGTGAAGCCACTTTACACACTATGAGTGCAAGTGCACCGCACCAATAATAATATATATATTTTCAGTCTTTTTTGTCTCACAAATCACTAAAATTTTGGTAAATCACATGATAAAAATTTAGGGTGTCCACAATGATCTAGGTTCGAGTATTCTTTATGTCTTTTTTTCCTTTATGATTCATTGTGCATCCAGTAGATAAAATTACTAGATTCGTCTCTAGCTGCAACTTGTGCGTCCAAAAAAGCCAGACACTATGCAATACTAACAAAAAAAAACATAGTAAAACCAGGAGGAAAAATCATGAGGCGGTACAAAAATCTTAATTAGTCTAAAAATACTTAAAATCAATGTCTTCTTAAATTCGTTGAGATCTCTATAGATTTTTCTAAAACAAGGAACAAAGAAAGAACTCTTAGTTTTATTAATCAAATCATAAACTGCATACAACTCTAGGCATAATATTTGTTTATACGAAAACCAGCTAAACTTAAAACTATTAAAAATACTCAAAATAATTCTAACTAATTAAGATAATATCAAAATAAAATATTTAAATAATTAAAGTATTTAGAATATATCTACATATCCATCTTTATCATTTTTTCTTGGTTAAAGAAGATTCGCCTTTGAATCTTGTTTTTTTCAGATATTCTTTCTCCATTATTTTTTTGAGCGGTGATTCCACTCTTGATGCATTGCTGAAATATTCAACTTAATGAACTTTTCTAAATCCACCGTGTAGTCACAAATCTCTTTGATTATTAATGTCTTCATCAATGAGTAACCACATGATTCCCAATCTTCTAGTGCACGTGTAGTGCAACTACTTTCCTCACCTTTCGACCTCAATATTCACTTTTGATGAGACTTATGAAATTTTTCACGTATGCTTTTATGGTCTTGAATGCATCTTTGCTGAAAACAAAATCGACCGGCGCAAAAATCTCTATAGATGTATCAAAAATAAAGAAAATGCTCAAATTTATTAATCAAATCATAAACTACATACAACTTTAGGTATTAGATTTATTTATATGAAAACCAAATAAATTTAAAATTATAAAAAATAGTTAAAATAATTCTAACTAATTAACATAATATCTAAATAATTAAAATATTTGGAATATATCCAAATATCTATCTGCATAAAAAATCTTGCAATACCAGTGATATCAAGCGTAACTAAAACTTCATTCTCATTGTAACTTTACTACTTGTCAAACAACACAAAAAGTGAACAATGAAACTTTTTGCTGGGTTTATCAGATGAAAGTTTGGATTAAAAAGTTGCAGAGCTAATGAGTATTCTTTATCTGAGAGGAGAAACGATTGTAATAGCTTTAGAGTTTATTGTTTCGGTTAACCGTTCGGTTCGTCAAACCGAACCGACCCGAGCCGATAACCGATAACATTTAAGATTTCTGCCGATCGGTTTTGTCTTGATAACCAAAGTGAACCGAAATTACCAAACTTCGGTTCGGTTCGGTTCGGAAATTTCGGTTCGGTTTTAAATCCCAACCCTAGATAGAATCAAAAGCAGAGAATAAAGCTTCACAAACCCAACCAAAAAACATCTCACTTCTAATAACACGCACAACTAACTAATAACCATAAATCTGAGAACCATGAGGCAAGTAGTTTGTGGTGCCAAAATTGAATGTGCTAAAGCTAGAAGGAGTTGGATAACACCCATAACCAAACCTTCATACTGTTGAACCAATTATTATAAGCCTAATATGGGTTGGATAATAATTGAATGTGTGAATAGAAAAAAATTATAAGCTCAATGGCCGAATAAAATTATGATTTTATGTGAAGAAATATGGATATTTTGGACTCACTTTACAAGCTAAATGAGCTGAGAAAATTGATTCATTTGTTGGTTTTGGACCCATGATGAAAAATGCTTAAGACTTAATTAAGAGAAAAACTTGGCAACCAAGCTAAGCTAACTTGGTTACCAAATTTAACTTGCTTGGTGACCAAACTAAATTCTCTTATAAATACTACATGATCTCTGCATAATCTATATATACAATTATCTTTCTTTCTTCTTACTTTCCCTCACTAGAAAAGAAAAAAAAATTACTCTTTACACTACAAGAAAACAGCGGTATTCTGACGGACATTCCGACGGAAAATGAAATCCTCGAATATCCCGAGGAATTTCCTTTGTGTTTCCTCGGAATTTCCTCGGAATATACCGATGGAATTCCGAGGAAATATCAATCCGTCGGTATATTTTTATGGAATACCGAGAAAAAATGTATTTCTCGGAAAAAACCGATGAATTCCGAGGATATATTATAGCCGTTAGAGAGCCGTTGGAGAGCCGTTGGGGGATTTTAAAAATTCTGAGGAAATTCCGACGAACTAGCCGTTGGCGTCGGAATTCCGTCGGAATTCCGTCGGAATTCCGTCGGTCTGTCGGCAGGATTTCAACTATAAATACAAGCACCCTTGTTCCTCTTTACACACGAATTTGATTCATAAAAAACATGTCTTCTTCAAATTATTTTCGTTCTTGGATCGATCGACCTCATTTGGATCCGAACACGAGATTGCTTACGGAAGAATACCAACGAGGTATAACCGAATTCATGGGGTTAGTTCACCGACAACCGGAAGCAAAAACAGGTATGTTAAGATGTCCTTGCTCTAATTGTAAAAATAGAAAGGTTATTAAAGAGTGGGATGTTTGGACTCATCTATATTTGAGTGGGTTTAAACGAAGTTACAAAATTTGGTATCATCATGGGGAAACTGATTATGAACATGGTAGTACTAGCGAACCTCAGCCAGCGGTTAGATTAGAAGAACCAATTAAAACGGATGTAGATTATGGTGTAGGTACTGAGCAGATGGTAAATGATCATTTTAGAGGGGAAGATTTACCCAATGCAGAAGCTAGGAGATTTTATGATATGTTGGATGCTGGAAAGCAACCATTGTACGAAGGTTGCAGAGATCGTCATTCAGCTTTATCATCTGCTACAAGATTGATGGGCATTAAAACAGATTATAATTTGGCTGAAGACTGTGTGGATGCGATTGCTGATTTTGTAAAAGGTATTCTACCCAAGGATAATGTAGCTCCTGGTTCATACTACGAGGTTCAGAAACTCGTAGCTGGTCTTGGTTTATAGTAGCAGGTAATAGATGTATGCAGCGACAACTGCATGATTTATTGGAGGGCGGATGAACAGCGGATTACATGCAAATTTTGTGGGAAGCCTCGTTATAAAGATACGAGTGGAAGAGTTCCAGTGCCATATAAAATGATGTGGTATTTGCCTTTGACGGAAAGGTTGTAGAGGTTGTATCTGTCTGAACGCACATCGCAACCAATGAGATGGCATGCGGAGCACTCAACAGATGGTGAGATCAGACATCCTTCAGATGCAAAAGCGTGGAAGCATTTCCAATCAAAGTATCCCGACTTTGCGTATGAGAGAAGAAATGTCTACCTTGGATTATGTACTGATGGTTTCAGCCCGTTTGGCAAGAGTGGAAGACAGTATTCTCTATGGCCAGTCAATCTTACACCATACAACCTACCCCCAAACTTGTGCTTGCGACGAGAGTTTTTGTTTCTCTCGATTCTCGTTCCCGGACCAGAGCATCCTAAGAGATCACTTGATGTCTTTCTTCAGCCACTAATATATGAGTTGCAACAACTATGGGCTCAAGGTGCTGAAACATACGATGTTTCGTGTAAAGAAAACTTTCAAATGCGGGCAATACTAATGTGGACAATAAGTGATTTTCCAGCATATGGTATGTTATCTGGATGGACAACGCATGGAAGGCTATCATGTCCATATTGTCAAGATAACACTGATGCTTTCCAACTAAAACACGGAAGGAAAACATGTTGGTTTGACTGTCACAGGAGATTCCTTCCACCTGATCATCCATATCGTAGAAGTAGGAATTTGTTTACGAAGAACAAGAGGGTGTTTGACAGTCCACCTCCGGAAATTTGTGGGAAAGATTTGAAGACACAACTTAGAGATTTTGGTGCAGAAAGGACGCCAGACGTCGGTGGACATGAGCGTTTTCCGGTAGATGGTGTTGGAGACCTGCATAACTGGCACAAAAAAGTATTTTCTGGGATCTGCCATACTGGGAGGATCATCTACTAAGGCATAATTTAGATGTCATGCATATTAAGAAGAACTTTTTTGACAATCTCATGAACACGATCCTTAATGTTCAAGGTAAAACAAAGGATAATTTGAAGTCAAGACTGGATTTAGTCGATATATGTGCTCGTTCAGAACTTCATGTTGATGAGAATGGTAGGGCTCCTTTTCCCATATACCGACTTGATGCAGTGGGAAAAGATGCGTTCTTTGATTGGATTTCAAACGATGTGGAATTTTCAGACGGTTACGCATCTAATTTGCGTAACTGTATCGACAGAAAGGAAGGAAAGTTTACTGGCTTGAAAAGCCACGATTGCCATGTTATGATGCAGCGCCTCCTTCCGTTTGCTTTCAAGGAACTATTACCACGAAATGTTTATAAAGCAATTGCAGGGATAAGTGGTTTCTTCCGCGATTTATGCACGAGATCAGTGACTCTTGAAGGTATTGAAAGTTTGAAGACTAACATAGCCGTGATTCAGTGCAACCTTGAGAAGATATTTTCTCCCTCAATTTTTGATGTTATGGAGCATTTTGTTATTCACCTGGCAAGAGAATTGGAACTTGGTGGTCCTGTGCAGTATAGATGGATGTATCTGTATGAGCGGTATATGTTCCATTTGAAGAAGATGGTGAAAAATTTAAGTAGGGTGGAAGGTTCTATAGTCGCACAGATGATCAATGAAAAAACTTCAAACTTTGCCGAGTACTACTTTCCAGCAGAAGTTCAGACTAAAAACAGAAGACCTGCTCGGCATGATGATAGAGGCGAACAGGAAACATATCATGTAACAGTTCCAGACATTTTCACAGACGTTAGACGACTTAGCGGAAAACCAAAGGACCGTCGACTTACTGAGCAGAAGCGTAGTCATTTGCAAACATATTTGCTCACCAACTGCGAAGATGTTCTTCAATATGAGAGGTAAATAAATTAGCAAGTTGAAATTTAAATCTTAATTAATTACATTATTGTCATCATATGTACAGGATTTTTATGGCAGAAAAGCGGTTCGAATATATATACGCCACAGATGACGAACTAGAAGAAATGAAGCAGAGAGAATTTGTTGGATGGATGTTTACTTATGTGAGTGCTTTAAACAAATTAAAATATTATTTATCACATATTTATACTAATTCACATTTCTTGATATAACATATATATGTGCTATTAATAGGTGTCTGCTGGTTTGGCCAGAGGTGAAATATTTGACGATTGGATACGCGAGATGATCGTTGGACCAAACTTTGTTGTGAAGTCATATCCGAGATTTTGTACTCGAGGATATGCATTCACAACTCAGAAGAGGAGACGTTCGAGTACGACTTATGATGTTGGCGTTTGTTCTGCATCAGGAGATGATGTATACTACAGACACATACATGAGATTTTGGAAATCAAGTATTTGAGCATGGTTGGATTGCGCTGTACTGTTTTCTATTGTGATTGGCACGACAACACTCCAGATCGAGGTGTGAGAACAGATGCATTTGGTGTTACATCAGTAAATTCGAAGCGAAAGCTGCAATTTTATGATCCTTTCATTCTTGCTTCTCAGGCCGATCAGGTAATTAAATGTTAATTACCCAGAAGGATTCATCATCATGTGTATTAATTTATAATTTTACTAATAATTTTTTAAATGTTACAGGTTTGTTATATCAAGTACCCCCGGATAAGGAACAAAGATGATCCATGGGTTACTGTTACAAGACTCAACCCGAGAGGCCGAGTTCAGGGAAGTTCTGAGCTGGAAGACCCACTACAACCAAGCACATCCGGCAACTTAAGTGCAGCAGAAGATTTAGCTGGAGTTTGCCTTGTAGTCGATTTAACCGACTTCGGAGAGGAAGCCGCCGTTCACGTAGAGGATGAACCAGTGATTGGAGAGTTTCACCAAGATCCAGATTCATATTCATCTGGTGATGATGACTCGGAAACAGATTAGCGTCGACTTTTTTTATTTATTTTTTTAATAGAAATACCGAGGAAATTCCGAGGACAGATAGGTTTTTCTCGGAATTTCCTCGGAATAGACCTTGTCGATTTAGGGATTTGATTATAGGGTCCTTTTTCTTGGAATTTCCTCGGAATATTCCAACGGAATTCCGAGGAAGGTAGGGGTTTCCTCGGAAATTCCATTATTTCCTCGGAATTCCCTCGGAATATTCCGAGGAACTAGGGGTTTTTAACCGAAAACAACGTTTTGCGGATTGAATAACACGTATATAACCTTCATTAAGTGTCTTAACCAGATTATGAAGTCAAACTTTGGTGTTTTACCCAATAACAAACACTTTTACGATTGCATGAACGAAAACCATACAACATAAGAGAAACATTTATACACTTTAATAAACGGTAAAGGGATTACTTATAATTATTTTTGAAATTTTGTTATTTCATGGTTTATGATAATCTATACAAAGAATCCTCAATGGTATGCATTACAATTGTATAAGAAATGAAATACGGCGAAAAAATTGATGTTTTGAAACCCCAAACCCTGGTTCCTCAGAATTTCCTCGGTAATTACCGAGGGTATTCCGAGGAAACCTGATTCCTCGGAATATTTTTATTTAACCGGGTAAACCAAGCCGCCAAATATTTTGCGAAAATTGAATTAATGATTTCCGAGGAAATTCCGACGGATATACTAAATAATTCCGAGGAAATTCCGACGGATAGTTTCCGTCGAACGCCTCATTTTATTAGGTCGAACCTGATCTTCTTCCCCATTTCTCTCTTCCTCTCCGCCGAACACTCTCTCCTCTCTCGCGAATTCCGGCGACTCCGCCCTTCTCTCTCGACGATTTCCGGCGAATCCGCCCTAATCCTCCTCAATTTCATGTATGAACCCTATCCCACTCTCTTAGGTTAGATTTGTTAAGTTTTTAAGTAGATTTGATGATTTTGGAATAATATTTATAGATTTTTGTTAGGGTGAATGGTAGGATTGTGTAAAATCGAGTTTGAATATGTATTTCACTTGATTTGGATTTTTTTTTTTTAGCTTTTATTAATTTTGTGGTTATAAAAAATCTAATTTGTAATTATATATATATATATAATATGAAAACGGTTTTTGTATATAAAATCTATTTTTTGCATTATAAAATCATTTATATATTTATTAAACATTTTTAATATCTATAAAACTTTTTTTGTGATTAAAAACTTTTATTTGGGATTTTTTAAAATATAAAAGTTATATATATATATATATATGTATTTTTATATATATAATATATATTTATAATAAAAATTTCTATATTTATTAAAAAAAATAATATTATTAAACTATTTTTTGTAATTATTAAACTATTTTTTATTTATTAAAACTATTTTTTTTATAATTATTAAACTATTTTCTATATTTATTAAACATTTTAAATATTATTAAAACTATTTTTTGTAATTATTAAACTATTTTTGGGATTTATTAAAACTATTTTTTGTAATTATTAAACTATTTTTATTTATTAAAACAATTTTTGTAATTATTAAACTATTTATATTTTTGTGATTAAAAACTATTTTTAAACTATTTTTTAAACTATTTTTTATTGAAACTGTTTTTTTTTTATTAAAATTATCTGAACTAATTTTTAAATATGTTTTTTTTTTTAATTTACAGGTCTAATGATGATCAGACCCGGCCTCGACAGCGTCGTGGTCGTGGTGGTACGGGGAGCCAGTCTCGGGGTTCGTCCAACCATATTCAGGATTCTGTTTCGCCCCATAGCTCCTACCATACATCTCCCTCTCCATTACCCGCTCCTGCTCCTCCCGCTCCCGCTGCTGCACTCGCTCCTGCTCCTCCGGGTCCTCCGGGAGTGATGAGTGTTGCGGAGTTGGTTCGACAGCCCGGTCGTGACCATCTTCCCTATCTCACTCCGTATCCACATGGACGGGGTCAAACATAGTAATTAAACTTTTATTTTTTTTCATTAAAATTTGATTCATTATTAATAATTTGTTCTTTTTATTAGGTTCAACCGATCCGGGAACGGGATCAGCGCATGGATCAACCGTATGATGTACTCGGCCTTCGACAAGGGACATCCGACTTTCACTGACTTCCCTACCGAGAAGCAGCATCTGTGGTTTCGTCAGTTTGCGGTAAGTATTCTAATTTTTTACTTATATTTTTAATCTTTAATATAAATTTTCTACTAATTGTGTTTTTTTTCAGCAAGAATTTAACTGGAATTCTGATGAAACGCTCTATATCTATCACCACTTCGTCCATAAAGTTATGGACAACTATGGGAAGCAGATCCACGAGTGGAAGAAGAAGTGGGAAATAAACAAGGTTATTTTTAATTTATTAAAATTTTTTTTAATTTATTTAACTATTTTCTTTTTTTTTTATTAAAAGGTTCCAAAGTCGATGAACGACACGGTCTGGAAGGAGTTGTGTGCGCATTGGGATAAGGAAGAGACAAAAGAAACTTCTTCCACCAACTCTACCAACCGCAGGAGCGACCGTAAAGAGAAGGGCGTCTTCAAGCATAACTTGGGTGCTCAATCTATTGCCACTCTGGAGGATCACAGGGTAAGTTCAGCCGTTTTTTCTTCAATTATTTAAGTTTTGAAATTTTATTTTTTGTGCATTTCTTCAAATTTCTAATATTTGTTTAATTTATGTTTTTTTCAAGGCGGAAGAAAATGATGGCGAGCCGGTTGATGATCTCGCCCTAATGAAGAGGGCGTATACCAACAAGAAGACCGGACAGATTGATGATGGTCTTGTGAGGGACGTGGTCACCTTGGTCCAAACTCAGGTGCAAGACGAAGTGTCTCAGCTTCAAACCGAGGATGACGATTCGACAGCTTCGACCAACTTGTTCCGGATTCGAATCAACGAAATCGTTGAATCGGTAAGTTCTTTTCTTTAAAGTTCAATTCATTTATTTCTTGATTTTTATTTTATCATCTTTTTATATTATTTAAATTTGGCTATTTTCTATTTCAGTCGGTTCCAAAGAAGAAGTTTATTTTTATTTTTATTGTTATGTTATTCCGACGACATACCGACAATTTTTTTCCCTCGGTATGCCGCTGTTTTCTTGTAGTGTTAGATCTTTTTCTTTAGAGTAAGTGTCTCGAGAGTACATCGTTGCATTTAGTTCGTAGATTGTGTTTCGGGTGTTGTGAAACGGTCTCATCAAGGTTGTATCCTGAGATTGATAAATCGCATAAAACCGTCACACAATACATGCGATTTATTGAGTTAAGGAAATATATCAAATCTCGACACCATGAATTTCAGCTATTTTCTTAAGACTTTTTAAACGTTTTCAGTCTTTATATTATCGTTCATATGCTTTAAGTTTCGTAATTTTCAATCAGGATTTTCGCGGTTCGACAATCTTAACTCAATAAATCCGCTTCCTGTTGTCGCTTGAATCAGATTGAATATGTGAACAATACTTTTAAAACGATTTTATAAAACGTTTTTTAAATCGATCTGAAACGGTTCTATGAACGCTCTTTAGCTTTCTCTAGAACGTTTTGGAATAAAAAGAGGAATCATATTTAGAAAATAATTTACACAACATTCTCTGAAAGGCTCGCGATTTCATTTTTCTAAAGAAAAGATAGCGTTTAAGAAGGCTTTTTGGCGAATTCTGAAAAACGATTATTAAAAAGTTCAAGAACGCTTTTGTGCGATTATGAGGACACATATTAAAAGTTCCATAACGTTTTTATGCGATTCTGAGGACACATATTAAATGTTCAAGAACGATTTTATGCAATTCTGAGGACACATATTAAAAGTTCCATAACGTTTTTATGCGATTCTGAGGACACATATTAAATGTTCAAGAACGCTTTAAAGCGATTCTGAGGACGAATAATAGAAGTTCAAGAATGCCGACTAGGAGATTCTGGGGACAATCATTAGGAATGAATAATGGGGTAAATGGTAGTTCATACAGTGAGGAGACAACCCTAACTGGGAATGGACTACCACTTGGAACGTAGCCTACACAAGTTTCGGTTGTACCGATCAGCATAAGCAGACTTTACCCTGATATGTTTAGTAGGACTGAACTTTGAAATCATGGAAAAATCTGAAAGATTGTGTCCAAATAATTACAAAATATTTCTTTTGAATCTATCTAAATCTAAGGATTAAAGATTGCTTTCAAATGATTATGGAATATTTTGTTAAAACCAGTGAGACGACAGCCCTAATTGGGAATGGTCATCCAATTGGATCGATTTGTCTATGCCTAGTAAAACCACTATATAGTGAGTTAAATACTTCCATGAATCTTTAAGTTTTGATATGGAGAAATCAAGGCTAAGAACACAAGCTCAAACAAGTTTGCAATGACAAACAATCTAATCATAGAGTTGTGATTCTTCATGCATAAGATAAAGACTGCATGTATGACAATTTATTTGCATACTAGGTCTATAGTTAAAATGGAAAATTTCCATAAAAACTATCTCTCATAAGCAAAGGCTGAGTGCCATAATATGACTTGATTGTCAGGCAACACAAAAATATGCAAATCACAAAGAATATGTCATCACAATTGTGAACATAAAACGAAAGTGATTGAGCCAAAGAACTATAAAAGCCTAAAATTCATATTAAATTATACATTAGCTTTAGAAAGAAACATGCTTTAAAGAAGTTCAATGTATAGTTTCAAAATATTAGACACACATCACAGCAGGGCTGGCGAATGTTGTAGCAATATTGGTTTACATAAAGACAAAGTGAAATCTCAAACCAATTTGATAAAAACTGATACATGAAGTGTAGTTTTGCGTCAATGTTCCATAATATAATGGAATATATATGGCAACTCAAATGAGAATGAATAAGAGAATTAGCATTATTCCTCATAAGAATTTCTCCTTATTCACTAGAATCCAATGAAGTTGCGGAACAAAAGTTCTAAACTCATAACGGATGAATGCAAGCATGCATGATCCTGAATTAACTCAGGAAATGTGTGTGTGTGTGTGGGGGGGGGGGGGGGGGGGGGGGGGGGGGGTTGCTTACCACATTCAAAGATTGGCAAAAAGCCATGTACTTTGAAAAGGTAATGTAAGTTCATACAAATACCCAAAGTGTGAAAGTGCTTAGCAAAATCCATAACAAGGGTGTTAAATTATTTGCGATACACCCTAAGTTATGGGCTGCTCTAAGGTAAAAAACCAAGAGTTTTAGAAGGATACAGTGATGAATACTGGATATCTGAATCTAAGAACTCGAAATCCATGAGTGGAGATGTTTTTACACTTGGAGATAAAAAAATATCTTGGTAATCTTCCAAATATGACCAGATTCACAATGTAACCTGAGTTCATTTCTTTAGACAAATCAGTAAAAGAAGCAGAATGGCTTCGTAACTTCTTGGAAGATATTCAAATATGAGAGAAACCAGTCCCAGCTCTACACATATACTGTGATAGTCAATCGGCTATAGCTCGGACACTGAATACTCTATATAATGGAAAATCGCGTCACATTAGACGACGACATAAGACAATTAGGCACTTGATCTAAACCCGTGTTATATCTGTGAATTACATCAAGTCAGGTGACAACCTTGCGGACCCGTTTACCAAAGGGTTACCAAGAGATGAAGTATTAAAATCATCAAAGGGAATGGGTTTATTGCCTATGACTAAGAAGATGCTTGATAGAAACCCCACCAACGAGATTGGAGATCCCAAGATGTCGGTTCAAAGGGACAACTAAACCAAGCGGAATCTGATTAAAGCACTGAAATTACTCAGTTCCCACGATGACAAACAATGCTTCCTGTAAGTATTTAAGGTAAAGCAATGGCTTTTTAATGAGATAAGACCATAAACTTTCATATATATATATATATATAGAGAGCGTATAACATGATACTTTCTGTATATATGATAGGTTTTAGTGGCAATCACCTAATGAGTGTGAAATGGGGCCGCTTCTAGGAGAATGAAGTTTAGACTATACTCTCCAAGTTCACGGCCAAAATAAACACAATAGAAAGCTTAACTCTACGAGAAAACACAGTTGTGTTATATTTGTTGACTCGGTTTACATAAACTTTGGGGGGAGGGGGGTGGGTTCAAGACATCATGTTCACCATCTGAAAAGTAAATCTGACATGTATTAACAATGAGTAGTTGAAAGCTGGAAAACGTTACTACATCATATACAGTTAGTTTTTTCGCTTATACTCTCGAAAAGTCTGTTTGTGTAGTCTAGTGTTAGGCCTAGTTGTAGAGTCTGTTGAGTCAAATTAGTCTATCTAGTCTAGCTTTAAAGTAACTTCTAATCATGTGGAGGATTGTTGGACCAATTATTATAAGCCTAATATGGGCTGAGTAATAATTGGAAGTGTGAATAGAAAATTTTTATAAGCCCAATGGCTGAGTAAAATTATGATTTTATGTGAAGAGATATGGAGAATTTGGACTCACTTTGCAAGCTAAATGAGCTGAGCGAATTGATTCATTTGTTGGTTTTGGACCTATGATGAAAAATGCTTAAGCCTTAAGAGAAAAACTTGGCAACCAAGCTAAGCCAACTTGGTTACCAAATTTAACTTGCTTGGTGACCAAACTAAATTCTCTTATAAATACTACATGATCTCTTCATAATTTATTTATACAATTATATTTTTCTGTTCTTAGTTTCCCTCACTAGAAAATAAAAAAATTACTCGTTAGATCTTCTTCTTTAAAGTAAGTGTCTTGAGAGTATATCGTAGTATTTAGTTCGTAGATTCTGTTTCGGGTGTTGCGAAACGGTCTTATCATGGTTGTATCATGGGATTCAAAAATCGCATAAAATCGTCACACATTACGGGTGATTTATTGAGTTAAGGAAAGAGATCAAATCTCGACTTCGTGAATTTCGGCTATTTCCTTATGACTTCTTAAACGTTTTCAGTCTTTATATTAACGTTCATATGCTTTAAGTTTCATAATTTTCAATCAGAATTTTTGCGGTTCTACACATACTGCAATAAAGGAGTCATCGAAAGACTCAGAAGAAAACATCACCAAGCCCAATACATTTACCGAGCACGAAGACAACAGAGTCGCTGGAGCTGCAGAGCTTAAGAAGCCGCACATGAAAGGCAATAGATCCGGTGGGTCAGGAGGAACATAGTCGGGAAGGTCACATGAAGAACACGTGATATACCTTGGAATTGACCCATTTTTATCCATGGTATATTAGTATTTTACTATATATATATCTATGTTTTCTACTCTTCTAGGTATCCATGGAACTTGGAGGTGGCAATCTTCAAGGCTCGCTTTCGCAAAGAACTCTTGGATATATGTCAAAAAGAAGTGAACAGAACTTGGTGGCAACCACCATTAAGTTTTGATTCATGGAAGCCTGTCCAATCTTGGTCACTGATCCTACAATGGAAGCAGACTTTGACTCAAGAGAGAAATTTAGAGAGAGAAAAACTAGGAACTAACTTTTACCTGCAGCTCCAGATACCTGTCTGAAATCCTTGCATCATGTGATCGATACTCCCAAGGTAAAGCATTCACTTTATATTTATGCTAAGAAATGAAATCAGTAGAGAGGATGTCAGACGTGAATTGATGAGTTGTGTTATGTTAGAAATGGTTGCTAAGCTAGGATATTGCATAGTGTGCTTTTGTGATTAGAACTTTTTAAATGTGGTTGCAAAATTGTTGAGGAAAGATTTCTATGTTTTTAAAATCTTAAATCCCTAAATATTTTCAAACCTCATTCAGAGAGACTGCCTGTATGTTTTGCTTGAGGACAAGCAAAAGGGTAAGTCTGGAGGAGTTGATATACCTTGGAATTGACCCATTTTTATCCATGGTATATTAGTATTTGACTATATATATATATCTATGCTTTCTACTATTCTAGGTATGTTTTCGTTCAGGTGCATTTCGAAGTAAAGCTATGACTTTGGAGCATTTTTGAGCTTAAAGACATTTCACCCGAGCTGACCACTTAGAGGTCGACGAGAGGAAGAATAATCGATCGATGCGCATCAGTGCTGACGATCGATATCAGGAAATGCCTTGACAGATGAAGATTAATATCGATCGATGTACACAAGTACTATCGATCGATGTCGAGACACCAGACGCGACATTTTGGATTCAGCAGACTTAAAAACCAAGGCCAAGCCAAATTACCAAAATGCCCTGACGAGTTTTTAACCTAGTAGAATATATACTGCAAGTGTTTTGACGGCAGAGAGAGAGTTTTTCTTTTCTAGACATAGTTTTGTTACAAGTTTCATTTGGAGAGAAGATCACTTGTGATTGGAACTCCTTGTTTCATTTTCTTATCATCTATTCTATGAGTTTCTATTTATCTATTGATATGAATTGCTTTGCTATGTCTGAGTAGTTCAACTTTTAGATCCAGGGTTCAGATAGGTTTGTGGAATTAGCCCCAAACTATAGATCTGCCTTGTTGTGATATTCATGATAGATTTGTATTCATTGCTTGTTTTAGCCTAGCTAACTAGAACTTGATCATAGGATTGCATATTCAAGCACCCTTGTTATCCCATCCTGACATCTATCTATCATATTAGGATTGCTAGAGAGGGCTAACCGCCAATTTAGAATCTTAGTAGACATTTTCATACTCGCGCATAGGCCTGGCTAGAACCCGTCGATCGATGTCCTCAACTGACAATCGATCGATGTTGGCAAAGGTGTATCGGTCGACGTCTTAATAGACTATCGATCGACACTCTCTTGTGTCTGCATCTAACCAGTGAGACACAAGATCTAGTCTTTTAACCAGTGGTACATGTGACAGCTGATCACTGAGTTAAGCGAATGAGCTCTAATATATCATGCATGCAACAGTTAGGCATCTATAGGAATTATAATCTCCAACACCTGAATAGTGGCCCTGCATCTAATATCATTTCCAACCTAAGTTACATTTATCATTTACTCGCTTGTTACTATTGCTATTTCATTAAAACATTACAACCTTTAGAATTAATAAACACTAGATTTAATTGTTCCCTAGTTCCTTGTGGATTCGATCCCTAAGTACTACATCTGGACCTCTTTTGATGAGAGTAACACTCCTTAGGGTAATTTGAGTGGCATCAAATTTGGCGCCGTTGCCGGGGAGCTTTGATCGCCATTAGATTTAGTTTTATTAATTCTTATTCTTTTCTTTACCCCCTTTTTTCTAATAATTTTTTTTCTTGTCTTTTCAGGTGCATGCCCAGCGGTACCAGAAGCAACAAGAAGAAAGACTTGCTGTTCTCAGACGATCCTGCTCAATTGGAACGCACCATCCGTAGAGGTCAACGTTCCACATCGCTCGACGCAACAACTTCATCGTCGATCGATACGCATAATCAACCGTCGACCGACACCAGACCGTCATCGTCGATCGATCCCAATCGTTCGATACTACACCGCGTACGTCGATCGATACTGTGTCGTCAAAAATGGTCAAAAAATAGATGCTCAGGGAATTGTAATCCCTAATGCTGATGCTACAGGAGCTGCTCAACCTGTAGATGAGGACGCTCGATCGAAACCACTAGCCGACTACAATCGCCCAGATGAGTACTATTCCAACAGATCAGCTATTCGACTTCCGGAGATCCAGAAGCAGAATTTCGAGCTGAAGCCTCAATACTACACTCTCGTGTCGCAGATACCCTACTATGGGTTACCGCACAAGCATCCTATGGACCATTTGGAACGGTTCAAGGATCTAATCGCTGCCATTCGGATGGAAGGAGTCCCCGAAGATTACCTGCTGTGCAAACTTTTAAGATACACGCTTAATGGAAAAGCGATGCACTGGCTTAGGCAGCAACCCACAGGATCTTTAACATCCTGGAGCGACATCAAGAATGCTTTCTTACGAAACTTCTTTGATGAGTCGCGCGCTGAAGAACTTCGAAACAAAATTTCCACATTCTCGCAGAAGGCTGGAGAGTCTTTCAAAGATGCGTGGATTAGATTTAGGTTCTTCCAGCGAGACTGTCCACACCACGGATTTAATGAAGTGCAGCTGCTAAGCACTTTCTTCCGAGGTCTCGCCTTACAGTATCAAATGGCTGTTGATACGGCGAGTGAAGGAAACTTCACTACTCGGAATCTGTTGGAAGCTGTGAGACTTATCGAAAACCTTGCTAACAGCAGCAGCACCAAAAACACTGACTCTGAAAGGAAGAAGTCTGTAGCCTCTATCGGGAAGGAACAGATGGACGAAGTAAGAGCTAAGTTAGATGTGGTGAGCGAGCTTCTTAGGAAGCAAGTCTGTTCAGCTGAAGGAGAAGTAGCAGATACAGAAAGAGAAGAAGATGTGAACTACATCGGAGGTACCGGATTCCAGAAATTTGGAAACCAGGGCGGAAACAGAAACTTCTTAGGAAATGGCCAAAGAAGTAACCAAAGTTCACAATTTCAAAAACCCTTCAACAACAGCAAGAGCTACTCGAACTCTTACTACCAAAATCCACCACCCCAGACTCAGAAAAGCAAGATCGAAGAGATGCTTGATCGAGTACTGTTGGGACAACAACAAATCACTGTGGATTTCAACGGTAAGATAGACTCTGCCTACAACAATCTGAACACCAAAATCGAGACCTTAGGGACTCAAGTGAGAAAACTTGAAACCCAAGTAATTCAGACGGGCGAGACTATAAAGAGGCAAGAAGCTTTCGCTAGAGAGGCAGGAGCCGACAAAGGAAAACACCACGTAAATGCCATCATAGATGATGATTTCTGGCAAGTGGTGAGAAATGAAAAGCTTGAGGAAGGAGATTTCGAAATCGAAAGCTCCATGAGTCTCGGCGGATCCCAATGGTGTCGACCGATGTCGATGAACTCGCATTGATCGACAGACCATGATGAAGATCGATGGACGGATTACTCCAGTCATCGATCGACGTCGTCTGCCAATTCGACTGAATGCAATACGGTTCGAATTCTAACTCATGAAGAATTCGCAGCTAAGCATCCTCACCCACCCTCCCCTTTCTATGATAAAATCGATCGATCGGTTGAGCCAACCATCGATCGACAGAGTGAGCCCGACGTCGATCGTCACAACACACCTCCCATCGATCGACATGCACCTCTGACATACCGAGTGCGGTTACCCTCAATCGATAATGATTACATCAATGCACTCAGACCACCACCTAAACCATTAACAAACCCACCCGAACCATAACCCAACCCTTTAAATAGTTCACCAGAATCTGTTCAAGAAGAACACGAATCTGAAGGGAGAAGGTTAAGGAAAAAAAATGAGAAGATTCCAAAAAACCTTAAGAGGGAAGCTAACGATAAGGAGATGGATGTTTCACTAAACGAGTCCTCAGAATCCCAATCGAAAAACCTTTTGATGAAGCTTACTTCACACACCGGTTGTGGATGTTCTTCAGAGAAACAAAGGTAACTGAGGAGGACATTAGGAGAATGTTTTATCAAGTCAGAGAAAAGATGAAACACAGGATCACATTGACGAAGAAGAGTGATCCTGGGAAGTTTGCAATACCATGCGTAGTCAAGGGTGTTGAATTTCCCCATTCAATGTGTGACACAGGAGCATCAGTTAGTATCATCCCTAGGATCATGGAAGACCAGCTTGGTTTGACCATCGAACCCTCAACAGAATCCTTCACCTTCGTGAATTTTTCAGAGAAACGATCTGGAGGCATCATAAGAGATCTGGAGGTACAGATTGGTAATGTCCTTGTCCCTGTAGATTTTCATGTCTTAAACATCGAGCTTAACTGGAACTCTTCACTTCTGCTTGGAAGATCTTTCCTAGCTACAGTAGGAGCTGTATGTGACATGAACAAGAACAAATTGTGTATAACGCTCATAGACCCAAACATCCACTACGACCCCATCTGACCCAAGAGAAATGTCATTAATTCTGTGGATTATGGGAAAGAACTTGGCTTCATTGGCGCATGCCATTGTGGAGCAGAGTGTGAATCGGAGTACGAAACAGAGTACTCAAAATCGATCGACACTCCAACCTTTCCATCGATCGATTCCACTGTGTCAATGGTGACCGATGACCACAGCAACACGTCACTCGACGTAATGCACCCAGTTGACCATTTCGCTTCACCAAATCATTGTCACCAACATTTTGCCTTCCAACCTCCAACCAGGAGAGGAAATGATGATAATTCTATAAGCAGTTGGGCAGACAGTGGTTTCCAAGAAAGTTTTGCAGTTGACACTGTAATTACTTCACCTAATGAGGAACATACCGAGGAATACGATGAGGATTACTGGAAAGAACGTGCAATAGAAATGTCTTTGCAGGATGAAAGACTTGAAACACACAAGTTCACCAACACGTTTCCAACATCGTTCGACGCTGTGCACTCCACATTGGTCGATACCCACCCTCGTCCAGCAAAACAACCGCTCACATCGATCGACACCCACAAAGAAACATCGATCGATATTCGCGCCGCAGCGAGAATCCATGAGCAGGAGAATATTCCCTCCCCAACTAGGTTTATAGATACCTATATAAATCGTTTTGCACCTCTGAAACCACCTACACACAACAGAGCAAACACGCAAGCAAAAAAGATGAACACTATTCCCTCTACATCAACAGAAAAATCCATGAAGAGCAATCATCTCAAGAACAAAAGTTTGCAGAAATTACACTGCCATCGATCGATGTAACTGTATCTACATCGCTCGATACTATTCTAAACCCTAATCTTTCTATTTCTAAATTGAATGATTATCCAAACATTGATTACAGTTTTCTAACACCTGATGAATTTGGTATTTTCAGGGACACAGATGGCAACGCACGTGCAATGGATGGAAGGATTTTACAAGTGTCCAGAGAGGACATAGCAGACATCTTTCAAGTAACCAATGGACCTGACAACCTATTCTCACAGCAACGTGGAACTCCAGACGTCATTCAAACAGATCCTAAAAACCACGCAGGAGTCGCAACAACAGAGATCAACCAGATCTATCACGTCAACCAAAAGGGCAAGCATCGATCGACGGTACAATAGAGACATCGATCGACAGGGTAACACCAACGTCGATCGATATGGATGAACCGACGTCGATCGACAGACGGTATGAATGTGGGAACCGCGCTTTTGACATGTATGGAGCCAGAAAGTTTACTTGGGAACAAAGGGACGAATATATAGTCTACAGAGATGAGCGTGGACACGCACGAGGCGCAGCTGGTGAGATGATACCTGTCACAAAGGACAACATCAGGAAAATACTGGAAAGAGCATCTCTTTTTGAAGAGAGCCACATCTGTCTTCCAGAACATGCCACTTCCTTCACACCCACAAGACTGGCACCAGAACTTTACACCAAAGAAGAAATCGATGAAATGGTGTTTGGTATTTGTGGAGCTCAGGAGAAACTGGGAGAGGAGCTCAAAACATTGGTAGAAGATACACATCAGCCTTTGGATAGAGGCTACAATGAGCTTTTCAGATGTATGGCAGAAATGAGGACAGAAATTGAAAGTTTACGTCAGCAACTTGAGAAGGAAGCTACGACCTCCGCATCGATCGACACCACGTGCAACATCGATCGACGTCAGTATTTCTACAGCTCAGATCCACTGCAGAACGGCGCTGTTCAACACAACACATGGATGAATGGGAAGTCTCATACATCGACACGAGGATAAACGACGTTTACTGCCCTCTCAACAACAACGTGGACTGGCTAAGCACTAAAATCGAGCTACTACAGCAAGATCTGGACACCATTCGCAAGAAGGACCAACATCCAGCCACATCGATCGACATGTGCACCTTCACATCGCTCGACGCCAAAGTCTCAGCAATGAATGAGAGGCTGAGGACTTACGAGGATATGCATGACCATTTTTTATCACCTGTCATGACATATTTAAACAAACTGTCTAGTCAATTACTTGATGTCCAAAAGGATATTGCGAACATTACTAATCAAAGTTTTTTGCAGGCAAAATCAGCATCGATCGACAGGCTACGAGGACCCTGGATCGATGGCAAGAAACCTGTGGAGTTACTTCCTTACACAGCAGCAGAAGTTGACAAGATCACATCCAAGATCTACACTGCTCTAGACACCATGGAGGAACGACTTGACAAACGCCGCGATGACATCTACTTTCCATTCGACAACAAAATCAGTGGACTAGACAACCACGCATAATGGCTACAGAAAGAAGTCAAAGCCATTCAGAGGCAACTCGCAGCTCAACATCAGATATCAACATCGATCGATAGGACAAAAGCGAAATCGATCGACGGCAACTCGCTGAGATTGACCAACGAACACATAATCGCATCGAACGACGCCGAGTTTATACCATTCGGCGAGCAGCTGATACACAAGACAGTAGAGTCAATGCAAAAGGAACTGACAGATCTTTCAGCATACGCCTATGACAACATAGGCTGGCACCAGGTCAGCATTGACAACATTCAAGAAAGGCTACAGAACATCTCCACTGTACTTGGGAAGATGGATGACAAATGGACAAGAAATGATGAGGCCACAAGAAGCTTCATTGCATCTTGGTCCAGAATGCGCAGAGAAGACGTGGATGCTTGCTTTCCAACAAGCAGCTGCTTCTCCACCCAATAGCCAATCACTACCACAGTCAAGCTAAATGACTATAATTAAGCGCTGAGTGGGAGGCAACCCACTATTAGGTATTTTGCTTTGGTTTTATTAGCTAGCATTTAATTTCTTTCGTTTTATTTCTTTCAGATTTAGGAGACCCAAGTAGGAGGACCTGAATATCGACCGACGACGAGACGTCGACATCGTTCGACATAGGCAACCACACGACGATCGATGTAACAGTTACACATAGATCGATATCTAATCCGGTCAGATGTATCTTACCTACTTGTTACATTTCGTATATTACAAACTATTCATCATAACTCCGGCTGAGTTACACTGAGACAGTGTAATTTAAGTCTGGGGGGTGATTTACTGATATAATTTATTTTATTCTTATGTAAAAAGGAATTTCAAATAAATTATGCTTAGCTATTGAAAATAGGGACTATAATCCTATATTGATTTAAAAATGAATATCTAACCAATCTTTAGCACCATTTTAGATTTACTGATTGCAGATAGCACTAAACATGCTAAAACCGATCAACCTATCAACTACACATGTACCTTGAACCGTATGAAGTAGCCAAAGCTGATTTCCAACACTAAACCTGACATAACCGCTTGTCTTGGGGCTTGGTATACATGGCATCGGATCTTCAGACAGGTCTGGAAGGTAACGCATGGTTTAGATTATTTATCACATTTTCTCTCTCTAGATTTCGACCCTAGATTAGTTAGTGAGTATATAAAAAAATAATATATATATATATAATAAAAATAAAAAATATATATATATAAGATCTATTGTTTAATTAGGATGAGTCTCAACAGGACTTGGTGGCTAAAATCATTAAGGCTTGATTCATAAAGACTCAAATAAAAGAGTTTGAAACGGAACTTGGAGGCGGCAATCTTCAAGGCTCGCTTTCGCAAAGAACTCTTGGATATATGTCAAAAAGAAGTGAATAGAACTTGGTGGCAACCACCATTAAGTTTTGATTCATGGAAGCCTGTCCAATCTTGGTCACTGATCCTACAATGGAAGCAGACTTTGACTCAAGAGAGAAATTTAGAGAGAAAAAAACTAGGAACTAACTTTTACCTGCAGCTCCAGATACCTGTCTAAAATCCTTGCATCCTATGATCGATACTCCCAAGGTAAAGCATTCACTTTATATTTATGCTAAGAAATGAAATCAGTAGAGAGGATGTCAGACGTGAATTGATGAGTTGTGTTATGTTAGAAATGGTTGTTAAGCTAGGATATTGCATAGTGTGCTTTTGTGATTATGACTTTTTAAATGTGGTTGCAAAATTATTGAGGAAAGATTTCTATGTTTTTAAAATCTTAAATCCCTAAATATTTTCAAACCTCATTCAGAGAGACTGCCTGTATGTTTTGCTTGAGGACAAGCAAAATGGTAAGTCTGAGGGAGTTGATATACCTTGGAATTGACCCATTTTTACCCATGGTATATTAGTATTTTACTATATATATATCTATGTTTTCCACTCTTCTAGGTATGTTTTCAGGTTCAGGTGCATTTCGGAGTAAAGCTATGACTTTGGAGCAATTTTGAGCTTAAAGGACATTTCACCCGAGCTGACCACTTAGAGGTCGACGAGAGGAAGAATAATCGATCGATGCGCATCAGTGCTGACGATCGATATCAGGAAATGCCTTGACAGATGAAGATTAATATCGATCGATGTACACAAGTACTATCGATCGATGTCGAGACACCAGACGCGACATTTTGGATTCAGCAGATTTAAAAACCAAGGGCAAGCCAAATTACCAAAATGCCCTGACAAGTTTTTAACCTAGTAGAATATATACTGCAAGTGTTTTGACGGCAGAGAGAGAGTTTTTCTTTTCTAGACCTAGTTTTGTTACAAGTTTCATTTGGAGAGAAGATCACCTGTGATTGGAACTCCTTGTTTCATTTTCTTATCATCTATTCTATGAGTTTCTATTTATCTACTGATATGAATTGCTTTGCTCTGTCTGAGTAGTTCAACTGTTAGATCCAGGGTTCAGATAGGTTTGTGGGATTAACCCCAAACTATAGATCTGCCTTGTTGTGATATTCATGATAGATTTGTATTCATTGCTTTTTTTAGCCTAGCTAACTAGAACTTGATCATAGGATTGCATATTCAAGCTCCCTTGTTATCCCATCCTGACATCTATCTATCATATTAGGATTGCTAGAGAGGGCTAACTGCCAATTTAGAATCTTAGTATAGCATTTTCATACTCGCGCATAGGCCTGGCTAGAACCCGTCGATCGATGTCCTCAACTGACAATCGATCGATGTTGGCAAAGGTGTATCGGTCGACGTCTTAATAGACTATCGATCGACACTCTCTTGTGTCTGCATCTAACCGGTGAGACACAAGATCTAGTCTGTTAACCAGTGGTACATGCGACAGCTGATCACTGAGTTAAGCGAATGAGCTCTAATATATCATGCATGCAACAATTAGGCATTTATAGGAATTATAATCTCCAACACCTGAATAGTGGCCCTGCATCTAATATCATTTCCAACCTAAGTTACATTTATCATTTACTCGTTTGTTACTATTGCTATTTCATTAAAACATTACAACCTTTAGAATTAATAAACACTAGATTTAATTGTTCCATAGCTCCTTGTGGATTCGATCTTGATAGACCGTGGTCCACGGATCAGTACATGGAGCCGAACCAGCCTGGAGATCAGAACGTTCTGAACATTTCAACCGAGGTTCATGTTTTTCACCGTACCGGACAGACTGACCGTGCAGTGTACTGGACAGTCCCGCATACGTCCGGAAAGGAGCTTTGGCTGGAACCATGGCCAGATGACCGATCTGACCATACTGGAGCTTGTCTTTCCCGTCCAACTTCACATTTGAAGACATATGGTCGAGCTAGAATCCACTTTCGGCGAGCTGGACGAGGTGACACTTACTTGGGCGAGCTAGATGAGCTGAGTGAGCTAAGTGACACTACTTTGGAGCTGGATGAGCTGAGTAAGCTAAATGACACTAGCTTGGAGCTGAATGAGCTAAGTAACACTGAAGATGGAGCTGGTTCAGCTCCTGGGCGAAATGGGCCTTTTCAGTCCAAAGAAAAGTTCATAAAAAGTTCATTATGGGACTGTTTCTTTCCAAATTCGACCAGCCCTTTCCTCAGTCCATTTCAAGCACATTCTCATCAAGAATACCAAGAGGGAGTCAGCAAGGAAGTCTTGGTCGTGCATGGGAAAAAGAATTCAACAAAAATCATTAATTTCGGTCTTTAGTCAAAGTCTTCATTTCTAGTTTCTATGTCTTGTTTTTAGCACATTCTTCTTTGGATTTCTACAACTTGTAATCCTATAAATAAGGCCTTAGAGCCACGAAATAAATCAGATTTTTTTTCCCCTTTTTATGAGTTTCTCTCATTGTTCTTTGTTTAGAACACTTCTTAGTTTCTTGGTGAGGTTATCTCCAAGTTTCGATCCTTCTTTTGTTGGACCGGTGCATCACATCCGGCAACGATCGAAGTCTGGTAGTATCTTTGGGCTATTCCGCAACCCTTAGTGTCACCGTTCATACCATCAGTTCTCAATCCTCTCGGATCTGAGTTCATATCAACCTTACCGAAAGAGTGATCCTTATTTTGGTTCTATCAAGTGGTATCAGAGCCACTCTTCCGGTAACTCTATTATCATTCCATCTTCTCATCTCTCCATCTTCTTCAAACACTTCTTCTTCTACCTTTCTTAAATCCGGGCCCCTCATTACCATCCATATATATAAAAAAAAAGATTTACGATTTGATTCAAAAAAAAAAAATAGAAAAAGTTCAAAGTTTGTTTTGTGGATTGGTGGTGGAAGAGAAAGCCTGCTGGCTGAGGAGAAAACCGGCCTTTGAGGTGGTTAAAACGGATTTCAAAAGTCAAAAATCTCTTATCTATCTATCTTGAGAAAAACCCTTTGTTTGCTTTGGATCTATCCATTGGGATTCTTGATTTGTTTTCTTAGAACCTTGAGAAGAAACTTGAGTGATTACCATAAAATCTGAGAGAAACACTTGAGTGGGTGAGATTAAACACTTGAGAGAGTGTGAGAATTTTTATCTAAGTTTTTTTGTTGAGAATTTTCAGGTTATGATGTTTGGTCTCCAAAGGAAAAGTAACAAGGAGAAGCACCCACGATTTTCTGTCTCTCAAACATCCTTTAAATCTTCTTTGAATTATTTTTATGAGTGTGTTAGTGTGCAGGAAAAACCAAACAGGTGGAGCAAAGAGCATGTCAATACATCCAAAGGTGAATCTGATCCAAGAAGGCGATTGCTTCAGTTTGATGTCCAACAATTTTGTGATAACTTTGTGAAGGGTGTGGACAAAGCCCTCAAGGACGTCAGCAAGAGCCAAAAGAAGAGCACATTCACACGTGCCCCAGTAGCTGAGCCATCCTTTTCCATCAGTAAGAAAACCCAAGGTGAATCTGAAAATTGTTTTGAAGAATTTAAAGATTTTTTAGATTCTTCACCCATATTTGATAAAACTAATGAAGAACCAATTGAATGTTTGATATCTTGTGAAGAAAGTTGTGATCTTCCTTATCTTGAATCTGAGTTTATAAATGATAATGAACAGGCTAATGTAGAACTTCTTCTTCCCTACTAGTGTTCCTTATCTTGTAGATAAATTTTCATACATATTTACTCAAAACTTCTTCTTCCCTACTAGTGTCCCTCTCTCTATTTCTCACAAAACGTACAAATCGTTTCACACTCAGTATTCTCTCCCAAATCTGCATTTCTCTCTCTCCCTATATCATTCCAAATCATGTAAGTTTTCATTTTAATAGAGATTGTTAAATTAAAAATTTGTTAGGTTGTTCGTTTAAGTGATTTGGAAATTGGTTTTAGGTATTCTGAAGATAGATTTAAGATTGAATGATAGTTTAAGAATTTTATTGTTTGTGTTTGATCTTGGTAGTTTTAAGATTAATTTTTGTTGTCAGTGTTAAGATTTGTTAGTTTTAGATGTTTTTGTTTATAAGATTTAAAATTTTTTTTTCTATATAAAACTTATTTTATATTTTCTATTTAAATTAACATTTGAAAAAAATTTAAAATATTTTCCAAATTATAAACATTTTTGCAAACGTTTTTAATATATATAAATGTATTTTACTTTATAAATGAACATATCATATATAAAATCGTTTACAACTATTTTCTATATTTTTACAAATTAAAAATTGTATATTAAAAAGTTTTTTATTTTAAATAAATATTTAAGTATTTAAAAAAAAACTTATTTAAAATTTCGTTTTTTTTGGGAAATTATGTTCAGTTTGCATATGTTTTTTTAGTACTCAAAATTACTGAATTGCAAAAAAAAATATTATTGTAAACAATTTTTTATTTTTTATTCTATTTTTTTAAATTATATCTATTTCTATTAATTTTTATTAAAAAATCTTATATTTTAAATTATTTTTCAGTTACATATATTTGTTAATTTAGAGTTTGTTACTTTAGGATGTTTTTGCTTAGTTTGTTAGATTAGGGCTATAGATCGTAATATTTTAATTTAGTTATGAATTATAAATATTTTTATATAATTTATTTAATTTTTATATTTTATTGCTGTAGAATTTTATGGTAAATCCCAAAAAATTGTTTTGGATATTTGACTCTACAAAGCACTTGTACATGTGTATGTCATTTCAAGAGATGTGATTTTTGAAAATTGTTATTAAAACTTGATTGCTGTAAAAAAAAATAGGGTTGTGGGCATCACCTACCAATCAAACCCTTAGAGAGGGAGCTCCTATCAATTAATAAAGTAAGTCATTTATCTCGCTTATATTTTGTTGGTTAGGAAGAGAACCAATGATAGATAGTTTCAGCAAATGTTTTATTTTGTCCTCATGTACTATGTATAGTGACTTATGTTTTAATCAGATGTATAAATGCTTTGTAGATTTTTATATTATGCTCTATATTTTCCCTTGACACTACAACAGCTATATCCAGAAATCTTTGGTGATTTGGTTAATATTTTTTTTGTTTATGTTTCACCTTATATAGAAGTCAATCACTAATATCCAAGTACATATATGTTCTAAACACAGCAATATCTAACTGTTGAAGAAGGTGCACAACCGATTTGTTATCAATTTTAGGATAGCAAACCAAAATGACGAATGAGCCGAGGCTGATTTTATTTCAATTTCAATACATCTCCTTATACTTTGTATTCTCTAGTCCATATAAATCTTCGAAACAAATCTTTGCAAGCTCCGACTTGTTTCTGGGGTCAAAAACAGTGACTACAATTAATATCATGTTAATATTCTTCAAGCCATTCCAATACCTCTCGAACTTTTTTAGCATTTTTGTCGCCTTAGACCTCATATCAGAATCAGAGCTGCTGGAGAGTACCAGATTAGTCGCAATGGTTACTATCTCACCATAGCACCTATGTGAATTGAGTGAAGTTGAAGCCGACACCACCAGAATTGAATTGTAAAAGATGATAAGAAATCAACATAACTTCTCAATAGCATTCCAATCCCTTAGCTGAGGAGGTCCTACCCTTTTTGCTCCATTTTCAAATTCATAAAAACGGATCATTGTACAGCTTGTCTTCTGCTTCCATCTTATCGAAAGCCACCTTCAACTTTTGAGCTGTTGTGAACATGAGATAGGCTGAATTCCACCTTGTGTTGACATCCAACGGCAGACTTCCTCTTGTAATATTCCCGAGTCAATTTTTAGCTCAAAAGATCTCAATATGTTAGCATGTGATCTAACATAAGAGATGCCATTGCGGATAGCAACCACATTCTGATGTGGGCACTACATCTCAAAAGCCTGATCCGAACCCAAAACAACATTACTATAAAACTTCCTCAAAACTGAACTATTGGCAATAGCATTATCTACGGTTATGCAGAAATTTTTTTCAATTCCCCATTCAGCCAAACACTCTAATAGAACAGTTCATATAGTCTGACTTTTGTGATCCGTGATGTGTTTGAACCCTATGATCAACTTCTTCGACCGCCAAGAAGCATAAATATAGTGCACTGGGATGACAATATAACTCGCACAAGTATACATTGAACAGTAAGAACCCCATGACCAGCTTCTTCGACCGCCAATAAGCATCAATATAGTGCACTGGGATGACAATATAACTCGCACCTGTATACATTGAACAATAAGAACCCCATGACCAGCTTTCTAATATGTATAAAAGAATCAGAAGATATCTATTGTATAAAGGATTACATGTAGTTAGGGAGACCCAAATATCTGTTTTCAAAGATACTAGTTGTTTGTTACACAAGAACCATTTCTTGAGTGCATCTTTCCTTTCCACATACGTCTTGATAATGTCTTTAGTCGCAGTTCTTCTTGAATGAGGAGTATACCCAAAGTTTGCCTATAAATATAGAAAAGAGAAGACATTAGTTACAATTAAACATGAAAAAAAGATGACATTAGTCACAAGTTAGACATTACTAACCTTGTCATATAAATGTTTCTATGCTACACTTTCAACAAATGATAACGGCAATTGTCATAAGACAACCATCTAATTTATGGCTTATCTCAACTGACCTTCAGTCAACTTTGCCTTCTTAAGTTTCCCTTCATCATCATTGTTTGGCTGCTTATCTTCTTGTCCAGCCGACAAAGCAAAATGGCTCTTACATTTCTGAAGATGGCTCTTCAGATTTGAGGTTCATGAGTTTGTGAGACATGAAAATGTGGTCTGACAGTAGTTGCATACACACTTGTCTCGATCTTCTTTAGTCCTTGTGTAATGTTTCCAAACTTCGGACCTTGTAGGGAGAATATGCTTCACTTTGCTTATTGTTCCACTAGCTGTTTGTGTTTCTTTCCTCTTGCCGGTATTACTATCTGGTGTTTTTGAATGTTTCCTACATCATTTTTGTTTTGGGTTTCTCGGTCAAAAGATGATGTTGAGTCCATTTACAAAAAGAAAGAAAGTAAAACACCAAAATCAATTTGAGTAGACATGTAAACCGCAAACAAGAAAGCAATAAAGCAAACACAAAAACATATGTTCTATAAAGATTACGAACCAAAATAATAATCGATTTTGACTCAATTCAACAAGGAACTAATGAAGAAGAAGAAGAACAAGAATCGAAGAAAAAGAGAGACAATAACTCCGATTAGATTCTCGAATAATCAGATGAAGAAGATGGAGAAGCTAGGTGATTTATAGTAGCCAGTTTGAGTTTGTTAATTATGATGTCGAGAGATGTCTTTTTGGGAACTAGGGTTCATTAGCTCACGAGTTTAAGAAACAAAGAGGCTATTTGTAAAATGTGTGTAAATGAATGTATGTATATATGAGACAAGATTAATTATAGATGCTCGGTATTTTCAATTTACTTGTTTGGATTTCGGTTTGCAACCGACCCGACCCATAGCCAAAATGTTTGGGCTACAAAATCGAATCGAATTTTTGCTTGGGTCCGTTACCAGTCCAGTACCGTTAGTTCGGGTTACACTATGCACTTCGGGTCCAGTACAAAACGCCCAGGCCTAGTTCAAGGTAATATCAGAGTAATATAAAGGGTAATAGTATAAGATTTTTTCCGTTGAATGAAATGTTTGTCTTAGTTAAGTGTCTACTATAGGTCGATACGGTACTATAGGCAAACCTAGAATGTATAGTGTTGTTCGAAATTTCTTGTAAGATCTACGAACGTGTACAATATAGGTTGAAGTTAATCAAAAAAATTAAGACGATTCAGAAGAGTAAAATGGGTAAAAAGACTAGAAAATTGTGTCTCCAAAACTTATGCAAAAGTAAATAAAAATCTCGAACAAAAAGACAACAAGGGATAAGCCGAGTTTTGCAACACCGGTGACTTTGGTCTGTGATAAACAAACTAAACATTCAAAAGATGACGAGAAATGAATGTCTATTCCTCTTCAACAATCTTGCTCTTCTCGCTAACATAGATACCGTCGAGGAACTTCCTGATATCCTTCTTCTTCACGTGACATTTCTGCACATTACATACAAACACGTTGTGATTATCTTCTTACACTTGTGTCTAGAATCAATCAGTGTATTAATGAAAAATGGTTTCACTATATATCTGCAAATCCCAAGTTCAAACACCCACCTAAATACACATGTATTATCAGAAGTTCCGTCTAAATGCGAAGGGAACAAACAAACAATATGAATACTAGTCCAAATTACTATTGTTGTCACTACTGTGGTAATCTATGGCAAAACTGTGAAACCAAATTCAAAAATCAACAAAGAAAACTTATAAACAAAAAAGTAAGCACAATATGCAAACTCGGCCAAGTCAGCTCTAAGTTTTTTGCCTACGTGATAATGTAAATGCGTATGAGAAACTCAGATGAATCCCCATACAGTTGAGCAGAAAATGAATCAACGCAACTCTTACGAAACTAAAAGATATACTGAATTTCATCAATCAATCAAAACAGAAAACAATCTTAACTATAATCACACATGAATTTGAACTGGTGTCGGCAGAGAGTATACCTGGTTGATAAGGGCGCATGACCTTGAGACAAGCTCGATGTCATTTCCGTCAAGAACAATCTCATCCTTAACTTTTTCAGACCGAACAATGGTTACACCATCCAACATCTCTACCTTCCGAACCTATATGTTCCAATGAATACATTTCTAAGTAGGAAAAAAATAAAATCATCAAAAGCAAATAAGACACAAACCTTCTTCTCGCCAAGGAAGTTACGGATCTCAATGGACTTGCTGTCACCGCCGATGGAAGCGTTGATGGGAAAATGAGCATAGACAAACCTCATCTTGTACCTGAAACCTCTGGTGACACCGGTGATGAGGTTATCGACGTGGCTAAGAGCGGTTCTGATGGATGCACTTGATTTGCGAGATCCGAACCACGAGTCGATCTTGAGCTTCCTCTTCCCAGTCTCGGCGTCCTTGATGAGCTGGAAATCGAGGTTGAGATGCTTGAAGTCGCGAACGAGCTTGCCGCGGGGTCCTTCGACTTCGATCACCTTGGCGTGAACCTTGATGCTGACGCTCTCGGGGATGTCCATCGTCTCGGAAGAAAGGATCGTCTTCATTTTCTCCTCGCTCTCTCTCTCTCTCTCACGCTCTGTTTTTAGGTTAGGCTCAGGGAGGAAGGTTTCTGAAGTTGCGGCCGCGTTTTTAAAGGAGGGAACAAAGAAGCCCTAGAATGTATGAATGAAACCCTAGGAGGGCTTCCGCTTGTGTTACGAACCCATGAGAGTATGTGTTTAATGGGCCGGCCCGAATTGCTGTTCCATTTTCCCCAGTCCTAATGTATTTTTTGATTTCTTTGATTGACACCATTGCATTGCACGTGAATCCGCTCCTGCTTAAACACTCTTTTTAGAAAGAAAAAAAATGATGTCTAAATCAAATCAGTAATTGAAATAGGTACCCAAAAATATAATTATGTATCTAAACGCTATTAGCTATATTAAAGTAAGCTAAATAATATAATTATATTATATTTATATTTAAGTAATATAATATAATTATATTTAAGTAATATAATTATGTATCTAATTATCCTGGAATGAAATGCTATCTTGAATGAAATGCTATCTGGAATAAAATGCTATCTTGGATCAGATCTCCAGCCGTTTCAAGCCCTATCATCCTTCGAAAGCTAGCTGTCCAGTCAACCGTCTATCACCTGTGGAAGCAGAGAAACAATGTGTATCATAACAACAACATCATTGGACCAGTGGTGATTGCAAGGATGATATATCGAGAAGTCAAGAACACTATCATGGCAAGAAGGGATAGAAAGAAATTTCAAAACCTCTTGTCAAGTTGGATTATATAATTTTTAGGCTTCTCAGCACTTTTGCTCTATCTTGTTTTTTCTTCTTTTTTGCCAAGGTAGAGTACTATCTAGATTTAACTTTTTTGTAAAATCTGAACATCATTAATATGATATTAGCATTCTTAGCAAAAAAAAAAAGTAAGCTAAATACTCAATATTATAATTTTATAATCTAAAGGGCTTAATTATGTGAAAATATGTTTTATGAACGGTCCAACAGAGTCTGCATGTCACGTATCTTTGGTCTCATCAATTGTATTTTTCTTTTTAAAATAATTACTAGATTTTGAACCGTGCTTCAAAAGCGCGGATTTTTTTCCGGTTAAGAATATTGTTTGATATGAATTATTATTTTGGTTTTGATGTTTTGAAGTATATTATTAAGTTATAAAGTATTATTATATCGAAAAAGTAAAAGAATTTTAGTTTAAAATTATATAATTATCAAATAGTTTATTTTAAATTTTATATGTGTATTCTTATGTTACAACGTCATCGTTGCATTTCGTGTGTATTTTGTAAGAGTTATATTTGTTGAGTTGATGAGACAAAAAAATTTACTTGGCAGATTTTGGGCTGATCTAATAGTATATATATTGTAGAATTTTTAATACTTTTAGCATTGTTTTCATACCCGAACCAAACCTATAGTCTCAGAAGTAAATAATGTGATTCATATAAATCTGGTCTGAATTTTGTTAAAACCTTATATATAAAAATCTGATAAAAGTCGGTAAAAACGTAAAAACTATCACTGACCCGCTATCCAATATTGGTTGACCCGATAAAATCCCATATAAATTGGATGATATTTTTTCAAAACTCAATTCAAACTTTTGAATCAAGCTTTGAAGCATGGGGTTAATATTTTTTCAAAAGAGAAAAATCTTATTTAAATTAGTTATTCCAAACCTAGTGAAGAGTTTATACCAATCTCAATGTGTTTAGTATATAATATATGATTGAATAACCCGCAGAAACCTGCAAGCTTGAAACTCAAATAATATAAATATTAATTCTGGACCTAATTATATTTGTAAATTTATTTTGTTATTTAAATTGAATTACAGAAGTGGACTTGTATTTGAGCATCTTTTATACTAAACATTATTTGCTGCCCAAAAAATAAATACTAATCATTATTTTGGATTTTAGTAATTGTGCTTCATAAGTAAAAATCAAGTCAACTTAGTTTTTATAAAAAAAAAGAGAGAATATGGAGCAATATTTTCTAAATTATTTGTATTTTTTAATTTTCCATAATATAGTTTAAGTGGTTGTATCTGAATTATAGTAAAAACTCAATTAAATAAGTTGGCCCGAAGATAATTTTTAACTAACTTCATATGCATTTTTTTCAAATTTGTTCAGTACGTATATGTTAATATCGTTTTTTATGAACTGAAAATAATATAATATACTACTATGTTTGATCGGTTCTATAGTAAAACATGATTTTGTGATAATTATTTATCATACTTCATTAACTCATTTTTTAAAATACATGTATTACTTACCAGACTATTTTAATTCAAATGGCATGTATTATTTAATGGTGATATGCACCATACCAGTCGTTTTATATAGATATGAATTTAAGAATTAAAATAAATATTATATAATATATATATAGTCACACATACATAATTGATTAGTCTATGGACCCACGAGTTTATATATTATTGCATCAAAAAAATGTTGGTTAGTAAATCGTATATGAGATATCAATAACTAAATGGAGAAATTTATAATCAAGGGATGAGATTTATAGAATGTAATATAGTAGTTACCATAAATATAGGAGTGACACACTTATAATATCTAAAGAAAATCAGAAAAATTTATGAAAATATATTGTTAGGAGAAATTTAAGTAGGACCATGAAATTATTAACTCTTAGGAAATAGTCCAAACAACCTTGTATAAGTAGATTTTTTAAGATTGCTTCCCTTTTAATAGAATAGATTATTGATATTTCATTCTTTATAGAGTCAATGGGCTTATACTACAAAAAGAACATGAATATTAACAATCTACTTATAGGAGTAAACTTTGGTGTCTAGCAATCAAGGCACCATCATATAGGATTTCGGGTATTTACCTAATTAGGGAAACAGTTTTATGTAAAGGTGCAATTTCTCTATCGATGTATAATTTACATGAAACTTAGCACATGTGATCTACCTTTCTTTAATGAACTGATTTAGTTAAAGAACAAGTGAATGTCATGATGTTTATATAATTTTTATGTTATCAAGTGAATTGGTATGGGAGTACCTCGCTAAAGGGATCCTGAGAAATTCTTATACCAAATTCTTAACTGATTACAGATGAGACTATGGGAAAAGAAAAGTTTATTTCTTTATAAAATATGCGCTTCAGGCAGCAATATATGTGTTGTGGCGTGAAAGGAACAAGGTTAAGTATGGGGACAAACCTCTGTTCAAAAACTCGGGCACCTAGCCGACTAGGCGTCCGATCGGTAAACCATTTAATCGACAAAAAATTGCCTAGGCGCTTAAAAATCGGATTAAAACAGATTTTAACTGCATAATAATTAAACTTCAATGACAAATTTTGGGTCCAAAAACAAAATCCCATTTGTCTAAGAATTAATATGACTTGATACATGTATTTATAAGGCACTTCAAGACCCCTCTTTATCATTATTAACTGATGTGGGACAAATGCATGTTTTTTTTTAATTTTTATTTTTAAAGTCGCGATTAAAAGGTTGAAAAAAACGTTACAGGAACATCAAATCCAATACCAGTTGGACTAACTTATGCGGACCCAGCCACTAGACTATGATGCTTTGACATTCACTTGTCACATATATTTGTATATATAACCATGTATTATTTATTTTTTATTATCATGTTTGTTACATAAACATATTATAAATATATTAAATCGTATTGAAAACTAAGTCCCAATTAATTTCGGCTTAATCCCCTGATTTTTTGGTAACTCGCTAGGTTCGGGATCACCGTTTGACTAGCGCCTAGCGTAGTTCCGAACAGGGGGACAAACTGTTATATATGGAAGTGTTGAAAAAGATGATTGACAAAGGGATCCAAAACAAGCTAAGTTTGCTGAGATTGAAGGGTGTTAAAGGAATGGAAGAGGTTTTGCAAATTTTGGTTTGGAACAAGATTGTGAATAAGTTTTAGATTGATAGTAATATCAAAAGAAGTAAAGGAGTAAAATTTGGCTAAACAAAGGATGCACTTGATGTTAAGAGTTTTTTTTTTGAATAAAATGTACCATTCATTCAAAAAAGAAAATTATGTTATCTTGATTATAAATAATGCTCATAAATTCTTTATAGTTTATAAAATATATTATATCAAAATGTTTATATTTTATTACCATCAATACGATTAAAACATAAGCAATTTTTATCTACTTGCAAATAGTCTAGATTGGTCTGTTACATTAATTTTACTTTTTATTATTTCTCCTACAACTAACTTAGTTATTAATAAGGGGGCGACTGGTTTTCCTGCTACCACCTGCAAACGCAGTTTTTGCTGTTGGTAGCGGTTGTCGGCAGTTTGTAACAATCACTCAAATCGCTCTAAATTGCTCTAAACCGCTTCAAACCGCTCAGAATCTCATAAATTCAAAAGCTGGCTCCAGCTAGCGTTTGTGGTTGCGGGAGGGTAAATTTTTTTTCTTTTTTTAAAAAACAATATATATACAAAAGTAAAAATATTTAATAAAAATTTTAAAATTGAAATTATGAAAATATTAAAATATATCTATTTTATTTTAAATAATATTATACTTTTTTATAATAAAAACAATTTCAATAAATTTTCAAAAATTAAAATTATAACTTTCTAAATATAAATTTTATATTTATTATAATTTTATGATTTTTGATATTTTTATAATTGTATTAAATATAAATATTATTAATTTATTATTTGATTGTTACCGCATTTGGTAGTTAACCAGTCATAAGTCACCCGCAAGCGCACTAGTTTTTAACCGCAGTACCAGTCGTTCAATTCTCTTAAAACCGCTAGAAACCGAAACCGCCCGCATCCACAAACTCGCGCAACCGCAACCGTTGCGTTTGAACCAGCCCTAAATATATATCATATCTAACCAATTATTTTAAAATTTTCAAATAAGATATCTAAAAGATATTCTTAAGTATCTTTTTCTAAGATTACATTTTGATAATATCTTTTAATACCTTTTATTTTAAATGTAAACATAAACTTCTTTTTAATATATGCTTTTAAATAATAAAAGTCATAATTAATATTAACTATAATAAAAAACCAATATTGTTTAATTTTTTATTTATATAATAAGAATAACATTTCTATAATATTTATATATACATAATTTATATTCAAAATTAAATTACTACATCAATTAATAAATATAAAGTAATTTAATCCATTTATTAACTATTTTATAAATTATAAAATAACAGAATAAAATATATTCATGAATTTTACAACATACTTCAACTTATTAAAACAAATATTAAAGTAAGATATATAAGCTACTATAATTATTTCATATTTTAATATATATATATATATTTAAATTAGAATATTAAAAATAATTTAATATATTTATCAAGGATTATACAATAATCTTGAGAAAAATATAATAACAAAATAATTTTTTACCAGTATGAAAATAAAAATTAAATTTGTACTATAGTTTAAATTTTTAAAATATAGCTATAGTTGATTTGAGGTGGGTTATATAAATGAATTATCTTATTTTCATAAAATTTTATTCATGTAAATTTTATTTTAATTTTATATACTTTAAAAACAATTTTTTTATTAAAAAATATATGTGTATAAGATTTCTAATTTTCAATAAATACGTTTTTGAATAAAAATTAATCCGTGCTTTAAAGCATTGATCAAAAATGATAATAAAAAATATTATTGGATATATGGAAAAAATATATTACAAAATTAAAATTAATAAATATTTAAATCTTTAATATGAATAATGAAATTAAATTTAAAATTTAAAATAACCCAAAAAGATCGAGAAAATTCTAATAACATGTAAACAATAAAAGTAAACTAAATAAATAACTGATTATATTTAATTAAAACTAAAATCACTAAATTGTAATCAATAAAAGTTGTATACGAATCGTTGATCCTCAAATATATTTTTATTTTAGTATGTATCCTCTCAAATATTGATACATTACGGTTACAACAAAATGATAAATTGGTTTGACTAAAAAATTTATGGCTAACTTTTGTAAAATTAGAGCATCACATTCATAATATATCCACCATTCATCTAAACATTCATGAATTAGAATACTTTAAATAAGACAATTTAAATCAAATTGTATTACATAATGGGTCACCTATCGGTTCAACTGGTAGTCGAGTCTTAGGTTTTAGCGGTGTTTTACTGATTTATAGAATTTCTAAATATAGATTTTATTTTTTTTAAACCAAACTGGATTACATATAGGATCACCGGTTTTATCGGTTTAACCACGGTTCCGGGTCAGGTTTCAAAACACTGAATATAACACTTAATGTGTAACATTTAAATGTAGATATATATATACAATCAAAAATACAAATTTATATCATATATATTTAGTCATTATTAAGATCAAATACTTTACCGTAAAAGATTCACATTTGTCACTTCTAAATTTTAATTGGGCTTCTCTCACTCTTAACTCCGTTCTCTCACTTCAATTTTAGAACAATCTAAATAAAGATATAGTCAATAGTCTTCTAAATAAGGCTGTTTCATCCCAGTGTCATGGTGTCCCCTTGGATTTCCCGCGGCAGAAATAGTCTTCTTCCTTTCAGTGCAGGTCCCGTTTTCTCCTACGCCTAGCTTCCTCCTTAGCAACCTGTCCTTTCGGCCATTGGAGTTGTGTGTGTGCTCGTGCCTCTCAGGTATGTTGCTTCTCACCTTCTGTGTGCTTAATTGTCAGTGGTTGTGCTTGTTTGGACGAGAGTGAGGATGCTTCGGCTCCTCTCTGGATTAACAGCTCTGGAAGGTAATTGAATGTAAGGCCCGGAGTTGCTTCTGTGACTTGTCTGTGTAGTCTGACCATTTTCACCTTCCGGTAGTTTTGTCGTACCAATTTTACTTTCGTTCATCTTGTAAGCCATTGTTATTCACCTTCTAGGGTTTTGCTTATCGGTGTTGTTCTTTTCTTTTAATACCAGTTGTATTTCTTTTATTTTGTTCTGTTTTTCTTTTTCTTTGTGAACTCTGTATCCTTTTTTCTTCTTTGTTAAATTTTAATATGAAAGCCAGTTAAAAAAAAAAAAAAAAAGATATAGTCAATAGAATATAATTATATAAAGCTTGTTTGGAAGCTTTGTATTTAATGATTATATGATTTGAAGTTTGTATACAAATATCAGCAATGTTGAATAACTTTTAACTTATAATTATGTAAAAAGAATATGATTAAAGCAGAAATATTGGAAAATACATATTTGTCATGTAAAACAAGGTTGTCTTACGATACAATATTATATAAAGAGATTTAAGAAATTTTGCAAATCATATATTATCTTCTATAGACTAAGCAAAACACTGAGGTATAAATTAAATGCATAAATCACGTTGGTTATGATTCATTTCCTGAAGCGTATACGACATTATATGTTAGAAAGAAAATGATCACACCAATAGCAATGGTCGGAAAAAATTGCTATAAAAGTGGTTAAAAACGTTATGATCATGGATCTGTATGTATAATATCAAAATCGAAACAAAGCATTTTCTTTAAGACTTGTACCGGAAGTGAAACAATAAAGATGGCAATGAACAAATGATATTTAATCATATCTTCTGAAGATAAAATAAATCAAGTGTGAGTACACTATCAGATTGTACAAAACTTTTTAAAATCTAAAAAGACTGATAAATGAATGCCTATGAAAATACAACTTGAGATCAGTGATGCACAGTATTCTTTTAGTCTCAAAGAATTTTATTGAATTTGAAAGATATACTCCATGATGTATATCACTAATTATGATGTTTGAATTTCTCCAACCACGTCTTAAATATAGTCAATCAAAAAGTGAAAATTGTTCTAAATTTAATGAATAAGAAGAAACTTCATTTTAAGAGATGATATTAGGAGTCTCGCACTATATGTTAGTGACATTTTTTCGTCACTTAATGATTTCATTAAACTTAAGAAAAACAAATAGACCTAAAATGTGGTCCATTCCGAAAGGTTCATTACACAAGCAGAAAGGAGCGAAGAGTCTTTTTGGCTACCCCATCAGCTAACGAGTTTACGATCGAGGGAGATGAGAGAAACAAATAGTCGCAAACCCAGAGGAGATCAAGTGTATACGATTCCAATGATTTCTTTAGACTACGATTTGCCGGTTTTAGCTCTGAAGGGCGTTGAATTGTCAGAGAGAACTTTGAGATTTGAGAATTCCAAAGTTAGTGCCATGCAAAAAGAGCCAATCACACCGCAACGGTCTCTACCATTCGTGGGGAATTAACGAAAGTCTGGATCGATGATCCCTGGGATGAAACTGCCAAAGATGGTCGCGAGAATATCCAACCTAATCATGTAGTCTTCCTGTCCGAATTCCAAGCCGTGTCTGTTTTACAAGTGATCAATCTCGAGGTATATGTGGATCTGGATGATCGATTTGAGGAAGAGCGTAGAGCAGAAGGTAACAATTTAATTTCTGATGATTTTCCTTGTGCTTCCGTCCATTCTTTTGCTAATATCAGACCTTTTAACGATATTTCCTCAGGACTGAAGGTTTTACCTTCAAAAATCAATGAGTTTCGTGCTGTCTGGATTTCCTAGCAAATCCATGGAAGTATATTAAACACAAATCCCGAAGGGCGAAGGCAAACGGCTGTTCGAACCTTGATGATGGCCTCTTTAAAAGATGAATCTGCAGCTATGTGAACTGCTTGGCGTAAAAGAACACACTTCCATTCCTTTACCGCAAAGGGGCAGGTAAAGAACATATGTATGTCTGATTTAAGGTTTTGACATCTGAGGCAAGGGGTTGCTGATACTAATCCTCTTTTGTAGGTTGACTCCTAGAGGAAGGGCATTTTGCACTACTGACTAGAGGAAAGCTTTTATTTTGGGTGAGAACTTTCCTGACCAAATGTCCTTTATCCACTTGAAATCCTCAGCTTGATGCAACAATGACGACTCTGTGTAGGAGATAGAAGCCGTGTGATATCCTGAGTTTTGCGAAATAAATACCCGAAGATGTAGAGTGCCATATATAAGAATCTTATGCTCCTTTCAGGCTGGGTTGCAGGCACAAAATCTGAGAGAAATACTCCGGTAAAACTTTTTGAATTCTGCTTTTATTTCACTTTAGGTAATCCGTTAGGAGGTCTGGCACTGTGAGGTCAAGATCAGATTCTCGAATAGGACCTATAGGCTTTTCAATCTTATCGAGTGAAATCCAGAAGTCCTTCCAAAGGCTCCACAGCTTTCCCCAGGTTCTTAGTTAGAAGATCTCTGCCGTAGAGGATCCCTCTCCAGCCATGAGAGCAGGTCTAAGGTGGCTCCACATTAAGGAAGTGTTTTCCATTGCAGTATTTCCGCAATAGAACCCGTGCTAGTAAGCTTCTCGGGACCGTGATTAGACGCCATGCCAGTTTTGCTAGAAGGGCCTGATTGAATTTTTGGATATCCCTTAAAACAAACCTCCTAAAGATTTAGGTTTAGTTAATTTATCCCAAGCCACCCAACAGATTTTATTGTTTTCATCTACTCCATCCCATCAGAATCTTGTTAACACGGATTGTATTCTTTTACACAGGCTGATTAGGAGTTGAAAATAGGACATGGTGTAGGTTGGGATGGCATTGAGTACTGATTTGAGCATTGTGAGCTTCCCAGCTCGAGAGAGTCTCTTTGGGGACTAGCTGATAGCCTTCTTTCGGATTCTATCTACTATCGAGGTAAATAAATCTCTTTTTGTTCTGCCAAAATGTTCAAGCAGTCCTAGATACTTGCCTAAACCTCTTTCTTGTGTAATTCCCAGCAATAACTTCATTTTTTCTTTGACTTCAGGTGGAGACTTACTTAAGAATGTGGTGGATGACTTGGCCTTGTTAATCATTTGACTGGAAGCTCACTCTTTTTTTTTATAGGATCCTCAGCAGAGTTTCGCAATTTGAAGCGGATGCAAGGCCAAAGAACATGGTGTCATCTGCAAAGAGCAGATGACTGACCCTCTGGCTTCCACGTGCTACACTGACTCCCTGAAGTAAATTAAACCTTTTCTTTCTGCACTCTTGCACAAACCCGATAGGACTTCACTGCATAGTATTAAGATATAAGTAGATAGGATATCTCCCTACCTAATACCTCGGCAAGGCTTTACTTCTCCGTAGACTGAATTATTGAGTAGAAAGGAGTAAGAAACTGTAGTGATGCATTGCATTATCCAGTTTATCCATGTTGCATGAAAGCCTAAACTTTGTAGAACATATGAGACAAAATTCCACTCAATTATGTTGTATGCTTTCAACATATTTGTCTCTACAGCCATATTACAGTTCTTTTCTACCTTTGATCTCTTTAGGAAGTGTAGCACCTCATGAGTGATCAAAATGTTGTCTGTTATAGTCCTGCTCGGATCCCAAAATTGTTTTTAATCTTAGGGACATCAGCTTTGAAATTGCTAAGGGCAACATGTCTATAATCTTCCACTTTTTGCGCTCCTGTGATTTTTGGAATTAACTTCACATATTTTTGTTGAGCGTTGGTGTGAGGATACCCGTTGAGAAGAACAGCTGGATCTCCTTCACCACCGCTGGCCCGATGACCTCCAGTTGGACTGAAAGAAACTGGCTGAAAACCTGTCGGGGCCTAGCGCCTTATCTGCATTGATCGCAAAGGCAGCTTCCTTTATCTCATTTGCATGTGGCATCACTATGAGTCTTTCATTTTGTGCATCTAAAATGCATGGTTGGAGAGCTTTCACGATTTTTGGTTGTCCATCAACACCACCCGATTCAAAGAGCGCTGAGTAGTCATGAGATGGCTCTGGAAATCTCTTCCTCTTCATAGACTGGTACGTCATTCTTGTATGCAATCACTGATAGTCTATTTTTTGCTGATCGACCTTTTGCTACTGTATGAAAAATTCAGTGTTGGAGTCCCCAAGGGCTAACTATAATTGTCTGCTGCGTTGTTTCCAGAATTCTTCTTCGGCTTTTGTACAAGTGCAACAATCTCAGATTAAGTTCGTGAATCAGGGCTTCATTGGATTTTGAATTGGACATTGCTGCCTCCAGTTTCTGTTTTGTATCCTCTAACGACTTTTGGCTGTTCTTATGAAACTTCTTACTCCAGGAAAAAAATGGTCTTTCTGCATGAGAGAGCCTCTCTTCCACAGTAAGCTGCATGGAGTTTTCCCAAATATCCTTAATGATATTTTTTTATTTCCAGATTATCTTTGAAGCATCTGTCGTATCTGAAATTTTTTGCCCTTTTTCCTTGAAGTATCTAGGAAAGCAAGCAAAAGTCTGTGATCTGAGCCCTCAAACTTGAGGTACTGGTTTATGCAAGATGGGAACAGCTCCTTCATTCGCTTTTACTTACAGATCTTTCCAGTCTGCAAAGCACCAGATGAGTGTGTCTCTTCCCTCTCAAAAATAAGTATTTTCCAGAAAATTTTAGATCAAAGAGCCCATTTTGAGACATGAAAGACCTGAAGGCACATAAAGTTCATTCAACTCTTTCCTCTGCTTTTTTTCTATGATTCTCTCTCTAATGGATATACACCTTTTCCTTGTGAGTTCTGAATCTACGAGATTATTTTTTTTTTTATAAGCTGCTCCACGAAGAATGTTAGAACTAAATCTTCGTGATCTCAATTTTGCAGGTTTCCTAATTTTTCTCCTGGCTTTGTTCTGAAAAGCCATCAATGTCTCATCTTCCTCAGGTACTGCAATGGGGTTTGGAGTGTTTCCAACGCTTCTTCCCTTTCCGTCTTAGGGCTGATAATGACCGATTTAAACTTTGATCTTTCTCTTTCTCCATTAAGGGTCGCTTGGTCCATATAACGAAGAGTGTCACTAAACTTTGATTCCAATCCATAATCCTCTTCTCTCCTAGCTTAAGGGCAGTAAATGACCGAAGGGACAGGGAAGAGCCAGCCATGTAGAGGATATTCATTGATTGGAGGAGGAGTGATTGGTTTACTATCAGAAGCACTTAGTTGCAACGACAAATTCGGCTGCTTTGCTGCTGGAGCCATTATTGAAGTTATTGTTTCTTCCATTAAAAAAATTGCATCTCCGTAGAACTCTCTACCTCCGAGCTGCTGCTCCAACAGGGTCATGGAAACTTGGGTACTGCCTCGTAACTTTGTGTAGTTTTTCCATAACTGCCTCTTTTGAGAGCACTTGAGGTACGCTAGTTCTCTTCTGCAAAGGATCCATCTGATTTGTTTCCTCTATTGCAAGATTCTTTTGGATGAATGGTTTGACAGAGATGTCCTCCGTTTCCGAGACCTGTTTTGGCCTCCATTGGCATGAGCTCCGTTGAGGAAAGAGATCTCTACGTCTCTGTGATAATGCTGATACCCTCTCTCTTCTTAGAATAGGGTGGTGAAGCGTAAGTCTGAGCTCTTTTTGAGACTGGTTTGCTTTTCCAGATCGGTTATGTGGTGTCTCCTTGGTTCGCAGATTTCTCTGGTGGTGGATTACGAGTTTGCTTGGTGCTTACTCTTTCCTTGAAAGAGTTTCCGTGTCTATCAAATCATTTCTGGAATGAGATGTTGGCAGAGTTTACACCAACATAACTTTACGAAGCTAGTAATCCTCCTCCGAAGATCTTAGGGAGTCTGAGATGTAGCGGTTGGGGGTCTTACGATAATCTCATGGAGAGATCTCAGAGCTAAAGTTTTGTTGACTTCTTCCTCTTCTCTTGACCTTACCAATTGTGTTTTGGATGCTTCGTCATCTTGTTTTTTCGGACAGTTTTTCCTCAGATGAAGAAGTGAGAAACAAAATGAGCAGTGTAATTCAAGTCTCTCTTATTCCAGGGTAATAACACTTTCTTCACCCGAGTCAAACTCCACAATCGATTCTTTCACTAGAGACTTTAAGCCATCTACTAGTACTCTAACCCTTGTTGTTGTTCTTGTCAGCTCATGGTTGTCCAAGGTACCCAACTCTTGGTCTACTCTGCACACCAAGTCTTTTTGCCAGTAGAGGAGGGGTAAACCTTTGATTTTGATCCAGAAAGGAATCATGGAGGGAAAAGAGGGAGAGATGACCGGTTTCCACCACTGGAGGATGACCATCCAGAAGGAGAAATGGTACGGTCTATTATCTAAGACTTTTCTCAGATTTCTTTGTAAAATCTAAACTGGAAACAAATGTTTTCCAGATCTGACCCAACAGCTCTACGTTGAAAATTCTATTTGCATGGAAGAGATGGAATGAGAGCTCACATCTTCTGTTCAGCCGTCCTATAAAGGTAAGCACGTTGTCTCTTATGAGTGTTGAGTTATTCAGAGCTGGTGCCTTGATTCTCATAAAGTTATTGTCGCGGCCTTCATTCATTTGCTTTTTCCTTTTTCTGTTTTTGTGAGCCTAAGAGCCATTGAAACCAAAAACGAAGTACGTTTCCAACTGGTCTGCAAGTAGTGGCAAGACAAAACTTTGCTGGAGGAGTTACTAGTCGATTCCTTGCAGATTCGCTTGCTGATGTCACTGAAAAGAAGTGGAAAGCAAATAAAAACGAAGATGTGGCTTGCAATCTTGAGAGAGGGAAGCATGGTGAACAAATGTCGATGAATGAAGAGGGCGTTGTTGCGGATTCATGTTGCTAGAAAGTGAAACAGCTTCAGATTTGAGATTTGAAATTCAAACTATGTTGAAAAGGCAGCTAAATGATGCTTTTTGGGACATATAATATGGCTTCCAAGAGGTTAATGGGAAGGAACAGTGGAAACTATCCTTACTAGGAAAAAGCGAGAGTAGTCCCTTTCACGTTTTACCCGTTGGACTCAAGCAAACACCTTGCTTCAAAACACGTGCCGTGGATAGTTTTCTCAGCAAGATTATTTGGTCTCCACTCGTGGTTGGAATTCTTGTGGAACTTTTTCTGGTTACTTAAATTTACAAGAAACCTAATAAGACATAAAGAAGTTCCATATTTTAGTGACCTGAACTGGGTATATTATCGATTATAAAGTGAAATTCAATTCGAGATTAAAAATCTCATCATCTCAAACGAAAGAGTAAAATATTCTCATATTCACAACAAGTGCCTAACAAGTGGAACGTCTAGGAGTTTATGTGTCTGGTCAGGGTGGGATTGATGAGTCATCCATAAAGTAAATTTAGGAGATTTTGAAACTAATCGTATTGAGGTGCTTAGCAAATGAACTTCGAGCATGCACATTACAAATATGTTGCACGGTTTCTACAGATTTAAAAAAGTAAAAATAATTAGAAAAGGGAGAGAGAGAAGCATAAACGATGGTTCCTAAAAAATCGATTCATCCCCATGTTACTCTGCTTCTTCCACATGTTACTACATTACTGGTTTGATTTATCTTTCTTATTTAAAATTTAGTGATTAATTAAATTATACTCAAAGATTAATATTTTAATCATTAGGTACTCTTTCTGGAGATACCAAATACTAATAGTACTCTTAGAGCATGATTATCGGGTGAAACTCATTTTGGTTTTCTAAATATTTTTTTTTCTATGTTTTATCTAATTTAAGAAAAAAAAACAGAACCAATTGCCGGCTGCCACGTGTTTTGGAGTCCGCAAAATAGTGTAACAAACTGGCCAAGAACGATCCGTAATTAGCAATTTTGGTGACCGTTTTTAGAAAAAAACGTGGAGCCCACACCCATTTTGGGTTCCGTGATAAAAGTGCTCTTATGCATTCTCTTTTTTTTTTTGGCTCAACTACTACTTTCATTCTCCAACTGAGTTCATGTTTACAACAGACATATCAGCCTCACAAACAGATTTTAACCAAAGTGGCAAGATAGAATACAACTTAGGAACATGATTCTCTAACGAAAAAGCTTCCTTCGCTACTCTATCAGCTGCCTTATTACCTTCTCTAGGGTAGAAAGTCACTCTAAGATCAGGATTTCCAGAGAGAATGTGTTGTATTTCTTGCACGATCGGCTTCAGCTTTGGCCATGTACTCTCCTTTCCAACGATCATTTGTGCAAGAATTTGTGAATCGGTTTCAAAGATCACCTGCTTATATCCAAGGCCACACAAAGATTGCATTGCCCATTTAATACCTTCTGCTTCCGTCTCTATAGGTGAATTCAATCTCTGGAAATTTTTTGCCCCTGCCCAAAGCATATGTCCTCTGTTGTTGCGAGCGATCCAACCAACCCCACTGCAGTGATGATCCTTACGCCAGGCACCATCTGAATTACATTTGATCCATTGGGGAGGGGGCGCCTTCCATTTGGCTTTGGTGTTGCTAAGGGGGGGTGATCTGGTCATTTTTTGCTCCTCCTCTTGTCTCCTTTTCCATTCCTCCATGTCCTCAGTTGCTTTTGCAATCGAGCTTGGTGCTGAGTAGTCTATGCCTTTGAAGATGAATTCATTTCTATTTTTCCAGATTCTCCAAAGCAACCAAGGCACTAGATCATCATGAATCTTGAGATGAGGACTGTGATGCTTTATGTTCAGGACTCGGTAGATATTAGCATATAATGAGTCTGACATCTCACCACTTGGAGGAGCTTGGATAGGAGATACCGCCCAGATCAAGCGAGCATAAGGACAAGTGAAAAGAATGTGGTTCACTGTCTCACTGCCCGTGCCACATCTCCCGCAGCTGCCATCTTTGGCGATGTGTCTGTAATGCATATTTGCTGCAGCTGGTAGAGAGTTGCTGATGCATTTCCATAGGAAATGTCTGATTTTTGGGCTAGTTTGCAGCTTCCAGATTTGTTGATAGAGCTCATCCAGACTCGGCTGGTTCACTGTTGTAGCTGCTTGATCTGTATTGATGAAGTTTCTTTGGACCCAATAGCCTGACTTCACTGTGTAGAAACCTGTATGTGTGTAGTCCCAAGCGTATGTATCATTGCCAGCTCTCCCTTGGGGGTTTATTGCAAGGATTTTCTCTGAGGTTTCTGCAGTAAAAATTGCTTCAACTGCTTCTTTGTTCCATTCATTTCCGGGGATTGTCATTAGTTCACTAACACACATATCAGGCTTCACTAATTGCATGTATCTGAGGGGGACCATCCTGGTCGAGGTGGGTTTGATTGCAGGGCTGCTTCCAATCCAACGATCCTCCCACACTTTTGTGGCCTCACCATTGCCAATTATTCTTTTAGCTCCCTGCCTTATCAGCTTTTGAGCTGCTAATAAGCTTCTCCAAGCGTATGAAGGGCGAGATCCGAGAGGAGCATCTAGCGGGGTGGAGGATCTGAAGTAACGGCTCTTGTATATTCTTCCCAACAGTGAGTTGGGACAAGTGATGATCCTCCATAGCTGTTTTCCAAGGAGAGCTACATTGAAGTGTTCAAGGTCTCTGAATCCTAGTCTGCCTTCGCTTTTGGGCTTGGTGAGCTCAGACCAGCTTTTCCAGTGCATCTCTCTTGAGTCCTTATTGTTCTTCCACCAGAAGTTAGACAGAAGTGACACTACTTGCCTACAGATTGTCTTTGGTAGAAGGAAGCATGCCATAGTGTAGGTGGGTAGAGCAAGGGCGACTGCTTTCAACAACACCTCTTTCCCTCCCGCAGAGAGAAACTTGTTTTGCCAACCGTCGACCTTATGCTCAATCCTTTCTTTGAGGAAGCTCATGATTGATACCTTTGATCCTCCAAAAGACTCTGGCAGCCCCAAATACATACCATCTCCTCCAGATTGTTCTATGCCAAGCTTGCGTTTGATGTCTTCTCTGCTTTCTTCAGGAATGTTTTTACCGAAGTAGATGCTCGAATTTTGATAGTTAATCCTCTGGCCTGAAGCAAGGCTATATTCGTGGAGTATTGATCTGATGCTGTTGAGTTCCTCATCAGTGTTTTTGCAGTAGAACATACTGTCATCAGCATAAAGGAGGTGAGAAACAGAAGGTGCCCCTCTTGCTATCTCAAGTCCTGTGATTTCACCTCTGCGCTCTGCTTGCATTAACCTTTGCACTAGCATTTCGGTACATATCACGAACAGGTAAGGCGAGAGGGGGTCCCCTTGCCTTATACCTCTCGTTGGGCGGATATCACCGTATGGGTTACCGTTGATCAGCACCTGGTACTCCACTGAGGTTACGCACTCCATTATGAGATTACACCAGCCTTCGGAAAATCCTAAAGTTCTCATCGCTTTCTCCAGGAAAGCCCACTCTACTCTATCAAAAGCTTTTGAGAGGTCCGTCTTGATGGCAATGTGTTCCCTGGAGCAACGGTTGTTGGAGTTTAGTGCGTGGAGAAGTTCATGAGCAATCAGAATATTATCGGATATTAGTCTCTCCTCAACAAAAGCCGCCTGTGTTTCCGTAATGATGCCAGGTAGGATCTTTTTTAAACGCTTGCTCAACAGTTTTGACACAATCTTGTATGCAACATTACATAGACTTATGGGTCTGAACTCATCAAGAGTTTTGGCGCTCAGCTTCTTTGGAATGAGGCAGATGTTTGTCTTGTTAATGCCCTCCTCAAGCTTCCCCGTTGTGAAGAATCTTGTGACCATTGCAGTTATCTCCGAACTCATAGTCCCCCAGAACTGTTGAAAGAAGTGGCCAGTCATTCCGTCTGGACCAGGGTAATTGTTGGGGTTGATGTCGAAGACCGCTTCTTTGATCTCTTCGATAGTAACCGGCATCATTAGCTTGGGGTTCTGGTCTGTTGTCACTATCGAGGGGATCTCTTCCCAAAATGGGAGAGTAATCCCAACATCTTCCGAAGTGTAAAGGTTCCGGAAATGGCCCTCTGCTACTCTACCAAGATCCTCCTCTGCATACCATTCCTTGCCTTCACCGTCAGTCAAGCTTAAAATTCGGTTTTGTGCTCTACGGTTCTTTGTAACAGCATGGAAGAACTTTGTGTTTTGGTCCCCTGATCGAAGCCAAACCAATCTGCTCTTTTGTTGCCAAAAGGTTTCTTCATTCTGGTATTCTTCGTTTAGCTCCGCTATGAGGCCATGAAGTCCTTCTTTATCGATGACTTGTTGTCTCGTTGCTGTGTCTATCTTGTGGTGGAGCTCTTGTATTCTTAGGGCGGAATTTGGCTTGGCGAATCTTTTCCATAGTGAGATGGATTTTCGACAGGTTGCTATGCTGCTCATTAGACTGCTCTGGCCTTGTGTTGCGCCTTGCCAAGATCTTTTAACCACATCTGTAAAACCTTCTCTATGTAGCCACCGTTTATCATACTTGAAACCCGCACGCCGTTTCCAGATTTGATCCATAAGGGTAGTTAGGACAGGGCTATGATCAGAGCTTACTCTCTTAAGATAAGTGGCACCTGCTTGTGGAAACAAATCTACCCATTCCTGGTTAGCCACTGTTCTGTCAAGTCTGCATTGTACCGTCTCTTCGTTACGAGTGCCTGCCCAGGAGTATTGATATCCTGTATGCTTGATGTTTCCTAAGCCGCAAGCTGAGAGCATTTGCTTGAAGTCTTTCCCATCTGCTGGATCTCTCTCTGTTCCACCTATCTTCTCTGATGGGTCTAGGATTTCATTGAAGTCCCCTGTCATCATCCAGGGACCTTTTCTGTCTACTCCAATTCTGGTTATCCTTTCCCAGACCTCATGTCTTCTGCATTTGACTGGATCTCCGTAGATACAGGATAAATAGAAGCTTTTGTCCTGCCAATGCGCCTTCATGTCGATTATTCTCTTATTGGCCTGCAGTATCTCTACTTTGCAACTTTCCTTCCACATCACTGCTAGGCCTCCATTCTTCCCGATGGGCTCCACTGTTTTGATGTTATAGTATCCAAATTTTTCCACAAGCCCTTCCATATATCTTCTCTTATTTTTGGTCTCGCTGAGGAATAGTATCTCAGGAGAGTACTGACCAAGTACCTCCTGTAGATGTCGAACTGTCGGGGTATTCCCCACCCCCTGACAGTTCCAGCTCAGTAGTTTCATATTGGAGATGAAGGGTTGGTATTAACCATCAACCCTTCTTCAACAATTTTACCACTGGCCAATACTATTCGCTGAACAGAAAGGCTCTGAGTATTTGCTGCAACGTGTGCAGAATGCTTCTTGTCTCCTGAATGATTTCCTTCAGGCACTACTACTTGAGATCCCAGTCTATGGAAGACCGATGATGGGGAGATGTTGCTCTCCCTACCACTCACCCTCGCCTTCTTACTCTCTCTACCACCGCTGTTGCTGCCTGATCTTCTTCTTTTAGCAGTGGACAGTTCCACGTCTTTATTCTTTTTGCCAGAGGAGCTGACAGGAGGAGTGCCAAGTCTTTCAAAGACTGAAGGAGGGCTACGGCTTCCCTTGCTTGATCTGCCATCTTGGTTCTTGTCTGAACTTTCGGTGTCGTTTGATGGAGTGTCAAACTTGCTGCTAAGTCTTTCAAACACTGATGCCGTCTCTTTACTAGCTCCCGATGAGTTTGCACTTCCTTTCTTTTCTGAGTTTCGCCCTTCTCCGCTGAGACATACCCTCTGACTCGAGTTTTGAGGGGATTCTTCTGTGCTTTTTGAGTTCCCTCCAATAACAATTGACTTTTTCTTCCAGACTTGAGAAGGTGCAGCCTCTGATCGTTTTCCTTTTTTATCGTCACGCTTGCGATATTCTGTACTTTTCGTCTGTCTTGCTGGAGTTATCTGAGAGAGGGAGCCTTTTGTTGTTGGCAGTCTGTGTCCAGAGCTAGATCCTGGTGGAGCTTCTTTGCGGCTTTCGCTCGCTGCCATCAGCGCATTTTTGCCTCTTTGACCTCTACTAGCAGGGAGAGATTGTGCTGGTGCTACCTCGGGACATCGAGTTTGGTCATGAGTGAGACGTTTGCAGGTGAAACAGATTTTGAGAAGCTTTTCGTATTCGAGCTCCGTGGGCACAACTTCTCCTGATCTGAAGCGGGCAGTTCTCCTAAACTGCAGAGGTTCATCTGCATTGATCCAGACTAGTGCTCTGACATAGTCTACTGAAGTTGAGTTCTTTGCGTGTAGCTCGACTTTCTCCACGGTGCCCAGAGGTCCCAACAGGCTTTCGATAGCTTGTTTCTTTAAGAGGTGTATGGGGATACCTCTGACTCTTATCAAGAAGGGGATTTTTTTGAGGAAATCAGGTCCAGGGCGCGGAGTCCACTGGTCAAGGGAGACAATCCATCCGTTAACGAACCAAGGCCCTCTGGTTAAGACGTGATGGAGATCTCTGTATGATTGGAAGATGAACTGAACTCTGTTTTCGCCCACTCCTCGCCCATGGACTCTATCTTCTAGTCCCCATATGGGTGGTAGTGCTTTGACAAGTCCCCCAATCTTGTGGGCCGCTGGGTTGAGACATCTGACTACCACGCTCAGCGAGTTTTCTTCAATAAGGTCGTCATTTTCTATCTCTGGGATGTCGACCATTTCTCCCTCTTCTAGCAGAGCGCCTTCAGTTCATCAAGGAGGGAGAGTTCCTTCTTCTTCTTTGGACGGAACATCGAGATCTTTTCGTGGAAGAGAAGCCACTCAGGCTTATTGTGAGAGTAGGAGCAGATCTAAAAATCTGAGTGAAAAAACGGTATACTCCTGCCCAAAACCTAGATCTGGTTCGTGAGATCCGGGATTGCAGGCGAGAGGAGGAAGAAGCTAGAAGAGCTTAATGAGACTGAAAAGCTATTGGAGCTTAATGAGGCAAAACGGGGAAGCCACTAGGACTTAGTGAGATTGGAGAAAGCCACTGGGACTTTGTGTGAGGCTTGTGTGAGGGGAAGCTACTGGGGCTTTGTGTGAGGGGAAGCTATCGGAGCTTAATGGTGGCAGCAGAGATGAAAGATCTGTGCTGAATGAGAGGGACTAGGTCTGGATCTATCGAATAAGCAGTGGCGGCTGTGATTCAACGAAGAAACCTAAAATCGCCTTCATTTTCTCTCTCCGTGAAACCTTCTAAAATCCCATTAGTGCTCTTATGCATGATGTTTATTAGAATGAAGATAAATGATATAATATAGGCAAGAACTTTACAAAACTAGAATACCAGGGTCATGAAAAAAAAGAATTTTACAAAATGTTTTAATGTAAACCAGTAACACTATTAATAATCAAGAAGTTAAGATCTCATTTCAAGTTGCCACGAGACATAAACTGAATAATAAATGTTATATTCTTATCTTTACAGGCTTAAAAGGTTGCATTGATTTTTATTGTATAATATGATATGCCATCTTATGTGAATTTGCAGAATCCAAATTAATTATTCCTCTGATGGAGTTTTACTTACGGCACTAGATTCTGGTACAACCCACCGGTTTAAACGTCTCAGCGATGTATACACCTAAATATTTTTGGCAACAAGCATTATATATAAGCTCCAAAAACAGAACTCGCTAGAGCTTGAGCAAAATAGTTATGTTGTTTGTAAAAAACTTAAAAAATTATATACTAATCCATTTCTAACCTGTTGATCCCAATCTGTTCTCAGAGTCATGATGGTAAGCACACAAGTTTGAACAAATACTCCAAATAGCATTCCGATCCAGACACCCTAAAAGTCAGAGAAAAAAACTATATGTTATATCCAAGAGAATCAATAAAAATGAGAAAACAAAAGAAAACAAAAGTTACTTTGACTTGCAAACCGACTACATAACCAAGGATAACACCAGTAGGAATTCCGACAAGGTAATAGCAAGCAAGGTTAACGTAAGTAACATATCCTTGCCATCCTGCTCCAACAGCAACTCCTGTTCCGGTTTAAAACGGTTCAAAACACATGTAAGTTCAAAGATCCGCTTCATGTTACTAACCATCACATGCCAAATAGCAAAAACACATACCTGAGAGAACAGGTTGAACACTGTTCATGAGGATGGAAAAAGCTAAAAGTGGAGAAAGATCGGCAACTTCTGCTGCTACAGCTTCACTTGTAGTGAAAATGTAGGAAACTTTTCCTCTTAGAAACAAGAAGACGAAGAATAGAACTATTCCTATAGAGAGTGACGTGAAAACCGCTGTCAATGTTGCAAACTTGGCTCCTTTTGAGTTTCCCCTACCGAGCTCATTCGACACTCTTACACTGTTTTTATACATAATTGCAAATAAAAAGAATAAGATGACGATATTAATATAGCAACGATGATGTTAAGTTTGCAGGTATCAAGTATACGCACCTTGCTGCTGCCAAAAAACCAAGTGCTATCATCATCTCCATTCCATTTATGTTGAGGCTACAAAAGTTGGTAAAGAAGAGTCGATTTATAAATATTTATGTATTACTACTCATGATCATGTTTAATTTAATAATCAAGTAGGTGAAATGTACAGATGCACGAAAATGTATTAGTTATGGATAGGACCAGAGAAGAGAGAATGAAGCTTAGTTCTTGTTAACATACCAGATAGCAAGTGCATCTAGAGCGACCTCTGCGTTTTTTAAATTTCCAGTGAGCAGTACCAAGATCGAGTTATACCATAACTCCAAGCTGTCGAAAATAACCACATAGTAATAACTAATATTAGAGGTAGGTCTACACGTTAGAATCGATTTAAATTTATAAGTTATTAATCTTTGACATTGTCATTCCTCGTAAGAGAGCCTGAGTAATTGAGTTTACTCTTTAATATTTCGCACCTTTCTCTCACTTATATATATAAAACTATTTTATATTTCATCTGTTTCAAAATAAATATCATTTTATATTTTATATTTGTTTCAAAATAAATATCGTTCTACAATTCCAATGTAAATTTGTACATTAAATCTATTTTTAACCGTTTTGAACAACCAATAAATTTTTATTTAAATTATTTTCATTAAATTAAATATGGATATATTAGTCTATTATATAATTTTCTTAATCTCAATGAAAAATATCAAAGGAGGGAGTATGAACTTTCTTCTGTAACCAAATCTTTGAAACTAAATGCTAAACTAATTAAGAATCATATGGTTCCAGCTTCCAGCCACCAAACTGATACATTGACAAAGTAAGTGCAAGTGGAAGTGGAAGCCAATTGTCTGTTGTTTTAACCACCAAAATAGGAAAACTAACGCTATTTATACGAGTGGTATCACTAATAAGACTTTTTATGCAAATATTTGGTGAGAGATTCTTAATATATATTATGAAAGCTTACCAAAGCATTCCACCGGAAGACATGGAAAGTTTAAAAACGGGCCATAAATCTTTGAAAGCCAACATAGAGAATCCTCTCCACGTGTCCTTACACCCACCGCAAGTGACGAACAAGAGCTGCGCAATGTTAGGCAACCAGAAGGCAACGAGCGTCGAGGTCATAGCACCGGTGATTCCAAAATCGAAATGAACCATTAGGAGCCACGACAAGAACACGTGGACCGCTAACGAGACTGCAGCCACATAAGCAATGATTTTGTTCTTGCTCTGAGCTTGGAGAAACATTTGGCAAGTGAATGATGGTATGAATGAGAAGTTGATGCCTATGACCCATAGGGATATGATCCGAGCCACACGGACAATGCGTTCCTCTTGACCTAAGGCTAAGAGGATCGGGCCCGAGAAGATATAAACGGGCGTGAGGCAAATGGTACAACCTGTGAGGACGATCCATGACCTTTGGAGATAGATTCCGAGCATATGGTTTTGTTTTGCTCCGTAAGCTTGGCCACATAGTGTTTCTAGTGCACTGGCCATGCCTAACTGCATCACAGTTCATGTAAAAACACGATGATTAATTGTACGGTGACTTATAAAACAACACTTAAAACGATAAGTTGAGGCATCTGCATAGTTACATGATATGTGTTACCCGAAATAATATATTCTGAAAAATACTCCAAAACCATATTAACAGGACTTAATTTTATTCAAGATGTTGGTGCATGATTTACCATTAGTTTCTTGTTAGTTATATTGTTTATTAGTTATATTGTAAGAACATCTTTAACGCTAAGAACATATAAGAATTACCAAAGAAAAAAATATTAATATTATAATACTTTATAATAGTACCATTAGTTTCTTGTTAGTTATATTGTTTATTAGTTATATTGTAACATATAAGAATTACCAAAGAAAAAAATATTAATATTATAATACTTTATTTACTTTTTATTTTTTTGTAAAAAGTAAAACCAATAACTGACTAACACATATGTATGTTTCGAAACCGTCTCTTATAGTAGTTGTTTTAGAACTGTTCTCATTTTTTTTTCATAACTTTTTACTATTTTACTTTATTTTATTTTGGAAAGTTACCGTAAGAACTTAGCGTAAAGATGCTCTAACTCAAATTTCTTCGGTGTTGGATTTCACTTGAAAATCAGTAAAAGTAGTCTTTACAGAAAATAGAATTGGAAAAACCATCAGGGATATCAAGTACAAAATCCAAACAGAAAAGGATGCCAGCAAAAAAAAAGGTATAGCCCAAAGCAAGATCGACCAAAATGCAAACTGTAAAGTAGGAAAGCCATGTTACATATGATTTTAGGCCTATCAGTGACAAGACATTAGATTTTGACCTTATCGGTGGAAGAGCTATACATTGCCAGTTTAGGAGCTCATTATTTTTGAGGTGGTGGAATTGACGATGATTTTTGACAACCAATGAAGAGGATAGTTGAGAATTCACGATGAACAAATTAAGGTTTCCGAATTATAATTAGTGTTTACATTGAATACGAAGAGAAGTCACTGTGAAAATATGGTGAAGGAAAAAGAAAAGAACGAGCTAGGAAATGAGAGAGGAGAGTTAGAAAAATAGGACCAATCTTGGAATTTAGAAACTGAAAACAGTGAAGGGGCATTCAGCTAATTATGCTTTGTGTGTGTGTATAGAGCCTAATTTATCTTTATCTTTTCATTGTAATATATTTGATCCTATAAATGATTTGTAATGATTAATAACATATAAATATCTTTGCTAAAAATTCATATTATTTTCCACATAAATATTTTAATTTTTAAATTGACTTTAAGGTCTACTATATAAAAACATTTTGTTTAAATCTGTTTTGAAATCGATGAATTTTCCAGTCTTAAAAAACTAGTGAAAAAATTTCGAAAATAGTATAACATACTATAATTTTGTAAGAAATTTTTAATCTTTTTAAAAACAGTGTACTACAAAATGAGATTGTGACTACGCATACATAGATTTGTAGTTATCTAAGTTTTCCCATCAGTGAGAAAATAATTATCATGGTTTACAAGAAAATTATTATTAAAAACATTTTACTTTATAAGTGAAAACTATTAGTCATTATTACCACCAGTAGGTGATAATTTGCAGTGATCAAAGACTTTTATTTCTAATAGTTTTCTCATATGTTAATCCATAATAATTAGGTTATAAAAATACTACTATAATATACGTTCAGCAATAGTAATAATATACGCAACTTCTTATCATAATCTATTTACGTGGAAGAGAGACAAAAATGCCGACATCACTGCTCACCCCTTTGTGGATATGGTTTTTAAGTAAGATCCGATAAAATTTAATAAAAACATTTTATCCTCAATAGCAATAAATATTTTTCTTTTTCTGTGGATGGATTTTTCTTAATGAATTTAATAAAATAGTACCACGGGACGACAATAACCAAAAACAAAAATAGTACCACATTGCCTCTAAGAAATTGATTCAATATCAGAACTCTTAAAACATATATAAATGATTTAAAATCGTGGATGATGCGTTTAATCTTTAGTGATTAGTATTACAACTAATCACTAAATAAGAGTCTTCAACAGTGTGTTTTAAAAAACATCTACTCCATCAGTTTCAGAAAGATTCATATTTTAGAAAAAACATTTGTTTCAAAAAGATATATTTTTTACTTTTTAATGTATTATTTAATAAAAAAAATTTAATTTTTAAAAAGTTAATGTGTTTATTGGATTTCTATTGATTAAAAATTATGAAAAATTGTTATTCACAAAAACATAATGTATTTACGATTAAATTTTAATGTGTTTTATTTAATATATGTGAAAAGTTTAAAATATATATTTTTTGAAATGGAGGAAGTATGTATTAAACTATATTAACTAATTGTATTAATTGGTAATCAAAGTCTTACCAAAATACCATTACTGAAACGGAGGAGAACGGTGAAGGTGATTGAGTAAGCGGCTAACTCGATAGGTCCAAGATGACCGATGAAAGCTTGACTTATCATCGAAACTCCGAACGTAGAGAACCTCGTGAAGATAGCCGGCGCCGCTACTACCCAAAGCTTCTTTGATTCAATCCAAACCTTCTTCGTCAACCCCAACTCATCATCTTCCCCACCGTTCTCAGCCGTCTTATTCAACAGAGCGACCGTGAGTTCCTCTCCTCCTCCGGCCATATCGTTGAATCTCTGTTGTTTCTAGTGCGCCAGAGGCTAGAAGCCAAGGAGGAAATGAACGGAACAGAGAATGGAGGGAGGGGAAGAGGATATAGTTTGTTTGATGGACGAGCTTGGTTTAAGACACGATTTGTTGAAAAAAAAAAAAAAAAAAGACACGATTTGTTGTTCTTTCTATAGTTTTATGTTTTCTTTTTAATGATTTTTATTGGGAACGAAAAGCCGCCTACGCCTCTTGCAGGAAGTCGCAGTTAGTAGACAAAAATATATTGCAACAAATAATAGAAAAGGTTGTATAATTCAAGATCACATACGATCGTCCATTTATTGACCATTTAGTCTATTTTTAACCGATGCTCTAACTATACTAAAAGACAAATATCAAGCCCTCTGAGAAGGTCCACGTCGGACTGGAAATTTATCTAGTAAAAAATCAGCATTCGGCCATGTCAGCAACGAGTTGGTTCAAGTTGGGCTTCAGGTATATTTTGTGACCCGCTTATTTGGGCTTCTGTTTATCTTGGCCACATGTGTTGTGTTCGTGTTTCGGAAACGCAAAACGGCGTAACCTAAGTTCTTTCTTCCCCTACCTTTCGACTTTCACCTCTTCCTTTCCCCTTTTCTGCAAATCCGTTTAGCCGATTAACTTCATCACTAATTGCTCTAATCAAGACTTTGTTTCAACTCATTCAATGGCTTCTTTTCACCTTCCTATCAATTTTTCTATTTATAGATCTCTTTTCTTATCTTATGTCTCCATCAAAATCATTCTCTCAGGAAAAAAAACTCAGACATTCATCCCGATGGAACCCACCGGCAACTCCGCCGACTCCAGTGACCGCAAGACCGGCAAGAAGATCGTCGCCTCCTCTGCTACTGTGAAACCAAATGGGAAGTCCATCGCTTCCTCCGCGATTGTGAAGACTGATGTTTCATCTACCGTTCCGGTGAAACCAAACGTTGCTACAGCTCTCTCCTCCGCGCATGCAGACCAAGTCATGTTATTCCGAGATGTTTCATTTGGCCCACGCGAAGCGGAGTTGAGGTTTCGTCTGATTCACTTCTGGGAAGCTCGAAATCCACTCACGAATGGACGTACGTTTGAGAGAGAATTAACAAATTTGAATTGATATTATGTAAATATTATCTACTGTTTTGTAGACGAATTGAGTATCATTCATTCGTTACCTGTTTGAGATGGCAATGCAATAAGATAATTGATTTCCCTGTCATTTTCTCAGGACACTATATGTTTATCTTTGATTGATTACCTCCCAAGCTTGAATTTTTGTGTTGCGTTTTAGGCTATGCTCATGGTGATTACTTCTAACTGATTGAGTTCTCTATGGTTTCTCTTTTTTTGTATGGAAATAATCGACATATATTAGCCTACGATTTGAGAAACCAGCAAAGGTGCGTTTCTCCATTGTACTTTATATGCTTTCAATATTGTAATAGGGTATGTGGTGGACAAGATAATTTAATTTGTCTAATAATCTATCTTGCATGTTCAGTTGCTATTCTCCTCGATTCCTGAGAGCTTCTCGCCGTTAAACAGGTTAACTTATTAACTCCATTTTGGATTTTAGAAACTGTAGTCCTTCTTTGCAGTTTGATTTTTATTTTATTTTCTCTGTGGAGTTTGATTCCTATGATGAGTTTTTGGTAGTCAATGGGATATCCAAGCTCATTCGTTCTACATATGTAGAAAAACGCATCACCATATTCCATTTGATTTCTCCATAATTATATTTTTTAGTGTTTACTCTTAACAGTATTTTTGTTGTTGATTTGACTAGATTTTAGTTGTTCTTACGAGGTTCTGACTGCATCCAATAAAAAAACTCAAGTTTTCGGATAAACTAACATGTTTCTTTGTTACTATTGTGCTGTGACTTATTTTCCATCACATGATCTTAGTCGTTTCTTTATCTACGGTGAGCTGATTGATTCATGACTATCCTACTACTTGTTTCACATGATCTTAGTCGCACACAGGTCGCGCACAATATACATCGTTTACATGATATCTAGCCTACATCTTCAGGTTTAGTTAACATGCTTCCCTGAAGTACTAAGTCTGTGTGTGGTTAGAGAAAATGTTCATTCTCTGTGTTGTTGACTACTTCCTGCTATTCTGAGATATCTAATTTTAGGAAATGTGGATCCAATTTAATATATACAACTTTATTTGTGTTTGGTACAGAGCAGAGGAAGAAGCTTGGTATAGGAAAACACTTTCTCTTAACCCTTAGTTTTCTCTGTATCAAACTTCAAAAACATTTTATTATGTGATGAATGCATGATAAAAATCTATGACTTTGTGTAGTGGTATTAATTTTTATTCAATTTTCTCTATATCTTTTGCTATTTTCATCTGTGGAAAGGTGGAAGCTATAAGGTTGCAAAATGATATTTAACTGTTAACGTCCGACTGTGACAGACCTGCATGCATAAGTGTATTCGACAACCTTGCGGAGCTCCAATGAGGAATTAGTAATGTCAGGTGTGGAACCAAAGGTTGCTGTAGCCACCAATATCAACCCTAAATTAGTTGGAGGTAACCATTTCTAAAACTCATCTGTTATTTTAAGCCATCTTTTTTCTAAATGCTACCCCAGGAACACATTTCTTTTTTGACCATGAGAGTGTAGCCAGCCAAAGTTATCTCACAAAGTAAGGATTATAGCCTTTGTTACTGTGAAAATAATTTACATGTCTTCATGTTATAAATCATGTACAGAGTTAGTCACCACAAGGTTGGTCTCTGTAGGAAGGTTCATTGTCAACGTCTACGAAATATGGTGGTGTTAAGAAGATCGAAACGTTAACACTGTCTTAGCTAAATGCTTATATCATATCGCCCCACAGGCGACCACTTTCACGTAACCCATATGTTAGTGTGTTTCTTGACCGACAATTACTTTCACTTTCTTAGTGCCATATCCAAAGGTTTGAAACCAATTTTTCTGCTCTTGCACTGATGAAATACTGAATATATATTAAAAATATTAATTGGATCGAACTGTTCTCTTTTGTTTTGATGCAGTGTTCCTGAGATAAAGTGCATACGAGGAAAGAAAGCTTTCTTATTACATGGTATCTCACCAGAATCAATCAATTTGTTTCTACCGTGAGTATCTCCAAATACAGAATGTAATGTCTTTAAAAAAAAAAAATTCAAACACAGAAATAGTAATCAGATCGATATAGCTTTACATCAAACACATTCAGGACATAGATCAAAATGTTGTCTCAGTTCAGACTCATGCATGTTGTTTCCTTAATCAGGTATTGCAATGAGGACATCAAGATGATCAATGTGTATGAGTATAGGGAAAAGGGAACGCTTAAGGACCATCGGAATGACTCGGATAACCCTAGGTTGAGCTGGAGACAGAAGCTTGAGATATGCGCTAAAGGGCTTCACTATCTCCATACAGGTTCCGCAAGAGCCACTATACACTTCATTTGAAGTCTGCTTCAGGTAAATGTTTAGGACCAACTCTTCTTCTGTAGAACATGTTGAAGAAGCTTTACTCTTTACACAATGTAATCATTCTCTACAGGCCATTGAAGCTCTCGACCCGAACCACAAACTGGGTACTGGAACCACAAGAAGCAAACTCAATCTGAATAGAAAGACAACTTCATATCATCAAACTGTTCCGTGAGTTTAACCAAAGGAAAAATATACAGAGCAAATTTGATGTAATAAAAGCTCAAAGAGCAACTCCGAGACAACAAGAGTGAATACCTTTTGGATAGATAGAGAAAGTTTCTTGCTTTCATTTTTTGTTGTTGCATTTATTCAGAATCTTTTGTTCTTTTTATTCTCAGCAAAATTTTCAGTAAACAAATAACCTACCTTAGCGTTATATAACTAGGAACAATAAATGTTTGATTCTTTCGCTAATGCTGTGTTTTGAAAAACTGAGATACAAGTTTATTCTGTAACAACTTCCTTGGTCGGGGTTGTGTGGGGACCATATTATCTCATTTGTCGTGCTCTTTGCTGGAGGTCGGGATAATGCTTCTTTCTTGGTAATGCAGTTGCTGGAGCTAAATACCCTAGACTGGGGGGGAACACACAGTCCAAGTGTTGTTGGAGGAAAATTAAAAAAAAACCTCAGTGTCTATCCTATTCAGCTGGAGCACATATATCTAAAAAACATGGCAAGACTCAAACCCCCAAGAAGTTGCAACCTCCAAAACATAAATCATCTATGCAAGAATTGTTACTAGTTTTTAAGAGTTGAGAAATTTGTCGATTACATTGCTAATAGATCCAAATAAAATATGTCATTATTTCTTTTGCTTTTTAAAGACAAACCAGGTTTTACATTTCTTATCATGAATAAAAAAATCTTTAATTTATATATTTCTTTACTTTTAAAATAAATTATTACACCCTCCTGTACTAGCTCCTAAAATTAAAATAATAAATAAAATCCTTAATACATACGTAAACCAAAAAAATTGCATCTAACCCATAAGTAAAAAAAATTATCTTATTCACTTAGTGGGAGTCAGAAACGCAAACATGACATCATGAGATCTACTAACATGTACTCATAAAATCAATTATTAGTTCAAGACCCTCGAATCTAAATTGGAAAGAACTAATAATTCAGATTCAATTGGACTAACAACTAACAGATGAAAATGAGACTAATGGAATTCAAATGAGAAATCAACATCCGAACCCGGCGCGTAGCGCCGGAATACCCCTAGTTTCATTAGACTTCTTGTACACTAGGCTATCCCGTGTTCGAATTTAATTATGCGGTAAACGCTACTAACCCCCAAAATAAAGAATGGACAAATCACGAGCACATCAAACTTATTACTGGCCTGGGCATAACCCGGACCTGAACCGAAATGAAGAGATCAGATATGTTACAGATCTATAGAAAACCCCGATCGGGTTTCGTTTGGCAATTCGGATTAAACTGATAACCAAAGAGTAACCTGAAGTGAACCGACCCTATATGATATATAACATATATACATATATGATATATACATAACACATGTGAGTCTCTTCCTCTTTTCGATATTTTTTGTTTCAGAGCAAAATCATTAAAACAAGAGGCTATTCATCTTCTTATACTTTTTGAAATCCCTAATCATATATGCTATTAAACCTAAAGAGCCTCTCATGTTTCAAAAACGTACTCACTCTCCATCTTCTTCAATTTCGCGAAATCAGCCCCATGTGAATAACAACTTATGAATTTCACAATCCATAATCTCCTATTTCTTCACATGTTATGTTATTCGATTTGGGGTTTGAATGAGAACAAATTAGGTTTTTAAAATCTTAGGGTTTATAGTTATTTCAAATCGATTGAATGCTACGGGTTCTGTTAGGGTTACTTAACTTGAATACGATTGAATGTTAGGTTTCTTTTCGATTGAATGTAATTTCTTCTCTTATGAATCATGAATGATTCTGAATGTAGTTTTTTCAGATAGATTCATCTTCAACTCCAAACCGTGTTACTCTTAACAATGACAAATATGTAGAAGGTGATGAAGAACAAGAGTTGATGACTCCATATAGTAGATGCAAGCGTAAAGAAACACATGGAGCTAGTGGAGAAACATACCAAGCAACAAAATTTCTTCGGGTTCTTCCTACAAGGTCTAACATTTGGGAGCATTATACAAGAACAAAGGAGAATAGTGACAAATGAATTTGTCATTAATGCAAGAAGGAGTTTTGTTGCTCAACAAGGTCGGGAACATCAAACTTGATGAAGCATCTTACTGTCTAGAAACACTACATGGCATTTTCATAGGCCAAATTAAGTTCCACTTAGCCTGTGATCAACAAAGAAGGAAAACTGAAGTCTGAAAAAGTCATTGAAATTACCATTTTCAGAAAAGTTACTGTTGAGATGATGGTAATAGGAGAGTTACCACTGAGTTTCATAAAAAGTGTTGCTTGGAAACACTTCTGTTCTAAGGTCAGATTTCTCTTATTTTATCTAACACAAACATATTTTAATGCTTTCGTTTAGTTTGTTATATAACTTTGAATGGTATGTTTGTAGGTGAATCTATACAAACATGTTTCAAGAAGGACATAAACAAGAGACATTGTTGAGCTATATGTGCAGAGGAATCCATTTATGAAGAAATGGTTTAAAGCTAATAAGCACAATGTTTTTTCTGACTACAATGTGTAAAGACTTTAATTTCCATTTTTCTATGGTTTTTGCCTCTTGTGTTTCGATTGATCTTTATGTGTTTCTTCCTTCTGTGTTTGGCTTGATCACAAGTACTGTTACATGGTTGTCACTTCCCATCACGTTTATGCTTGTTGGCGACTGAAGAAGCTCAATGAGTTCAAACACAGTTACTGATCACAAAGGTCAGACAATTTCTAAGGTTCTTTTGGATTTCTTAGCTGGCGATAATATTTGATCTAACGAAGAAGATGAATTTCACAAGCATGTGTTTTGATGAGTTTTATGGGCAGGACAGCTTGGAAGGTAAGGAGATGTAAGACTATGTGATTAGTGTTCTTCGTAGTTTGTTCAAGGAGGACAATGAGAGATATGAAGAGTCAAAGAGGGCAATCTGATGAATCTAAAAAACCCAGTACACAAGCCTCTCAGTAGATTCAACCGTTACTATGGAAGCAGTTGATGATGATTTAGGTTATAAGAGGATGACCGAAGGTATAAGGATAAGTTAAGTGAGATAGGACTGAAAGACAAGCGTGATGTACTGGATATATACTTGAAAGAGGCTGTTGAAAATCCAGATATGATGCTTGGTGTAGAGTACAATGCTCTTTCTTTCTAGAAGAGAAATTGTATCATGTTCTCGATTTTGTCACAGATCGCTAAAGATGTTTTGGCCTTACAAGTTTCTTCTGTTGCATGTGAGAGTGCCTTCAGTACAAGTGGGAGGATAATCGAGCCATCTAGGATGCCTTACACCCTACATGGTTAAGGTGTTGTAAAAAGACATTCAAATTTGACCCAAGAGTGCTTACTAATGCACAAATCCTTGATGGTATTGAAGAACTTGAGAAATTTGAAAGAGATGTATCTTCAGTTTGCTTGTTTACGTTTTTTTTTGCTTCTTATATGTGTTTGTTAGTTGATAGTGACCTGCTTTTTTTGTCTTTGCATCAGAATTTGCTGATTCAGTTCACGGGTCTGCATAAGGTAATGTCTATTGTTGATATTCTGTTTACAAATAGTCTATGATTTTTGTTTATGGCTTCATTTTAAACATCTTTTGTTGTCACTCTGTTTGACAGAAATAGAAGATTGTCAAGTGCTAGTGTTTATCAAATGGTGTAGTGTTATCACAAGATTTTCATATGCTTTTGTGCTTATCTTTCTACAACTATGCTGATTTTCTTTTGTTGTATTTTCGGATTTTATATGTTTTGATGCTTTTTTCTTATGGAATGTTATTTTTCGGATTTGATGTGCTTTGGATACTTTTTCTTAGTGGAATGTTGCTATTTTGGAATTGGTGCAGTTTAGATTTTTTTAATCAAAACATTAAGTTTCCTATTTTTAGATTTTTATAATGTTTTTTACTTCAGTATAACCCAAACTGAACAAAAAACCCCGAAACTGAATGATATATGATTACTTTACCAGTTTTAGGATGTAATACAAAATATAACTGAAACAAAAGTATTATTATCCGAATCCGATACGTACAAATAAAAGTTTAGTATGGGACCTAGGAGGGTGAAACAAGAAACCTAAAAACCTAAAAATCTTATTCGAACCCGTATGGGTACCCAAACGCCCATACCTACTTATTACAATGTTGACTACTCTATTTTTATGCCACTGATGAGATATTTTTGGAGCTCTGTATCAAAATAATTAGTTTAAGTTTAAATTATATATGAAACTTAAATAGATGATTGGTCTCAAATTATTTTGAATAATTTATGAATTAGAATCTGGATAGATTTTGTAATTATTTTATTTCAGGATTACCTGTACTGATTTGATTATTGTAAAAATCTAAAATTTCCACTGTAAAAGATAGAGGATTCCTCTGTTTTTGTTTGTTATATACTCTCTCTGTTTGTTTTTTTTAATTCACTTTGACATTTTTTTTCGCTACATGAAAACTATAGTTGTAGAATTTAATTACAATTTATAATTATTTTCATCATAATATTAATTGAAAATGCATTGATTTAAAAAATAAAATTATGTATATCAAATACTATTGGTTAAATATATGTAATTAATTACAACATAAATGAATTTCAATAATTTTTTGTAATATGTGTAAAATGTCTAAGTGAAACGTTTTATGAAATGGAAAGAGTAACATTTTGAAGTTGGGTAAACCTTTTAATAAAAATATTTAATTTCTATATTTTCTTTACAAAAACATCATTAACTATCTAACTAACTAGCCATATTGTAACCAATAAAAAGTAATCTGCAAAATATAAAAAGTCATTTGCATAAAAACAAATAAATTTTACATTGAAAAGCGAAAATTTCAAGTAATTTGAAGCAATTGTTTTTCTTCTAAATGTAATAAATTTAGTGATAATTGATTTATATTTCTGGAATATTAAATTTAAATTGATTATATTCCACATCTTCTGAGTACTAATATTTATTTAATATTTAATATTTAATCTTATAATACATAAGTGAAATTCTAAATCATGAAAAACGACAAATCATCAGCTAAATTGCTAAAATGTTTATTAAAACTAATAGTTCACTCAAATCATAGAGAAAATATAAGAAAAAAACAAAATTGATTTTTAAATAACAATTTAGATTTATTGATAAAATTAAATAACAGTGTCATGATTTTAAATTTTAATTAGTAGGTTATATTTGGATATTTTCTCTTCTGACAAAGAATATATGTCTTTTAAGTAAATTATTGGTTGAAGATGTTATTATCTCGGTAACTAATGCATAATCTATACTATTATAGCACAATACCCTTTTCTGCGGTTACCTTGATTTTTGAAAGTATTTACAGATTATGCCACTGGAAATTAATTATAATAAAACAATTACATTAATATTTAATGCTAACAATCAGTTAACTAATAATATATGCATATTCAAAATTTCTATCGTAATCATATCTTTTTGTTAGTAAATAAAATCAATCATATATTTGTATATAGTTTGGCTACATCACATATAGATACATTATGATATCTACATCTTTGCTTATTGTATTTAAGTTTATATTATAATTTCTTTATAGTTTCAGTGACAACTTTACTCGGATGCAAATTTGCACTTTAAGTGATACAAAGACATTCTATTTGCTTCATCATCTATCCTTCAGCAATCATGAGGCCCTTATATAAAGCATTCTTCTATATAACTTCAACCTAATCTAAGTGTGTAAAATGAACTTATATTTAGAGTGATAAACTGTCAGAAAACATACCTTTTGTGTTCATATTCTTGGAGTCCTGCTGCTTGAGATAGAAGCTTCGATGATATAGTGATTTGTAATGGTTATTAGCATATACTTAAGCCCATACTTTCCTGAAATCAGAGTGACAGCTAGCCCATTCTTCTTGTTTCTGCTTCAAGTGAGTTAATATCATCGGCAAGGCTTACCTATAAGAGAATCTTCTTCAGAAAAGTCCATGATGTCAAGCCCATAATAGAGTTATCTTTCCTGGCTTGTTCCCGTGGGAAACCCATCGAAGGAATCTGCGAAAATAATTTCTGTTAAGCAATAAGAATTAACAAACTTAGGGACAATCTAAAGGGTTGTATATGAAATTACGAGTTTGAAGTTGTCAACTTGCAGTGTAAGACGTTTTCTTAGTGAAAAAGAGTTATTCTCACAAATTGGAGTATTTGTAAGCGTTGGGGAACTTCTCCAAAATCGAACAAATCTCATATTTATCATCTTAATTTCTAGTGTAACCGAGACCTCTGAACCTGAATATTTGTAATCAAATTCAACAGACCTTGATTTAGCCTCAACTTCATAATTATGCACCAAAATTTTTATGTTTAATAGATTTACCTCAGAACATCTTCTAGCTCCTTCATGGAGGAAAGTAAGGGTTCCACGAATCTGCAAACAATTATGTTTGGACGTACATAATTAGTTAGAAAAGGAACCAAAAGATATAGACGTGAACTGTTGTGTGGGTGCATTAGGGTTTCGAATGATGATTGTACCACAGTTCGTAGTGCGATGGATTTGAATCTTTCCAAAGCCATGGCCCATAGTTTCTTAAGGGTTTTAGTTTAGGGATATTAAGATTTCCAATGGCTAGACGACAAAGATGGAGTGAGAGAGGGGAAGTCACATTGGTGATGTATTTTTTCTTTTCGGAAAAAAGCAAGCTTAAGCTAGTGGGAGAATATATGTTAAGCTCCTTACACCAGGTGACGATTCAGATAACAAAACAGATGAAGAGGATGAAGAAGGAAATCTAAACGACAAAGAAGCCGGCGTTGAAGAAGATGGAGGTTAAGTCAAAAAGGTATTACATATAATTGTCCCATAGGAAAGTTTTTTATAACAAATGCAAAACATAAGCCCAAGGACTTAAAGCATCCGAAGACTGGGAATTTGTTGACATGCCACGTGGCATAATTCGCCCGCTGCTTCATGGTGATGTGGAGGGCTGAAGAGAAAGAAAATTATGTTTTATTATTATAGAAATTGGGGATAATTGAGAAGAAGCTCATTAATGAATCTGAAGAGCAACTATATTGACATGATTAACTCAAATTGAGTTTTTCACATAAGATTGTTTGTTGATGAAAGTTTCAGTGTGACTTAATGTGAGATGCTCAACAAAGGAATGAGAAAGGATCCGTAGAATCATTTATAACTATGGTACTATGTGAAACCCAAATGAAAACCTTGATGAATCAAACTTTTAACTTTCAATATCTTTTTCCATTTGGGAAACAAATACAACGTCATTCATCCTTTTATAAAACATTTCAATCTTATCTTTTAGTAGCATCAACACATGAACATGGGCTGAGACAATCAAATATATTGGAGTTGGTGAACATGTGAGCTGCAATTTTTACATGGTACATAAACGGACTTTAATCTACTATGGGACAAAAGGATGAAAAAAAATCTGGCACCACCTAAAGTAATCTCCCATAGGACAAGAGAGTGGTTAATGACAATTTGCCCCATTAATGAAATCAATATGAACCCTTGGATCAGAATTCTATGGGATATAATGTGAGCCGTCGGATAATTAGAAGAAAAGAGATCAATATTTACCAGAATGCCATTAATGAAAATCTCTCTTGAGCCGTCAGATCTTCTGTCTTTGTTTTAATCTTGGCCTTCGGATCTCACATCCAAACCCTTCTCTCTTGCCTGGGTCCCACAGATGCATTAATCCTTTTTCTTCTTCTTCATTTCTCCTACAACCATACTCAACTACCACGGAAATTCATTCTCCTCACCAACAAAAGCTTTCTTCTTCAACTTTTCATCCACAAACCTTCACCTCTGTTTCTTGGGGATTTTTGACAGGTTAGGACGCCGTGAAACGGGTCATGTACGTCGTCCTTAGTTCTGAAATCGGTTGATAAGTGTAAACTCTCTCCTTCTCTCTCTCTCTCTATTATGTTTCTCTCTCTCTCTCTCTCTCTTCTGTTTCTCTTTCTCTCTTTATTGTTGTTTGTTTCAGTTTAGTCATATAAACTGTGTGTTAACGATATGAGACAGATTATAAAGTTTAATATAATTTGGTTAAAGTATGAAGCATGATATTGTAGAATAAATCGTTTTTGTCTATGGTACAATAGGTACAACTCTAGTAAAATGGAAAGTAGCAAAACTGGCAGAACTAGTATTACTGATATTGTTCATCCGAAACATACCACTAGTAAACCTGTTAAAACTTGGAGTAACACATTGAATAGATAGTTTTGGTACCACTCGTATAACTTATATTAGTCATGTGCAAAGTTGACATAGTATAACTGGTCTTACTAGTATAACTGATAACTACTGTTACATGTAAACTAGTCTAATTGATAATATTAGTATAACTGAACTAGCTAATAAATGATAATGTTGGTTTTTAGTCATTTTCAGAAACTATGGATAGTAATGGGTCTGTGGTGATACATTTTGAACATGGTGAAGAGCAACATATTTCTACACTAGTGATGAAAGGAAGATATGAGGAGATTACTTATTCTCAGTTGCTTGATAGAATAGCCAAGAAAATGAAGATCGATGTAGTTGAGACGAAGCTTCAGTTGAGTTACTTTCCGCTGGTATTGAATAATAAGAGGCCTTGTTATATCTTGGATGATGAAGATGTTTTAGGATATTTAATGAAGGTAGATAAGAAAAACTGACGTAGTGTCTTGCGTGTGGAGCTTAAGGAAATCGTCGCAGAAAATCAGAGCAACGAGATGTTTTCTATGAATGAGGAAAATCTGAGTGATGCCAGAGCTAATGATGGCATGGTTGGAGTTGGAGAGTTGGAAATTGTTCCTCGTATTCAGGAGGATGAGTTTGAGCATGAGAAAATCAGTGAAGAGGGTGATGAAATGGATGATAGGGAGGAGTTGCTGGCTGTTACAGTAGTTGAACCTCCTGTTGTCAATTCAGAGTGGGATGATGGCATTGATATTAGTTTTCATCAAGAATTTGCGACTAGAGAAGAAGTGAGGGATTTAGTGGACAAAGGTGTGCATTCCAATTGTTTTCAGGTTGATATAAAGAAGTCGAATCCTCGGGTTTACATATTGAAATGTCGTGGGGCTGGATGCAGATCTGATTTTTTCTCTATCAGAACGTATAGAAAGATGCATATGTGCTCTCGTGGAGATGCAAGTGTCATGAAGAAGAAGAAAAGAGGCACGCCAAGCTTGGTCGCATCAGTGGTGCACTCGGATTATCCCGGCAAATACAAGACTCCGGATCCAAAGACTCTCATAGATTTGGTAACAGACTGGGTGTTAAAGTTTAATATTCTACGGCTTTGAGAGGGAAAAATAAAGCTTTGAGTGATTTGCGTGGTAACCCGGAGGAGAGTTTTGCTAGGCTGCCATCTTACTTGCACATGTTACAAAGGATGAATCCTGATACCATTACACGATTAGAAGTGGATGAGAAGAACCAGTTTAACTATATGTTCTTTGCGCTCGGAGCTTGCATCGAAGGGTTCAAGGCGATGAGGCAAGTGATAATAATGTATGGAACTCACCTGAAGGGTGTGTACAAAGGAGTGCTTCTCATTGCCACTGCTCAAGATCCAGATCATTATCATTATCCCCTTGCTTTTGCGGTAGTAGATGGTGAGAAAAATGCAAGCTGAGAGTGGGTTTTAACTATATTAAAAACTTTGATACCAAAGCATCATCAAGAAACTTTGATCCTCAGTTTGTATTTTGTACTGATAGAAACCAAAGCATCATCAAGAAAGTACACGAGGTATCATTGGCGATCCATGGATATTGCAATTATCACTTGTCTAATAATGTCAGCGAAGCTTGCAGCAATGTTAACAAGAAAGGGGTTGCCAAAAACATTTAGAGATATTGCTGGTATTTACAGTGAGGTGGACTTCAGAAAATGCTACAACGATTTCAGGAAAATGTATCCTCAAGCAGCCGAGTATATAGATGACAGTGTTCATGAGACAAAATGGGCAAGATGTAAATTTCTGAGAGAAAGGTAAAACATAGACACAACCAACACTGTTGAATCTATCAATGATGTTTTGAAGGAACCAAGGAAATATGCGTTGTTGCCAATGCTTGATGTGATCGTGGAAAAGATAACAGAATGGTTCAACAAATACCGTCTATTATCTCTACGCGTACCAGAGAGGCAGATACTAATCCCACATGTGCATGGGATATTGCATCACATATATCCTACGGCTAAAAAGTTGAAGGTGACCGAGCTAAATACATTTGAAGGTCACTACAATGTGCTTGGCGAGGATGGTCATGGTTATTTGGTTGATTTGAGCAACAGAACATGCTATTGTAGGTATTTTGATATTGATCGGTATCCTTGTGTGCATGCACTTGCTGCCATCATGGCGCGTGGAGAAATGGTTGAACATTATTGTTCTAGGTATTACTGGATGGAGCAGTGGACTTTGGCATATTACAGGACAATATATCCAGTGCCTCATCATTCAACATGGGAAAGTTCTGAAATTCCTGAGGAAATTCGATCTCAGGTTGTATTCTCTCCGTAGGTAGAGAAAAAAAAGGAAGACTACAAGTTACTAGATTCCCGTCTGCAGGAGAATATAGGAGTAAGAGAAAGAAGAAGTTTCCACCATTGATTGGTGAAAACGAAGAAAGTGGCAGTGATAGCAATAGCGGTGGTAGTAACAGCAGTGACAGCAGTGGCATCAAGGGAAATGGGGACGAGGGAGGTGACAACGAAGGAAATGATGAATGAGTCTTACTTGTTAACTTGTTATGGAACTTGCTTATGTGTTGTGGAACTTATTTATGTGTTGTAGAATTTATTTATGCACTGTGTTGTTTCAATCAGGTAAAACTTCATAAACATAACACTCATTTTTATGTGTTGTCATACTATTACAACTAGTAAAACTAAAATAGGTTCTACTGGTATAACTAGTACAACTATGTCTAGTTTACTAAAATAGGCTCTACTAGTATAACTAGTACAACTATGCATGTTCTGAAATTTAAATATTCTTTTGGGCTTTCCCTATTAATAAAATAATCAAATAGTCTAATTTTTAAGTGTTTGGATAGGTTTATTTGTGTTTTGTATTGGATTTTTTTTTTTTATTTCTAACTCCATCACAACAGTTTGCTTGTGATACCTTATACTTTTAAGGTTTGTTTACTTGTTTGTCCACATATTTTTTGTAAAACATACGTGACAAGTATTTAAACAATAGTGATGCTTTCATTGTATCCGAGCAAACAAATGTAAACATAAATAAATGGTACAACTTAGATAATAGAATTTTTTTCTTTGGTATAACTAATATTTTCAGGTTTCACTGCCAAAGTACAACTCTGTACAAACTAGTATAACTGAATAACTAGTACAACTTTGTGTAGGCCAGTATAACTAATAAACAAGTACAACTTTGTAGAAACCAGTATAACTAAATAACTAATATAACTTTGTGTGCATAATGTGTTTCAGATAAGTAGATTCCCAGATAAGTCCTAAATGTTTTAATTCAACACTAGTTGTACTAAGTTTTCTAGTTGTACTAATTTTATATTTTTGGGCATAGTTGATGCAGTTTTACTTGTTCTAGTTTCCCACCTGTAAATGCAACCTATTCAACCACCAAATCAATTACACACATACAAGTTTGGATTTAGGTTTTAAAACGCACACATATACAAGTTTTAGGTTTTAAAACACACACATACAAGTTTTAGGTTTTAAAACACACACATACAAGTTTGGATTTAGGTTTTAAAACAAACACATACAAATTCCAAAAACAACAACATAGTTTAGCACTTCTCCAAATCAGTTTGGCGTAAAAGGAGACCTCAACAAATGAGAACGCTTGGACACCCTCTTTGGCATCTCATCAACTCCAACCGAAGCTGCCTCCTCTAAAGCATCATCAACTCCAACCGAAGCTGCCTCCTCTAAAGCAACATAAACTCCAACCTCACCTTCCTTCTCCAAAGCATCATCATCATCTACAACCTCATTGGTCTTGTCCGCAGCAGCTTTTTCCGCAGCAGCCTTCTCAAATCTATCTGCAGTGTCTGCCATAATTTGAAGTGTAGATTGCTCATCTCCATCATCATCAAATCTCTCTTCAGTATCTACATTGAACAAAAATACATCATGACTTAGATCATCATCATTTAAAATATAATTTGAACTTATATGTTATCATGACTTACCTTGCATCAACTTCTCAGCCTCTGCCCCAATCTGTTTCTCACCATCTTTCTCAGCATCTACCTCATCACCATCCTTCTCAGCCTCTGCCTCTATCTGTTTCTCTTCATCTTTCTCAGCCTCTGCCTCATCACCATCCTTCTCAGCCTCTGCCTCAATCTGTTTGTCACCATCCTTCTCAGCCTCTGCCTCATCACCATCCTAGTCACCATTGTCCTCGCCCTCCTTATCACCCTCATAATCATCCAAACACTGCTTCTCAGCCTCTTCATCACCCTCCTTATCACCATGCTTCTCAGTCTCTTTATCACCCTCCTTATCACCATTCATCTCAGTCTCTTCATCACCCTCCTTATCACCATGCATCTTAGCCTCTTCATCACCATCCTTATCTCTTCTTCTCCCTCCGGAAGCATATCCGGTTTCAGCTTCACCAAACTGGAATGGCCAACTTTCTCTCTGAATCTTGTCTTGTTCCAACTCCTTCACTCTTACTGCTAGAAGACGAATTGTTTCGTCTCTCAATGCAAATCCATCGTCCATTCTTTTGTTCAACTTCAACTCTAATTCTCTTAAACTCTCACGATCTGCCTCGCCCCCTGCCTCAACTCCTGCCTCGCCCCCTGCCTCACCCCCTGCCTCACCCCCTGCCTCACCTCCTGCCTTGCCTTCTGCTTGCTCTTGTTCTCTCGGGTTCTCACATCCATCTCAAATAGATCCGGCCAGAAAATTTTACTCCCTGGTTCTAGTAGAATCTTGTTCCAACTGTCAACAACTATGTCTGGCGTATCCGAATCATCTGTCAGCTCCAAGTCTTCATAAGTCCCTTCATCCATTATTTCATACAAAAGGTCTGCTTCATATCCTTGTGGTTCCAAAATACTGATAATCTCCTGAAATATGACCAACAACAAATTACATATTTAATTAACTATGAACTTGAAGAAAATGACATAAACAACACTTTAAAAAAAATTATAAGCTTTTACCTTTGTGTTTCCTAGCGTCCGATAAATCATGTCAAGTGGAAATTCTGTTGTTCCGGTCCTCTTGAACTTCCATTTGCACATTCTTGGACAACCATCAGGACAGTTTTGAACATGCTCTCTGAATCTATCTCTAAGGACAGGGATACATTCAAATGCTAATATCTGCACATCATTTCACACAATCACATTAGTTATATTATAACAAATATACTTATGAAAAATACAATTCTTATACCTCCAAAGGGTTGATAAACCCAGGAAATACCCATTGTGCCTTCTATTGGATCCCATCACGAAACTAATCCCTCACATGAAAAATCTCCTTCATGCAATCATCAAATGTGTAACGGCCCCATGGAAATTCGGTGCAAAACTCCAGATCTTCTGCTGCTTGGAGAATGAAATACTCAATGAAGTATCCTCCTTTTGACCTTCCTCTTAAAACTCTAGCCAAAAAGTAAAGAACCGCCATCCTCAGACGATCGCCACTACCATCAAACTTCATCTTCTGAAGTTTCTCTAAGACATCCGCTTCTGCCACTTGCAGACCCTTTTCCTTCCCATCCTTTGTCTTCTTTACCTTAAAATACTTTCTCGCAAACTTCATGCTCCCTATGCTCGGATAGTTTTCTGGATATGAGTGGCAGTATAAACCAGAGAGGAGGGCTATGTTCCCTGATGGAGTATCTAATTGGAACACCGTTTACCCCAAACGAAGCTTGTCGACCCTTTCCTGTATGCATAGTACGAAGTAGCAACATCCACAATCCCATCACTTTTCTTGTTGGGGTACAATCCATGTGGAATATATGCTTGAACTGAGGATGATCCTCAAACCAACTCTTCTCTGAGGCCTCTAACTTTTTAATCGTCTTCAGAAAATCGTGTTGATGGCACCTTGAGGAGAGCTTGCAACCCTTTCCATAGTCACTCGATTTGAAGAAAAAACCAGCAGGTCTGGCAGCATCTACGGTCATATCATCCCTCTCAACCTGAAAAACACAAACAAAATACACTGAATAAATAACTGAGTGATACAGCACAAAATCACTTAGTTGTACCAGTTACACTAATTAAATGAAAACTAATATTACTAGTTCTACCAGCAACCCTAGTTATACAACGATAACACCATCTCATTAAATAGTTATACAAAATACTTCTCTAGTTATACCAGTAGGACTACGTATAAGAAGCGTAGTTGTACCAGTTATATTACTTATAAAAAAAGATTTTACTAGTTATCTTGTATCTGTTTACAACATATTATTACCTGTTGAACTAGTTTCATTATTTTAGTTGTACTAGTAATTCAATACTCAGTTGTATTAGTAAGACTAATTATACTTTTCATAGTTATACCAGTTATATTAGTTATAAGAAGTGTGGTTGTACTAGTTATACTAGTTCCATTGATTTTGTTTTACAACATATTATTACCAGTTGAACTAGTTTCATTCTTTTAGTTGTACTAGTTATTCAATACTCAGGTGTATTAGTTAAACTAATTATACTTTTGATAGTTGTACCAGTTATATTATTTATAAGAAGTGTGGTTGTACTAGTTATACTAGTTATATTGATTCTGTTTACAACATATTATTACCAGTTGAACTAGTTTTATTCTTTTAGTTGTGCTAGTTACACTACTTATATAATTACTACATATTTCTTAGTTCAATCCTATCATAAATAATTCTAAAACCATTTTAAATTGACTTGTTTACCGTTCTTGGAGCGTCATTATCAACGGCAACCTCAGGTGCGTTTGAATCTCTGTTGTTAGATCCAATCTCCTCACCGTCTGCTCGTCTACACGATGTGAAGGACTCTTTGTGGAAGAGCTGAGGTTACTCGAGGTTGTTGTTGATTCTCAGCCTCACTCGCTGCATGAGTTGGTGTTGGCGATTTTTGTGGCTGACTTGGAATCACTGGGCGTGGTGTACCCTCGCTATCGCCCTGAGAAGGCAATTCTGCTGCTGGTGTGGGGGGGCATGAACGCCTTGATGTTCCGGTGGAGATGCTGCGGTTTCTCTCACACGGTTCCAAGTCCTCTTGGTTGGATTCGACGAGGACCCACCGTCCAGACCACTGTCTCGCTTCCTCTTCTTCTCTGTGGTTTCACTCCTCTTTGCCGCTTCTCTCTTTTTCTTAATGGCGGCTCTCCTTTTCGCTGCCGCTACTTTTCTTCTTTTCACATCGGCGTTCTTCTTCTTCTCCGACGCTTCCGCTTTTTCTTTCATCTCGGCGAGCCGAGTTTTTGGCGACATTGCACACACGAAATTGGATACGAAATTGGAGATGGATATTGTTGTTTAGAGATGATTGTGCTTGAATCTAAGTTTGATTAGAGATGGGGGTTTGAAATCGTGGTGGTTATGGAAAAGAGAGTTTGAAATCGTGAGTGGGGAAAGATGAAATTGGAAATTTAGGATTTTCAAGTTGGGTCGGGTCGGGTTAATGGATTTCGGTGATTAGGTTTGTAAATAAGTTGAAGTTTCTTGGTTACTTAGTCTTTTTCTCCTATTTTCGTTTTATTTTTTTTTAATTTTTAAACAAAAATACACATGGGTCCATAATAGTTTTCTTTTTTTTTTTAATTTTTAAACAAAAATACACATGGGTCCATAATAGTTTTCGTTCAACCCTTTTGTCCCTTCCCAGCATTTGATCCTACATAAACGTTGAATGTTGTGGTAACAAAGGAAGAGGAGGAGCGACAGTTGGGGTTTGGGTTACCTTTTCCGGATTCGCGTGGGCTTTAGGAACTTGTCCAATGATATCAGCTTCGGCTGAGCTTGAAGACTCTTCTTCTAAGAGCAGGTTCAGCTTCCTTTGATATCCCGAGAAACATCGTAATAAATGCATTTACACTATAATAGACACGTGGCAGCCTCACAATAATTTGATAATAAATATGCTAACGCGTTCACACTATATTCATAAATGTGTTCACACAATGTATTTTGCGTTTTTAATATAAAACTCACATACATGGTTCCAATAAAACTCTAGATTTTTCGGTTCGAATAAAAATAGATAACGAATCAAAAGCCAAAAAAAAATATATATATATTACATTTATTGTTTACGGATAAAGTTGAGCAAAATGTTCATAAATTTTGATTCTATTCGTTATCCGTTTTGATTTGAACCAAATAATTTGGATATCCGCAACTCTACGAAACAAATCAAATACTAAATACAATGTCCAAACAAAAAGCAAATCACAAATACCAATAATTTTAGGAACATATATCTAATTTGATCTGCTATATGAATATATATACATATATGTAAAGAATTATATATATATGTTTTGAATTAAATTTAATATATTAGGTACTAAAATTTAGAAAGTTAAATAATGTTTTATTTTTTGCAATAAAATGTTATTATTAAAATTTTCAATTATTTTAAAATTTTATTTTTTACGGATCAAATCGGATATTCTTAAAAATTCTAAAACATTTCGGATATCCGAGTCACCGAATATCTAGGTGGCTAAAGATCGAATCGACACGAATGCTTTCAAACATGCATATATTCGATCTGGCCCCACCCTTATTTACGGATACAACTTTATTTTCTTTATATGAAAAATGACTAATGTCAAAGCCTTTTTTATTTTAAATTAAATTAAATTTTATCTTTCATGTATTATTTTGAACAAAAATGTCATTTCATCTTAATTAACAATATCTTTATATATTTGTCAACTATTTTTATATACTTTTACATACACATACAACAACTAAAATATCTAATTTTTTTTAAAAGTTGAAATATTTTTTCTTATTGCTTCTTTCACTACCGACCAAATTGTAGTAAAATGATTTGTCTTAATAATTTTCTTTTTTTTTCTTTAAATATTATCTGTTTAGAAACTATAATATGAAACTATTGGTTCGACATGACAACTATCTAAAAATCATAACATGAAAATAAATAAATAATATTAATTTTTAGTTTTTACCGAAAAAACCAAAAAATCAAACATTTTAACCGAATAAACTAAAATGAATACTCCCTCCGTTTCTGAAAAAGTGTCGTTGAAGAAAATTTTTTTTTGCTACAAAATAAGTGTCGTTTTCGATTTTAAATGCAAAATTTATTAGTTTTATTCAATAATTTATTTTTCTATTGGTTGAAATATGGTTAGGTATATTGGTAATTTTGTTTTTATATAGGAAATGTACAAAATTAATTGTTTCCTTAATCCGTGTGCACAGACCCAAAACGACACTTAATATGAAAAAGAGGAAGTATTAATTTAAAATAATAGTTATATTTTAGAAGATTAAAAACCAAAAAAAAACTTAAAACCAAACCAATATCCAGATTAAACAGATTTAATGTCTATTTATTAAAAATAACAAAACTAATAATCACATCCTGTGCAAGGCGCACATTATTACCTAGTATATATATAAATTACGTGAATTTGATCAGTGAGAGACAAGGACCTCTCTTTGGCGTCTAAATTCGTTAACAGTGTATCTCAAACTTATTTTAAATGAACACATATAAGTGTATACTTTCAAGAGTGGAATATGGCTTATAGTTAATCACAAAAATTATGTTTTAGCTCAATCTTTAAAATTATTCTCTTGGCGAAGTTTGGTTTCGACCCCTTGATTCTGGTTCAACCCAACGGTTCAGACGTCGTTGCGAAACAGACACCTGAAATGATTTTAACAATAATAATATAAATTATTATTTTTTTGTTCTAACAAAAGTGTTAAAATTTTTGAGAAAAGTTTCGAACAGTTCTAATAAATTTGATAAATTATATTAATGTACCTGTTTATCCCAGTCTGTTTTCATAGTCATTATGGTAAGCACACAAGTCTGAACGAAGATTCCAAATATCATTCCTAACCAAACACCCTAAAAAATTTGGCAAAAAAAAATAAAAATAAATGATTTGTATGTTATTAAACTATTGAAAAAGAAAAAGAAAAAGAAAAGTATGTAACTAAACTATTAATTTATAGATTTGAAAACAAACTAAGAAAATAATAGACTTACTTTGACTTGCAAATCCACGACATAGCCAAGGAAAATACCAGTAGGAATCCCCACAAGGTAATAGCAAGCAAGGTTAACGTATGTAACATATTTTTGCCATCCCCCTCCAACAGCAACTCCTGCTCCGATTATAAACGGTTCATGAACATATGCTCAGGTTTAAGTTTCTTATCGATATTAACGATATCCATTACTGAATACCATAATGCTAGGTTATAGGTCTAGGGCCCAGTAACGGTAATAACAGTAGGAAGTCATTATAAATGAAAGTGATTTAAGTGGATATCATATAATCGTCTTATTCGAATAGTTACTTGTCCTTACTCCTTATCACCCGAAACTATCCAAGATACAAAACCATGCATACCCGAAAACCTAAAATATATGAACCGGGTAATAGAAAGTTCTAGGATATACGGTCCATGCATGAACATATATCGTGATCGCAAAAAAAAAAAAAAAAAAAAAAATATATATATATATATATATATATATATATCCCTAAAAAACATCGTACGAATTTTCCATGGAGTCAATGGCTAATGGTAAACACGACATTCAGATCAAGAGAGAAAATGCGTACCGGAGAGAACAGGCTGTACACTGTTTAAGAGGATGGAAAAGGCTAAGATTGGAGAAAGATCGGCTACTTGTGCGGCAACAAGTTCACTTGTTGTGAAAATGTACGAAACCCTTCCTCTCAGAAATAGGAAGACAAAGAAGAGAATGACTCCTACTGAAAGTGACGTTAAGACTACTATCATTGTAGCAAATTTGGCTCCTTTAGAGTTTCCACTTCCAATCTCGTTTGAAACTCTTACACTATTACATATATTATTACAAAAGAACAATAAGAAAACACTGATAGAATTCCTATGTAGACACATCTGTATATTCATATGTTTATAGAGAGAGATGTATATATGCATATATTATATATAGTACTAAGAGATACTCTCTAAAAATTCTATAAATGAATAATATCGAGACAATAGAATTTTACTAACTTAAAATTATTTAAAAAATATTATTAGACATCTATATTTTTAAAATAATTTAATTGTTCAAAAAGAAAAAAGAATATAGTAAAAATATATAAAATAATAATATCCAATACAGTAATGTATTATTAATATTATAGTTATTAATTAAAAGATTATTTTGTTATTTAAATAGTTTCTATCTAAAGATATTATATTTTTAATTAAATTTATTTTTAATTTCATATATTTTGTTAAATTATTTGATACATTTTATGTGTCTTGAATACATACCATATAATACAAATAATTTTTAGATGCAATTCGATAAGAGCATGAAAAATTGAAAGGAAAATAAAATTACATGTGAAATTAGTTTTAAACAATAAAATGTATTGTTTATGTTTTTATATATATACACATAGTAATTATTAATTTGTAATTTTTATGGGTACATATTTTATATTAAAGTTTTCTAAATACTACTATCTTTTTATCTTATCTAACAACTTGAAACCGGATAAATTTATTACCTTATTGTATTAACTTCATATCGCATATCTGAAACTGAAGACATTTGGATAGTTCGTCTTTTCTAAAGTAGTTCGAATAAAGAGCATTGGATGATATGTTATTTCAGTTTTATTATGTTAGTATGTTTGATATCAAATGTTTTTTTAAATGATTCGCGTGTGTATATATATATATATATATATATATATATATATATATATATATATATATATGTATATCTTTTAATATTAATATTTATTGTATGAGACGTCCTACTTATATGATTTTGTAATCATTTGTATCTTATCATAACAAAATTTTAAACCATAGATCAAAAAAATTTTAATGTGAGAATTCTAACACTTACATTTCAGGTACATGCCATATAAAATAGAAAAAGTGTTTGTTTGAATTAATAAAATTTATTCACGTGTTAGGTCCAATATAATTATATACATAAATTTTTATTATATATATATATATATATATTTCATAATATGTAAAAGAATATATAATACGTAAAAATAATTTGTACATAATGTTTACTTCGTGTAAAGCGCGCATGTCTTAACCTAGTAGGATATTATTTAGTTGGTATAATAAGGGTAGTCATAACATTTGGTTGTGTATAATAGGTTGGATCAAAAATAAATAGGTGCAACAACTTTTTAAGTAGATTTTAAGATGATCCTTTTTAATAGTATAATAGTATATATTAGATTTTGACCCGCATTTAAAAGTGCGGATTTGTTTTTTCACCTATTGATCCAACATTGATTGAAAAACTACCTTTATCTTTTATTTTGAATCTTAATTTTTATTTGTTTTTTCAAAAAAAATCAAAGTGTGGTATTTGTTTGAAATAGATTTAAAGAATATATATGTGATTTAATAGTATATATATATATATATATATTCTACACCGAAGTAAAATATGTTTTTACTATTCAAATGTAGTAACGATATGAGTTGTTGATTTTAAATTGAAAATGAATTTCTATTGTCACATATTTGTATCATAGTTATAACAATCAATATATTCTATTTTATCTATATTCAATTTAAAAGGTACTACTTTTTGACCCGTTTTCAAAGTACGAGGATCTTTTTTGTTGACAATTTCAGTAAAATTTGCATTAATTTATAAATTTTTATTAGAAAAAATAATATAAGATTTTTCTATTATGATGTTTGAATTTTAAGAAACATTTTCCTATCCGACTCGGAGCCATGGTCAAACAGTAGACCCGGTACCCGGTATATAATCTGGTTAGGATTTAAAAACAAATTGTTAATTAAAAATATGATATAATCCGGTAAAAATCCCAAGAACCCACTATTATTGGAGGTAGTAATTTTTAAAAAAGATTTGAATCTAACAAAATTTAAAAGAAACAAGCTTGTGGTCTCAAATAAATTAATTTGATTTTTTTTTAAATGATATATCATGTGGTCGAATTCGATATATATGATCCTGATGGGTTATAGTCATATTATTGTAGTACTTTGTCATACTCTAATTTTGAATAATTATATTTTTAATAATAACATATGTGGCAAAAACTTTATTTCTACTGATTTGTATATAATAAAAGCATTGTTTAATTTTGTTCCCCATCATCAAAACTTTCTTATATGACATTAATTTTGAATAATTACTAATAACATTTTAATGCTGCAGCTCTAGAGTCGGTTGTTCGTGTTTATTATTTGCAGGTGGAAGAAACGAGCAATGCCTAATTTGCATATACCAGTTCGATGGGCTCTTATGCATGAATCAAAGTGGATATGTCAACTTTATTTAATAAAATAGTGTTTTCATATATGAATCGTAAGCTATGTAATCACTAATTTAATAACGATTCAAAATATGAATCCTAGATAGTAGGCATTATTATTAGGATATTTTTTTAAAATAATGGTTCCCACAAAAATAGGATAATAAACAATAGGATATAGAAGGAAAATAGAAAATACAACATATTAATAGTTTAGATATATTTAGTTTAATTCATAGGTTAAAAATGAATAGGTACAACAACCTTGTTTAAGTAGATTTTTTCAGAATGATTTTCTTTTGATAGTATAGATTGTTTGTCTTTTAGCTAGACTATAGTTTTCATCAATGCTAAATTTGTATAATTAATAAATCCTCAATATTTGTCTAAAAATCTGATATGTATGATTTAATAACCTCGCTGCTGCCATGAAGCCGAAGGCTACCATCATCTCCAGTGCATTTATATTGATGCTGCAAAATTTTCATCAAATAATTAACGATCACTCCTTAACTAAGTTTCTTTTGAGTAATATTGTAGAATAGAATAATTGTCAAACCTAAAAACATAGGGATGATAATAGTTCCTAATTCCTTTGGCAAAAATAACATAGGGATGATAACAGAATTACAAAATCTATACAGACAAATTTTACACGACTAAAAACTCGCAAATGATTGCATTTGCACATGACAAATAAAATCCTAAACGCAAAACGATTCTGCTTTTAATTCCTTGTGTTTCCAACTAGAGAGTCCAAATACGATTAGTTACCTTAACCTATCATTTTTGATTCGCACTAGTGAATATTATGTATTGCTTTCAGACCACTATATAATCTAAAGAAAAATGTACAAATGCATGAGTATACCTTCAAAAGACAGCAGAAAGCTTACCAGATTGCAAGTGCGTTGAGAGAAACCTCAGCGTTTTTTAAATTTCCTGTGAGCAAGATCAATATCGAATTGTACCATACTTCCAAACTGCCCAATATAAGTATCAAAAGAAATTACTATTACTCACTTGACAAAAATGCTAAAACAATATAAAACGTATATTCAAACTTTTTGGTTAATCTTGTTGGGATTGCGAAATCCCGTGTCCAACTCTATCTTATCTTATTAGTACGATATTGTCCACTTTGGGCCTTAGAGGCTGGCCCGCATGGTTTTACTTTTTGGTTTCCTTCCCAAAAGGCCTCATACTATTAGAGTTGGACATCTCTTTATATATTAGACTTTCATTTGTCTAATATCCGATGTGGGACTTAACTTGTTATCTCACATTCTCCCCCTCAAGCTAAGGACCACATTCATCTCATATGTTTCCTTCGGCGAATCATCTTCGGCACCACCTTGTACCAGTAATCGCAAGGCTTTCTTTGAGAATGTTTCTCCCACAACACATCACATGTTCCATGATCTTCTGACGTTTATGCAATGTACCTTCTCTTTCCTCTTCTACCCGTTCTTACTTAAAGGGTATTTTAGTCTTCTTGCATCTCTTTGTCAAACCGCTCTGATACCAATTGTTGGGATTGCGAAATCCCGTGTCCAGCTCTATCTTATCTTGTTGAGCTTAAGGTTTGTTTGTGTGATTGCGATTCAAAGAAACAATGGCTGATGATAAAGCATTGATAGACACGAAGACTCTGGGAAGAAGAGATGGGATTCCCGGGACTGTTGTCTGTCCAATGCTAACCTCAACCAATTACACGGTTTGGGCAATGAGAATGAAAGTTCTTCTACGCGTCCATAAGGTATGGGAAGCAATCGAACTAGGGACAGATAAAGAAGAGAAGAATGATTATGCTATGGTGCTTCTCTTTCAATCCGTACCAGAGAGTTTGATATTGCAAGTAGGAGATCAGAGCTCACCTAAAGATATGTGGGAAGCTTTGAAAACAATAAATCTTGGCGCAGATCGTGTAAGAGAAGCTCGACTGCAGACCTTGATGAACGATTTCGAACGTCTAAAGATGTCTGATTCGGAATCAATAGATACCTTCTCAGGCAAGTTATCTGAGCTTGCATCGAAATCGGCCTCGTTAGGACAGAGTATTGAAGAACCTAAACTAGTAAAGAAGTTCTTAAATAGTCTTCCTAGAGCAAAGTACATCATGTTGGTGGCCTCTCTGGAGCAGATGCTAGACTTAAATACAATCAAGTATGAAGATGTTGTTGGGAGAATTAAAGCATATGAAGAACGTATCAAAGAAGATACAACAAACGATCAACAGAACAATCTGCTCTTCTCGAGTTCAGAAGGATCGAATTCAAGAGGACGAGGAAGAGGCAACTATCGAGGACGTGGTAGAGGCAACAGAGGAAGAGGACGCGGCAGAGGCAACACCGGAGAGTGGAACAAAGAGAAGAGAGACTACTCACAGATCACTTGCTTCAACTGCAACAAAAAAGGTCACTTCAAGTCTGTTTGCCCAGAGAAGAAAGAAGAAAATCAAGAGCTCAAAAAAACTGAGACGGAAGTAGCAGATGCTGTGCTCTACATGCATGAGGTCGTGTTTCTGAATGAAGAGAAAGTTATACCTAAAGCACTCGATATAAGCAAGAAAGAAGAAGGAGTATGGTACTTGGATAATGGCGCAAGTAACCATATGACGGGTGAGAGAGGATACTTCTCTGAATTAAATCAAAATATTAAAGGAAGAGTGAAGTTTGGAGACGGCTCATGTGTGGACATTGATGGTAAAGGTTCGATATTGTTTGAAGCTAAAACAGGGGAGCAAAGGCTTCTTACTGATATTTACTACATCCCTGATTTGAGAAGTAACATTCTCAGTTTGGGACAGGCAACGGAGCAAGGCTGCGACGTTAGGATGAAAGATGACTACCTAACTTTGAGAGATTCAAACGGAAGACTTCTCACTAAGGTTCTAAGGACTCCTAACAGACTTTATAAAATTCCACTTAAGATAGGTCAGCCTAATTGCCTTCTCACGAAGCTAAAAGAAGAACCTTGGAGATGGCATGCACGCCTTGGTCATATCAGCTTCAAAACAATACAAACCATGGCAGCACAGAAGATGGTTCACGGTCTGCCAGAAATCAAAGAAGAGAATCAGTTGTGGACTCGTGTTTAGTTGGGAAACAAACTAGGCATAGCTTTCCTAATGCAACTCCCTATAGGTCAGCTAAAGCCCTAGAACTCCTACACGCAGATCTCTGCGGTCCAATATCACCCGCCACACCAGCACACAACCGCTATATATTTGTCATCATCGATGATTGTACGAGATATATGTGGACTATTCTGTTGAAAGAAAAGAGCGAAGCTTTCGAGAAGTTTAAAGAGTTCAAAAGCCTCGTCGAAAAGGAAGTAAACAACAAAATAGGTACACTACGTACAGACAGAGGTGGTGAGTTTACATCAAAGGAGTTTCACGAGTTTTGTAACAAGAGTGGGATCAAGCGTCATCTAACGGCGCCGTATACTCCGCAACAGAACGGCGTAGTAGAGAGAAGAAACCGCACCCTCATGGAGATGACTCGGAGTATGTTGAAAGCAACCAACGTACCTAACTACATGTGGGGAGAAGCGGTTCGTCATGCCACTTATGTTATAAACAGAGTTCCCACAAGAGCTCTTAAGAACAGCACACCATACGAAAGCTTGAAGAAAAGAAAGCCTAGTGTTTCGCATATCAGGGTTTTTGGGTGTGTTGCGCACACAAAGATCGACTCTCATCGTCTAAAGAAACTAGATGATCGATCGCAGGCTCTTGTTCATCTTGGAGTCGAGCCTGGCTCAAAAGCATATCGACTCTATAATCCTACCTCAAAAGGGATTGTGGTTAGTCGAGATGTTATTTTTGATGAAAGAACCTGTTGGAATTGGAAGGGAGGCGATAAAGAAGCTAACACAAACTCTGGAATGTTTAGTATGACTTGGGGAACGACTCTCGACGAAGGGGCAGGTCCGTTTGTGTCTGGACAGCGTCAAGAAGAGAACATTGCCGCAGAAACAGAACATCAACCTGAAGAACCCGAGACAACACATATTGAAGATGTTGATGAAGAAGCAACAACTCAAGAAACAAGACACTCAAACCGTCAGAGAAGCAAACCAAGCTACCTCGACGATTATATTTTACTTGCTGAAGTAGAATGTGAGTTGCTACTTCTCTCAATCTACGATGAACCAAGAAATTTCCATGAAGCAAAGGGAAATAAAAGATGGACGAATGCATGTGAAGATGAGATTGACTCTATCAATAAAAACAACACATGGGAGCTCGTAGAGTTGCCGCAAGGAGTCAAGATCATTGGTCTCAAGTGGGTTTTTAAAGTAAAAAGAAACGCAGATGGCTCTATCAATAAGTTCAAAGCTCGACTTGTAGCCAAAGGCTATGTACAGGAACATGGAATTGACTTCGACGAAGTGTTTGCTCCAGTGGCTCGACTAGAAACTATAAGGTTACTGATTGGTTTAGCTGCAGCAAACAAATGGGAGATTCATCATTTAGACGTCAAGACTGCTTTCTTACATGGAGAACTGAATGAAGAAGTTTATGTCTCACAGCCTGAAGGGTTTGAAAAGAAGGGAGAAGAACATAAGGTTTTCAAACTCTCTAAGGCTCTATATGGTTTAAGACAAGCTCCACGGGCTTGGAACACGAAACTAGACCAGATTCTCAAACGGTTAGGTTTCAAGAAATGTTCAAAAGAAAGCTCTGTTTATCGCAAGGATGATAAGGGAAAGCTACTCATCGTTGCTATATACGTTGACGACCTGTTCGTCACTGGAAATTCTAAAACTGAGATCGCAGATTTCAAGAAGAACATGTCAAAGAACTTTGAGATGTCAGATTTGGGATTGCTAACGTATTACCTTGGACTGGAAGTAAAACAGAATCCAGATTGCATCACGATCACTCAAGAGGCTTACGCTAAGAGAATACTGAAAGAAGCCGCAATGGATGATTGCAATCCAACTTGTATACCAATGGAGTTTGGTCTACAACTCTCCAAAGGACAAGACGAACCCGAGATAGATCCAACTCTCTATCGAAGGAGAATTGGCTGTCTCAGATATCTCATGCACACAAGACCCGACATGGCATTTGCGTTCGGTATCCTAAGTAGGTATATGCACTCACCGTGGACGTCTCATGGTGATACTCTAAAACGTGTGTTAAGATATCTGAGAGGCACTGTCGGATATGGCTTGTCATACAAGAAAGGAGAAACTAAACGACTTGTGGGGTTCAGTGACAGTAGTCACAACACGGACCCTGACGATGGGAGAAGCACGACGGGACACCTGTTCTGCCTTGGAGAAACGCCAGTAACCTGGTGTTCACAGAAGCAAGACACAGTTGCATTGTCCTTCTGTGAAGCAGAATTTATGGCCGCGACTGAAGCTGCAAAGCAAGCTATCTGGCTCCAAGACTTAGTGAGCGAGATTACAGGAAAGAAGATGGAGAAAACACTGATTCGTGTTGACAATAAATCAGCTATCGCATTAGCCAAGAATCCTGTGTTTCACCGAAGAAGCAAACACATCGCCAAGCGTTTTCATTTCATTCGAGAGAAGGTGGAACAAAACGAGATTGATGTGGAGCATGTACCGGGAACAGAACAGAAAGCAGACATTCTAACCAAAGCTTTAGCAAGAATCAAGTTCAAAGAGATGAGAGACTTGATTCAAGTTCAAGACCTAAGCAAAGATGGTTTGAAGCTTAGAAGGGAGAATGTTGTGGATAAGCTTCAATAAAGATAGCTTAGGATTCAAGTTATTCATTAAGAAAAGTAGAATAACTTATAGATTAGGATAAAGATAAGATTCCTAGTCTCAATTGTATTAGGACAAGTTAAGAGCTCCTATATAAAGAGATCTATAATGTAAGTTGATCTCACAAGTTAAGAAAATAAATAAAACGAAGGAACTGTTTTATATACTCTGTTTCGCATACACATACGATCTTTGGCGACTTTAAATCTAACATTATATTCAAACTTTATCAATCTTTGACAAGGTGAATGAATGTAATTCAGTTTTTGATACTGTAAACTTTCTCATATTTTATAAATACGCATAAACAATCCATCTCTTATATTGGTACCCTTAATACAAAACTAATAGATTACATCCCGGACTAGTATGAAGAAAGTTGGGCATTTTCAAAGCATTTAACATCGCAAAGAGGAAAACCACAGTGACTACAAATTAACCTCATCCTCGACTTTAATCTAATATCACATGATTCGACTACAGCTCTCGTATATGCATGTATGAATTATATATATGCTTGTTCAACGAGACATTTCTTAATATTAAGCCCTTTATCAAAAAAAAGACATTTCTTAATATTCTAAATGATTCGACTCTATAAGACTTCAGAAAATTTAGAAAAACATACCACGTCATGCCACCGGAAGCCAAAGATAATTTGAATACGGGCCAAAGATCTTTGAAAGCAAACCAAGAAAATCCTCTCCATGTGTCCTTACACCCACCACATATTACGAACAAGAGCTGAGCAATATTAGGCAACCAATGTGCTACGAGCGATGAGGTCATTGCACCAGCGATCCCAAAGTCGAAATGAACCATTAGTAGCCAAGACAAGAAAACATGGACCCCTAAGGAGATAGCAGCGACATAGGCAATGATCTTGTTCTTGCTCTGAGCTTGGAGGAACATTTGGCAGGTGAAGGAAGGCACGAAGGAGAAGTTGATGCCTATGACCCATAGGGCTATGACTCGAGCTATACGGACAAGGCGTTCTTCTTGACCTAGGGCTAAGAGGATAGGACCAGCTAAAATGTAAATGGGCGTGAGACAAATGGTACTGCCTATGAGGACGAGCCATGATCTTTGGAGGTAAATCCCTAGCATATGATATTGTTTTGCTCCGTAGGCTTGACCACATAGTGTTTCTAGTGCGCTAGCCATACCTAACTGCATAACTTGTCATTGAAGGTGTATTAATACATGGTAAAAATGACTCAATAGTGAATTTCAATAATATAATGTTCATAATCAAATTCAAGCCATGTATATGTTATTAAAGTTACTACGAGATCTGTCTGTTGGTTAGAAAAAGTTAATATTTGTGTATAATTGCGCAGGATGAACGTTATATATAAAAATAATTTTTATATATTATTATTTATTTATGTTTATTTACGTATTATGTATATAACTAAATTATAGTAAGCACATAAATCAAAACAATACCGCTTGTTTCTTTAAGTTATTTTTTGGTAAATAAATAAATAAATCATTTTATTTATTTTATATGGTATATAATTAAATTTCAATGACATGGACATAGATATATAGTATATTTAATATAAATATATATTATTGAAGTCAACATATCTTCTTTTTGTTTTGTTTTTTTTTTCTTTTGACATCGAAAGGCTATTGTATTATTCAAAGAACTTGAAGTGGTTTGGGTATCCAGACCGAAATAGAAAAAAACAATGTAATAGAGTTTCCTTTGAAATGTTCTTGCAATCTTAGCTAAAGAATCTGAAATTCCATTATATGCTCTTGGGATGTGAAAAATCTTTGAGTCCGGATAACATATACGCAACCTCCAATTCAGTTGAAAAACTTGGCCAAGCTTGAGGCTCCTTTACCATATCAGTTAGATCCTTGCAATTTGTACCAAAACTCTGACATGACGAATGTTGAAGCATGCTTTCCATTGCCCATTGCAGTGCTTCCACTTCCGAATGTAAAGCAGTCTATCACCTACTTAAGTTTCGCGTCTCCATAAGTTGGATTTTTCCCAGACTATCCTTCCAAACCCATCCACAACCACTAAACTGAACCGTGGAAGTCCATGAACCATCCACCATACAAATATTTTCTAAGCTTATTGGGGTTCTTCACTGATATGCTCATGTGGAATGAGTGGTACCATCTCATTTGCATTATACCGAGCCTGACATTCACTTTCAGCATATCGGAATAACTCCAAAGGATCCATGTCTATCCCCCTGAATAGTTTGTCAACCCGAGCCTTTCAAATATACCAGATTATCCATGGGTAAGGGTCCTTGTCAAGCTCTAGCTCAACAATGCTATTCTTCTTCCAGAAGAGATAATCCATATTAGCATAAGTGCTCGGTAGCAGGAAAATGTTAGGACTAGATGGTGTTGTCGAAAGGGACCATACTTGTAATGCTGGAGGGCATTCAAATATGGCATGAGTAACAGTTTCTTCTGGTTCTCCACATCTTGGACAATAGTTGTCGAATCTCATATTACGGCGTATTAGATTTCTCGTTACAGGCACTTGTCATGTTATCAGCTGCCACCTAAGATGCCATATCTTCTGAGGTCCTTTTTACCTTCCAAAGCAAAGGCTTGGAGTTTAGTTATATTGGGTTCTTGGATCTCCTTCTCTTCTTCAGTCCTTATTAGATTTCAAGCTACCAGTATCCCGATTTTACCGTATAGTGACCATTCTTAGTGAGAGTCCAACGGAATGTATCTCGATGAGTTAAGCTTATGGCCAAACTTCTCATGAGAGGAATATTATCAGGGGCAACCTAATTCTATAATAGTCCAACATTACATTCCTTTGTTTCACCGTTAATGAGATCACTGACTCTCATATTCAGATGCAAAACTGGGGCAGTTGATCACGGCGGTCTAGCTGGTGAAGTAGGAATTCAAGAGTCCTCCCAAACCTTAACCTCATATCCAGAATGTATTTTTTGCCTACTTCCCACTAGTAGTAATTTTCGTGCCGCTGAGATACTATTCCATACATAGGAAGGGCTGCTTGTTGAACTCATTCGCAAAGGCGAACTCATTCGGTAATATCTTCCTCTCAATACTCGAGCTACTAAGGAATCAGGATACTGGACTAATCGCCAAAGTTGTTTTGCTAGTAATGCCATGTTGAACTCGTGGATCATACTGAAACCAATCCCGGATCATACTGAAACCAATCCCGCCTTCTTCTCTCGGCAAACTCATCTCTTTCCATTTTGTCCAGTGGATTCCTCTATTTGGTGGATTTGAGCTCAACCAGAAATGTGCAATGGCACTTGCGAGGTTCTCACATATCTCCTGTTGGAGCAAAAATCTAGACATAACATAAGTCGGAAGAGCTAACAATATAGATTTGATTAAGACTTCTTTCCCTCCTTTTGATAGCCATCTTCCCGTCCATCCATTCACTTTATGCATTAGTTTATCTTTGAGAAAAGCAAAAAAATTACAGTTGGAGCTGCTAATGTCTTATGGGATTCCAAGATATGTTCACATTCCTCCTTCAGTCTAGATCCCAAGTGTATCTTTAATTTGTTGTCTAACATTTGCGCCAATCATCTTACCAAAGAGTATAGAGGATTTATCAAATTTGATACAATGGTCTGATGCTTTTCCATATTTCCTTACCATTTCATCACTTCTTCAAATTCACGGAGCTCCGCCTTACAAAAAAAAAGAAGCTATCATTAGCAAAAAAAAGGGGTGAGATACCAAGGGACACGAACGTGTAACACGCATCCCTGTTATCTTCCCTTAGTTCTCTGTATAATTTACAAGGCTAACGCTTCGTGCGTAGAATAAAAATGAAAAGAAACAAATAATATCCTTGGCGTAATCCTCTCTCCGAAACAATACTCTTCTAGGCTGCCCATTCATAAATACCTTGTACTGAACCGAAGAGATACATCGCATTCTCCAGGTAATCCAAGTTTCTGAAAATTCCATCTTTCGCATAACTTCTTTGATGAATGACTACTACATCCTATCATTTGCTTTACTCATCTCCATCTTAATGGTCCAGTCAAAGTCAACATATTTTTTTTTGGGGTCAAAGTCAACATATCTAAAACCATAAATTTCTATTAAAAAAATAATGAGTAAAGCAACACCAATTTGCTTTGGTTTCTGTGTGCGCCGGGTTCAAATTACCATTGGTACGGTCCGGAACTTCTATTGTTAACCAAAAAAAATCTTGATTTACTTCTCTTTCAAGAAATTAGAACGTCGATACACACCCACGTCTCTTTTTCCTATCAACTAAAAACCAGATCTGCGATTTGGATGGATGCTCCTCGGATCCCTGTGACCTCGTCGGACAGTAGGTCGCTCTCCCATCCCCTCTTTTTTCTCGGCGTCTGTTCTCCATTGTCGAACTAATCTAGATTTTGGTGATTCTCGGAGGTATTTTTTCTCTTCTTCTCGTTGTTCGTAAAGGTTTCTTGTTTAGATATTGATGTAACTATGACCATGAACCACTGATAAGTTTACTCTTATGTTTTAGTTAAAATTTTTAATGTGGCTACATATCAAATAACAATACGATATAGCTAGAAAGATTCTGACTCTGGACATATGAACTCGATAGGATGATGACGTGAGAACGTTTATGTGGATGGTGAGAATGAATATATCAATTTCTGATGATCCACTAACAGAGGTGTGCCTACAGTGTATTGAAAAAGGCATTCGCCTCAGGCCCCCGATTAATATGACTATTTTTAGGGCCCCAAGATTTAAAATAATTTCTAGTCTAGTGGTTTAGACTTATTTAAAAAAAAACATTTCTACGAAAATTAATCAACTCATTTTCTGAATTCATGTATTTTTTTCTATATAACATAATATAACATATTTACGTTATAAACTTATTTCTTTACAGTATTAGACTTGTGTATTTGGTGAAAATAATATATCACATTAGAAAATTATTTTCATTACAGTTGTAAATAAATTTATTTTTAGAACTTGCCTTAGGCCCCTTAAACTCTTCGCACGGCACTATCCACTAAGAAAATGAATTCCAAAGAGATTTAGTAAAACACTGGGGAAAGTATGATTAAATTCTAGAAGCTTTCGCTTCATGATCACAAATTGCCTAGTATTGTTTTCATTGGATAAGGCCAAATTACTCATCCTTTTCTTTTACTGCTCTCTATAAGTTAGTTGGATAGAAGTTATGATTAAGTTAGTAGATTTGTATATAAGAGAGCAATCTATAACTTCCTTCCATATTCAAAGATCAAGGAATACGAGCAAGAAAACGGATGCGCGATTAAAGACTAATGAAAAACATGACATGTAGCATACATGTGAAAAACATGTATTGATATGCCATTGTTCAGCTTTTTTTTGTTGTTGGTAAAAGCCATTGTTCAGATTTCAGACAGATATCACAGTTTGCTTGTATTTTCAGCAGTCAATTTAACGGAGGCAGGTGTTGCTACTTCCTTAATCCAGTCGGCAGTCGCCGGTTTGTGACTTCCCTCATATTTGTGAATGATTAATGTATATAAACTCGTGTGGTATGCATGTAATAATTAAACCTTGACACTATACAATTCTATTGTCTGTCGTGCAGCATATTACACTTTAATGTCCTATAATTGAATAGTTTTAAGTATTTTCATTGTAAATGGGAATCTACGAATCTCACAAACGATGGCAATGACAGGTCACCACTGGACATTTGCGGCCAATGAATATTGTCAGTTGTCACACTTGCTGAGAACGAGCCGTTACTGCATTTTAAAACAAAACTAGATTCTGACCGTTTTTAAAAGGCGAGTATATTTTTTGTTTTACATTTTTTTTTAAAATTTAATTTTTATATTTATGTTTTTTAATCATATTTATGTTTTTGTATAATACTTTCTTAAATGATTAATAAATTTTTTTAATAATTATATTAAAATAGTTGGACTACATATATATCAATAGGTCATGTTCTTGTTTTAATAGAATATAGATAAAAAAAAATATTTTATGCACTTGGAAAGCGCAGATTTTTTTTATTATATTATAATACAAAGTCTTATTATATCGAAAAATATAATTTTTAACAGTTATATAATCTATGAATTAGTTTATTTGATATTTTATATGTACACTTTTACGTAAGTTTCTTTTAGGCATGAGAATTATATCCGGATAAAAGAAACAAACCGAACCGATCGGAAATAAAGGTTTAGTTCAGGTCTAGAGAAGATAACCTATTGGGTTTTTTTGGACCCGCAGGTCGTTGTTTGAGTCTGGGTCCTATCCTAGACCCGATCATAAATATGTTGTGTTTATTAGGTATATTTGGATATTTCGAATATGTTTTCGGCATTATGGATATTTTTTTAACTTTTTGGTTTACGATTATAGTTTTTGATTTCAGGTAATTTTCAAATTAAAATTTTTTTTTGGGTATTTGGATAAAATTTTGGGTATTTTCAGTTCAGTGTCAGATTTTGAATAAGATTTTGAATATTTAGGTATTTGAATTTTTTGGGTATTTGTTTAGAGTTTCAAGTACTTTTCGTGTTTCGAATATTTTTCAGAATTTTTAGATATTTCAATTTTTTTCAGGATCCTAAATACCCGAATAAATGTGGACACATTATGTCCATATCGGATCCAACAACCTTTTGAAACAGATTTTTAACGTTATTGTACAAAAACATGGTTGATGAAATATTTTTAGAGAACTCATTTTTAGATATGAAAATATCTATCAAACTATAGACGGTTGAAAGTTTAGTATATATGATATGAGATTTTAGTGGGAAAGTTTTATATATGATATGATTACTTTATTATAAAGGAAAGAGGAAGTTAGAATGTATACATATATACCGTGTAACTTTTCTTGCTTTAAATCATATATTATATGATAAAAGTGATAATATAAAACATTAGTTTCAATGTTTTTACGATTAAAAATCAAAATGATAAATATAGTAATAGTAATGATTAAGATTTAAGAGTGATATTTGAATAAATAAAGGAATTGAATAAATTATTATTAGAAAAATAGATGGTAACAGATTGTTAGTCTAAGTTTAAGGTAAGACAAAAAAATAATGAGTTAAATGAAATGGTCTAAACAACTTTTATAAGTAGATTTTTAAAACTCTTTCATTTTTAATAGTATTGATAGATAAAAAAGAAAGAATATTTTTTTCCTTTTTTGGTTATATTACGTTTTTCTTTTTGACCGAACTATTACGTCTTATTTTTAAATATTCTTCTGACCATACATTTATTCTAAATTATTTTATAGAATCAATATATTCTCCTACTTTTTGTTAAAGGTGTTATCTTGCATTTTCCAACTTTTATTATTATTTTATTTCACTGATTGAATTCTACTAACAATGAAATGTTTTCTGCCGCCTTTCGAAAGAACAAGGTAATTACATAAGCGAACAGTCCCGTCGACTATGAATGACAATATTACTGAAACCCGTCCAAATATAATTTGGAGTAGCAAATTTTTGATTTCGTAGAAACCAAAGCAGGCTCCGACAAGAAACCAATCTAAGCATTCACGTGTATATAATAGCAATTTGTACCATTAATTAACTAATCAGAACTTCTTGACAAAAATATAATCTATACTATATTATGAACAAACTTTTTCTTTCTTTTCTTGAATTTTTTTAGTAATATACGAGTTTGCAGAAAAGATTTGTGGATGAACTAATCTAATTTTCATATGATTGTCCTTAATTAATCTGTAGTAATATTGTAGAATCAAGAAAGTAGAAGAGTACTTACCAAGATTCCATTACTGAAACGGAGGAGAACGGTGAGAGTGATAGAGTAAGCAGCCAACTCAGTGGGGCCAAGGTGGCCGATGAAAGCTTGACTTATCAAAGATACTCCCGACGTAGAGAATCTAGTGAAGATAGCCGGCGCGGCCACAATCCATAACTTCTTAGATTCCCTCCAAACCTTCTCCTTCATATCCAACTTATCATTTTCTCCACCCTCCTCGGCCGTCTTTTTCAACAGGATCGCCGTCAGTTGTCCTCCTTCTCCGGCCATGGCTTTGGAGGGAATGATAGAGCAGAGGGAATGCGTGGAGAAAGTGGGTCGTTTATTTGCAGAGGAAATGAATACCGGCTTACGCCTCTTTTTAAGATCCTTATTTGCCAAATTGGTTCGGACTGAAGATTTTGGTTTAGTTCGGTTTAATGCCTATTTGGTTAAGTACGAATACGATAGACTGACCGTATATTTTTATGTAAGACTACCTTATTTTGTAAACTGATAATTTTTCTCCCCTCTTGCACCACGTCACTAACTCGAGCTTCCACGGCGCATCACGTGTCCATCCTGCGATTCATTAACTTGCGACTTTAACAATTTTGGCTTACTTTGTTATCTTATGATCGACGCTGGTCCGATAGACCAAATGATTTAGCTCTAATGTGTTTTATGGTTGCGAATGGTGACTGCGGATTGACCGGTGCGGGATAAGCGGTTTAATTACGGTGCGGTTCTAACAGTTATAAAAATGTATAGATATAAAATATATATAGAGATTTTTGACACTATTAACTGCGGGGTGAAACGGTAAGCCGGTTACCATTCGAAGCCTGTGTGCCTGTGTGAAGGATGACCTACGTGAGAATTAGGGTTTTCGTATCTCCTCTCTGAATCTGCAGTGACTTTTAATTTTCGTCTGATTAACACACCCATATATTTGTTCATTGTGGTTAATCCCCTATTAATTCAAACACCCACGATCTAGCCTTGAATGCGATCTTCTATTGGTGAAGTGGTCTACTAAGAGTATAAATAGGTATATATTCCTTCTCTAGAAACCATCTTCTCTATATCTCTTATCATATATATATATATCTTTGATATGGCTAATTCTAGGGGTTTTTTTCTCTGATTTTAAGTAGTAGAGTACTTTTCCTAAAGAGTAAAACAGTAATGTGTACTTTCTCCGATTTTCATGTTTTACAGTCTAATTTCATCTCACTCTTTCTCCAAGAAGGCTCCAACGAGATCTCCGATGACTATTGGGGACTCCATGCAGAAGAGATTCTTCAAACAGCCATTTCCTCCTCCGTCTTCGGCTAAACGCATCATCGCGAGACGGCACTGCTCCGTGAATCGGAAGGAGGCAGTGTGGGATTGGATAATAGCTTTGAGTTTCTCTAGGAAGTACAAGCTTGGTTATGAAGTTTGTCGTTGTAAAGACCCTCACGAGCGGATAGGGTTTTGGTCGAGAAAAATCCCGTTCGACCAGTTCGGAGTTGGTTCGACCAGAATTAAAAATAAAAATCGACCCGGTAAATTATTCTTGATGGGACTGTCTCGAGGCCAAAGTACCTACTCTTAATAGTTCTGACCAAGTGTTAATTATTATGGTCGAGTTTTATCTAAGCTGGACGAGAACCGATGGACGGGAAACATTTTATCGAAAACTGATCTTGAATACTTTCAGTTGCTTGCGAGTCATGTGCATGTCATGTGCTGCCTGGCTGCTTGCTTCCTTCCTGACCTGAACATGTGACTTGCACCTTCCAGCTTGTTTGCTACATTAAATTCATGTGAGTTGCACACCTGCTTGAAGTTTCTTCATGGAAAAGAAATGACATTACTTCATGGGAAGGAAAGTGTGATTCAGCTCACCACATGTCTCATACTGATCTGAAACTTTTGTCCTTTCTTGCTGACTCTTCTCCTGCTGTTTCCCCTGTCATTTATTACATTGTCCTCTTCCTGGTCGAGCTCATTCATCTCAGAAACAAGAAAGAAAAATTCAGAGAGAAAGAGAGAAAGAAAGAGAGAAAAATCTGTGAGGAAAATACATGAAAAATTCAGAAAAAAATAAGAGAAGAGAAGGGAGCTTGGACAACCCTTTCTCACCATCTTGTGACTTTAATCAGTGAGTATTTGTGTGGTAAAGAGTTGGAGATTTGGTGTCCTGAAGTTGAGAATCACCCATGTTCTTCAGCCTTTGATTTTAATCGGTAAAGATGTAAGTTGTTGTGTGGATCCGTTTTATGTGAGCATTTCTGTTGGATTGACTGCGGTTCAGCTTTGTTCTGATTGAGTCCGACATTTTTTTGATGTGGTACTGATTAGGTTTGGCGTGGCTTCATCTTAAAGTGGAGTATCAGTTATATTCAGACAGTGTTTGATTTGAACCGGTAAACTGTTTTGCCTTTTGATCCAGATCAGTTTAGATTGTAACCAGCTGGCTGAGTTGTTTTTCTTCCTCTATGGATTAATTTCTTAATCCCTTGTGTGGATTTATATTAGTTCAGTTCATTTTCCCCTAGCATCTAGACAACTTAGCTGAAACGATTTATGTTTGAACCGAACTGAAGCTGCCTTGAACTTGCCTTAGTAGCTGTCCTGAATCTTGAACTGTGGGGGTTGAACCGGACTGATTAACCGTTGTTCCAACCGTTATGTTATTGGTACAGATGGTCAAGGATAGTGTTCGGATCAGTCGGATTCTTGTGGTGATTTTAATCCGAGAATATTCCAGAAGCCGAGTGTGATTAGCTTGAGCTCGAGTATAGTCTTCCTTAGCCAATCTCATGGAATCAAAGGTGAGTCTAGATAGATGATTGATGAGTAGTGAATGAATATTTCTTGACTGAACGTACTGATTGTAGATGATTGATAGGCTTTGTCTCTTGATCAATATTGAATTGGTAAAGTGTTTACTTAGTGTAAACACTTATTAAATATTTATGAATGATCATAGAGGTTTATTCTAAACCTTAGTACTTGTTCTCAAGTACTAATACATATGTATAGTATTAAATATAATTAAGTATGGAAGTATTAATCATGTGAAGTCTTATTATAAACCTGTCTTCCAAATTATTCCCGTATGAATGATGATTACCGTGAATTGGTCCTGCGATATGGAACAAGGTCACGAAGACACGATGATGGGGTCGCACCCTGGAGGCCATGTAACTGCATGCAGTGTTAGATGTTCTATCTTTGAATATCTGATGGTGATGCTAACTCGCTAGACTCGTTTAGCCTTTGTGGTTTCTCGGGTCTGGTATATATATATATATATGATTATATGAATGATATGAGAGACGGGAATAGGAAGTGAGGTATATGATTAGATTCACAATGATGGAAGGATATGCCTTATATATAAATATTCAGTTATGGAATATATTTCCACTGCATTCAAATGAAGTTGATTGCTTGAGATATTATTAATATATGTTGGGGTGTGGGACTAGGCTCACTGAGTAAACTAGTTACTCATGACTCATTTGTGATGCAGGTAACCAGTAGACGGGAGACCTTACTTTAGGATGGGAAGGAACATCATTAGCCAGCGGTAGTTTTATTATCCTTGCAAAGTCATTTTGATATATCTTATGTATAAGATTTGTAGACCAAAAACCTCGAGGTTAATTTATAAAAAATTTTGTAAGATGCTTTTGATTGATAGATAAAGAATGTTTTTTTAAGTACGGGTTTCATATGATATTAGTCCTTGTCTGGACGAACTAACTATCGGGTATTGCTTTGTCGGGTTGAAAAGCCTAGAGTTATATCCGATAGGAGCGTTGGTGTTCTTTGGTTGTTGGTCTAAGGCGATCGGAAGTATTCTGAGAACCTCAGATCGACAATCGAGGAACATCGACCATGTCATTTCCGGTCATCTACGATCGGGGGTGTCACAGTCGTGGCCATTTTTGTGCTCTTAAGCTTAAGAAAAGTGATAAAAGTCGTTGTTAATGTTATTCACAAAGCAAAGGTTAGTGCTTTTTGATAAAAAAGTGCTTTTCGATTTGATATCTTCTGGTTTTGTGACAGTTATGAGATCTGTTAGATTGTTTGTAATTATTGTGTAGATTAGGACGGCCATTGCCATTGAAAATGTGAGGAGAGAAGTGAATATTTTGAAAACTTTGTCTGGTCATGATAATCTCTTCATTTTTACGATGCATATTAGGATCATGATGATGTCTATATTGTGATGGAACTAGCTTTCTTTTAGCTCAGACTTCCTTGGAGAGTCTTAAACAAGTGGTTTGTTGTTTTAGGCTATGTGAAGAAGGTTTTGGAGATGTCCAGAAACAGAGCAACAACAACATTTGTAAGAGAAGATTTAGAGCTAAATTCTCTAATGATAAAATTAAGAACTAATCTTCATGCTAATAATATCTTTTATGTTTTCAGGTTATGAGCTAACATTACAGATGAAGCTTCAGCCATATTAAGAAGGTGTTCTATTCTGTTTTAATAACATGACTATGTTTTTATCCCTCTTTCTCTCTCTTTTTTGGATGCATTATCAACTCTTTATTTACTTTGTTTTCCAGGTGATCCAGTGGAAAAAATAAGGAGAATAACCACATGCTCTTTGTTTAAAAGTTATGTTGACCACATTGTGATATGTCTCCACTTTTTTTTAGACCGATTAGTCTCCACTTTGATTGATAATTCTGTCAAATGATAGGAAATAATGTGTAACCGATATACATAAGATAGTTATGCAGATTTTCTAAAAGTGTAGTTTGAGACTGATTGACCAACGTGTAACCGATATACATAAGATAGTTATACATAAGATAGTTATACATAATGTGTAACCAACGTAAATGGTTTCAACAGAAACTTCAAAAGGGTCAATCTTGAGAAAAGAGATTTTCTAGACTAATAAAAAGCACAAAAATGTACAAAAAGTAACACAAACCAGAAAGATAAGTTCAGGCAGATAACAAATCTAAAGCATTCTCCAAAAATGTCTAGGGAAAAGTACTCTACAAGGCTTGAAGAAAATATGATAATCTTGAAGTTCGATCTAAAATCAGCCATAACGAGTAAAAATGGGATTATTAAGGCAACATTTACCAAAAGAGTAATTTTGAAGTTAGATCTAAAATTAACATATTGTTTTAAAAAATAACATTAATAGGTGATAATTTAATAAAATATAATTTTTGGTTAGTAACAATATTGTAACTCATACATGAAAATAGTTTTGTTCCCATTTTAGATCAAATTTCTTTTTCATAGTATTGCACGATTTAATAGTTATGTATTTTAATTTATTCAGAAATTCAAATATTATTTAAAATCTAAGTAAAATATACATATTTTAAAATTTAACATACAAATTTAAATTAATATTTACAAAACCGAAGGTTTTCTTTAAGGTTATTGTGGAAACCGAAATTTGCAATGTCAATTTCCGTTTAATTAGGACAGTCAATAAACCCCAACTTTTTCAGAGGTTCCAGATTCTCTGGGAGAGCCAATGGCAAGTGACCAAATAAAGGCAGAAAATATGTAAAGACAATAAACAAGTTTAGAAAGAGTTGATCTTATTTCGAATCTGCGTAAAAGCGTTGCGATCATTACAAGAGATTATAAAAGCTTCGGCCGCAAGAGCTGTCAGCAAATTACTTAGTTCTAGCAACCTAAAACCTTATACCCAGTTGAGTCGCAACTCGATAATAGAAGACGAAAAAGATACAAAAAGAGGTTTTGATTGATTTCGGACTGAACCTTATGAAAGGCTGCCAACGTACCCATTTCGAGGAACAAGTCGAACGTAGTTCGATTGAAAGAACTAAATATATATAAATGTTTTTAATTATTTCTATGTATAATATCACAAAATTTACATAAAAATTTATATATACTATTATAAAATGAAAATATAATAAATAAATTTAGTTTTTATATATACATACTACTACTTCTGAAATAAGTATTAATAAAAATTATGGATCCGGATATCCAGACTAAAAAATCAAGATATTCGGATCCGGATCCAGTATTTTACTATCCGGATCCGGATTCGGCCCTCTCGGATATCCTGATTTTCGGATCGGATCCGAATCGGATCTCGGATCGAATCCAGATATAAGTTCCAGTCCTAATAGTTACTGAAGTATAAAGCATACAAGAAAAAAGCTTTGTTTTAGATATCTAATAATATCTTGATAACAGAATTGAAAATTTAAATATTCTTGAGAAGATTTAATTAATAAATCAACATAAAAACAAATTACCATTTACAAAATTGAAAAGAATATTAAAAATCAATATAGAATTCAGTCATCTTTTTGCTTTTCTTTCATGCTTTTTCAATACATCTTAAAAACTGCAGTTCTTGTGTATGTTCTTCCACTTTTAGAATAAGGATTGTAAAATTTACATGATTAGAGATCATCTTAAAAAGCATTTCAATCCTACAAAAATATTAAATTTCATAAGAAAACTCCAGAGAATCATTGTTTGAATTAGAACAACCGTATCAAGAAATATAGATAGCATAAAGTTTTGAACTACCTTCCCTTACTTTTTCTTCGTAGCATGTAGAAATCACACTCTTCCCACTGTTATTATTTGCATCTCTCTCCAAGATTTTTGACGTTCACTATATTTTCACATTTTCTAAGCACATAAAAACTATTCAGAATGTGAAAAGTATCACTCTTTGAAGAAAAATATCAAAAATAACATATAAAATATATATGTGAAGAAATAAAAAATAGAATTTAAGAGAAGACGGTTTTTTTCCTTAAAAAGATGGTTTTAGAAAACAAATTATAGATATAAATAATTAGATTTAAAAAGCTAATATAAAAGGGACAATTTGAAAAATACTCTATAATTAATTTAAATTTTGATAAATGCACCTTCTTTTTTATTTTTGGAAAACTACACTTTGTTAAATATGAAAAGACATTTTTATCCCAATTAGATATTTCAATAATTATATATAAGTTTGAATTAGTAATAATATAATTACATATGTTTAAGAAAAACATGTCTTGAGATAGATATATTATTTTACTATAATCTTTTATATAACAAGGATATTATGAAAGAAATAAATTATGGTTTGTTTTGATTTTATCAGGAAGTTTCTATGCATAACTTTTTAGATTTCGTAATAAAATAGAAATAAGTTGTCCAACCACTCATTCTTCATACAAAAAAATCATTTTTGTGGTGACCAGTAGATGCCAAACAAGAAACGATTACCAGAATGGAATGAAGAAGTGAGAAAAGAACTCATACTGTCAAGATCCGTACCAGTACGAGGGACCCTCAGACTTGAGCTGTAGACCTTGATGTCCCTGCTTCAGCTTCGATTAGAGAGGAAAGCCAACGCAAACCACCATGGGCAACATACGATTGGTAGCGTCTGCCTCTCGTTTTACTAAGAGCGATCTCCGTTGCTACTAAATTAGCAGACTGTGTAACCACTTCCAAACGACACTCTTAAAACTGGTCAAGAGAGCTAACTATCTTCAAGATCTCATTGTGCAAGTCCGGGTAGTCAAAAATATTTTGGAAATCACTCTGAACTTGGGCTCAGGACATTTCCACTACAACTCTATTCTAACGTAAACTGAAAAGATATCAGCTGCCCAACCAATGGCTTGAAGCTCTGTTACTCTGATTACTCGAGCAGCTCCTCTGAAGTCACACACGATCAAAACCCACTATGTTGAGAATTGCCAATCCACGAGACTACATTCTTGCTATGAGGAAGCCATGCAACGACAACAACGTAACTGTTTAGTTTATGTTAAACTCTTTTAGAAAAAAAGAAAGTTATTGTTTGATTCTTGTCCTTTTATGAATGTTCCATTCAAGTTTTTTTTTGACAAAAAGAGTGTAACTGTGTAAGACTATAAGGAGGTATCAAACTCAGGTTTTTCGGGGTGTCAATGGACAAAATTAAACATATGTGCTACCAATATTCCATTAATTTTTCATTCAAGTTGTTAGATAGACATAGGAAATCAAAGGAAAAAAATGTTGTTGTTTGAGATTACTTCATCTGTGTATGACAGAATTGGAAGAAAACGTCAATTTACTAAATTGAATCACACTGAGGACATAGGTGAAGAAACAAACCTCTGAAATCTGAATAAAAGCAAGATCTTTTTTTTTTTGGAGGAGACGAGACATCTCTAACTTGTTTCTTTTTCAATTAAGATATTGTGTATATTGTAAAGATTTTTTTCAAACAATCTTATATTATTGTTGAAACTGTTTAGGGAATTTGCGGTCCATGACTATAGATAAGAATTTTATTAGGCAAATGGATATGCAACTGTACATTTTTTATTAATACCAATAATAACCCTACTCAATCCCACAAACCAAAATGCATAGACTGACAATCTTACCTACTTTTAACTCTCTCTCTCTTCTCTCTTCGTAGAGCTAAGCCTATACCTCTCTCTCTCTCTCTCTCTCTCTCTCTCTCTATTGTTCTTTCTCTTTCTCTATTCTTCTTGTTTGGTCAAAGAAAGTCCTATTTTTTCTAAATCAAGAACTGTTTTTTCTTGACAAAAAATCTTAGACAAGGCTTAAAACCCTGATTCTTTCAATCGGCCCTGAAATTTTCTCAATTTTTTTGATAATAATCCAATCTCTCTCTCTTGTTTTTGATTTATTTTTGTTGATCACTCTTTTAGAGATCGGGAGAATCTCTGTAATAATCTTGTGTTGCAGTACAATCCTCCCAGTTGATCTTGATCTCGTGTGCACTATGGCTCTTTCCATTGGCATTTTTATCACTGGACATAGAAAAACAGATCTTGGTGGTACAGCACTGGTAAGTGAAACAGAGGATCTATTTCTCTCATTAGCCTTGTTCTTCTTGTTATAGGGAACCAGATAAAACATCCATTGACTCTGTTTGTTTCTCTTAAACAGGTTGGCTTCGAAAATTAAGAACTGACTGTGCTTGTGCTGAGAAGATGAACGGAAGTTGCGTCTTTCTAGCAGCTCAGTCTCTGTGGTAATAATGCAATCCTCTCAGGTTCTTAATTCATTTTTTTATAGATCTCTGTTTCATTAAAGGTTTTTGTTGGTTTCTGGAAAGTCCTGTGCTTTTTTTTTTAATTTCTGGAGAGGCATAAACTTTGTTTTGTCTGATTTGATAATGTATTGTTTTATTCTGATTGTCTGTGTAGTCTCTTTGCAACGCGTGTGAGATCAGAAACAGGAAGATACGAGGATGAGAAGATCAGAAGCCATAAAGAAATCAGATCATGGGGGCGCCGCAACGGCCTCTGGCGACGGCGATCTTAAAAGTAATCCTAAATTTTGTAATTCAAAATATAGAATGGATTTGGGGATGGGGAAGAGATTGGAGAAGCAGCAACCTAAAGCTTGGCAAGGAAGAGCAAACTGTCGTATATGCTTACTGGCCACGGTAAAACTGTCGACGGTAAATCTGTGAGAAATAGTCGAAAAAGAAGAAAAACATCAATGAAAAACCCTATTGGCCAGTTAATGGAAGTAGCCGGTAGCAAGTAAAATAGAAATGGATTCCTTTGATTACAACAAGGTTAATATGGACTTTTCATACAGTTGTTTCTCCTGGTTTGCCAATTAATAAAAAAAATGTCCACTTACCTAATTTCCATTCTTGTTTTGGTTATTCACCCAAATGAGCCTTTATTTAATATTAAATAAATTCTGATGATAAATATTCATATCGGATAATTTAGTAAATTCATATAAGCAAAAGTGCATTTTTCAAAAAAATTAAACAATGATATAGTTTTCAAATTAAAATCTTATATAGGTGTATTTCTCCACATTTTCCCAATTTAAAACTGCAATGAAACGTTTTTCAAAGGTTTGTGAAGGTGGAAGAAGAAAATAGAGGCGCGAGAAGAAGATTGTGGATGGTTAAATCAACTAGTTAGTTTATATAAAAACTAGTTACATTCTGAAATAAAAACAGAAATATCCCTATATTTATGAAAAATATATATTTTCAGTAACACTAGATATCCTTACAAAATAATATTAAATTGAAAAAGTGAGATTAATTACTAATTTTTCTAATTATGGCAAAATTTTAGTATAATTTATAGTAATTTTTCATATATTTCATTTTTTTAGTTGACTAGATATTTACAATAAGTGTATATATTTATATATATTAAACAATGATACTTTTATTATTAAGTTTTTATTTAGTCAATACTTATTTTTTATTAATTAGTTTTGATTATTTTATTTTCTTCGCAATAAAACATTTCCACTCATATTTTTAAATTTTAATCTATGGTCTAGTTTTAAAGTAAAATGCATTGATTAAAATTAAAACATGAATTTTATATACAAATTAAAAGGTAAAACATCAATTATTTATAAAAGTGGGTGAGTATCCAATTTTTACATATTTAATTTTAGGATGCTAAACCCGTCCCAAAATATTACAAGTTCTCTTCCCATTGTACGTTACCATGGAACATTGCCTTGTAGTTCGTTCCTCCAAACCCTTTGACTAATAGTAGTAATTTCCACTATCTACTCTCAAGACGTGATTGGCATAAATATTAGCCTATGACTTTTAAAATTTAAGAAATAATTTATCAAATATAGGGTTATATAAAAATAAATTGAAATTATAACTAAATTATTTATTACCCCTAAAATAATTTATATAGAAATAGACTCTTATACTTGTAAGATTTTTTATTAATATTTTACTAAATTTCCTTTAATCCCCAAAATCTTAAGTTCGATTCTATCTTCATTTCATACCAGTTGAACCCAAAGGAACCATAACATTACAACACATTATCTATTACACTACAAGTCTTATCTTTTTTGTTTTTTTTGGAACACTTTGCACGTTGATACACGTTGCACCCTCCAAATACAAATCTTTTCCCCGTTCACAAACCCTGCAACAAAATTTACCCTAAGCAATCTTCAAGCTAAGAGCATCTCACCAAGTTTAATATGATAATCTAGGACCCAAACCGCCAAAGATGACACGTCGATCTTCTATTATATTCCCTCTGTTTCATAATACTTGATGTTTTCTAGTAATGCACAAATATTAAGAAAATTACATTTCTCTAAAAAGGTATTTTAAAGATATAATTATAAAATCAGTCAACCAATTATAAAAGAGACAGTAAAATTTAATTGGTTGAACAATTTCCAATAAATTTAAAAAGAACCTTAAAATCTCAAAACTTCATATAAGTTGAAATAAATTAGTCTTTCTAAAACATCATCTATATTGAAACGGAGGGAATAGAAAAGATTGACAACATGGTATATGGTCACCAACAGATTATTTCTTGTGTACTCCTTAGTTTTGTGTAACTGGTTCGGACTCATCAAAAGACTAAAATAGTGAGAGGTTTCATGGTTGGCACCTATAAACATAGTACGGAAGCTCTTAGAATTGATTAATCAAACCATATATATAGTTTCTTCCTTTATTTTTAAATTGTTTACAAGGCCTTTTGGTGAAAAATGATCTCAATTCGTTACTGGATTTCATATATTTAATTCGTAGAATAAAGGAAATTAATAACTCTAGTTCTGCACTTATCATTGGAATTTATTATTCTTGTATCTGCTAAGAGAAAAAAAATGGGTTTCTTATAAGGGAGAATTTGCTTAATATACAAAACACAAACAGAAATGAAGAATATATCACCGATTTTGACATAATTAAGTGGATGACATTTTGTTCTATTTCTTTCCGGTTCTAACCTTATTTTTTGAAGGTAAACGGTAAAAGAAAAATATTTGACGACCTCAACAAATATAACATATATGGTCAGCAAAAATCTTTGAAATATCACATAATGTCATCCACGTGACACACTTATTGACCATATAAATATGTACCCGCATGTTCTATTCTATATCGTTGAAATGATATATGACTTCATCTACATTCATAACCCTTAAATACTAAACCCTACTCCAACTCAACCCAATCCTTAATTACTAAACCTTAAATCCTAGTCACTAAGTTTTAATCACTAAATCCTAATTTCAAAACCCTAAACCCAATTATAATCTATAATATATCAAATTAAATAAACTGAAAATAAACAATATTATAGTATCTTGTAGCTTAAATAGTATAGAAATACATGAAAATAAAATATTGTAGTTTAAATAGTATAGTAGTATTACATAATAGCTATATTACTATATTTTATTTTACTCCATATAGTATGTGGGTTCATCTTCTTTATCTCCTTTTTTTCAGATACATCGACACTCTTCTGAAATTACAACAGAGTACAAACACTAGACACATGTAACATTAATCATCAATGATGATAATCAATCATAGAATCTTATTGGTAATGATGGTGATAATCTAGCAAAAAAAAGATATTATGATTTATGTTTTCGTTGATATCAAGAGAAACAGAGATCTGTAAAAAGAAGAATAAGAAGAAAATAAAATAAAACAAAGAACAAAATAGAAAAAGGTTACACCGGGCGATTGAAAGGATATTTTGGAATATACAATAGAAAATACGTTGAATATTGTGGTCAACTTTTTTTTTGGTTAGATAGTTAATTATAATTTGTTTGATGTATACTGAGTGCAATTTCCCTTCTTATAACCAATCTCTGAAGCTCAGCTCTCTTGAAAACAAAAGTGATCGTTAATAGAATTGCAAGAAGTCCAAAATCCTTAAAACAAAGCTTCCAACGATGAAGACAAGTTTTCTTCTTTGCTTTTGCAGCTTTACCTGGTGACTCTAAAAGCCTAAATAAACATAAACAAAAAGAGTGAAAGGGGAGTCATGTCATGTCATTGTATACAAGTAATATCAAGGGAAAGGGGGAGTGGGGGGGGGGGGGGGGGGGGGGGGGGGGGGGGGACATTTTATTGCCTTGACCTTTTTCAGTAGATTTATGGCGTGCTCTTGGTTTTGAAATTATCACGAAAGTGAGGTTATCGTGAGGGAAGGACTTACTTGCAGTATTATATTCAAGTCTTTCTCCAGATTTTCAGGATTCAATTCGCCGCTCTGCTAGTTGGAGGAATCCGCTATATCATATATTTTTGGAATCAGTGAGATGATATTATTGGTATGGAAATATTTTACCTGAACAACTTCATCTATACGATCGACACTCAAAGTGGAAAACAAACATGTTCTAACTGAAATTAATAAAATCTTTATAAATGAATGCCAAAGCTAAAAAAGTTCACAAGATACAAGAAGATAGAGTGCCAAAGAGTTCCTTTTTGAGAACTGAGATATTGTTCAAGGTGATATTGAAACTTCAAGGTTCGCAGAAACTGGGATGATTATACAAAGATATAATGAGACAAAGAGAGGGGTTCAACGGGTGAATAAATTATAAATATCAGGAGAGATCACTTTTGTCACAAGATAACACACTGCATCTTCCACCCACGACCGCGGCTTCTAAGACGACTGCTAAAATCAGTGCACTCTATCTCCATTCATCTGATTAGGACATCATGTCATCAATTTCTTGTGAAAACTGGAAGTCATGCTCACACATTGCAGTATCACCTCGTCTTGTAGGAGGATCATCCCCTCTCCTACGAGGACTTTTACCAAAAACATCTAATTCAGTACCTTCCTGGATTCTAACCAAACTTGGAACATAATTGAAAATATGAGGAGGTGGTGATAAAGACATTCCTTCAAAAGTGATTTCTGAGTAATATTTATCTTCCTCTCCAATAGTACATGCCCCCCTCAAGTGGTCCCCCACAATTGTATTACACAAGACCACTTTCTTATCTTCGTCGATTAAAAGACCCGTGTAAACTAAGACAGGAAAACCAAAGTTCATTGTAAAGGATTTGCTCCATGACAATTCTGAAGCAGAAGTATCCATTTTATTGGTCGTCACCCACATCTCAATCTTTGATGAACCATTCACACAACGTAACACTGAGAGTTCTTCTCTAACAACTGATAGAGACGTATACATGCAGCCCTGAGATGGGGGAGGTAAACACAAACGTATAAATCTCTCTCCTGTAAAATCAAAACTGAGTATGTAGTCGACGTAGTTGTCATCATAAGCATTCCAGTAACCATTTCCTTTCAAATTCACGCCATGAGAATTCATTATGAAGCAGTTGGGATAATTAACAACTCTCCACGCATTAGAGTTAAAATCATAGACTTTAAATCCATCGACTTGGCCGTCGTATAATTCGTCACAATCCCAAAACATCAAGATTTTGTAGCTGCGGCAAGACTGGTTGTTCTCGTATCCTAAAGCATACATAGGCTTTCTCTCTTTAACCCTTTTGCTGCCTTCGCTGTGTTTGATCCACATGGTTTCACCTAAACAAGGATTCCAAACCACGAGTTCATCCCTGGTGGTGCATAACAATAAACCATCGCAGTGAAAAGCTGAGTCTATATGGACCTCTTCTGAATTATTAGAATTATTTAGGCTAAGTTCATCGCTAAATTCAATAGAAGGAGGAACAAAGTTCAGATTTAAAAGCCTAAATAAACATAAACAAAAAGAGTCAAAGGGGAGTCATGTCATGTCATTGTATACAAGTAATATCAAGGGAAAGGGGGAGGGGGGACATTTTATTGCCTTGACCCTTTTCAGTAGATTTATGGTGTGCTCTTGGTTTTGAAATTATCACGAAAGTGAGGATATCGTGAAGGAAGGACTTACTTGCAGTATTATATTCAAGTCTTTCTCCAGATTTTCAGGATTCAATTCGCCGCTCTGCTAGTTGGAGGAATCCGCTATATCATATATTTTTGGAATCAGTGAGATGATATTATTGGTATGGAAATATTTTACCTGAACAACTTCATCTATACGATCAACACTCAAAGTGGAAAACAAACACGTTCTAACTGAAATTAATAAAATCTTTAAAATTAATGCCAAAGCTAAAAAAGTTCACAAGATACAAGAAGATAGAGTGCCAAAGAGTTCCTTTTTGAGAACTGAGATATTGTTCAAGGTGATAATGAAATTTCAAGGTTCGCAGAAACTGCGATGATTATACAAAGATATAATGAGACAAAGAGAGGGGTTCAACGGGTGAATAAATTATAAATATCAGGAGAGATCACTTTTGTCACAAGATAACACACTGCGTCTTCCACCCACGACCGCGGCTTCTAAGACGACTGCTAAAATCAGTGCACTCTATCTCCATTCATCTGATTAGGATATCATGTCATCAATTTCTTGTGAAAACTGGAAGTCATGATCACACATTGCAGTATCACCTCATCTTGTAGGAGGATCATCCCCTCTCCTACGAGGACTTTTACCAAAAACATCTAATTCAGTACCTTCCTGGATTCGAACCAAACTTGGAACATAATTGAAAATATGAGGAGGTGGTGATAAAGACATTCCTTCAAAAGCGATTTCTGAGTAATATTTATCTTCCTCTCCAATAGTACATGCCCCCCTCAAGTGGTCCCCCACAATTGTATTACACAAGACCACTTTCTTATCTTCGTCGATTAAAAGACCCGTGTAAACTAAGACAGGAAAACCAAAGTTCATTGTAAAGGATTTGCTCCATGACAATTCTGAAGCAGAAGTATCCATTTTATTGGTCGTCACCCACATCTCAATCTTTGATGAACCTTTCACACAACGTAACACTGAGAGTTCTTCTCTAACAACTGATAGAGACGTATACATGCAGCCCTGAGATGGGGGAGGTAAACACAAACGTATAAATCTCTCTCTTGTAAAATCAAAACTGAGTATGTAGTCGACGTAGTTGTCATCATAAGCATTCCAGTAACCATTTCCTTTCAACTTCACGCCATGAGAATTCATTATGAAGCAGTTGAGATAATTAACAACTCTCCACGCATTAGAGTTAAAATCATAGACTTTAAATCCATCGACTTGGCCGTCGTATAATTCGTCACAATTCCAAAACATCAAGATTTTGTAGCTGCGGCAAGACTGGTTGTTCTCGTATCCTAAAGCATACATAGGCTTTCTCTCTTTAACCCTTTTGCTGCCTTTGCTGTGTTTGATCCACATGGTTTCACCTAAACAAGTATTCTAAACCACGAGTTCATCCCTGGTGGTGCATAACAATAAACCATCGCAGTGAAAAGCTGAGTCTATATGGAGGACCTCTTCTGAATTATTAGAATTATTTAGGCTAAGTTCATCGCTAAATTCAATAGAAGGAGGAACAAAGTTCAGATCTAAAAGCCTAAATAAACATAAACAAAAAGAGTCAAAGGGGAGTCATGTCATGTCATTGTATACAAGTAATATCAAGGGAAAGGGGGGGGGGGGGGGGGGGGGGGGGGTGGGGGGACATTTTATTGCCTTGACCTTTTTCAGTAGATTTATGGCGTGCTCTTGGTTTTGAAATTATCACGAAAGTGAGGATATCGTGAGGGAAGGACTTACTTGCAGTATTATATTCAAGTCTTTATCCAGATTTTCAGGATTCAATTCGCCGCTCTACTAGTTGGAGGAATCCGCTATATCATATATTTTTGGAATCAGTGAGATGATATTATTGGTATGGAAATATTTTACCTGAACAACTTCATCTATACAATCAACACTCAAAGTGGAAAACAAACACGTTCTAACTGAAATTAATAAAATCTTTAAAATTAATGCCAAAGCTAAAAAAGTTCACAAGATACAAGAAGATAGAGTGCCAAAGAGTTCCTTTTTGAGAACTGAGATATTGTTCAAGGTGATAATGAAATTTCAAGGTTCGCAGAAACTACGATGATTATACAAAGATATAATGAGACAAAGAGAGGGGTTCAACGGGTGAATAAATTATAAATATCAGGAGAGATCACTTTTGTCACAAGATAACACACTGCGTCTTCCACCCACGACCGCGGCTTCTAAGACGACTGCTAAAATCAGTGCACTCTATCTCCATTCATCTGATTAGGACATCATGTCATCAATTTCTTGTGAAAACTGGAAGTCATGATCACACATTGCAGTATCACCTCGTCTTGTAGGAGGATCATCCCCTCTCCTACGAGGACTTTTACCAAAAACATCTAATTCAGTACCTTCCTGGATTCTAACCAAACTTGGAACATAATTGAAAATATGAGGAGGTTGTGATAAAGACATTCCTTCAAAAGCGATTTCTGAGTAATATTTATCTTCCTCTCCAATAGTACATGCCCCCCTCAAGTGGTCCCCCACAATTGTATTACACAAGACCACTTTCTTATCTTCGTCGATTAAAAGACCCGTGTAAACTAAGACAGGAAAACCAAAGTTCATTGTAAAGGATTTGCTCCATGACAATTCTGAAGCAGAAGTATCCATTTTATTGGTCGTCACCCACATCTCAATCTTTGATGAACCTTTCACACAACGTAACACTGAGAGTTCTTCTCTAACAACTGATAGAGACGTATACATGCAGCCCTGAGATGGGGGAGGTAAACACAAACGTATAAATCTCTCTCCTGTAAAATGAAAGCTGAGTATGTAGTCGACGTAGTTGTCATCATAAGCATTCCAGTAACCATTTCCTTTCAAATTCACGCCATGAGAATTCATTATGAAGCAGTTGGGATAATTAACAACTCTCCACGCATTAGAGTTAAAATCATAGACTTTAAATCCATCGACTTGGCCGTCGTATAATTCGTCACAATCCCAAAACATCAAGATTTTGTAGCTGCGGCAAGACTGGTTGTTCTCGTATCCTAAAGCATACATAGGCTTTCTCTCTTTAACCCTTTTGCTGCCTTCGCTGTGTTTGATCCACATGGTTTCACCTAAACAAGGATTCCAAACCACGAGTTCATCCCTGGTGGTGCATAACAATAAACCATCGCAGTGAAAAGCTGAGTCTATATGGACCTCTTCTGAATTATTAGAATTATTTAGGCTAAGTTCATCGCTAAATTCAATAGAAGGAGGAACAAAGTTCAGATCTACGCTCGGCAGAAAAAGCCTATTTTCCTTCAGTGTGAGAACACGAAGCTGCTTTGGAACGTTACGAAGGTGCTTTTCGGCGAACATTTGGTCTTTGAATAAATTGTACCATTGTTTGCAAGTAGATCTCAATCGTATTAGAGATGTGGCCGGAACCCTAGAGAGTATTTCATCTAGCAAATCTGCCGGAAGATCAGATATCATCATTGTTTCTCTCTCTCTCTCTTGTGTACTCTAGATGAAAGGTTTTGTATCTCTTTCTTTCCCCTTTATTCTTTCTTTATTCTTTCTTTCCCTATATTTAAGTTGACAATATTTCTTTCATATTTCTTTCCCTATATTTCTTTTCATATTTCTTTATTTTTATATTTTTTTCCTTATATTTAAGTTGACAATATTTCTTTCATATTTAAATATGATTCCCTTTATTCTTTCTTTCCCTATATTTAAGTTGACAATATTTCTTTCATAAATTCCACAATATATTGTTTAGTATTTGCGCTCGATATATGTGTAAGCTAAAATCTGAAGTGATTTTTCTTTATAAAATAATTGTTAGGTCTAGAGAAACAGTAAAAATAATATTCTCTATGCTTCAAATCGAGTGTCGTTTTGTGATTCCAGTGTTGTTTTTCTATTAATTTATTTTCTTTTCATTTAATTAAACTAAGATAAATAATAAATGTTATGCAATTCTAATGGTAAAAAAATGGTAAATTTGAACATTTAATTAGTTTCTTATTATGTGCAAAGCTCTAGAACGATTACTTATTTGAAACAGATAAAGTATTCTATAAATAAAATTAAACAAGATATTTTCCTCAAATTGAATTAACGTTAATAATAAATATGACATGTACAAAGAAACATGTCAAATACAATACAATTATATGAGAGTATTTTAAGTATCACAGTGAACTAGTAGTGTTGTGATGTGTAAATGATGAGCATGATTTGTTTTTAAATGGTTCGGCTCGATCCAACTACTAAGCGTATCTATGGTAGACTTTTCATGCCTTACTCAATGAATCTCGGGTTGTTTAGTAACCACTTGACCTCAAGGTGATTTTTGTCTTCATCATTATCCACTCAATCCGTAGCTTCCTACATCAAGCTACAAGTTAGCCCTTCGTCGGATTAGTTAGGTTTCGCCAGCGGACCATGTAAATCTTGTCAAATAAATGCATCTCAAATATTTTAATGCACTGGATTTATGTGTTAAATCCTACTTCAACAATATACATAAAATATATTATTTAACTATGTGTACATGACACTATTCACGCATTATTACTATCATTTTGTACCATTTTTATGATAAATCTTTCTTCTTTCGGCAAATATGCTACATTAAAAATCTCATCTTCATAAGAATTTAGTTCTGATTCAAGATATATTCTTGAGAATATACCTTAAAACTTGATTTGGTGATTTTGGAGAAATATATGTGATATTGTAATTAAATTGCTGGTAATCCTTTTCATGGATCTCGGGTTTTCACTTTTAAATTGTTGATCTTTGACTTTTATTTAATCTGAATCTGAATGCACATTATTTGGTGATTAAAGGAAAATCAGATATTTGTATACCAGATAGTGGAATAATGCACACTATTCTGAAACACATAAAATATTTTTTTAAATTAAAACCGACAAATATCACTGTTACCACAATATTAGATTGTGCAGACTTGTTGAAGGGATTGGTAAATCCCATTTCACATTACTTAATAGGACACAATTCTTGATAAATAATGCACTATTTAATCTAAATTCTAAAATAAATTTGTTGAGTTTTAAAGACATATATCTTAAAGGATTTGATACTCAGTCTACAACTGATGATGGAAAGAAGTATATGTATACTACTCTTGAGAAATCGGGAAAATGAAATGTGTTGAAACAAGTACCAAAACTCTCTTCTGGTCTGCATCATACACATATAAATGTCATTGAATCACATTTGGTGATTAAAGGAAATTCTGATGACTTTACATTATGGCATGATCGTCTTGGTCATCCAAGCACCATAATGATGCGTAAAATCATCGAGAACTCATATGGTCATTTAGTGAAACCCCAAGAAATTTATCAGGGAAATAAAATAACATGTACTGCATGTTTCCTTGAAAACATTGATAATAAACCATAGCCAACCAAAATACAAAAAGAGTTACCAAAGTTACTTGAACGAATTCAATGTGCTATTTATGGACCTATACATCCATCTTGTAGAACATTATATTCTTTTAAGGTAATGGTCGACGTGGCGAGTAGATGGACACACGTTTGTCTGTTGTCCTCTCGAAATGTGGCATTTGCAAGATTTTTATCTCAGATAATCAAACTAAGGGCTCATTTCCTAATTATCCAATAAAGAGAGTTGGACTAGACAATGCTGGTGAATTCACTTCCCAAGTATTCAATGATTATTGAATGGTAACCGGAAATGATGTCGAACATCTCGTTGCTCATGTTCAAACACAAAATGGTTTGGCTGAATCATTAAACGTCTGCAACTGACAGAAAGAACATTTATCATGAGATCAAAATTTCAAACTTCTGTGTAGGAACATGCTATTTTGCATATAGAAGCACTGATTCAGGTGAAACAAAGTGCATATCAAAAATAATCCCCAATACAGTTAGCATTTGGACGCGAGCCAAATATTTCTCAGTAATTATTTTTGGTTGTGATGTATATGTGCGAATTGCACCTACCTAACGTACAAAGATGGATCCTCAAAAAAGGTTACGGATATATGCTAGTTATGATTCTCCATCAATTATATGATATCTAGAACCGTAAACTGGCAAACTGGTGACGTATTTACGGTATGTTTTGCTGATTGCCAGTTTGATGAAAAAGTATTCTCAGTTCTAAGGGAGAATGTAAAAAAAGTAGGAAAAAATATAAATGGTGTGTAAAATCTCTACAACACATTGATCCTCCTACCAGACAGTCAGAATTAGGGGTCCGTCGAATTATGCATTTAAAAAGCATCGCAAATAACCTACTTGATGCTTTTGCAGACACCAAATCGGTTACAAAATCAAATATATTGGCTGCGAATTCTCATGCTCGTATAGAAATGCCAAATGAACGTGGCATAGAAGATAATACACGAGAGTAAAGAATAAGCTTGAAGCGTGGTAGTCCTATTGGTTCTAAGGATATGAATCCTAGGAAACAGAAGGAGACAGATAGAACACCAAAATCCTTCCAATATAGCAGAAAAGTTGGAAGCAATAAGCCATAAGGTTGATGACAATGTTTGACATCATGATTCTGAATAAAATCATGAGATTTCTATTAATTACATTCATAATATTGAATCAAAGTTAATGGTGTTGATGATGTTTCCTCATACTTTATTTCGAAGGAAATAAATGAAGAGGGTGATGATCTAGAACCACCAAAATATATCTTTGAATGTCAAAAGAGACATGACTGGACAAAATGAAAAGATGCAATACAAGTTGAACTTGACTCCCTTAACAAACGAGTGTTATTTGGACCTATTATAATCACACCACATGTTGTGAAACCAGTTGGAAACAAATGGGTTTTCGTTTGGAAACAAAATGAGAATAACAAAGTTATGAGATATAAGGCTGTCTTGTGGCTTATGGATTTTTTCAAAGACCTTGGATCGATTATGAAGAAATATATTCTCCTAATATGGATGTAATCATGTTTAGATTTTGGTAGAACCTAGCCGCCAATTAAAATCTAGAGATGCTTATAATGGATGTTGTTACCGCATATTTATATAGATCCTTGGACACTGATATTTATATGAGAATCCTCTAAGTATTTAAAATGTCATAACCATTAAATTCTAAGCCTAAAGAGTTATTTGAAAATTTTTTGCAAAGGTCATTATACGACCTAAAACAATTTGGACGCATGTGGTATAATAGTCTCAGAGAACATTTGATGCAGCACATCTTGACAACTACATCAAGTCTCTCGCACCATCATGTAAGACTTAGGTCACGTGTTTGGGATAGTATTATTTCGGCTTTATTAATTGTCATTGATGGGTCTAGTTATTAACGTGGCTTTGTTCTTAGATTAGGGTTTTCATTAATTTTGTTATTTAAGCTTGGTCTTGTTGTTGTAGTCCAACAGATTTTGACGTTTAATAAAAATACAGAGAAATAATTATCTATTTTACTTTGTTCTCGGATAGAGCTTCGACTCTCAACGATCTCAAGAAGACAATTATTCTATGTATTTTAAGAATCAATAGATTACTTGCGTTATCGTATTTTTCGCTACACCATATGGTATCAGAGCCAAAACGGTTCTTTTATCATGTTACCAAGAACGAATCTTCAGGGATGGAAGAACGAGCAAGCTAACACCTTGCAGAAAGTATTGGCCGAGTTTCAACAAAATATGTGTGATGTGTTGCAACAGTCCTTGGAAGATGCCCTACATATGGTGCTCCAGCTGAACCAACAACCTAATTTTGTGTCAACATGATGATCTTATTTTCAACAAGGAAGTAGTGATGCTAAAAAAGATCTATACAAAGAGTTATATGGTCAGCGTATCTTTGATATCTACGCTAATGAAGATCTGATAATTGAAAATGTGGATCCAATCTGTGATGTCTTTGATGGGGAAGATTTGTCTTATTACGTGTATTGTGAAGAATATTCCAAAACCATAGATTTCATCTTTGGTGACAAAGCTTTTGAAACCTGCAAAAAATCAACAACGTCTTTGAACATTATGTGTTCTAACGTGTTGACAAAAGCATTACGTGGAGAGTGTCCATTAGCAAGAACTTGGAGGTTTGATGAGTATATCTTCATACCAATATATTTTCAGAGAAACAAGATTCGAGGTTGAATCTTTTCATAGTGGGAGAGACTGATGCAGCGCATCTTGACAACTACATCAAGTCTTTGGTGCCATCATGTTAGACTTAGGTCACATGTTTAGGCTAGTATTATTGTGGGCTTTCTTAATTGTTATTGTTGGGTCTAGTTATTAACGTGGCTTTGTTATTAGATTAGGGTTTTCGTTAGTTTTGTTATTTAAACTTGGTCTTGCGGTTGTAGTCCAACAGCTTTTGACGTTTAATAAAAATACTGTGAAATAGTTATTTCTTTTACCTTGTTTTCGGATAGAGCTTTGACTCTCAACGATCTTAAGAAGATAATTATTCTAGGTATACTAAGAATTGTTGGGGTCAAAAACGGTTACGACAAATTTAACATTCAAAACGTCCGAGGAAGAAAATAAGAAATTTCTCCGAAGAGTACTTTTCGAAATAGATTCTTCCTTACGAAAAAGCTTTACGGAAGAAAGAATCGAGATGTCCGACGAAAGCTCGAAACAGGTCGTCGTTACGCAGCGACCGAACGTCCATCCCGCTCGGTCGCTACGTAGCGACCGAGCTCAAGCCAAGGCTCGGTCGCTACGTAGCGACCGAGCGCTCGTCCCGCTCGGTCGCTACGTAGCGACCGAGCTCGAGCCAAAGCTCAGTCGCTACGTAGCGACCGAGCGATCATCCCGCTCGGTCGCTACGTAGCGACCGAGCGTTCGTCCCGCTCGGTCGCTACGTAGCGACCGAGCTCAAGCCAAGGCTCGGTCGCTACGTAGCGACCGAGCTCGAGCCAAAGCTCGATCGCTACGTAGCGACCGAGCGATCGTCCCGCTCGGTCGCTACGTAGCGACCGAGTGATCGTCCCGCTCGGTCACTACGTAGCGACCGAGCTCGAGCCAAAGCTCGATCACTACGTAGCGACCGAGCGGGACGCTACGTAGCGACCGAGCTCAAGCCAAGGCTCGGTCACTACGTAGCGACCGAGCTCGAGCCAAAGCTCGGTCGCTACGTAGCGACCGAGCTCAGCCAAAGCTCGGTCGCTACGTAGCTACCGAGCGCTCGTCCCGCTCGGTCGCTACGTAGCGTCCGAGCTCAAGCCAAAGCTCGGTCGCTATGTAACGACCGAGCGTTCGTCCCGCTCGGTCGCTACGTAGCAACAGAGCTCAAGCCAAGGCTCGGTCGCTACGTAGCGACCGAGCTCGAGCCAAAGCTCGGTCGCTACGTAGCGACCGAGCGATCATCCCGCTCGGGCGATACGTAGCGACCGAGCTCAAGCCAAAGCTCGGTCGCTACGTAGCGACCGAGCGATGGTCCCACTCGAGCCAAAGCTCGGACGCTACGTAGCGACCGAGCTCGAGCCAAAGCTCGGACGCTACGTAGCGACCGAGCTCGAGACAAAGCTCGGACGCTACGTAGCGACCGAGCTCGAGCCAAAGCTCGGTCGCTATGTAGCGACCGAGCGATCGTCCCGCTCGGTCGCTACGTAGCGACCGAGCTCGAGCCAAAGCTCAGACGCTACGTAGCGACCGAGCGTTCGTCCCGCTCGGTCGCTACGTAGCGACCTAGCTCAAGCCAAAGCTCGGTCGCTACATAGCGACCGAGCGCTCGTCATGCTCGGTCGCTACGTAGCGACCGAGCTCAAGCCAAAGCTCGGTCGCTATGTAGCAACCGAGCGCTCGTCCCGCTCGGTCGCTACGTAGCGACCGGGCTCGAGCCGAAGTTCGGTCGCTGTGTAGCGATTGAACTCTTCCGAACATCGACAGACATCAATCCATGCATTCTCGTCAAATCTTCGAATGCCATCTCCCGAAGACCGTAGCAAGCTCAGTCCATGTTTTCCGCTATTCTAACTCATCGATCAAACTTCGCGGATTAGAAACCGCAGAAAATTCTTAGTAAACGTGTCGAGTCGGAAGACGGCCCAAAGGTACCTAAAACACGACTCGAGGCCCATCCTACGATTTTCCTAACCAAAAGCCCGTAAACCACAGCATGGTTTACGCTTGGCCCACATGGAAGGATAAATGTCAAGTTTCCGCGGATAAATACGGAAGTTTTGAAGATAATTGTGAAGATCTGGAAAAATGGAATATCTCCATTTTTATGCTATGACGGCTTAAGGGCAGAAGAGTAAAAGCGTAAACCGACCTTGGAGCTAGTATATAAGGAGTCCTAGGCGAGGAGCATGGGAGGAGAACTTTTTCAGAGCAAACTTAGCACTTAGAGCAATTTAGGCAATTTTCCGTTTTTGTTATTTCGAGCTGCGACTCAATTAGGTTTAGCCGTCTTAGGGTTACTAGAACTAGGAATCTCGCCGACAGCTCTCGAGCCCAGGCTTGTACCTTGTTGTAAACGCTCATACGCAAATTCGGAATAAGATCTTCTTTGCTCTCTTTTTCGATTTCTTATACTTTATCGTTGTTATTCTCGTGTTCTGATTGCTTGACGTGTGGTAATTAGCAGATATCCGGGTCCTCTGGGAAATTAGGGTTTTCCTAGTTTCCTTATTTAAACGGAAATCGACAGTGCGAATTTTGGTTCCCACAGTTCCCACAGTTCCCACAATTTCGGTTCCCACGGATCAATCTAACCCGCAAAATCCACTCAACGATCAAGAACGGTATGCAAGATTCGATGTGTGCGAACGTCATCTCATTCAAGGGGGGAGAAACGATCGATCGATCCAAACCTCGAAACGATCTCCTTTTGTTATCGAGTTGATGATTCGAGATATCGACGTCGCTAGAGTGCTAATCGATACGGAAGCTCGGCCGATATCATCTTCAAAGACACTCTTGAAAAGATGGGGATCAATCAATCCGAAGTCACGAAATGCCCAAGCCCACTGCTAGGACTTTCGGGAAAAACGACCATGGCCTATGGATCGATTAGACTCGCTGTCAAAGCCGGAACCGTGACGAACGTCACAGAGTTTCTAGTCGTTGACCACCCCGCATCTTACAACGTTATCATGGGAACGCCATGGCTGAACACCATGCGCGCAATCCCATCAACCTACCATCTTTGCCTCAAGTTCCCGACCCCTAACGGAGTCGAGGTAATTTGGGGAAATCCGAGAGTTTCACAGGTTTGTTTCGCCGCGCAACTAAAACGAAAGAGACCGATCCTCAAAATCACTCCTAAGAAAGCGGAGAAAAAGACCTCCAGCAAAGATACGCGAAGTCAGGATTCAGCGGAATTCTTCTGGCAGTCTCGCAGCATCGCAGCTCTAGATGAAAAACGCGAGCCAACATGCGAACCCGTGGTAACGATCTGTCTCGACGAAGCCTTCCCAGAATGCTGCGTCGAGATTGGAGCCAATCTCCACGAGCCTTTAAGGACAGAACTCATAACCTGTCTTAAAAAGAACCTTAATACTTTCGCATGGGCTGCGGAAGATATGCCGGGAATCGACATTAACATAACATGTCACGAGCTGAATATCGACCCAACATTCAAACCCGTCAAACAGAAAAGACGGAAGCTAGGACCCGAACGTGCTGCCGCAGTAAACGATGAGGTCGAAAAATTGCTTAAAGTTGGGTCGATAAGAGAAGTAAGATACCCAGACTGGCTCGCCAACCCCGTAGTAGTCAAAAAGAAAAACGGGAAGTGGCGAGTTTGCGTAGATTTTACCGACCTAAACAAGGCATGTCCAAAGGATAGCTTCCCTCTACCACATATTGATCGATTGGTAGAAGCAACAGCGGGCAACGAACTCTTATCCTTCATGGATGCCTTCTCAGGTTATAATCAAATTAGGATGAATCCCGACGATCGTGAGAAGACTGCGTTCATTACCGATCGCGAAACTTATTGCTATAAGGTAATGCCCTTCGGCCTCAAAAACGCTGGAGCAACTTACCAACGACTCGTGAACCGAATGTTCTCCAAACAACTCGGAAAAACGATGGAAGTTTATATCGACGACATGCTCGTCAAATCCCTCAAAGCAAGAGATCACGTGTCACATCTCGAAGAATGCTTTGCACAACTAAATTCCCATAACATGAAGCTCAACCCGGCAAAATGTAGATTCGCCGTGGCATCAGGGGAATTCCTCGGCTACTTGGTCACATACCGCGGCATCGAAGCAAATCCAAAACAGATCAACGCACTAATCGAGATGGCTTCACCAAAGAATAAGCGGGAAGTCCAAAGACTGACCGGCAGAATCGCAGCGCTTAACCGATTTATTTCACGATCAACAGATAAGTGCCTGCCCTTCTACGACGTCCTGCGAGGAAATAAAAAATTCGAATGGTCGGAAGAGTGTGAAAACGCCTTCCAACAGCTGAAGCGTTATTTAGCTACTCCTCCAGTCCTCGCAAAACTTGTGGAAGGGGAGCCTTTATTCTTGTACATCGCTGTGTCGGCAACGGCCGTAAGCGTAGTCTTGATCAGGGAAGAACGCGGGGAGCAGAAACCTATTTTCTACATAGGCACAACCTTGCTGGATGCCGAATCTAGGTATCCATTGATGGAAAAATTGGCATGCGCGGTCGTAACATCGGCCCGAAAACTAAGACCATATTTCCACCCACACAATCGTCATCCTCACGACTTTTCCCTTACGGACAATTTTGCATAGCCCAAGTCAATCAGGCCGACTGGCTAAGTGGGCAGTCGAGTTGAGCGAGTATGACATCGAATACCGACCGAGGACGAGCGCAAAATCACAAGTGCTCGCAGACTTCTTGGTCGAACTTCCAACGGGAACAATAACCAATGAGGAACCAAATTCCACCTGACTCCTCCACGTCGACGGATCCTCATCCAAGCAAGGATCAGGTATCGGAATCCGTCTCACATCTCCAACGAGCGAGATCTTGGAACAATCGTTCAGCTGGAATTCCATGCCTCAAACAACGAGGCCGAATACGAAGAATTAATCGCAGGGCTACGTTTGGCTCACGGCTTAAAAATACGTAACCTCCACGCTTACTGCGACTCCCAGTTAGTGGCCAGTCAATTCAGCGGAGAGTATGAAGCCAGAGACGAAAGGATGGACGCGTACCTCAAACTAGTCCAAGGTCTAGCTCAAGACTTTGACTGTTTTGCCCTTACGCGGATCCCCCGTTCCGAGAACGTCCAGGCGGACGCCCTCGCGGCCCTAGCATCAAGTTCCGATCCCGGACTCAAAAGGGTAATTCCGGTCGAGTTCATCGAACATATGAGCATCGGACCACCAATCGTCGTCAATCTCATAGAGGGTCAAGATGACGAGGAAGAAGAAAACGCGATACCACCACCATCGGAGCAATCTGATTACGGCTGCGATACCCCATGGTTTCCGACGATTCGAGACTACATTGTCGACGGGCAACTGCCCGCCGAAAAATGGGCAGCTCGCAAGGTCCGAACACAGGCTGCGCGCTACGTAACAATGGACGGCGAAATCTACAAATGCAGATTCTCCGGACCACTGATGACGTGCCTGGAAGGAGAAAAGGCGAGAAAAGTAATGGAGGAAATACATTCCGGCTCCTGCGGGAACCATTCCGGCGGAAGATCACTAGCCGTAAAAATCAAACGTCATGGATACTATTGGCCAACAATGATCGGAGATTGTGAGAAATTCGCACGAAAATGCGAAAAATGCCAAAGACATGCACCAACCATCCGACAACCGGCCGAAGTTCTTTCCTCCATCACATCGCCCTTCCCCTTTATGCGCTGGGCCATGGATATTGTCGGACCTCTGCATAATTCAAAGCAAAAGCGTTTCCTTCTAGTCCTTACCGATGGGTAGAGGCGGACTCGTACGCAAGTATAAAGGACGTCCAAGTCGAGAATTTCGTATGGAAAAACATCATCTGTAGGCATGGAGTTCCTTACGAGATCGTAACCGATAACGGATCTCAGTTCATCTCCACCCGATTCGAGGCATTCTGCGAAAAATAGAAAATACGACTCAACAAGTCAACTCCCAGATATCCGCAGTGCAACGGACAGGCTGAAACAATCAACAAGACCATTCTCGACAGACTGAAGAAACGTTTAGAGGCCAAAAAACGCAGATGGGCCGACGAACTCGAGGGAGTCCTCTGGTCTCACCGTACCACCCCAAGACGAGCAACGGGAGAAACTCCCTTCGCTCTGGTATACGGCACGTAATGCATGATTCTCGCGGAAGTAGAATTTCCCGATGTTCGAAGAAGGTTATTACCCGAACGAGAGGAACTCAACAATGCTATGCTCTTGGATGATCTCGACCTCATTAACGAGCGCTGAGATCGAGCGCTCATCCGAATTCAAAACTACCAGCACGCCGCTGCAAAATACTATAATTCCAACGTACGGAATCGTAGGTTCAATCAGGGAGATCTGGTCCTTCGCAAAGTCTTCCAAAACACCGCTGAACGAAACGTGGGAAAACTCGGAGCAAACTGGGAAGGCCCCTATAAAATTGAAAAAGTCGTCCGACCAGGTTCTTACGAAATAGCCAACATGCAAGGCATAAAAATTCCTAGAACCTGGAACGCGATGCATCTCAAAAAATACTATCACTAAACAAACCAACTCGCAATCACTGAACTACGAGACGGCTTGATCTCCGCAAGGAGTACGTAGGCAGTTTGTCAAAAGGCAAATTCAGCTGTCCCCCCTCATTAAAAAGGGGGGGGGGGGGAAGTGGGTACGTATACTCGTATACTCCCAAAAAATCGAAAAAACTTCTTACCACGCTCTTGGTGTTTTCAAAACATCCTCACCCGTAAAATCAGAACGAGGTCTTCGGAAATTAGTCGGCCGCTTAGGAGAAGCAACCTTTAGCATCGCGAGACGTCACAAAAGATGCCTCAAAGTTTATTTCCTCCGAGCAGACGAAACCTCCGTCACAAAAAAGACATATATATGCACACACTAACACTTATTTTGCGCAAAATATTCAAAACAACGGCACGCGCCACCAAGTCCGATGCTGATCACATCGAACTCACAAACGTCCTAAACAGACATAGCCATCTCACGGAGATGACTCTCTTACATCCGACACAAGGATAATAGCGCTATAAAAGAAATCTGAAATTTTGGTCTAGCACTTCCGGTCTCCGGAGCGATGCTCGATTCGTATCAAACAAGTCGTATAAGCCGAGAACCTATCGCGGACTTTACATCGATACGAATCAGGAAGAAATTGCGACAGGAAAAAGATAGACGGTTAGCGACCGAGCTCGAGCCAAATCTCGGTCGCTACGTAGCGACCGAGCGATCGTCCCGCTCGGTCGCTACGTAGCGATCGTCCCGCTCGGTCGCTACGTAGCGACCGAGCGCTCGTCCCGCTCGGTCGCTACATAGCGACCGAGCGCTCGTCCCGCTCGTTCGCTACATAGCGACCGAGCTCGAGCCAAAGCTCGGTCGATACGTAGCGACCGAGCGCTCGTCCCGCTAGGTCACTACGTAGCGACCAAGTTCGAGCCAAAGCTCGGTCGCTACATAGCGACCGAGCGATCGTCCCGCTCGATCGCTACGTAGCGACCGAGCGTTCGTCCCGCTCGGTCGCTACGTAGCAACCGAGCTCAAGCCAAGGCTCGGTCGCTACGTAGCGACCGAGCTCGAGCCAAAGCTCGGTCGCTACGTAGCGACCGAGCGATCATCCCGCTCGGGCGATACGTAGCGACCGAGCTCAAGCCAAAGCTCGGTCGCTACGTAGCGACCGAGCGATGGTCCCACTCGAGCCAAAGCTCGGACGCTACGTAGCGACCGAGCTCGAGCCAAAGCTCGGACGCTACGTAGCGACCGAGCTCAAGCCAAAGCTCGGACGCTACGTAGCGACCGAGCTCGAGCCAAAGTTCGGTCGCTATGTAGCGACCGAGCGATCGTCCCGCTCGGTCGCTACGTAGCGACCGAGCTCGAGCCAAAGCTCGGACGCTACGTAGCGACCGAGCGTTCGTCCCGCTCGGTCGCTACGTAGCGACCTAGCTCAAGCCAAAGCTCGGTCGCTACATAGCGACCGAGCGCTCGTCATGCTCGGTCGCTACGTAGCGACCGAGCTCAAGCCAAAGCTCGGTCGCTATGTAGCAACCGAGCGCTCGTCCCGCTCGGTCGCTACGTAGCGACCGGGCTCGAGCCGAAGTTCGGTCGCTGTGTAGCGATTGAACTCTTCCGAACATCGACAGACATCAATCCATGCATTCTCGTCAAATCTTCGAATGCCATCTCCCGAAGACCGTAGCAAGCTCAGTCCATGTTTTCCGCTATTCTAACTCATCGATCAAACTTCACGGATTAGAAACCGCGGAAAATTCTTAGTAAACGTGTCGAGTCGGAAGACGGCCCAAAGGTACCTAAAACACGACTCGAGGCCCATCCTACAATTTTCCTAACCAAAAGCCCGTAAACCACAGCATGGTTTACGCTTGGCCCACATGGAAGGATAAATGTCAAGTTTCCGCGGATAAATACGGAAGTTTTGAAGATAATTGTGAAGATCTGGAAAAATGGAATATCTCCATTTTTATGCTATGACGGCTTAAGGGCAGAAGAGTAAAAGCGTAAACCGACCTTGGAGCTAGTATATAAGGAGTCCTATGCGAGGAGCATGGGAGGAGAACTTTTTCAGAGCAAACTTAGCACTTAGAGCAATTTAGGCAATTTTCCGTTTTTGTTATTTCGAGCTGCGACTCAATTAGGTTTAGCCGTCTTAGGGTTACTAGAACTAGGAATCTCGCCGACAGCTCTCGAGCCCAGGCTTGTACCTTGTTGTAAACGCTCATACGCAAATTCGGAATAAGATCTTCTTTGCTCTCTTTTTCGATTTCTTATACTTTATCGTTGTTATTCTCGTGTTCTGATTGCTTGACGTGTGGTAATTAGCAGATATCCGGGTCCTCTGGGAAATTAGGGTTTTCCTAGTTTCCTTATTTAAACGGAAATCGACAGTGCAAATTTTGGTTCCCACAGTTCCCACAATTTCGGTTCCCACGGATCAATCTAACCCGCAAAATCCACTCAACGATCAAGAACGGTATGCAAGATTCGATGTGTGCGAACGTCATCTCATTCAAGGGGGGGAGAAACGATCGATCGATCCAAACCTCGAAACGATCTCCTTTTGTTATCGAGTTGATGATTCGAGATATCGACGTCGCTAGAGTGCTAATCGATACCGGAAGCTCGGCCGATATCATCTTCAAAGACACTCTTGAAAAGATGGGGATCAATCAATCAGAAGTCACGAAATGCCCAAGCCCACTGCTAGGACTTTCGGGAAAAACGACCATGGCCTATGGATCGATTAGACTCGCTGTCAAAGCCGGAACTGTGACGAACGTCACAGACCATCATGTTAGACCTGTGTTTAAAAAGGCGCATTGTGCTCCATGGCGATGAGGTATGTGCCTTGCGCCATGCGCCATGGCGCACCGAGGCGCTCGCCTTGAAGACCACTTGAAACTGTGCATGCATGGTCATCTTCTAGCTTCTCTATTATCCTCCGTCTTCAAACGACATCTTAACTGAAAGACTCTACCCCATTGGGTTATTACTCTCAGTTTATTTACGCCAGCTTTACCGAGTCTCTTTTGAGTCGATCGAATCTTAATCCATCATCATCATCATCATCATCATCATCATCATCATCATCATCATCATTCAAAACCTGAAAGCTCTGTCGCTATGCCATCACCGGCTCTAAAAACAGATAGAGACTGATTTCCAAGGAAAAGAGATGAAGACAACCTAGCTCAAACTAATCGGAATCCAAATATATACTAAAGAAAACCGTATATAGCTTTATTCAACCAAATCATAAAAAAGATAAGAGTGATAAGTGGTTTTGATTTAGTTGAAGTTTACATTTTAAAATCGCCTTGGGAAAACAAAAATTCCCATAGCAAAGACAAAAAAACCGACTTAGCGGAAATATAGATCGATCCATGGATCGAATATTTACAACAAAAATAAAAAAGTTGGTGGTGACCGACGACGGTACCGCTACCAACCACTGAAACCACATGCTTTTCTAGAGGTTCTAGTTCTAGTGAGAGGTTGGAGAAAAAGAAACTAGAGAGAAAAAATGTTGTTGATGCTTCACGTCTGTTCCTGAATCCGATGATCCCTGAACCTACCCATTTTACTGAAAGGTTTTTCTTTTCTTATGATTTATATATTATTACATGCGTATCTTTTATATCTAATTTTTAAAATGTCTAAATTTTACTGATCTTAATGCATTTAAGGCTGTCAAATGACGATCTCTCTGTTGCTCTGGTCCAAAAACCATCTGGAAAGAAAGATGGTAAAAAGCATTTATACAACTGGAATGATGCTGAGATCAAAACAATTTCAGAAGCCGCTGAGACCACTCAGGTACATTTTGGTTATGAGCATTGTAAAACAAATCGTTTTTAATTTTATAAAATGTTTAGGTGGAGATTTGCAAAATCATATGTACTATTGAAGCAATAGATACAGATTGGTCTTGGTTCTACATTGGTTGTAACCGACACCAAAAACGTGTCAATAAGATTCCTAATGTGGATTATGGAAGGATGACAAAGAAAGATAAGCCTTTGTTTCGTTGTGAACATTGTCGTTCAAATATCAATACGGTTGGACCCAAGTAAGTTGTGATATTTACTTAAACTAATTCTTGTGAGTTTACGTATTTTATTTTATCCAATTATTCTTTCTATATCCTGAGTTTTTGTTTTTTTTTAATAGATTCAAGCTACATTTGGTTGTCAAAGATGACTCTGCAACATGTAATTTGATGTTGCTAGGCTCTGTTGGTAAGTCTATCGTTGCAGTGGATGCTGAAGAATTATGGGATGGCTCTTATGAGGAGGTATATTTTTATATGAATTTGTGTTTTGCTGTTACTTTTTCCCACGATAATAGTTAAGATTTAACTCCTTATATTTCTTCTTTCTATCAGACTGAAGATCCAGAGATACTATCAGAACCTATTCTTAGTTTGGTTGGAAAGTCTTTCTGTTTTGGTATTTCCATAACCTCAGACAATGTCACAAATAGTTCATACACTTTTGTTGTTTTAGAGGTTTGTACTGGAGATAAAGTTCTTACTATCGAGACTGACTCTCAATTTAATTCTGATATGGTCACTACTTCTTCCACCATGTCATCTGGATCAGTAAGTATATTTTTTTATTTATTAAGTGTTTGCCTTACATGTTTTTATTACTGTGTGTGTTATCATAGTTTCTAACAAAACCTAAAATTTTAAATGGATTTAGGCCATGATGTTGGATCAAATTTCATTTGATGAGTGTCCAACTCCTATAACAAAGCGCAAGGAAGATAATTACGACCTACAGGACCTAACATCTTCTTCTAAGAAACAATGCATCAAGATCATCAAACAAGAGAAGATCAAGAATGATTAGGCTGAAGATCTAAGAAGTTTCTTTCCGATATCGGACTCCTTTCCCTATTTTCAAGTTGTTATGCTTTGATTTATTCCGTACTTTCGATTTGAGGCTTTCTGTTTTTTTTTTTTTGTTTTTTTGTGTTATTTGAATTTCCTATATTTAATAATAAGCTGGGTTTTTATGTGGATTGCATTAAAATGATGAGATATATTAGATGCATCCTATATTTTTAGTTTATGTTTCAAAATTTAATTTAAACTAATATAATTTAATGACTAATTACTAATCAAAACAATCGTATTCAGTTCACACAACAACCTAACTAACCAATCAACTCTTATAGTTCTAAAGTAAAACTATACTAACTTGCGTAAATCTAAATGTCTCAAACTGACAAAAGAATAACATTGTTTAGAATAGTGTACTTGTCTTAAAGAGTATGAATGTTCGAATCTGCTCCATCTTTGTGACTCATGCATCTGTACTTTTACTAACAAAAGCAATATCTATTTACATGCAGTCAGAGTAGGAATCTATATAAATGTCATACAAACCCCAATTAATGTTACAGATGTTTAGAAATAACAATTACTAATTAAACTTCCTAATTATAACTATTATCCTAACTTTAAGCTAAGTATATATTGTCAATCTTAAATTACACCCCGAAAATTAAGAGATTACCTCAATATATGCAAATCTAATCTGTTGCTTTCCCATTCTTCCCACAATTTTTTCTTCCTTGTGGTCGTACAAGGAACATTCCTTGATCCAATCACTCAACTGATGAATCGCAAGAGAGGAAACGTCCATGAAGGATTTGACACTGCCAAAAAAAAACAAAACCGCATCATGCAGTGATATGCCTAACCTTGAAGAGATTCAGAGGTTTTCTAATCTCATCTCAATCCAGCCGATTCCATTAAGTTCAATTTACTTTAGACTCTTCGAAACTATTGAGAATCAACATGTTCCAAACTACACTATTCCTCCATATCAACAAATACGCAAGCTTTCACCACAAACACCTTTAAATAAAAGAAGATGTATCCTTGGTAAGTGATTCATCTAAAATGACCTATTAACTATCATCATGTACAATTTGGTAGTTCTATAAAATGTATTTCAATTTCTAATGTTTCTAAGGTCTCGAAAAGATAAAAGACCAAGTGAATGACACCCCAGTGTTAAGCAGATGCTTGACCTCATTATCAAGTAAGTGTTTGTTTGGGTGATATCTGTATATATGCTCTAACCTGTTCATTTTTCAAACTCATTTTAACTTTCTTTAATATTATAACAGAGGATCTACAAAAGAGGAGTTTTGAATCTATGAGAACTAAGGGATACCATCAAACCAGAAGTTCAAGAAATGTATTGAAAGACATTACTAATATAGCACATCTGACGGAAAAAAAATGCATATCATCGTCATCTACATTTGATCCATCAGCTCAGTCCATACAAGAAGAAGATGGATTAGTCGGAACTGATTTGTTTGGAGGTAGCCAATCTTTTATCAAGAGTACGGTTTTTTAACTCTTGACGGGACTTACAAATAATTGAATTTTTTTTTCTCAGGGTTCATTGATACAGATAGCCAGCAAGTTTTTGAATGTTCTTCTCTAGAGAATACTGATACTGAAAATGGGGACTCTGATTTAGATGATCCTATGGATTATGAGCCAGAGGTTGAGCCAAACAATAGTGAGAGAGTGGCACCTAATTCAGAACATATTGTTGGTGTTGTAAAGGCGCCAAAACCACCTAACCAAAAGTGTTTTAGTGAAAACGGTATTGATTCTGTGTGTTTTCTTGATTCATTAACACATTTCGTGTTCATCTTCGTCTAATTTAAGCATGTTTCTATTTTGATATTTGATTTTTGTAGAGTACTTAGATGAAGGTGATCCGGACTACAACTGTTCTCATTGTGGTGCTATCATGTGGTATGGAGAACGGCTAAACAAGCGGAGAAACGCAAAGAATCCTACATTTTCATTATGTTGTATGCAAGGACAAGTGAAATTGCCGTTGTTGAAGGAACCACCACCAGTTTTAAAAATCTCTTGCAAGGAGATGATCCAAGAAGCAGACATTTTCAACGACATATAAGGCCGTACAATATGGTTTTTTCCTTCACTTCTCTTGGTGGAAGAGTAGAGAGGTCTCTGAAAAAAGGTAGAGGCCCTGATATGTTTCAGCTTGAAGGGGAAAATTATCATTTATTGGGTGCGGGTATCACACGACCTGAGGGGAGTGAACCAAAGTTTGGACAGCTATATATAGTTGATACGGAGAATGAAGTTGAGAACAGAGCAAATTGTTTAAGGTATAAGTTTTTTTTTTTACGAAACTTTGGTTTTAATAGTTTAGATAACTAACATTGTTCTTTTAAATTTTTTTTTATAGCTTGGGTAAACGGCCATTCCAGGTCAAGAAAAATGATCATCTCAGAAAAGATATTATAGAGACTTTGATGAAGATGTTGAATGAAATCAACCCATATGTTAAAAAGTTTAGATCAGCCAGAGACCGCTTCAATACAGATCCTGAAAATTCTTTTCATATGAGGATTGTTAGTGAGAGGTTAAAGGATGGAAGGACGTATAACACACCCACAGCCTCTGAGGTTGCTGCGCTGATTCCTAGAGATTTTAGTCTTGATATGGACAAAAGAGATATTGTTCTTCAAAAAAATTCAGGAAAACTACTGAGGATAAACGAGATTCATGCTTCATATCTTGCACTTCAGTATCCTCTTTTGTTTACATATGGTGAAGATGGATTCAGACTTGGTATTAAGAAAGGAGCAACAGAGAAGACAAAAAAAAACAGAAGAAGCCTAATATCAGTATGAGGCAATGGTTTGCTTTTCGCCTGCATGAGCGTAAGAACGAATCGCATTCTCTCCTACATTCTAGAAGACTATTTCAGCAGTTTGTGGTGGATGCCTTCACAACGATTGAGTCTAATCGTTTGCGATATCTGAAGTTAAACCAGCCTTCTTTGCGATCAAATAGCTATGATTCTATTAAAGAATCTGAGAACGCAGGAAAAGTGGATATGAATGGGCAAGGAACTGAGTTTACATTACCAGCTTCATTCGTAGGGAGTCCTAGATATATGAAGAATTGTTACTTGGATGCTATGGCAATATGTAAGCATTTTGGATTCCCTGATTTTTTCATCACTTTCACATGTAATCCCAAATGGCCAGAGATCACAAGATATGTTAAGGCAAGGAAGCTAAAGGCTGAAGACAGATCAGACATTATCTGTAGGATTTTCAAGATCAAACTTGATTCATTGATGGATACTCTAACCAAAAAAAAATATTTTGGGAGAGACACAGTCATGTAAGTTAAACCTGTCTGATCTGTATATTTAAATTGTATTCCTTACGTTTATGTTTATTTATATTTTGACTGAAATGTTTTTTTAAACAGCTATGTACACAATTGAGTTCCAGAAACGGGGTTTACCACATGCTCACATTCTCTTATTCATGAAGAAGTTAAAGAAGCCTACAACAGACGATATTGACAACATCATTTCCGCTGAGATTCCTAACAAGAAGGATGAACCAGAACTGTATGAGGTCATTAAAGATATGATGATTCATGGTCCATGTGGACGAGCTAATACTAATTCTCCATGTATGGAGAATGGCCGTTGCTCTAAGTCATATCCAAAATCATTTTCTGAGAAGACTACTATTAATAAGGAAGGATTTTCGGTTTACAAGAGGTGTGAGCTGTCAGAGAACTTTGTTATGAAGAATGGAGTGAGATGTGACAATCGGAGTGTCATTCCTTATAACCGAAAGTTATCTCTTCTTTACAGAGCTCATATCAACGTCGAGTGGTGCAACCAAGTTGGGTCTATAAAGTATTTATTCAAATACATTAATAAAGGACAAGATTGTGTCACAGTTGCTGTTGAACCACCAGACAACATTGTTGCAAGTGAGTTAGGAGATGTTGAGCTTAATAAAGAGAATCTTGATAAGAAACGGAATGAGCTCAAGGAATTCTTCGATTGCAGGTAAGATTAGCATTGTTTTTCTTTACAGTATACCATTTCATTAATTAAGCTGCGATTTTTAAACATATTTTTTTTTCAGATACGTGTCAACGTGTGAAGGAACATGGAGAGTATTCAAATTTCCTATTCACTATCGATCAACTGCTGTTGAGAAGCTTAGTTTCCATCTCCCCGGAAAGCAAGTTATTACATTCAAAGGGAAAGATAAATTGAAGGCAGTTGTCACCCGGAAGCTCATTGAAAATACAATGTTCTTAGCTTGGTTTGAGTTGAACAAGATTGACTCCTTCGCAAGAACATTGACCTATGCTCAGATCACAAGCTTATATACTTACGACAAAAGGTCAAAGAAGTTCAACAGGAGGAAACGGGGATTTTCTTTGGGGAGGATTAACTATGCTCCTAGGAGCCAAGAAGATGCTTATTACTTGCGTGTATTGTTGAATGTTGTCAGAGGACCCACAAGTTATGAGGACATTAAAACATACCTAGATGTTCTCTATCCGAGCTACAAAGAAGCATGTTATTCTCGTGGGTTATTAGATGATGATCAGGAGTACATTGATGACATAGTAAGACGAAGTTTTGAGAGCACATCAAGTGAGCTCCAGAAAGTGTTTGTTATGATGCTTATGAGTAACACTTTGTCTAAACCAGAGTCTGTATGGGAAAACACTTGGATGTTTTTGTCTGAAGATATCGAGCACTCTAGGAGAATGAATTTTAATAGACCAGGTATGTTTTTAGTTTATGACCTGAGATTGTTAAATTTAGATACATTATTTTTGAGTTTCCAGACTTATAATTTTGCTTGCTTTCTTGCCTTTTGCATATTCATTGTAGGTCTGTTGTTGAGTGATGAGGACAAAAAAAAGTATGCTTTACTTGAGATTGAAAAAATATTGAAAAGGTCTGGAACTTCTCTCGCCAAATTTGATAATATGCCTAGACCGCCAAAGACAAGTAGCCACGATGAAAATGTTTTGGTGCTAGATGAACGCAGCTATGAGCGATCTGCTTTGTTAGAGACTCTTCGAAGAGATCTTCCGAAGATGACATGCAAGCAAAGAAAGATATATGAGGAGATTCTTTCTGCTGTTAATAAAGGAGATGGTGCAATGTTTTTTGTCAGTGGTTTTGGTATAATAGGGAAAACTTTCCTATGGAAATTTCTTTCTGCAGCTATCAGATCTAGAGGAGATATTGTTCTGACCGTGGCTTCAAGCGGCATTGCATCACTGTTGTTGCCTGGTGGTCGGACAGCACATTCCAGATTCGGCATTCCTCTAAATCCAGACGAGTTTTCTTCATGTACAATGAAGCATGGAAGTGACCAAGCTAATTTAGTGAAAGCATAATCACTTATCATCTGGGATGAAGCCCCTATGATGAGCAAGCATTGTTTTGAGGCTTTTGATAAAAGTTTATCTGATATTGTTCGGAAACACGACATCCAACCATTCGGTGGAAAGGTTATCGTGTTTGGTGGTGATTTTAGGCAGGTTTTGCCTGTTATAAATGGTGCTGGTAGAGCTGAATAGTTATGGCCTCACTTAACTCATCCTATCTTTGGACGCACTGCAAAGTTCTTAAGCTCTCCAAGAATATGAGATTGCTATCAGCAGGATTGTCACCAGCAGAGGCAGAAGATCTTAAAAATTTTCAGAGTGGATATTAAAAGTTGGTGATGGTAAACTTTCAGAGCCTAATGATGGTGAGGCAGAGATTGAAATTGCCTCTGAATTTTTGATTACAGACTGTAATGATCCTATAGAAGCAATCAGCGAAGAGATTTATGGCACATCAACTTCATTGCATGAAAAGAAAGAGGCCAAGTTTTTTCAAGAGAGAGCTATCCTCTGTCCAACTAACGAGGATGTTAATACAGTTAATGATTATATGTTGGACAAGCTAGAAGGTGAATTTCGCTATTTTCATCTATTGATTTTGCTTTCTTTGTATTTGAGTCTTATTCTCCAAATTATGTTGTTTTCTATTTCAGGTGAGGAAAAAACTTATAACAGTGCTGATAGCATTGATCCTGCAGATACAAGTTCTGTGAATAATGAAGCTCTTAGTGCGGATTTTCTAAACACAATTAAGGTTCCTGGTTTACCAAACCATAGTATTAGACTAAAGGTTGGTTGTCCTGTTATGGTTCTGAGAAACATAGCTCCTTCTGATGGCTTAATGAATGGGACGAGACTGCAGATCACTCAGCTAATGGATTTTATGGTTCAAGCTAGGATTATAACAGGAGAGAGGATTGGGGAGATAGTTGATATTCCTAGATTGCTAATAACCCCTTCTGACACCAGATTGCCTTTCAAAATGAGAAGAAGACAACTGCCTCTTGTTGTGGCTTTCGCAATCACAATCAACAAAAGTCAAGGGCAATCACTATCTCAAGTAGGTCTTTATCTACCAAGACCAGTATTTTCACATGGTCAGTTATATGTTGCTGTTTCTAGAGTGACTTCCAAAAGAGGATTGAAAATTCTGATTTTAGACGAAGATGGGAAACCACAAAAACAAACTAAGAATGTAGTTTTCAAAGAAGTTTTCGACAACCTTTAACAAATGAGGTAATAAGTTATGTCTTTTCATATTTTTGATGTCATATACAGTTTTTGTTTGGATGTGATCTTTGTTTTAAAAACCAGGAAATGTGTTTGAACTCGCCAATTACATATAATAAAAACTATTTGTTCTTTGCAGATCTCAGAAGTTCACGTGTTCTATGGTGGAAGCATGCTTGCTGGTTCACAAAGTTCTCTAATAGTTATGCAAACAACATTTGTTTTCTTTTCCAACGAATCTGGAATGCAATAAGTTTGTTATTATTTTGATTTAGACAGATGCATGAGTTTTTTGGTCTTTAAAACCATATCGAAATAAAGCGCATGTTTTATAAGACTATCATCAACATATACCCTTACCAAGCAACACTCAAGCAATTCAAAACAAAGCATATTGACTAAAGCCAGGGTTCTCTAATCTAAAACCTTATTCTACACTTTCCTACTTCAGAAACCTTACGACTTACTTAGAAGAGATAAGTAATAACTAACCGTATTATAAGATGTTGATCCCCAATGGTTGTTGTCTTCTTTTTCATCTTGATAACTGATACTTTGACCTTTCCACGTCCAACATCATGCTACAGATTTAGAACGTTTAAAATCAGGGCTTATCTCTGTTCAACAAACCATGGGACCTCAACAAGAACAAATTAGTAACTTCCTCTGTTAAATCCTTAAAGCAAATATCTAACACTTTACCTGATTTGTCCTGTGTCGTAGTAATAACATGGATTCCTCGCAGGAACCAGTGGTAGTAACAGCTTGCAATATCAGCATCAGCCGACTCTCCCTCTTCTTTCATAAGTTCACTCCATCTTGATAAGTTGATTCCCCTGGAAATGATTCTTGTGTAAGGAAAAAAACATTAAAGTAATTTCCCTACAAAGAACTTTACTTTGACTTACGACTTACTCAAACATGTTACTTGAGCCAGTGATCCTCACAACACACAGGTCAATCTTACACTTCTCTTTTAGCATTGCATCCTGTGACACAAAAAATTACAACATGATTTTCCTTGCATTGGTAAAAGAAGAGCCTGAAAAACATGAGCTTTCTTAGGCTAGCATAAATATCAGAACAACACTTCACATATATATAGAAAAAACTATTTTACTTCTATATTGCTTGGTGATGGATCTTCCTCTACCAAATACTTGGAGTTGAGTTTGTTATTGAAAGCAGCTACCTGTTTAAGAAAGAAATAGATTAATCCACAGTGGCTTGTAGCTTTATTTTCAGTAGATCACAAAATGTCAATCACGCAGACTGGAACAAGCATCAGAAACTTACAGCAGTTTTGTTCGCATCCTCTATTCCGAACAAGGTCAAGAATGGCTCGCAAGGTTCTCATTTGTTATATCAATGTATATAAACATGATCTGCAAGAAAATAAATAATATACATTAAGAGTATATGTTTGTTCTAAATCCTACTAGCCCTTTTAGACTCAGTGTCAGAAGTGCCTTCGATTTAAACCTTCTTGCAACATCTTCAAGAAGCTGAGCCATACTCTGAAAATCATAAATTTTGGCAAAGATTATAACCTAACCAAGGAAGAAAAATGAAAAACAGAAGTACGATTAAGCACACAAAGATAGATTGCCAGCTGGTATTCTTTTACAAACTGCAGTGACAAAATCTTCAAACCTGAAGCTTAACAGGACTGGAATAAACCCAAGCAGTATTGCTTTCACTCGATTTTGTAATCAAGGGAAACTTGTTCTTGCCTAGAATCTCCAATATCTTATTCTTCTTCATTTTGTAAGATCCATCTACATGAACCACACAAGAATTTTCATCATGATTCCAATAAACCATCACAACAAAAAAATCTTAACAAAATATCAAACATAACAACAAGAAAGGTCTTCCACAATCAGCAGCAAGATTACCATACTAAGTGTACCTTTCCGCCTTAGTTTTAACCATGCAAATAAACACATCACTAGCCTTGAGCTCAGGAAACAGAAGTATCGCAACACCATTAACAGCGTTATAAGTCATCTGATTCTTTTCCGATCTGAAACCACTTGAGGTCATTTCTTCGTGATTAAACAGGAGACGGTATCTATCTATCCAATTGTAGTGTCTTCGTATTACAAAACTGTAGAAAATCATAACAAATAACACAAATTAGAACAACTAACCGTGAATGTAGAAAGTTAAACATAAATCTACAAACTTGAACCTATATTTGAGATCTCCACAAGTAATCAATAGATCTATCTTCTTTCATCCTTTGAGTGAAAAATTCACAGCAGTTTATGGATTTGTCGACGAGATTAATGGAAGGCACCGACAAAGAGATCGACTGGATCAAGAGATCTTTCGTCGAAAAAAAAAGACGTAGAAGGTTTGGTGTTTCTGTTTATTTCCCGGAAAAAGTGTAAATGGGCTTTGATGACTGTTTATAGTCCATTATAATTTGGGCTAAATATTAAAATTACTACACTTATCTAATCTAAAAAATGTGGGTTGGGTTACATAATATATTTTATTTGTTGCTCACAATATTATTTTCTTGAATTATGTTAAAAATAAAATTCTTGAGTTAGTAATACAACCTATGTTTGAATAATTTGATTAAACTTCTAAAATCTACACTAAACACTCTAATATTTTACCCTATAATATTTTTAAAACCAAATTTTAGTGAAAAAAAAATACAAAGAAAAAACACAAGACAACGTTATAATCTAAAATTTAACACAAAACAAAATGAACACCAAACACCAATGTCAGAACTTACTAACATATAAAATCATCATTAATTTTACAACAAACAAAACAAATTGAATTAATGGTTTCATACTCCCGCGCGGGCGCGCGGGTCAAAATCTAGTCTTGTGTTAAAACTGAACACAAGCACACTAACTCTCTCTTTGTCTTTGTTCCTGTAGAGAGAGAAGAGAGCAAACTTTAGTTGCCTACATTGTTACTTTTTTCCAACTCTTTTCTATTAGAGTTGGATGCATTACAACATCATACACACATACATTTTTTTAGTAAATGTATCAACTTACTAAACCTACATTGCTTACACAACTTCTTCTAGACTATATTGTAAGAATATTTTTTATTTTTTTATGACATGTGTCTTTCTTTAATTATAAAGATTAAGTTAAAATTAAAATTATGAGTTATTAAAGACGATACCACGATGGATCGGTTTCGATTAAAGTCATTAGAATTCATGTGTATTGATAATCTTCCTTATTTACCTAATATATAAAGACACATGTATGATGGTAGTTATTTTATGTGGTTTTTCATATTTATTGTCTCACTTTACATGAAGTATCTCTTTATATATTTTCTAAGAGACCTAACCAAGAGACACCACTTAATAACTACCATCACACATGTGTTTTTACATATTAGGTAAGGAAAGAGGGTTATCAATAGACTCGAATTCTAATGACTTTAATCGAAACCGATCCATAACTGAAACCATAGGCAAAGACAAAACTTGATGATCGCTCTTCACCATGTGTCTTTCTCGGCTACTCGCTGACTCAAAGAGAATACTTGTGTTTGGAACCTACTACAGGCCCGATCTACAACTCCCGACATGTTCAGTTTGTCGAGAACTCATACCTCTTTCGCCGTGATCAACCCAAGTCATCATTTTCACCGACTATTCCTCCTGCAGAATCCTCTGCAAACACCTATCCACTAACCATGCATGTTCCCATCTGGCTACTTGTATCTACTAGTTCACCAGCACCACCGAGCTTGGAATCATCACCATACTATTCCTCGCAGAGATTGGCTGGTATCCACAAAGGTTTCTTGGGATAGACGAGCTCTGCTCTACCGCTGATACTGCAAAATTTACCGGAGTTGCTTGGGATAGACAATATCTGCTCTACCGCTGATACTGCAAAATTTATCGGAGTTTCTTGGGATAGACAATCTCTGCTCTACCGCTGATATTGCAGAATTTACCGGAGATGGTGATGGCACTATAGTCTGGTGATGATCCATGCACGGTGGCGCTGGTGAACTAGTAGATACGAGTGGCCGGATGGGAACATGCATGGCTATTGGATATGTGTTTGTGGAGGTTTCTACAGGAGGAATAGTTGGTAAAGATGATAACTTGGGTTGATCATTGCAAAAGAGTATGAGTTCTCGACAAACCAAACATGTCGGGAGTTGTAGATCCGGCCTGTAGTAGGTTCCAAACACAAGTATGAACTTTGAGTCAGTGAGTAGATGAGAAAGACGCATGGTGAAGAGTGATCATCAAGTTTTGGATTTGCATATGGTCTCAGCCATGGGAAGCATAAGCACCCAAAAACCCAAAGTTTAAAGTAGTTTGGCGATTGGTTGAAGAGCTTAATGTATGGAGATATGTTGTTGAGCATTGGAGACGACAGTCTATTTATGACAAAGACGGCAATAGCGAAAGCATAATGCTAGTAGGTTTTTGGGACTCTTACTTAATTGAGTAAGGTAAGGCCAGTATCTACAATGTGGCGATGCTTTCTCTTACCGATACCGTTTTGTTCAGGAGTGTGAGGCGGTGAGATGAGGTGTGATATCCCGTTGGTGATGAGAAATGTTTTGAGGCCAATATATTGACCTCTATTATCAGAATACAACATCACTATCTTGGTGTTGAACTTGTTTTCAACCAAAGCCTTGAATGCGATGAAGGTCTCACGAACTTGTGATTTATGTTTAAGTGAATAATACCATGTGTATGGGTGTAATGAACCATAAAAATGAGGTCCACACATCGCTATATATGAATTTGAGTGGTTTTGTGTATGGATAGTATTTATATGAAAATGTAACTTATGGGTTTTATTTACGAGGAAATCATAAATGCAAAATATTTTTGTAATGAATCCACAACGATAAAGAAAATTGAGCAACAACCGACTTTAACATAAGGGTAGATGGGTGACCAATTCTTAAATGCCAAGAGGAGATAAGAGGTTTTGGGCTAAGGTGAAGCATGGTAGTAGGCGATGGAAGTAGATGGGGTTGGCAACCTGTGCTGAGATCATTCATCTGAAATTGTGTTAGAAAACTTTTGACAGATACTTGATTAGTGTTGCATAATTGGTAGACAAAGATAAGATTATTATAAATATTAGGAACATATAAAACATCTATTAAGGCCAGAGATTGAGACGAAGTAGAGATTATAGAAGAACCATGTGAAATTGACAGGTACAAAGCAAGATTCTTGTCACTCAGATTCAACTAGAAGTATAGACTCGTTTATGCTGAGACTTTTCAGCCCGGTGATTAAGTCCACCGCCGTCCGGCTAGTACTTGAACATGCCTCATCATGTGTGCTGTCTCAGACAAGCACCACACACTTTGTACGAAGAACTGAAACATACTCTCCTTGCGGCTGGTTTCCGAAATTCAGTTGCATATACATCACTCTTTGTCTATACAAATGGTGGTCACCATGTTTTCATTCTTGTGTACGAAGATGACATTGTGGTCACTGAAAGAAGCACCGAATTGGTTATCAGATTATTCAAATGCTTGCGACACGCTTCTCTATCAAAGATCTTGAAAATTTATCATATTTTCTTGGCATCGAGGTAACACGCACATATTATGTGTTACATCTCATGCAAACAAAATATATTCAGGACCTACTATCACCAAGACTAAGATTCTTAAGCCAAACATGTATCTACTCTAATGGCCTCACACCCTAAGCTCACTCTCACCTACGGCAACTCACTAACGAACCCGACTGAATTTAGAATGGTAGTTGGCAGTTTACAATACCTCACCTTTACACGACCAGATATTTCTTATGCAGTGAGCAAACTCTCACAATTCATGCAAAAACCTACCGATGACCATTGGCAAACAGCTAAATGGGTTCTATGCTATATGGATGGAACTGTATCTCATGGAATACTTATTCACAAGAAATCTCCTCTCTTGCTTCATGCTTACTCGGATGCAAATTTGGCTGGTAATCCCGATGATTATGTTTCCACCAGCACTTACATCATATGTCTTGGCGCGACACCCATCTCATGGTCCGCGAAGAAACAAACATGAGTTGATCGGTCCAACACCGAGGCTGAATGTCCTGCCGTCGCCAATACAATATCTGAAATTTGATGGGTTTGTTCTCTGCTATCAGAACTTGGCATTGTTTTACCAAATGCGCATGTTATTTACTGTGATAATGTCGGTTCCACCTACTTGTGTGTCAATCCCATCTTCCATTCTCGCATGATACATGTGGACTTATAATATCAACCGGAGAACTCGTGTTGCACATGTATCCACCAGAGACCAGCTTGCATAAGCGTTAACAAAACCTCTACATAGATAAAAGTTTCAAGAACTATACAATAAGATTGAAATTACGAAGTACATCCATCTTGAGGAGGCTTAGAGAGTATATATATAAAAAGAGTATTGTATAAATATCTCTTGTCAAAACCTTACGTGTATATACTGTGTACCATCGTATCAATAATACATATCATTCTCCTAATATGGACATCTCCTTCTTTTTTTTTGGTCAATTTTTTTTTTTACTTCTCTAATCAGTCGGTTACAGAGTTTCCAATTCCAGAGGAATTGTTAGACATTACAAACATAGCGTTTTCCGCAAGGTTATCAGCAGTCTCATTACAAATTCGAGAAATAAACCTAAAGGAGATAAGAGTTCTGGGATCTACTCAACACACTGATGTCATTGAGGATCCTTTGTAGAGAAAACACAGACTTGTTTCATGTAAGAATATCAATCAGAGTTTTTGAATCTGTAAAGCAGACCACGTCTATAAGACCTGAAGAAACAACCTCTGAAAAAACTGCTTTTAGTGAAGCAACATATTAGCGGATACATGTTCTTTGAAAAAATATTGATCCTGTGGAGTATGTGCCCAGCCAACCAAAACCACCTGCCATTGAAGGAGTATTCCATGCAGCATTCGAGTATACAAGAGAGACGTTTATCAATATCTGGGGAAGAAGATCCATAGCGGAACAATCTTTAGTTGAAGCAGATGTTTGTTTCGATTTTTGGGGTGGCAATGCTGCATGCCACTCTTTTGCTGATTTGATTGTTTTTCACATCATCTCTATTTTCGAGAAAGACTCGTCTTCAACCATCAATCGATTCATGTTAGTATATGGACATCTCTTATATGAGAGAATTTTCTGAAAAGAATTCTACAGATTCTGGGCTTTGGGTAGACTTGTCCTATCTATTTTAGTTGGGCTTATGATAAACAATTGATTTAACGAACAAGGTTAGCTTTTTTTATAGCCACCGGAACAAAGTTAGCTATATACTCGTAGTCTCGTATAATCGTATTAGGCAACTTTTAGGCATTAGGTTGGCTTGGATTATTTTTTTTTTTTTAAATGTTGTTTTCTCCAAAACGTTGCCATGTCCATGTGATTTTATAAATAACGTCAAGCAACACTCAATTTATCATTCTTGTTTGGAACTTTTTTGGGCAGCTCATTGTTTCGTGACATAGGGGATTCTTACTTCCAAGTGATGTTCAGTGCATTCATAGCGGTATGAGTTTAATTGAATTTTGTTTCAGTTGATTCTAGAAATAGTGAATCTTCTTTCTTGGAAAATATACACTTGTTATATATATATATATATATATTTTTTTTTTTTCGAAACTTACACTTGTTATATTTTCTTATGAATATTTTGGTTCATAACATTTTATTGCTGAAGAATGAATCTGTTACTCTAGGAATAACTGAAACATCAATATTTAGAAAATACCAAGAAATGATCAACTTTTTCGAATGAACTTGAAATGTTCAGCTTTCTCAAGAAATATCAACTTTCACATAAACTTGAAATGATGAACTTTCTCAAGAAATTATCAACTTTCTTTTATTCAACGTTTATTTTAACTTTTGCCATCATGCCGACATGAAATAGTATCATTTGTTTTTTTATTATGAATTAAGGTTTATTAGAAAGAGCAAGAAGAAAGAATCAAAAGATGCGTGCGATTTGATCCATAATTGCAACTAAGGACCTCGTCAATTTGAGAAACATCAAATCAACCCCAACCTTTAGTTCCGCCATCTCTACAAAATCGTTCCCTTTCCAACTCTGCCTCCCTCGTCCGGACAGATCGCATCAGAGACCATGGAGGTTGAAGAAGAAGTGAGACGTATCGTGGAGCAGGTGAAGGACCTCCACGACTCAGCCACCTCATTCGTGGCTTCTTCATCCCACGAAGAGCTCTCTCTCCGCAAGAGATCCTCCGCCGTCGAGGCATCAATCACCCGCCTACACTCCACCCTCGTCTCCGACAAGCATCTCGATCCCAAGCTCTTCGACAAGGCATTATTCTTCACATCCCCTTTTGATCTCTATCGAATCTTGTAAATAAAAAAAGTTTCAATCTTTGCAGCTGGAGGAGGATCTGCAACGAGCTAGATGCATGCTTGCCGATGGGGACTCTTCCTCCTTCCTCCCCTCCAAACCTCAAGGTTTCTCTCTCTCTCTCTCTCTCTCTCTCTCTCTCTCTCTCTCTTATTCACTTCTGTTTTGTAGTAAATGATTTGATCCTTTCTCTTCAGGACGCTTTGTAAGAATGTTCTTGGGACCTGTCAATGTTCGAGCCTCGAGGAAAGATATACAGCTTAAAGTCAAAGAAGAATACAATAGCTACAGAGTTAGTGTTTTTTTGCTTTTACTCCCCCTCTCCATTGTCATGTCTCTTCATAACGTGAATTTGTTTTTTTATAATGGGAATAGGATAGGACGGCTCTTCTTTTTCTTGTTTTCCCAGCAATACTTTTGACCCTGAGATCTTATGTCTGGGGTGGATGTTTGCCTGCTTTCCCTGTTCAGCTCTACGAGGTATTCTCTACCCCTTGATTTTAGATTCTTGTATCAACTTATTGTGATCTCCCTTTTTATCAATCAGGCTTGGCTTCTGTTCCTTTATGCTGGTTTGGCTATGCGAGAGAACATATTGAGAGCCAACGGGAGTGACATCCGTTCCTGGTACTCTTATGATTGCTTTTATCCCTTATCATCCACTCTGTCAAAATTTTAATTATTCTAGGTGATGCATTTGCTATGCTATTGCTAGAGATCACATGATATGTTATGATATATTGTATGTTGATCTTAGGTTCTACGTTCATTTTCATGTTCCTTCCTTTGGAAGTGGGGTTCGTTTATCTTTTGGTGATAGTCTCTCTTTCCGTTAGTTAGGTTCTGTCTGCTGCAGACACTCCTTTTTTTTTATTATTAACTTTAGGGTGTTTTGCCTCTGTTTTTTGGATCTCTGCAAAAGCCTTTTTGAGGCATAAGGATTGAATGGATGTTAGTTTTTCTATAGGAAATGTAATGCAGCCGCTGTTTAATATTCCTCTAAAATGTATATGGGAATGCTGCTGAACAAGTGGCTTATTTTTGCTGCCAAGTAGAAATCTGATCCTTTTATCATTTCCAGGATATTACTGAACGCATTGGTGTGTTGATGATTTTTAGCTCAAGCGATTCGTTAGTTTTGGCTAATTCTGATTAACATACATACCCACCCTCCTGTGGATTGGAAATGACTTAATCCTCTGGGCTGGTATGCTTTTTTTATAGGTGGCTTTATCATCATTATTGTGCCATGGCTATGGCCCTTGTCAGTCTCACTTGGGAAATCAAAGGTCAACCAAACTGTGTTCAGAAGCAGGTATTGATTACTATCATTATCATATATGCAGAGTAAAGTCTACCAAGTACAAAATGTTGATGGATCATTCAAAATCTTTGACAGAAAGGAGTCCGTCTTTTCCTCCAATGGGCTATGATGCAAGGTGTTGCGATGCTTCTGCAAAATAGATATCAGCGCCAACGATTATACACTCGCATTGCACTTGGAAAGGTGCCATTCTATTTTACATTTATCTCTGCTCCAAACCCTGTACGCCTGGCTGTAAAAACATTTCATTGCTGGTCATTTTCAGGCTAAGAGAATGGACGTTGTATGGGGAGAAACGGCTGGAGTAGATGGGCAATTATGGCTGTTATGTCCTCTTTTGTTCACTTTACAGGTAACCGTTTCACCTTTTTTTTGCGAAATCAGTTTCGCATTGAGGTTATGAACGTATGCTTAAAGCATCTTGAAGCTTCATGCACCATAAACCAAGCTTGTGTGGTTACTAGTGATTGTATCTACTGACTTCCATAAGGATATATATGGAACTCAAATATCTCTTTGAAGATATATATATATATATATATATATATATACTAAGTAAAACAAAGATCTATGATGTCCTTACTTCCCCTCAATCCAAAGGAAGCGTCAGATGAGGTTGTTTTTTCCTATTGTATGTTAACGTGTTTGTATTATACTTTTGGTAAAACTCAGGGCTTTGAAGCATACGTTGGTCTGCAGTTACTAAGGACAGCGTTAACTGGGGTAGTCGCCGAGTGGCAGGTATATTAATCTCTTTTCTGCTAGCACTTTTTTGCGTTATCTTCACTGGTCTATTCACGGACCAGTTTGACCCCACACAAAAATAAAAAAAAAGAACGTGATGGAGGCACTAGTTAACTAATGGATATCGAAAACTCACTCCCTGGCTGGTCTTGTTACTCATTTCCAAGCAAGCTTATCTTAAATACTTTTTTTTTTATCACAATGGTTTTCTGATGATAACATGAATGCTGTGGCAGGTGTTGATCTGTGGCATTCTTCTGGTTGTGATGGCCGTTGGAAACTTCATAAACACAGTAGAGACATTGATGGTTAAGTCGAGATTCAAGGCTAAGATGAAGAGAAGTAAAAGCAGAGCGGAGCTTGATTAAACTGCTTTACTTATATTGACTACAGCTTCATAGTTCCCAACTTCGGATCTTTCTCCCCATTATTTATTTTTACTTGATAAATTTTGTTTGCTTGGGGCACAAGTACCTAAGGTTCTTGAAAAAAGGAAATTGACCCTTTCTTTTTATGTAAATGGAAGTGGGAATTGATAGTTGATGGGTTGGGTTTTGTAGATTTTTCAACAAACATTTGTTGGGTTTCTAGTCATTAGATTCTCAATAGATTGTCGTTGACTGATTTGTATGTCTTTGTGCTTGGAACTTAACACTAGTTTGAAAAAGGTAGCTTCCTCGTTAAGGTTTTAAACGATAACCTCAGTACATTGTTTCATTAATAATATTTTGATGATTATCTAGAATAACACTAAAAAGATTTTTATTACAAATATAGCATGCAAAGATTAATATAACCAACAGTTTTATTAAAGTACATGACAGTTATACATTTATTTTATAAAGATACTATAAATAAATAAATACTTTAAAAAATGAATATTTTTATTTTTATTTTTAAATTTCAAATTTTTATTTTTGAAAAAAAAAGTCAAAATTTTTGTTTTCCGAGAAAATCAATTTTTTTTTCCGGAAAAAACTTGAAATTTTCATATTTTTAAAAGAAGTTCAAAAAAATTTCAAAACCTTTTAAAATTTTTTTGTCTAGTAAACGATTTTTCTTTTAAAAAAATTAGGAAGACCTTTAGTATGCATGATATCTTCCTAGATTTGAGTTTACTAAGACTTTTCTGAATGTGAATTATATTTTCATGAATTTCCATATATAAATACTTTGATAATTATAATATTTTCATGAAATTTATGAAAATATTGATAAATATATATACTATTTTCATAAAATTTTGAAAAATCTTCGTAGATTTTATTTGAAACTAGGTGTCTTGCCCGCATATGCGGGCTTAATCGTTTAACAAATATTTATTAGTTTATTTTTTATTAATTCAAAAACTATCATAATAACTTATTATTTATGTTTTCAAAAAAATTAAATCAAACATATATATATATATATATATATATGACAAAAATCTAATTAAATATATATGTTTAATTAAAATTTATTAAAGATAACATTGACTTTAACCACTGAATTTATTATAATTGTTTTATAGTTTATTTTTAAATTTTATAATTGAAAAATATGTTTTAAGATAACAACACAATATATAAGAATTATCTTATTTTCCAAAAAGTTAATATTATTAATTAAAATTCGTTTTTGGTTATATAATTAATTATATATAAAATTCATTAAGGGTATTATAGATATTAACCGCTCTAACTTTTAACGTGAGAGCTCGACTCCAAAAATTTACTTCGCAAATAATAGTATAGATTAATTAAAATTTATTAAAGATAACATTGACTTTAACCACTGAATTTATTATAATTTTTTTATAGTTTATTTTTAAATTTTATAATTGAAAAATATGTTTTAAGATAACAACACAATATATAAGAATTATCTTATTTTCCAAAAAGTTAATATTATTAATTAAAATTCGTTTTTGATTATATAATTAATTATTTAGAAAATTCATTAAGGGTATTATAGATATTAACCGCTTTAACTTTTAACGTGAGAACTCGATTCCAAAAATTTACTTTGCAAATAATAGTATAGATACGTACATTCTTAAATATGTTTATATAACAATTTTTATGAATATATATATTTACGAATATCTTATTAGATTTATATTATATATATATATATTGAATAAAGTATTCTTAAATATGTAGAACATCTTCCAAAAGATTTTGGATGAACATCATAAATTTGATATCTAAATTTTATCAATACGAAGGAGTCCTCCAAAATCTACTTATACAAGATTGTTGCACCTATTTATTTTTAAGTCTAACCTATTGTACACAACTAAATATTAATAACTATCCCCTATTATATAGCAACCAAATAATATCTTCTAACATTTAAATAAATCTCACCCACTTTAATAAGATCATAACAACATATATGAAATGTTTCAAATGTTATTTTACTTAAATCAACTTCCTTCAATTTAACATATATACATATAAACGGCACCGAAATTTCAATATGTAGGGGTCATTGTCATATATACCATCCTCCTCCATTAGATCAAAATTTTTTTACGAAATCAATTTTTGAAATATAAATGAGCCATGTCCTATTAAACATTATTGATCAAACCTGAAAAGTATTTTCCACCCAAAATTTTATAAAACGAATCAATGAATTTTGCTAGGTCTGGAGTTTTTGGACCTAATTAGGTATTTAGAAAAAAAATTATTTGGGTTTGGATCGGTTTCTTTCGGATATGGATGGTTTCGACTCCATAATTCAAATACCTATAAAATATATGTTATTTTTTGTACGTAACGGGTATAGATCCGTTCAGATATTTAGAACTCAAATAAAAATCGATAAACATAAAAATACTCGAAACACGAAAAATATCCAAAATCTAAACAAATACCCGAAAAATCAGAAAATACTCAAAAAACCTAAAACTGTACTCGAAATTTGACCGAGGAACCAAAAAAATACTCAAAATTGTATCTGAATACCCAAAAATATATTTTTAAAATTTGAATTTTTACTCGAAATCCAAAACTATACCCGCAAATTCAAACCAAAAACTTAAAAATATATGTATATCAAAAACATATCCAAAATACACAAATATATCTAATATACACAAACATTTCTCTGGACCCGACGTGAACGTGAACCAGTATTTTCGAGTTGATTTTGGTTTGGTTTTTGGGGTCCATGTAAAATACCCATGCGTACGAGAGAATTACATAAGATTTATACAGAATTTCAAATAAAGTAATTCATGAATTATATAATTTTTTTAAAAAAATTAGTTCTTTTATATAAGTCGACTTTGTAACATAATAATATAAAACAATCACAAAATACTAATTTATATCAAACTTTGTTATAATAAAAGAACCCGCGCTTTTAAGCGCGGGTCAAAATCTAGTAAAGATATTAAATATATTTTAAATCATCTTTGTAATGTTTGATAGATGTTATATATTGAGTAATACTTTTCTAAATATGAACATATATCAAATTAAGAAAAATGACATACAAATTTGGGAAGAATTTTTTTAATATACATACAAGTTACTTTCAAATAATTCTATTTAGACATTTATGAAAGCATTCTCAACTTTGTAAAACAAAATTACAAATTCAGAAAGATCAGGAAAGTTTCTAAAATCAAATTCAAGAAGATATCATACTCAGAAAGTTTTCCCTAAACTTTTTTAAAGAAAATTCATTTCTTAAAAAAAATAAAAAAAAAAATTGAAAAAAACAAAATTGGAGAAAATTCTAAAAAAAATAGATTTTTTAAATATTTTATTTTGCATTTTTAGTTATTCATTTATTTTATTTATTTAATAAATAATTAGTTAAAATGATAGATGAGGATATAATTGTTATCTTTTAATTAAACTCATTTTGGTAATATCTGACTTCTAGATACTATTTTTGAAACAAAAACAAAAAATAAACATAAACAAAAAATAGTTAAGGAAATTTAGCCTTATATATTTATAAGTATTTTTGTTCACCCAATAAGTTCTGGATCTGTTGACGGAAAAAAGGTTATGAACCTATATTATCTTCGAACCGGAGGCTGGAGTGTGTTTTTTTTTTTTGCAAAAGGCTTTAAGGCTGGAGTGTGTTACGTGTTTTTGTTTATAGTTTCGTTGCGTAAGCGGTAATCAAACTCTTTAATCTTAAAAACTCCTTTATTTTTTGTTTAAAGCTCAACTTGTACACCATACCCTTTGAGATACTGATCGAGCCAGATTGATTTTACTCGGTTTTGGAGATATAACTAGACTGTTTATTAAAAATATAAAATATTAGCGAAGAATTGACATAGTGAACAAAAACCCCCGAATGACCGATTAAGAATCTAAGTATGTACCTTGTTCAAGTCTTGTGCGAAGGATAATCTCCCAAATTTTTTTAAAAAATTTAATATGAAAAAATTTTCGTTCTATGGTATGAACCTCATAATCAAAATGACATTATAGATTTGTAGACAAGAAAAGTTAGCTAAAGCCTAATCAAAAAGGAAACTACATGTGAGGGACTTAAAAACAGATCTTAAACTTTTGAGTTTATGGTGGGATCAACATGTGAAACTGTTGATTACATGTTGGGTTGTTTTAGAGTTACCCTAAATATACGTAATTAAACAAAAAAAATAAAGAAGAGTATAAAGTGTAATGAATAAAGAAAACAACAAATGCACATGGGTAGGACAGGCTCTTGGTGTATTTTATACACAAGCATTACATTGTAATATATGTATAATTAGATACATATAGACATATATAAATGATTGCACGTTGGGGCAGCTGTGTAAGACACAAAGAGGTGAAAGCAAGTTGGCAATCAAAGTGGTGTTTACTCTTTCTTACCTGTACCCATTTCCTCCATTATTACTCTCTCTATCAAAAAGATACAGAATCTTTTCTTTCTTTCTTTTTTTTTGGTATGATCATGCTGTCTCAGTCCATGTTTGTATATTCTCTCCATTCGTATAACCAGCTTTTATGATTTTCTGTATTTTTTTAAAGGGGGTTTCCTCTATATATGATTAGTATTGCAGTAAAAATCAATAATATTCTGAAACAGCTTTTGAAGGTATTAAAAAGCAACAAACAGAAGATGAACAATGAAAGTGGCACGAGTCTTGTCGTTGTAAGTACAAAAGCTGCACATGCTTTTGATTATAATGAAAATAAAATAAAAAGGGTGAAAGTTGAAACAAAAGAACAAAACTTTGAGTGACTCTATTTAACTGATCGTGACACAAATGAATAAATGGCTTATCGGTTTGTGTCTTTGTGGGCGCCGCAAAAGGGATATAACATAAAACACATATTCTTTCTTCTCTTCTCCTCTTTCTCAAGCTATGGCTTTGAGTGAGTCTCTTCTCAGTCAAAGAAAAAAAACAGAAGCAAAGTGAATATGAATAAGCCAATCTTTTTCATCTATCAAGTCAAAGCAGCAGAAATAAAGTAAAAATAAATGCTTTAAAACACCATAAAGAAATAAAGATTTACAGTATCTCCTTGTTTTTGAAATCTTAGGTCTCCTCAAGGAAAAAAAAAGACTCTTTATTCCCCAATTAACCAATCAACAAATGTTTAAAGAAGAAAAAAAAAAGATTGAGACTTGCTGATAAATTACAACTCCAAATAAACTAAAAGACCTTTAGCTAGAGTTTTTGTTCATGAGGGTGGGTGGGTGTGTATGTGTTTAAGAAGAAAACAAAGAACCGAGAAACAAACAAGAGACAGCGAGAAAGAAAAGAAACAAAGGGAAAGAATGTGAAGAAAGAATTGTATTCACTGGAAATCAAGATTGATGAGACCTTGATTTTCAGTTTCTGGTGTCAGATGGTGTTTTGTGTTTTTGGGGGTGTTGTTTAGAAACTATGCACACATAAGTACATTTTCTTGGGACGAGGGAAATTCAGAAACAGTGATTAAGATTTACTGAACCATTGTCAAGAAAGGTGGCTCGGTGTGGCCATTGCCTCCTCTGTTTGCAGGGCTCTGAAATGCAACCTCATAAGCCGCAGATTTCTCATCCTCGTCTAGTTCTTCATCCATCTCCTCTTCCTCTTCCTCTTCCTCTTCTTCTTCCATGTTATTATAATTGTGAGACTCCTCAATTTTTTCATACTCACTTATCATTGAATCTTGTTGTTGGTGTTGCATCAGCTCTTTCATCACAAGGTCTTCTGGCTTCAATTACAACAAATCAAGATTTTTAGTTATTAAGAAACAAAAGCAACTAACATTTTGGAAATGAAAAGCAAAGTTTGTACCTTCTCTGTTCCTTGTGGACTTTCCTCTCTAGGTTCTTCTTCCTCGCTTGAAGCTGACCCGACGGTAACAACTCCTTGTGGGGGCTTCACTGCAGAGACCGGACTCTGCTTTTGTACCGTTGATATTTGGTCTTGATGAGGTAGAGCAGACGCACTAGAACTGCCACCGGTTCCAAGTACTTTGTTGCGGTAAAGAAGATCGAGGCGGTGAAAGTAGGGACAGGTCTTGGCATCTTGAGGACGTTCCTTGTTGCTTTCTTTAACTTTCTTGTAGTATTTGTTGATGTTTTCCCATTTCTCTTTGCATCTCTTTGCGTTTCTGTTGTATCCCATTCTCTTCATGGAAGATGAGATCTCTTCCCATAAAAGTCCTTTAGGGACATTGTCTTGGTACCTTGGTTCCATTCCGCTTCTCAAGTTTATAAGCGCAAGAATCTCCGCCTTTGGCCACCGCGATGATGAGGGCGACGATTGATCAGAGCTCATGATCACCTCTTGTTGTGGTTGAGGAGGAGGAGGAGGAAGAACCTGTTGTTGTGGAATGGCCATTATTGGTTGTAGTTGAGGTGGTTGTGATGAAGGGCGTTTAGCTGCGGGTGGCGGCGGGGGAGACGGTTGTGATGAGAAAGAAGGAGGTAACTGAATAGTGTGGCCAGTGATTTTCTGAATCAGTGAGATGATTGCGGCATCGCGAGAAGCAGAAGCGGCTCGTTCTTGAGACATGATCTCGTGTTCCCGAGCTAAACGAGACATCTCTTGGCGTTTCCAAGCTTCTTCACGATGGAGACGCTCTTGTTCTCTCTTCTCAAGGGCTTCAAGAAAGCTCCTCTGCATAGCCGCTTGCTTCTGCATCACCTGCCTCACCAAACCATCGAATAATTCCATCATCTTGCCGCCTCCCCGGTTACCACGTTTGCGTTTGCGGCTGCTGGGACCCGCCTGATCCACGTCCATAATATCTTCATCATCAGACCCCATTCCTGAAGCCGTCGATGAGCTGTGAGAGGAGAAGGTCGCTCCGGGAAAGGTGGGACCCATTGGAGGAGGAGGAGGAGGTACATTGGGTGTAAAAGAGACAGTGTGCGGTTGGGTCTGCGGTAGAGGGAAGACTGGGAAATGAGATGAAGAAGGAGGCGGTTGGATGGGATTGGCGACGGAGAGAGGAGTGGCGTCGAGAGAAGAGGAAGGAGGAGTAGTGTTGAGAGCTTCGAGCTGAGAGAAGAACTTGTAAGCTTTACCGTCATGCCGACCACCGCGCGTTTCTTTAGTGCGTTTGTAGTATTTCTGAACGTTTTCGAATTTCTCTTTGCATTTCTTAGCACTGCGTTTGTAGCCTAACTCCAACAGCTTCCTGTGTGCCATTCAAACATCAAACCTCAGTTTCTGTCCTTTTTTTTTTCATTGCTAGCTGGAAAATTAATACGTACTGTTCGATCGGAATAATTACAAAAAAAAAGAGTATTGGGATCGTAAAATCTAAAACGTCCCAGAAACTCATGAGCCTTTCTTGCTGTATAAACAAACAGTTCTTTAATTTTCTTGGGATGGTGAAGATGCTTGATCTCGAATATATTATTTATTATTTATAAGTAACAGCAAAAATAAAATAAAATAAAAAAGTAAGCGTTGGAAACACATGCAGATAGAGAAACACCATTGATGAGAACTCAAGAAGTAATGGAGGAGAGAGAGAGAAACCTGGAAACGTGTTCCCAAAGAGGGGCTTTGAGAGTGGCGTCACGGAAAGTAGAATCCATTTCAGATCGGATCCTGAGAAGCGCAAGCGTTTCTTCTCTCGGCCATCTGTTCCCCGACGAAGAAGACGAGCTTCCTCCCAACCCTCCACCGTCATCCGCCGCCGCTGAGAATCTCATTAGCTCTTCCATATTAGCCGGGGGTCTTGAGCTGATTGGTGAAGCTTCCTCCACCACTTCATTACCTCCTCCAGCTCCTTGCTCCATCTCTAGATTCACCAGTCCTGATTTGAATCCACCACTCTTTTATTCTACACACACACACTCTCTCTCTCACGGCTTCTTCATAAAACCATTGACTATGGAGGAAGAGAAAGAAGCAGCCTTATTTTTACTGCAACTAGGTGTTAGAAAGGAGAGATGAGGATTACGAGGATGATGATAGATAGATAGAGAGAATGAAAGCAAACAGAAGTTAATAAAGCTGAGCCTCTTCTAACTTTGCAGCAAATAATTGTTAAACCCACTTTTCTTCACCTCTCTTTTTCTTTTCTTTTTATATTTAAAAGGGTCCACATATTTTTATTAACATTAAATTTTATTTGTATTATTATTATTATATGGAAGGAGGGCTTTAAAAGTTAAATTTGGATCCGCATACATCTCATTGCCAGTGAACCTATTGATTTTTTTTCTTTTTTTGGTTAAAATTGAAAATAATATATAAAATAAACACAAATTCATGTGCCTATCCCATGTTGTTGTCCTCTCCCACCATCATGTCTATTGTGTTCACGTGGCGTTGTCTTATTGGTAGGGTATGTTACAATCAGATTTTCGCAAAACAAAGGACAAAATTGGAATTTTGATAGTTTTACCCGATTTGAGCTGGACCAGCCTTGACATCTTCCTCCCACTCTCTTTTCTCTCCAATTCAACAGTCTCTCTCTACTTTATAATTTTAATTTTTGTTGTGTAATATAGTTTTCGAAACAGACCAAACAAATAGTGATGTAAGAAAAAAAACAGACTAAACAATAGTGATGTAACAAAAACAGATCAAACAATAGTGAATCTAACGCCAATGAATTTTATATGTTTATAAATCATACCTAATGTACTCTAGTAAATATGAAATTAATATACTTTAGTTTATTTATCTAAATGGTCCAAAATTATATAATGGATACAACACTACAAGAAAACATAAGATTAACGATTGCGGTATTCCTCGTGAGTTCGTCGTAAAAGAGACATTACGAGGAATTAGCGAGGAAAAACGTTTCATCGTTACTCGTTTGTCGTAACGCATATTTCCTCGCCAATTCGTCGTAACTTAGCGAGAAAAACCTTTCGTCGTAAAGACGAAGTACATCATTTCGTCATAAAAACCACATAATTATTCCAAGTAAGACTGTTGCTATGTTTCCTCATAAATACCTCGAAAAGAGTTCCTCGTAAACTACACGTATTTATCTCAAAACTCGTAAATTACACGTAAATACCTCTAAAGTATTTCCTCGTAAAATACTCGTTTAACCTTCCTCATCATTTCCTCATAAACTTTTCACGTAAATAAGTCGTAAATTAGCTACGAATTTACTTCGTTTTTTATTTTACAGAATTTAAAAATATAATTAAAAAATAATTAAAATTATTTAATTTATTAATAAAATTAAATTTAAAAAAAAAATCAATACGAAAATATTTTATATATAAATAAGTTTTGAATTTATAAAACAACAACCGGAAAAAAAGAACTAAGAGTCGTTCATCGCCCGGTAGAATTCATCACTTCTCCTCTCTACATCCGCCTCGGCATGTGTGTCGGATGATGATTCGCCTGGAATGAGATTTTATCGTCGCATGTTCCTCAACAAAGACTCCCACTCCGGATTTGTGGCCATTATAACGTCGAAGAAGCCCTCGACTCCACCCACACGAGCTACGAACGCAGATCGCATCGAGTCCAACTCGTTACGCAGCTGAGTGGACTCTCTACGCAGCTGAGTGACTTCATATTCCCGTGTCTGAACATAAGACGATGTCGCTCTCGGAACATCGTTGACGGAACCAATCCCCAACGTACGTCCCTTTTTCTTAGGGACAACCTTAAGAACAAAAAATAAATATTGTTACTAAAAATTTAAAGTTAAATTAAATTAATAATAAAAAAATTAAAATTTTAAAAAATTTAACTCCTCGTAAATTTTATCCACTTCAAGTGTGGATAAGGTGACGGGTAATCCGTCGGTGGACTGTTGGGTCAGCTGGATCTGGCGGTCATCAACCTGAGCAACAAAGTCGTTGAAGATTTGCTCGGACTTGTCATCTAGAAATTGGCCCGTCCTGTTTTTGTGGGTCCTCTCGTAAAGTTGCAAAAGAGACGGGAATTGTCCCGTCTCTTTGGCCTAAAAAACATTTAAAAAAGTTAGAATATATATATATATATATATATATATATTAAAAAATTAATTAAATAAAATATTTAATTACCATTTCCAAACGGACACCGGCATGAGGTTTTTGGCCCGTAGAGTGAAGCATCGGCCCATGGCCGTGCTCATCTATCGTGTTACGGGAGGCAGAGCGAGACTGGGCGATTCTAATGGCGTCAGGATCCCGCCAATAACGGATGAGGCCATCCCACACATCTGTGGTGAGCTCAGCGGGTTTGCAACACTCATACCCTTTCACGATCCAGTCACCCTTCCAGTTGGAGATCGTGTCCAACAAGCGAACTTTCGCCTTCGCGTAAAACGCTTTCCTCACCCTCTCATTGACCCCCATGGACCAATGATATTTTTGCTGTAAAAAAAATTAAACTAATAATTAGTTTAAAAAATATATACAAATCATGAATAAATTAAAGTTTATATAATTAATTAATAGTAACTTACAGCGTAAATTTTGAACCACGTCTTTCTGACGTAGATCGGCATCTTTTTCCAGTTCGGATTTGCCATGGAGAAGTAACCTTTGATCGTGTTGGTTACGTCCGATGCAAGACATCCGTCAACCCCAAACCTGAAAAAAACAAATTTAAAGTATAAATTATTTATTAATGTCAGAAAAGAATTTTTAAAAAATTAAAAAAAATAATTAATTTAACATACCACAAAGTTCCGTCAAGTCGGTCGGGGTCCATGACTGGTAAACCTTCTCTGTCTGGCTGACCGAGAAGGTCCTCGACAGTGTACAGTGAGTAAGGAGCACTTGGAGGCATCATCAAATTCATCCCGGCGGGCATCGGAGGAGCCATCGCAGGAGGCACAGGAGGAGGCATCGTCGGAGGAGCCATCAGAGGAGGCACATGAGGAACCGATGGTGCACTAGAAGAAGGCGACCGAGAGACTCTCTGAGAAGACTAAGTCTCGGGGACAGTCGCCGGACCCGAAGAAGCTGAAGAAGACGGGTATAAACGACTACCACGCTCACCGAACATCTCTCTGTAATGGGGAGTAAGTCTGTTCCTTCGAACCGTCTGGAAAAATGTTTTTAAAAAATTAACATCAACACTAATTAACAAATTCTATAAATAACAAATTCTATAAATCTAGCTAAATTCCCTACATCAACCACCTAATCAACACTAATTAACATAAAATCAGTAAAGCTAATCTAAATTCCCTACACTAACTACCTAATTTATCCTAAACTAATCAAATTAGAGAGGAAATAGAGAGAGTACGTACCATTGCTACGAAAGAGAGAGGAAGTGGAGACGAAATGGAAGTGAGAAGCTCGCGTGTATATATAATAAATTAGTAATCGTCGTAATTTCCTCATAAAGTTACAAGGAACTAGTGAGGCCCGTGTTTTTCTTTACGAGGAATTAACGAGGCCCGCGTTATGTTTCCTCGTAATGTCCTTGTTGATTAACGAGGAATTACCGAGGCCCGTGTTTTTATTCTACGAGGAATTAGCGGGGCCCGCGTTTTCCTATTACGAAGTCTTTACGACGAATTGTGCTTACGTGGAATTAACGAGTCTCGCGTTCTTTAATTTTTTAGGATACGTCGTAAGCTCCTCGTTAGTTTACGAGAAAATAGCGAGGATTATGTTTAAATCCCTAAAACCCCAAACCCCATCTTCCTTATTTCTATTTCACATATTCCAAACCCCAAACCCCATCTTTCTTATCTTCTACTTCATATATTCCAAAGCCTAAACCCATCTTCCCTTTAACGAGGAACTCGCGAGGCCCGTGTTTGGTTTCCTCGTAAAGTCCTCGTTCATTTACGAGGAATTAGCGAGGCCCGTTTTTTTATTTACGAGGAATGAGAGGAAGCTAATTGGTCGTAAAACCTTTCTAAATTTTCTATAAATACTCACCAGTTTGCTTCTCAAATCAAAGATAAACTCACCAATTTGCTTCTCAAATCAGAGATAATTACTCACCAGTTTGCTTCTCAAATTAGAAAGATTGAAAAAAAAGGAGAAGAAAATACTGGAACATATGTGGGCGGAGACAAGGCTAGACTTACGTAGGTCTCGCCTTGTTTCTTTCCACCTGTGATTCCAGTATCTTTCTTCTCTTCTTTTTTCAAATATTACAACAGCAGTCCCTAATTGGTCGTTAATTTATGAGGAATTAGCGAGGCCGCTTTTTTATTCTACGAGGAAATAACAAGGCCCGGGTTTTCCGGTTACGAGGTGTTTACGACGATTTCTGCTTACGTGGAATTAAAGAGTCCCACCTTCTTTATTTTTTAATTTCGTTGTTATTTCATCGATATATTACGAGGAAATTACGAGGATTATGTTTAAATCCCTAAAATCCGAAACCCCAAACCCCATCTTCCTTATCTTCTACTTCATATATTTCAAACCCCAAACCCATCTTCCCTTTAACCTCAATCTATTATTTCCATTCCAAAATTTTAAAACCACAATTCCTTAACTTACAATCACAATTAATATCTTATTTCTAATACAAACTCCTTACACAAAATAAAATTATATAAATAGTTTTTCATGATTAAATCCATCAAATCACATGCATTAAGTCTGAAAATCAATCTTATTAAAAACAAATACATCAATCGGATATATCGACATTCTCGTCATCACTAGAAACATCATCATTTTCATTAAAATTGTCTTCAACAGCTTCATCTGTGGCATCGTCGGTAAGATCTTCGTACTCATGATTATGCGGATCAACGAGAAGGATGTCATCAAATTCTTGTTCAGGTTTATCGACTTCATTTATCTGTTCTTTTTGCAATGGTGGTTCTTCTCCACTGATGATTCGTCCTCGAGGTGTAACTTTGATCACAGCTAACCAATTTATTCCGGATTCTCTCATCCAAGGGTATAAAAGGAATCTAACTTGGTATGCTTGTGAAGCTAAGATGAAAGGCTCGAATCTGTTGTACTTGCAAAAATAAAGAAAACGTAGAAATTAATTTATTTTGCTCATGTATGGCAAAAAAAGAATTTGGTTGTACCTTCGTCCACCATTGACATCAACTACACCGTATTTGTTAAACCGAACACCTCTGTTGACGACGGGGTCGAACCATTCACATTTGAAGAAGATGCATTTTAGCTTCAATATCCCTGAAAATTCGACTTCAATAATCTCCGTCAAGATCCCATAGAAATCTGTTTCCCCTTCACACATATTCCATAGTTATTGGTCGCCCGCTGGCTACCATACTCATATGTGTGAAAAATATAGCCTCGAGTGAAATACATTTGTGATGTAGTGACCTTTACAAGTGGAGATTGAATTACTTCGTGTACCCACTTAGGATAATCTGCATCGTCGTCATAATCAACCTGGAAAAATAAAGAGAACCTTGAAATACAGATCATGTATAAAAAAAAAGTTTGATCGACCTGAAAAAATTAAGAGTTTGAGTTAATACATGATTCTTCAACCACTTAATAAAGTGTTGCTCTTTCCTTTTGTCTATGTCACTTTTGGATATACCTGAGAATGTTTCTTCGACTTGAGAAACAAATAGGCTGTAAAATCACATTTTATATTAATTAATCTTTGGCAATTATATAATTTATACTTATATGCGTTTAGAAGTGTCCATATATGCTACCTTTTAAAATAACGCATCAATGAATCCTCGCAATTGAGTAGAATATAGGTGTGTGCTGAGCGTCTTCTTCACTCGACCACCAAACTTCTTTTGATTTCCCACCGAGTCGCCCAATATGGCTAAAGATGTCTCGAACACCAGCAACTGCATATGTTGGCGCGACACCACCATCATCATATCTTCTTGGAGCTCTTTTCCGGGTACGTACTTTTGACGCAAAGTAGTACTATGTGAAGTGAGAAGTTTCTTTCGTCAAACTTCCAGCAATTATAGAACCTTCAAATTTTGCGAGGTTCTTTGCATTTTCTTTCAAATATTTCATGTCTCGCTCATACTGATACATCCATCCGTAATGTACAGGTCCACGAAGCAATGCCTCGTATGGGAGGTGGACATCTAGATCCTCCATGACGTCAAAAAATCCCAGAGAAAATATATTCTCCAAGTTGCACAATAAGATGAGAATGTTCTCCTGAAACTGTTCCACGACTTCTTTTTTAAGAGTGAGTGTGCTCAAATCCTTGAAAAATGCTCCAATGCCTTGTATATTCCAAAAACAATTACACACATTATTAGTCATATATTATTGCAACTAAACCATTATAAAAGTACTGCGTTATAATATACTACATGTAAGTGATTCATGTATGTTTGTTAGAAGTAGCTCCGCAAATGCAAAAGGAAATAGTCGTTGCATAAAGACATGACAATCATGACTCTTCATCCCGAAGAACTTTTAACCCTTTTCAACACATCTAGAGAGATTTGAAACATACCCATCGAAAAACTTCACTTCTTTGCAATAGTTTCTTTTTGATAATTACACAGCAATTATAAATGACATTGTAACTTCTCTTCTCATTATACCACTTCATCAGAAAATTATGCAAAATTTGGACAGTTAATCATATCACTTAATTTTTTTATTAATTACTCAAAAATTGTCATCCTTTTTATTCTTAGACCAAATCTATTAGTAAAAAATTAATTTCAATCCAACAAAATTTGACATCAGTCTAAAAATATTTAAATGAACAATATATAATATAACTAAATACATCAAATTTTAGAATAAAAATAAAAGTCTTAAAAACGAAAAGGAAAAACCTTTTTATGATATTTTTTTTCACATATCGTTAAACTTAAACCAACAAGAAAATGATTCTCACAGAATTATTCTTTAATTAACAATCATGAAATTAAAGTTAACAAGATTTACAACACATACTATAAAACCATAACCAAATGCTAATACATAATTTATTTTTTGAAATTCTGATTCAAGAAAAATATAACACATAATACAATAAAAAAATAGTTGAGAAATATAATATAATTTGAGTTTGATGAAAAAATTTAGTAAATGAATAATAATTAAGTTTGAATAGATAACATCATCTAATAATATATTTTTTCAAGAATAAACAGAAAATTTTTATAAGGATAAAAATATATAATTATTTTTATATCAAACCTATTTATAAAATTTAATAAAACATTTATCATTTTAATAAATAGTTTATTTTTTAATCCAACAAATATTTTAATATCCATCCAAAATATATATATTTAAGTGAAATATATAATATAATCTAAAAATTACAAATTTGTTAGAAAAAGAAATAAAATTCATAAGAATAAAAAAAAGAAAAATCTATTTATGAGCATTAATTTTCACGTTTCATCAACCCAAACCAGCAAAAAAATTGAATCTCACAGAATTATTCTTCAATTTCTTAACAAGGAACTAAGTTTATAAAAATTAACAAAAAAAAAACAATGAAAACCATAACCAAATATTAGTATGTAATTGATTTCTTAAAAATTAATTTGGAAAACAAAACATAACACATAATACAATAAATATTTAGTGAAAACATATAATATAATTTGAGCTTATGAAATATTTAGTCAGTAAATAATAATTTAGTTAAAGTGGATGATATAATTCAATAATATATAAAAATTTAAAAAAGGAAAAAAATAAGAATAAAAAGTATTTATGAAATTACTTTTTATACTTGACCAATTCAGGCTAACAAAAATATATTAAGAATTAAATTATACAGAACTTTTTTTTATTTTTTTAGTCACCAAAATTTAAACTTAGAAAAATTAGAAAATATGGAATACCGAAACTAGAGATCAATACATAATAAAACATATATTTTAAAAAGGGTAGAAAAACAGAAAATACTATATAGCCCATATATTTCTGTATGGAATGGTCTATGGCTCCCAACCACTCGCCCGAGACCAACAAACAAAAATCATCATAACACTTTTCCGGATCTCACAGTGCATTTTTTCATTGACCCAATTTTACGAACTTGGAATACTCAAACAATTCAGGCTTTGGTGGACCCAAAGACGCTAAAATTATTGAAAGCATACCTCTGAGTACAAACCAGATGGTGGATAGGGATGGATGACACTTCACAAATAATAGAATATACTCGGTTAAAACAGGATATCGGCTCGAACGGGTCTATCCAGATAAGGCAAAACCACCATATCAGGTCTATGGTCCCACGGTGGATATTTTAAAAGCGTTTTGTTGGAAGGCGAGATGCCCTCCGAAAATAAAGCATTTTTATGGAAAATGTTATTAGGGTGTATGGATGTGAAGAAGAATTTGCAAGCGAGTGGAATACAAGGAGATATATGTTGTGCTAGATGTGGAGCTGATGAGAAATCAATAAATTAAGTGTTTTTTTAGTGTCCTCCTGCGCGACAAGTTTGGCCGTTGTCAAAGATACCGTCAAACCCATATTTTTCCCTACTAATTCTCTCTTTACAAATTTGGACATTTTCTGGAGAGTGCTCCCGGAGATGAAAGATCATCATTTTGCTTGGATATTATGGTACATTTGGAAATGAAGGAATAACAAAGTTTCTAGTAATTTGGATATGGACCCAAGAGATACACTTAATCTTGTGGAAACCGAATCAAAACTTTGGGCTGAGGCCCAGGTGAAGAACATTCAACAGGCACCACAACAAGTTGAGGTTAGGCATCGTCCGATGAGAGTAGGACACTGGTGCTTTATAGATGGTTCGTAGAAAGATAAGGAGCATTATTCAGGTCAAGGTTGGTATAGTATTCTCGAAGGTTTTAATGGTTTGATGAGAGTAAGAAATATTCGGGCAAGTGTTTCACCCCTCCATTCGAAGATGGAAGCGGTGATATGGGCAATGAAGTGTATGATGAATTTACGTCAATATCAGGTCACGTTTGCTACGGATTGTTTTCAATTGGTGAAGATTGTTTCAGAACCAGAAGAATGGTCGGCGTTTGAAAGTTATCTAGGAGATATAAAGATGTTGAAGACATGTTTCCTCAGCTCAGAGATCATTCGTGTACCCCGGACGGAAAATCAAAAGGCGGATAGTCTAGCACGAAGTGCCAAAAACAATCGTCTTTCGTCGTTTACATGGATGCAGAGCTACCAATTTGGTTCACATAGTCAATATGAGTCTGTTTGTTTCATGACGAAAAAAACTATATAACCCATATAATACAAAAAAAATTAGTAAGATTTCATAATATAACCCAAAAGTACATAATATAAATGAAATACATACATTTCAATAATATGCAAAAAAAAAATATAGGAGTAAAATAGATAATCCTTCACATTATTTATTTTCATATTTATCAAACCATGATACACAAAAAATGATAAAAAAATAAATATCATATATTTTTTTTAAACAATAAAACCAGGTTAATATACTAGTCCATACATAGTTGCTATACTAGTCCATAGCAGTATGAAAATTACTATTGCTGGGAATTATGCAGAAGATCCATTCAGGATATAAAGTTAAAATATGGAAGGATCTTTAGATTCCAACAACACCAGCTAGACCAGCACGTTTTAATGCCCTGGTGGTACATCTGAGAATGATAGTCATTGATCTTATTAAAGGGGACTTGAAGGAGTGGGAGGTGAACATGCTAGAAAATATTTTTGTCCAAGAGGATATATCGATGATCGTAGTTCAACCAGAAGTAAAACCACCCATGGTGATACGTTTTGCTGGAGCTTTATAAAAAGTGGCTAATATACCGTTAAGTCTGGATGATGGGTAACAAAAAATATTCTAAATAATGAGGAAAAGAAAGTTTGTTCAGAGTCAAGTATCACCAAACTTCAAGCTTTTGCTTGAAGAATAAAGACTCCACAGAAGATTCGTCATCTATCAGCTGCCACGTAGAAGTAACAAGAAAGCTTAATCGTCGCCATATGCGATGCAATATTTATTGTCATAGATGTGGAGAACCTACCGAAACAGTCACTCATGCCATATTTGGGTGCCCTCCTGGTACCAAGTGTTCAAGCTAACATGGACTATTTCTTTTTGGAACAAGAACAATATTGAGGATCAAGATTTGGACAAGAACCCATATCCTTGGATAATTTGGTACTTTTGGAAAGCTCAAAATGATAAAATATTCAGAGGTATAGATAGGGCTTCCCTAGAACCGATCAGATACGCAGAAGGAGAGTGCCAATATCGGTTCTCAGTGAATGTGACTTTTCCTACAACATCACATCCATTAAGTACCACAGTTTCACAAGACATGCTTGGAGAACATATATTTAGTAGATTGATCATGGTCTCCCACCTCTCAGTTTAGTGGATGCGGATGGGCCTGGAAGGACACCTCTGGACAAATCCGGTTAGTGGGGACACGAAATACAAGACGACAGGAGTCAGCTTTGCATTTAGAATTAGAAGCATTTAGAGTATGCTATGTCATTCGACTTGTTATAATTTTGGAACGGACTACAAAAATCTGATTACTATAATAGAGAAACTTAATGCATGGCCAAATTTTGCTACGGAGGTGGAAGATATAAATACTCAACAAAGAAGACTTCAAACATTTACGATTTTCTATATTCTTCGAAGACAAAGCACAATCTCGGATTTTCTAGATAGAATTTCAAATCTAATTATTCAGACCACCTTGAATCTGAGTAATATAATAGCTATTTGATGTAAAAAAATCAATAAACTCAAGTTCACTGTAACTATTGATGCAAAATAACAATGAAGAATTATTAGATAATAAAAATAAATTAAAAAGGTAGAAAAATATAAAAATAAACAATAGACATAAGAATGAAAATGTAAAAAATTGTTTTTACTATATAAACAATAGATCTTAGATTATCATGTCTATATAAATGTAGATTATTTAAAGGCTACGTCATCATCTAAAAATAAATAATCATTGAATATAAATCAAATATTAATGATATAATATAAATATATAGTTACATACTCTAAACGAGAACACAAGATACAATTATCTGTTATAAACACACACAACAGTAAAAATAAAATTGTTCCAGCTCTTCGCTTGGTCAAGCATCTTATCAGGGTCCCGTGCTGGGCTTTTTCAGTTTGAGTGCTGCATAGTTCGAGTTCGAGCTTTTTCGACGTTCTGCGTCAACCGATTTGTGTTACTTTGGTTATGTTTCTTAGAGTTGTTCTGCCTCCCTAATGATTATAATATTATATTGGTGTCTTGGTTATAGCGCTCCATAACGAAACGAAATTATGTGGCAATGGACCTATATTGTACGCAATGCATCTGAGTGGGTAAATGACTTTCCGTTACTGATGAGGTCTTCTCTTTGACTCCCTGGAGTTTCTTTGTTATAAGGTGCCTACTGGTATCTTTATTTTCTGCAACTCTGGTGCTTTTCGCATTTGTTTTTGTTGGCCTTTGGCTATGTAAGAACTATGAACCTTACAGTTGAAAAAAAAGTAAAAATAAAATTAGACAATTTAAAATAAAATAAACCCTAAACTATCAATCCTAAACCCTAACACTTTTTTTGAAATGCTAAACCCTAAACCCCGAAACATCAACTCTAAACCCTTAACCCCGAAACATCTAACTCTAAAGCCTAAACTCTAAACCTTCAACTCTAAACCCTAAAACATCAACTCTAAACCTTAAATCCTAAACTATCAACACTAAACCCTAAAAAATAAACTCTATACTCTAGACCCTAAAACTAAAACTCTAAACCCTAAACATTTTTAGAGTGCACATAAGAATACAATATTTCATATATAATGATTTTCTGGCTAAATAGTTCATAATGATTTTTTTTTCATTTATACTGATCTAATATTGAAATAAAAAAGCAAGATAGAAAATTTTTGTTTTGGAAATTGCCAGAAATTTAAATAAAAAATAAAACATTACACAATCTAACAAAGAAACCTTATAAGAATTAGGCAAAATAATGGAAGTACAATTTTAAGATATTAAAAGTTGTGGTGAAGAAAGATAGGAGTGACGAAGTTATAATGAGCATGAATTAAATAGTATCATATCTAAAATTAGCTGCAAACTGAAGACGTCGATGGAGACACTCACACTGTCGACATTATACACAATTAATAAATAGCCTCACCTACATAAAACTATAACTGTTTGTTGCAATGCAACATTTCATTTACCAAATCATGCTACAAATATGCACCGTTGGTTTTTTAAGATATAAAAAGGACAGGAATGTACAAAAATCGTGAATATTAAGGAGAGCCAATTGGGTTATACAAATAAATAAAATTAAAGAATCCCGTAGCTCGAAAAAGCTGATGATATAGATGAAAATAATTGAACAAAAAAAAAAAAAAAAAAAAAAAATAGATGAAAAAAAAAATAAAAAGAGCGATATGAAGAATGTATGGGCGGTGTAAGTGGAGCACTTTCTTGAAGAGGAAAGAAAGAGAGGAGCGGCGGAAACAGCTGTATTTTCTCTTCTTCTGCTTACCCACTTTCACATGCTCTCTCCTGAACCTCTTTTTGCACTTATTTATTACTTGATTACATGTGATGTGTTGTGTTCTCTTTTGATTCTTAATTTAAACTCAAACGCAAGACAGAATAATACCTTAATAAAAGAGGTGGTAAGAACATGCTCGCGGAGTTAGTTCCTTGATTTCTGAATCTAGATCTTAGTGCGTTTGATTCAACATGTAATCGTCTTCAAACCAACAAAAATAAAATCCAAAATGTATGCTCTCTACCAATAGAAACTGACCACAAATCTGATCTCATAGGCAAGTTGTCAAACTTCATCACTTTCCCAACTTGTATCATACGAGGAGTTGCTAAATAAAACAGGTCAACATCAATTTTGTCAAGCTATCAGAAACTAGTTGCAAATTTTTATTTACACTCTTTAGGGAAAAAAAAAAACTAACTTTGGGGCTAACTTTGTGTGATCACTGCATTAACTATTTGACCCCACGCAATGATGCAACTGGTCTCTCGTCATAATGTCAATTTCAGGATTTACGACAAAACAAGTAGCAAACCTGGGCTCACTTGCCAGTGTGTCAGAGAGTTCATGACAAGCCAACTCAGACCACAACACTCCGATTAAACCCGCAGTTTTAGAACACACACACACATCTTAAAAATCTATCCAACCAAAGACATTTCCTTAAATCCGCACTAAATCCACAACCCATGGACCACTCTACTAGTGGATATATATACCTTTTTAAAAAAAAAAGAGATAAAACAAACTTAAACCCACAAATATTATGTGGCTGTTATGATTGACAATGCAGTAGGTAGGGGAAAACAAAAGATAGACCCATTTTCACACAGTATCATAAAATAAAACAAGTTACTGAGATAGATAAAAGAAGTTTTAGTGTTGTGCTAAGATCAAATGTTGTACACAATGCACTCGTTTTCTCAACAGGAAGGGTTGACTTCTTGACAAACTCAGATGTACAAAAGAATAAAGTGAAACGAGGAGACAGTGGAAGAAAAATATTTCAAATTTTGGGCATTAGCATTCTAGGTCAGACAACAGTTAAGGTCGTGGATCTTACCTATGTACAAGCCACAGGATAGAGGTGAAAGAACATATGCTTTAGATCCAGTATCCAAGTGTTCATTGGGAACTAATCGTGGAACCCAAGATGATCTTTCCACACTGCCCAACTGTTAATCTGAAAGGCTCATTAGTAGTTGGAGTTGCTCTGCAACACAACCGTCTCGGCGCCTGATCGGAGCCAGGAAAAAAGAAAAGGAAGAATCATCAAGTACAGATCATAAAGAAACATTAGTTGATCAAAGTGATAAACAAGAAAAGCTCACCAAGTGCCAATTTTTGCTCAGAGGAAGCCCTAGGACCTGGATCTTTTCCACATTAGGCAGAGGAGGAGAGCTTGGAAAGCATAGAAGCTTCCTCTTCAAATCATCTTTTACCAATGATCTAGAGTAGGTTCCAAGAGTCGCATTGCCTTCACGTCCTACCTCGTTTAAGAAGAAGAGTATAGGCTTCTTACAGAGAGATGAAACAGGAAGCTTGATGTCAAGGTCAAACTCACTGGGATGTCTAATCCCGTTCCAGGCAGAGAAGGTAAGGTCAGCTCGCTCAAGATCCCGTGGTAAGAGAAGGTTCGGGAAGACTTGTACAACATAGCCAAGAGAGATTGAAAAAGTGAGCTTGTGAGTATGATCGTAACAGATGGATCGCTGCAAAACACTCCTGGGGCTCAAATCCATAGCTTCGGTGAAGAGTTTCAAACTATCTAATGTGGATAAGCCCGGATAGAGAGGATTAACAGCTTCAACGTGATGAATAGAGACAAAAGGTGCGATGGGATGAGAGGACAAGATGCCATGAGCATCTCCCTTAATGTCCCACTGCCATACATGAAACGAGCAAGAATGTTCAGACTCATGAAAGAAGAAATCTCAAGGAGAAAGGCAGTAAAAGTACCTGGTGAAAGCCAGGCTCTTTGGAGAGAGGAACTCCGAGTTCGGTGATGCAGGCGTGAAGACGATCATCACTACCGTATAGCTTAGGGTATCTATCGATACAATCATCATGGATGCGAGAGAGGGCTTCGGCGAGAGGGAAGCTGATGGCAATGCCGCCGCCTCCGAAAGCCATGTTATGACTGAAGTAGGAGTTAGCAGAGTGGCTCTCGGAAGGGTTTCCGACATAAACCATCTCGGAAGGATCGTACTTGCTCAAGACAGCAAGAAGGTTGTTAACATTGAAGATAGTGTCGTCGTCTCCGAGGATAAACCAGCGGACACCGGGGAGAGAGAGGCGGAAAGACTCCATGGCGATGCGTGAGATTCGAAGCCCAGAAGGATGGCCAGTGGGATTGGTGTAACGGAAGCGAGAGGAGTCTTCGGAGAGGATGATAGGAGGAAGAGAATCATCTCCTTCCTGCGGAGAGACCTGCTCTTCGAGCCAGACGTGACCACGCATCTGGGAAGGCTTCCACCATAGCCTCACCAGCTCCTTGCGTCGTTCCCAGAGCTGTGAAGACCCAGCGATGCCAAACATCAAGTGGTTCAGAGACAGATCAAGCCCCAAGAGACTTCGATTCCTCGGTTGGGCAATCTCTTGGTCATGATCGAAGATAGGGAGAGCCGGCGGAGAGATTTCCCCTTCCCTTTCGTACCGTCTGTTCCAGATATGGGCGTCTTCCCAATCCCTAAGGAGATGCCAGCAGCGAGAAGTGGCGGGTGAGAAGACGAGGGAGAGCCAGGCCACGGAGGCGAGGAGAAGAGCGGTTGTAGCGACCAATGCGGTGGCGAAACGACTGAGACGGCAGCGACGGAGGCGAGGACGAGCGACGGGGGAGGAGGAGCAGGGACGGTGAGGAGAGGAATAAAGGTATGGAATGAATGAGAGCATGACGGTGAGGATTAAACGCATCTCCCCAACCGCATGTTCCCTCCGCCGAAACCAATATTCCGTTTTATGTTTTTTCTTTTTGTTTTTGTTTTTGGGGGTTGAATTAGGGTTTCGATCGCCACCAAGGAACCAGGGGGAGATGTCGCCGTCTCTTCTCTCTCTCCGTCGCTTTGGTTTCTTCTATTCTCCCCTTTTCTTTTATCTTTCCATCTTAGTCCCCAAATTTACCCTTTCTTTCCTTTTCTATACTCCCAAATCTCTGCACTAATTAGAATAAAGCACGTCGCATGACATAAGAGGAGAAAGCAATTCATTCTTGACAAATTACGAAACATACGATTCATTCTCGTACCAGTTAGTTTTTATTTTTATTGGATACGTATTCTTATGTTCATGATAAGTCCATGATGAATTAAATGGGCCATGTCCTGGGTCTTTCTGAAAGTGGATGAATTTTTCTTGATTTCATTAAAGTGATTTTTTTGTCATTGAAATAACTTCCAAAAGTTTAAATCCCAAAAGCCAATGTTCCGAGGGAAACAAAGAGAAGACAAACAAATATAAAAAACATACACCAATAGATGCTTAAATGAAAAAAAAAAACCAGAGAGAAAAGAGTTTTTGAAGATATAAATGGCTTCATACTCCATTAGGTGAAGCCATTGCAGGCTCATCTTGAGTATGTAGACGGAGAAGAGACAGCATCAACAAGAATGATATCAGTAAGCCAACTTGGACCTCCACGAGCTACATAGAATTGAACTCGTCCATTCTTATACTACATCGATCTCAATTGCTATTCTATTTGCAGCCACAGTCACTATTTCACCACAATAGTGTTGGAAGCAGTTCAGTGCTTGCCGAGTATGCTTAATAGTATTGGACAGCCCAAGAAACCAATGCGGATTGTTCAGGACAGCCCACCAAACCGTTTACCATGAATGTATAGACGGACACAATAGATTAGAAACTAAAGATTCCACGCACACCAATAGGGGCTATGGTAAAGATAAATTTCCAAAGAAAATAAGCCACCAATAAGAACACCGTCGATCTTCCGCTCCGGTATAAGTTTAACCAGGCACCCGACCATTGAACTTCCAATCCGGAACACAACCAGATCCGTTGCAAAACACACAAACCAGAATCACTGAAAAGGAGGTTGAGTTCACACAACAACCACAACTAATACCACCGAACTCCTGTAACTGTTATCACCATCACCACTGCTCCTTTATATGAAGTGAAACTCCATTACAGAAACGTATGGGAGAGTGAAGAAGAGCCACCAGAACCTTCAAAAGCCAGCTCAGAAACACACGGTAGAACAACCTGTCACGACTGACGAAAAGATCTTAAAAAAAAATAAAACTAAGCGATAAAAAAAGAGCAAATTGATGAAAAAGCTGAAAGAGAAAAGAGAGATCTCCCCCGGCATAAGCGACAAGCGCCACGGGGGAAAAACAAAGATCAGATCAGAGGGATTTGGGTGTGACGGCTGGAGAGAATTGGTAAATTAGGGTTTCCTATTCAAAGTTCATTCACGCGCTATTAATTTGAAACCATTAAAGTGATTTACATCAGTATATATGCATATACAATGGTTTTATACAATATAGGGACTCTCCACGATAATGCTAACTAAACAAAACCAAAGAATATTTTTTTTTTATTATCTAACATCTTTCCGTAGTCGTATGAGCGTGGGAGCTCTGCAATGCTTTCATTTGATCTAAAGCTTGTAAATAATGATGATGAAAGACGCTTAGTAAATATGTTAGCATAAGTGAATAAGAAGGAATATGATGTACTTAGACTTCACCCATTTAAATTTTCTCTTTGACAAAGTGTATATCAGTCTTGATGTGCTTAGTACGTTGGTGTTGTACCCGATTAGAAGAGAGATATATTGCACTGATATTGTCGCAATAGACAATAGTGGCCGATCTTAGTGGATTGTGCATTTCGAGTAACAAGTTTCGTAGCAACCACGTTTCTGCAACCGCAATAGCATCTCTCTTGTATTCTGCTTCAACATTGGATCTAGACATTGTAGGCTGTTTCTTTTGCTGACCAAGATATCGGATTGTCTCCTAAGTGGATGGAAAACCCAGACGTCGATCTCCGTGTCATGGGATATCATGCCTAATCTGCATCTGAATATGCAGTTAAAGTTATTTTCCGATGTTGCAGGAGTTGTAAGCTTTTGGTCTTTGTCTCTTAAATATATCTGAGATTCCTCCTTAGCGATTGCATATGAATTTTCTGCGGGTCATGCATGAAACTGCAGATTTATTGGACTGCATAGAAGATCTCCGACGTTGTGAAGGTTAGATATTGCAAAGCTCCCGCAATGCTACGATATTCAGTTGGATTGTGTACTTGCTTCCCTCTTTCTCAGCAAGTTTGGAGTTTAAGTCGGCTGTGTGGTGACCGATTTACAATCTTGCATACCTGTACGTTGTAGAATCTCTTCATCGTAGCTTGTCTGACTCAAAAAGAGTCCCTTTTCATCGGAAAGGAACTGCTATATTTTGAGTCTGTCATCGAGAATTTAACTTTTATTGGCGTGACTAAGGTGTCTTTCAGCATCGATGAAGATGAAGTAAGGATTATGTCATCTACGTAGAGTAGAATGTATGAGAGCTCCTCATCTATAATGTAGACAAATAAATTAGCAACCTTTTGCTCTGCTTGAATCCTTGGTTAGTTATGCAACCCACAAACCGAGCACTCCATGCTCTAGGAGCCTACTTGAGGCCATATATTGAGCATTTTAATCTGCAAACATGGTTAGGTTTCTCCTTGTCTACAAAGCCAAGAGGCTGGAACATATAAACCTCATCGTCAAGTGTACCATGGAAGAAGGTGTTCTGAACGTCAAGATGTTTAATGGGCCAATCAATCATTCACGAGAGCTGTATGAAGAACTGCTATAATCGACGCCGACTTTACAACGAGGCTGAAAGTCTATGTAAAGTCGATGACTTCCTCCTGAGACTTTCCGTTTGCCACTAAGCACAACTTGCATTTGCGAATATACTATATGCATTGTATTTGTGCTTGTAGAGCCACATAGAACGCACAATATTAATGTTTTTTGGGTCGTGGTACAAGCTCAAAAGTACCGCTCTTAATAATGGCATCATACTTATTGTACATTGCAGGATTCCAGAACGGATCTAGAAGAACTTAAAGCTGACTTTTGGAAAGTGGAGAGTGATTTTCGGATAGGAGGGAAAGGATCTGTTTTGGTTTACAAATAATGTGCTTGGGACGAGTTGACATTGTATGACTTGGAGCCTCATGAACTGATTGAAAATTCAGAGTAGGCGCTTGCGGCAAAGCCGTGTTTTCAACTTGAGAGGGAAGGTTCACAGTTGGATTTGTTAGAATTTGTTTAAAGAGAGATGAAGGCTATTTGTCTGTATCAATGAATTCGTAGCCAGAGTCAAATGGTGAATACTCTTCATATGAGAATTTTGCTTCATCAAAGGCGATGAGATAATTATCTTCCTCGATATGAGGTCATAAATATGTAGTCTCTGTCAAACTGGGAATATCCCAAGAAGATGCATTTGGACGACGGAGAGACAATATTAGTAGTGTATGATTTTGATTTGGTTAGCACAGACATCAAAAAAAATCTTAGGTGAAATAGAGAACTCGGTTTATTGAACATAATTTTATTGACAAGAGTTTTATGGGTAAAGAAGAGGTTTAAGATATGAACGATAGCATGGATTTCTCTACCCAGAAAGTGGATGGTAGATTGGCTTGGAAGAGGAGACTTTGTACATAATTGTTGACAATACGAATCATTCTGTCGGATCGTCCATTCTGTTGAGATGTAAAAGGACATGAGAAACGAAAAGAGTTTTCCTTATCTGAGAAAAAATTGTGAAACTGAGAGTTGTTATACTCAGTTCCGTTGTCGCATTATTTTGTTTTGAATTGATTTTGACATAGTTTGAGAAGAGAATAAATTTATATAAAACCTTGTGTTTGTTTCTACGGGACACCCAAGTGAGAGTATTGATCCCAAAATAGTATATAATATCGTATACCACTTAAGCTTTCAACTGGAGATGTCCACAAGTCAGTATGAACGATTTCAAAAGGTGCATAGACAGTTGAATCTAAGTTTTAGAAAGATAATGTTGTTTCCTTTCCTAATTGGCCAGCATCATAAAGAGGAAAAAGATCTCACTTATTATACTGTACAACATTAGACGAAAGCAATAAATCAAGAGTGTTATTGCTCAAATGAGCTAGACGACGATGTCACGTAGTAAAAGTAGCATAAAGAAAAGCATAAGGTTGTTTGAAGCTTTATTAGGAGAAGGAAAAACAGATAAAGGTCACCGGTACTATCACTGCGGAAAATCATTTTACGTATTTGAAGATCTTTAACAGAAAATCCAAACGGATCAAACTCGATTGAGAAAGCATTTTCTCTAGTCAATTTACGGACATCGATAAAATTCTTAATAATTGAAGCAGTGACAAGAACATAAGTAAGAGATGGAGGATGAGTATTTGTATGGAAAGAGAAAGAACCCAATTTCTGGATTGGGATTGTACTCCCGTTTGCCACTGTTACAGATTTTCCGTTGTCAATATTAAGAACAGACTTAAAAATCCCAAGAGAATTGGCGAGATGATCTGTAGCTCCAGAGTCCATGTACGACTGGTTGTCGTGCGGATCCATCAACATTATCGTATTGAAGGAAGAAGCAAACTCCATTGTCATTTTCATCTATTGAGTTACTCAACGTACATGCGCTTTGTTTGGTTGTTGATATAACATCATGAAAGGTCATGGTCCGAGGATACCAACTTGTGGGAATGGTTGTTGTTGACCCATTGATTTTACTATGGTGTCGGCCACATAGTGTATCTGTTAAACCATATTAGCGCATTCCATTGTTGGTAAATAGGTTGACCTTTATTGTTGTATCCTCTTACTCGTCCTTTGAAGTTGTTTTTCTTGCTTCTGTTGTGGTTGAACCGTTGATGTTGTTGTGTAGACTGATATGTGTTTCTTGTTTTGATTAGTCACTTAGATCATAAGAACCTTATCTGCTGATGATGTGTCGATATGTGTCATAAGTTTCTTTTTTTTTTAAGGTGATCTTCTTCTAGGAGCAGCATTGATCTTGCCTCTTCAAACGTCAGGAAAGGTTTCATGTGCATGATAACAATTATAGTGTTGTCAAATTTTTCACTAAAGTCAATTCAGTAAGTAAGTTACTAGTATCCTCTCACTAACATGAGCATCAACATTAGTCAAGAGATCAGTAACTGTCTTCAGTTCTTGGCAGTAAGAGTGTATCGAGAGATATTCTATTTATTTCGTACGCAGGTCATGGGCAAGTTGAATTGCCCTTGCATCTTTGTTGTTGCAAGTGTCTAACACCAGTGCAATAAAAACTATAAGTCGGTCACAGTGACTTCACACAACTTATAATAGTTTGCACCCAGTGTATCGTTATGCAGCAATATTCAGTGATCAGTTTGAGTGTGCTTGGTGATTGGCAGGAGAATATGTCAAAACGGTCTCATCCAGAGCACTAGTATAGGTGTCCCATCAGCCATCATAATTATCAATCATTCCATGACACCTCGGGTTCCTTACCAAGCAAACCCAATTTGATACTTGCACATGCATGATATACCTTCCAAGCCAAAGTCCAAATGATATAACTCATTAACACATTCATAGCAAACATGTTATATCCTTCATGTTGAGGCCCGAACAAATTGTTTGGAACAATATAACTCAATCATGAAAGCAATCAGTCATATGATCATGCATCATTTATATGTTATACCCCCGAACCGAAGTTTGGATGATATAACCCAATATCTCTCACAATCATTATAACATCATATTTTCATGCAACAACCTAGTCGTGCATGCGTCAATCAATACTCATGTTTTGTAGGCGCTAACCGCACAATAAAAAAAGTAACCCTACAACCAAGACTCACCTTGAACTTAAGGATGGGCGATCGAACATATTTAGGTTGGTCTAATTGCTAGCGAAAATTTGTCAGAATTTTGGTTCTCAAACACCTACCTAAAACTTTGAACAAGAAAGAGAATAACAATGTCCCCTTACTCAGATTCGAGACCTAAACATATTGTATACTTAGATTAAAAAACTGAGGGGAAAATATATTGTTGAAAATTTAACTTTCAGAATTCCTACTCAGATCGTTCAGATATTACAGTCGGATTGCTTTGGTTTTCTTTCTATGGTGAGATTTGGTGAAAGGAGTCATAGGGGTTTCTAAGGGGTATTTATAGGTGTGAAGGATTAAGAGAAAGGAGTAAGGAGTAAGCAGCAGATGGGTGAAGGTGACAGCAGCTGCACATTAATCTTCATCCATTTAGTGACATGTGTCCATCAGTTTCATCACCAACAGCTGCATTAGCGGGGCAAGGATGTAGACTGGTAGCTGACCCGTTCCCATAATTTGAAGCACAGAGTCATCTTACTGAGTTATCGACCAGCCTATGTTCCCAAACATGCTTGACTCCACTCAGTCGATCCACATTCATATCCGATCGTACTATCATGATTTTCAAGCTGTAGGAAATTGATTTATTTGACTCGATATCATTTTTTTCTGGCCAACATCATGCACTACCAACTATGATAATCATTATAATTATCTAACTATTTTCTCATCCAACAAAGACATTTTAAGCCAAACCAAGGGCATTTCTAATTCACTAAAATTTCTCAAATTTTTTATGTATCATTTCTTCTTCTTAAACTCAACTTTGAATTGGAGTACCTCTCAAGCAGCTCAATAATACCTAACTTTCTATTTTACGCGATTCTGACATCAGAAGAAGCTTCACATACCATCGTTCCTTAACTTTTTTCTATTGTTGAAGTCGTAATTTCTCGATCAATTTAACAAATATTTCGCCCAAGCCAATTTTCTAAGTCCTTATTCCTTTGGACATTGGCTTCTGATTCTCCAACAGTCCCATTTCTGGTTTTGGCTTCCCGGTGTTTCAAGAGTATTATGGAAACTTTTAAACACTCTTCCGGCCATTTAATTCTTTACACTATTTCCTCTGCCAAAAAAATATAATGATTTATTCATGTTTATTTTAATCATTAGAACCTAGGCCACTCATAAAAACCGTATTGGCTCGAATTTCTTATACAGTCATTTGTCGAACATTTCCATGGCCATAGATCGATCATATTCCTTTAGACCATTCACTAGCTTCGCCCATGTCCTTATGCTTAATGAGGGTTATTATTCTCATTCCCGTATAAGCTTCCCTGTTTGCAACAAGATCAAGATCTTTTTGTCACCACATTTCACTTTAACCTCCTTACCTATTAGGAATTATTACAAAGAAGAAGCTAATTGTGATACCGTATATATGAATGCTTCATTTACTCCTTGGAAGACCATGAAAATTTGACTAGAAAGTCATTCATGATGGGTTCCTTAACACATAAAGCTTCAGTCTAGATAATCAAATGTTATTTTGTAGCCATATCCTCCAGCGCAACATATATAGCCACCAAACATAGTTTTAATGTACAACATTTCCGTTTGAAACCACAATGCACAAAGTAGGTCTTGTCTTCATACTTCTCACCAAATAAACAAATACTGAACGATTTCATAATGTTCCTCTAGTGTTTTCAAGCCTCGTTCACGAGTTTGTTAACGTATTTCTGATGATGTATTGGAAGGCTTACCCCTTCTCTGTGATATCTAACATCGTATCAACTACGTAACAAATGCGGCTGTTCCCAACCGTTCTCATAATATAATGAGTGTCAAAGAGCAAGAAGAATTACGACGCAATATAGGAGAACTTTTTGCCTAAGGTTTCTTGCGAGATAGCTTAAGCCATTGCGCTGTTACGGTTAATAAAGACTCATCTAGACCTGAAGCAATGCTGATATCACTCAAATTACCCTAAAGAGTGAATTATTCTCTCAAATAAGAGGTTCAATTGTAGTACTTAGGGATCAAATCCACAGAGACTCTAGGATTACACAATAGATTATGGTCTTTGAAATAGGCTAGATAAATTGGTTTATAGGTTTTAAAGCAGTAAATAAATTGGTGAGTAAGGTTATTGCTCGATTGTTTGGTTTTGAGGTTGTTGACAGTTGGGAGAATAGCTAGATTCAAGTATATTCTCAGGTAGGATAAGTAAATACTTAATTTGGGTTTTTAGGGGTTAATTAATATTAATTGTTCTTGAATTCAAACTAAGATATAATCAATTTGATTATCTAATCTATCTCGGATTTCAACTATCGTATATCAATCGCGAGAAAGTGGCGATCGATGATTCGTTATAAACATCGATTGATGCACCTTTCAAAATATCGATCGACAGAACTATTGCTACGTCGATCGATGCTTCTTCCAGAAAGCTTTACAGACATGTTTTATTTATATTCTCTAACTCACTAGATCAACTCTCGTTTGAATCCAGTCAGTTAGATCATGCTAGTTTATTTTCAGGTATTGAGACAAGCAATGGCTTGAACTCAATTAATCCTAATATCTAAGTTTGAAGGTGATCAATCCTAAACTTCGGTTTAAGAATAACTAGATGAAGAACTATATTTTGTGAAACTTGCAATCTTCTAATTTGTCATTAACTCACGTGTGGCTTCGCCGTCAATCGATGATGCAAGTCTTTCATCGATCGATTATTCTTGGTGTCCGTCGGTCGATATTCTGTTAAATATTTGACCATCCAGCAAAGTTCAAAAGGTCTCCAAATAGTTTCAAATACATCTTTTTCCTCCAGTAAGTACCTGAACCTGTAATTACTCTAAATAGACTATATATAGTAGTAAATATACCTTAAAACACTTATATACCATGGCTAATATTAGGTAAAATCCATGGTCTATCAAATTCAAAGAAGAATAAAAGACTCGGTAACTGACTCAAAAATACTTTGAAAACGATCTTAGAGCTTGCCAAAACGCAACATATCAACACAACAAGAAAACTAGTAAATAGCCAGGACCCAACCACAAACATTTTGTTGTGACAAAAATATAGCCATAAAATATCCGTAAAACAGTTACAAGACAAAGTTTTGACTATTATGTAGCTTTTTGTGGCCATTTAGCTACAAAATATTATTTGTGGCTATCTGAAAACACAAAACCACAATTTAGCTACGATATAAATTGTGGAAGAAAATAAACACAAAATTCTACAATATAATTTGTAGCCAATATAGTCACAACAGTGTTTGTAGCTATCTGGAGCAATAATATTAAAAATATTAAAAATAATTACAAACTTAGTTATGATTATTTGTAACCACTTGAAATGCATGGCTGCAAAACGTTTTGTGGCTATCCGTAGCTAAAAGTGTAACATGTAAATGCACTTATCACTCCTAAAAAAATAATAATATATATGTAATACCAATTTTTAATAACATTTACAATGTTCTTTGGAATGTTAAAATCATTTTTTCAGATATAGTAATATAATCAAATCAAGTTCCATAATATTGAGACACTATATATGCATTATGTATTACTATGCTATTTAGTTACATTAACTATCTACGATTGTGGTTTGTTACATTATATATTCATTATATGTTATTTAGTTTTAGACAAACTATTTGTTCTCAATTTTTTTACGCTATAGGCGGATCAAATTTTAAATTCACCTAATTTAGATCGAAACTTTTTTAAAAGAAAAAAAGAAAAACAAGAGACATGAAAAACAATTTATAGATTGCCAACACTATAACTATTGTAGTAGATGTTCTTAGTACAGAAAAAAATGTAGAAGTTCTGAGAATAACTTTATGCCGCAGTGTATAGGTTCAACATTATAACCGCGCAAACTAAATAAAATATATTTGGAGGCATAACAATTAATGCTTCAACACAAAACAATAAATGAAAAATCAAACCACAAGTGTAATGCTTGTACAGTTGTACTAGGTCTAAGTATAAGGGCTATTATAATGCTTTGAGTTTACATTGGTCTTTACCTCATATAACAAAACATTTTGGTGTTTTTTTCATAGGTTTGGGATAGACGACTGCATCCGGAAAGATGTAGTGTCAATATATCAGTCAAAATTTTAGGGACCATGGTGGACCTACAGAATGGTGCCAGATGAGAAGAAGGTCGCTTGGTGGACTAGTTTTTTAGTAGCTTCTCTATATTTACTTTGTTTATTGGTTGATATAGTCAGATAACCTTTCACCTTATTCTAATTAACTCTGTTTTTGCTGTAGCAAAAATACTACTGGGATCCTAGGCATCACAATCAAGTTCGTGTTCAGTGAGAACATATTCTGAAAAACTCAATCAGAGACCTTGTAAGCAAGAGAAGGTGATCAGAAGAAAAGAAGAAGCCAGATTTCATTGGCCTAGCGGATTGGAACTTGATGCTATTGCAAGAGTTGGCAGGAGGAGCCACACCAAAAGAGGAGCAAAACAAATTCTGAGAATGCTTCCTCAAACCCAGATGGTTTAGGCACTCACCGTCATACTTCAGGATCAAAAAAATCACAAGCATTATGCTTATGACTTGGTTAGTCAATTTTTATATTTCATCAACTTTATTTTCTGTAATTGTTAGATTCGGGTTTATTATGGGCTTCCAACTCAAAACCAATTGGCAATTAGTGGATTGACCCTAACCATTTATATATTATTTAATGTCCCATTGATTTTCCAATGTGGGATACATATTCCTTAATACCTCTCCTCGAGATGATGGCTCTTATCGGCCAGAAATCTCGGAAACTTTTTAAGACAGTTATACTCGGTCGAGCGAGTCAATTACGACCTATATACCCGGTCGGGTAGGGTTAATATTAATTAGAGATTTAACTTATTAGGATTTGGGCTCTGATACCATATAAGATTCGGGTTTATTATGGGCTTCCAACTCAAAACCAATTGGCAATTAGTGGATTGACCCTAACCATTTATATATTATTTAATGTCCCATTGATTTTCCAATGTGGGATACATATCCCTTAATAGTAATACTTACATAAAGTTTTAACACCATTTGCAGACAGTTAAAGCTGGTGGAATAGCACCTCCAGTCACTGAAGTAGTGCGTATGACCCATACTAGCAAAGATGGCACTTTCACTAACAAAAGAGCTGAAGGTTTAGTGAAGGCTGCTGAGGCTCTTGCATTGGAGCGATCACAAGGTTCATGTCTGACTGATGAAACTCCATCTGCACCCTCTACCCAGCAGCCCAATGCTGCTTACATTGAAGTAAGTATCTCCCAATCTGACTCATATAATCAATTTTAATAGCATAATGATTTTGGTTTTGCATAATGAATTGATCGAAACTGTTTTTTTTTTATATTCTACTAGGTGATTTTCCTGTGCTCATGCACGGGTATAAATGTTTTTGAAGTAAATATACTATAATAATTGATTGTTATTTACTTTTAATTTTAAATTAATTTGTAATTTGAATGCATCATTTATATTTATAATATTATATTACTTTAATAATACATATGATTTTATATATATTATATTTAATCGGTTTTGTTGTTCTTACAATCAATTTAGTTATCAATTGCATAATTTGGATTGCATCTCTGAATTCAACTATAATATTTTTTATTCTAAATATATTAAAATTTTGATTAATTTCTTATTTGCATTTAGGTGGTTGTTGTCTTAAATATGTAAATATATTTTATGAAGATTATGTATAACTTCAGATATATTGTGCTTAGAATAAAAAATAATAAAATAAACTAAAATGTCTGATTACAAATTACATAAATTAATATAACGATAATATTCTCAAATCTCATGCATATATATATAAATTATAAATTGTAACACTTGTTTAATATTTTATTTTCATTTTAATATATATTGAGTTGTTCTATGATTTATAATTATAAAATAAATTACTATTCTTATAAAATTAGATATAAGTTAGATTAGTCGAATCACTCATGTTGTGAGTATATATTGAGTTACTGTTATTCTTTCAAATTCAAATGAAATATAATTTTATTTATCGTTTAAACGTGCATGTATATTCATAATATTTATCAAATTTTATATTGATATTTTTTAAAATATATTATAAAATAAAGTGATGCTCAATAGGAAGTAACATACATAAGTAGGTGATACATTTTTGGAAGCTCATGAACACATATTAATATTTACAATAATTAAAATATTTTATAAATTCTAAATAACTTTATGCCTTTGATATATTGAATGGAAACTAAAATTTATTTTCAATAATATTAAAAATGAGAATTCAGATTTGCTTTGGTATTTTGATTATGGTTATATTAAGTTCCACAAACATAAAATTTAAAAGAAAATTTAATATTAAGAAAACAGATAACTTTAATAATGATAAAATATAATATATCTATTTTGCAACTATTTGATCAAACGATTTTTTTAATATCTCTTAAAAATAAGCAGTAAGCAAAATTGTGATTTTATTTGAAAATAATATTATATAAGTAAAATATAATTTATTCATATTTTTTTGATGTAATTAGAAGATAATATAGTCAATAAAATATATGAAACAAAAATAAAACACTTCAATAATACTAATTATAAACTATTTTTAGTCAATTAAACATATATCAGTTTATGTTTCTCAATTATTTTATGTAATCTTCTAAGAAAATAATAGATATATAAAAATACTTCTATTAGTTTGAATTTTTTGTATTGTTTAAAATTATGTTTTAAAAGAAATGTTATTTCTTTTTCTAATATCAGGATTATCTGTGTAAATTTTTCTTAATGAAACCACATCATATACAAATTTATGTTTTTCATCTAAGAAAATATAGATATTAATAAAGTATTTTATTACTTCGAAAGTATATTTTATGTTATTTAAAAATATTTTTAAATGTAATATTACTATTTTGTGAACTTTCCTTTTTTTTTTGAAATCATATTATATACATATATTATAAATAAAGTATTTTATTACTTCAAAAATATATTTTATGTTATTTAAAAATATTTTTAAAATGTAATATTACTATTTTGTGAACTTTCCTTTTTTTTTGAAATATTATATATACATATATTTTCGTTTTCAATTTTTTTTTTTAACTTTTCAAAAAATTTCCTTTTTTACTATAGGTACTAGTGGATGCCCCGCACCTTGTGCGGATAAATATATATGTACATCTAACAATTTTTAATTCTATTTTTATAAGATAATAATAATTGAATTAGTACAATTTTTAAATTATTATAAATTATATTATTTCAATATTCATATTGGTAATCAATATATTAAATTTTATTATTTTGTTTTATATTTTTATTTATGTGATGTTGATTTTGGATCAAAATATTTTTATAGTAATAACTAAATTTGGTAATTTTGTATGTGGAACTAACACATATTTTATTTGGACTGAAAATAAATCATGTGGTACTAAAAGGATTATAAAAAAATCACAAATATAAAACATTAACAAATAACATTAGTTTAGGAGTGTCCAGTAAAACCAAACCATTCAAAACTGAACCAAACCGAAATAGAGAAAATAGTCTAGATTTGGAAGTACCGAGGATGTTATGTTTAGAAAGTATCAGTATATGAATATGATTCAATATATTAAAGGATCAAACCGAATAAACAAAAGAAACCGATTAATTCAGAGATATTAATATATTTATATATAAATTTTATAATAATCTGTATTTGATCAATATTTTCAGTAAAAATCAGAGAAATTGGCTATAATATTAGTCATTAAAATTATAAAATGATAGAAAAGTAATGCTGATATTATCGGTAGATATTGTTAATATCTATTTATTAATTCCTAAATATCATGATAATTATATATTAAAATATATTTAAAAATAATATTAGTATATATATATATTGGTAAAATATATTAATGTTTATTAATTATTTCAAAATCATCATAAATATATAGATATCAAAATAAATAAATTAAATAATAATATTAATTAAACTATTTATTTATCATATAACTATGGAAAAGATGAAAAATAAGCAAATTAACTAAAGAAACTGATCAATTCACATATATTAGTATACTTATATATAAATTTTATAATAATCTGTATTTGATCAATATATTCAGTACAAAATCAGAGAAATTGGCTATAATATTAGTCATTAAAATTATAAATGAGAGAAAAGTAATGATGATATTATCGGTATATATTATTAATATCTATTTATTAATTAAATGTCGTAAATATCATGTTTATTATATATTAAAATATTTTTTAGAAAATTTTAGTATATATATCAGTAAAATAGGTTCATGTTTATCATGATTATAAATATCATGATTTTAGTATATATATAGATATCAAAATATAAAAAATAATATTAATTAAACTAATGATTTATCCTAAAATTATGAAAAATATGACAAGTAAGCAAGTTAACTAAAATCATGGAGAATGTGACAAATAAGCCAAATCACTTCATAAATAATGGTATCGATATGTTTTTGGAAAAATTTTAAAAGGAAACTAAATAAAAAATAAATAATAGTATTTAATATTTTTAATTCATTAAGGCTATGAGTGTAATCAACCATCGTGAGAGTTAATATGAGAGCGACACATAGGAAACGGACTTCTCAAATAATATTATAGAGATTCAGCGTGAGAGTGATGCCTCTGTTCAAACTCCCACAATCAAGCCAAGAACTTGACCAAAATTCTCCCGTACACTAACTCATCCATCTGATCTTGGTGTCTTTTGTGTTTATACTAAGTTAAACTCTGACATCATTAGATGTCTTTTGTAAAAAACATCACTAGATGTCTTTTGTAACTATTGAAGAACATCATTAGATGTCTTTTGTAAAAAAAATTATAAACTTATAATTTTAATGGTATTTGAATGTTTAAATTAATTATTATGCTTTTAATGTCATAATTTTGTTTAATGATTTAAATTTGATTTCACATTATTAATAAACTACAGTTTAAAATAAACTAAAATAAATAATAAAAGCCAAAAAATACAAACAATTGTGGTTATTTTGTGTCTAAATTTCCACAAGACGTTTTGTTGATATTTGTAGAAAAAACCACGATTTTAAAGTGCCACGAGTTGTGGCTAATAAAACCACAAAATTGTTGTGGCTATTTGTGTATCAAATCCACAAATAGTTTTGTAGAATATATTTTACGGTTTTGAATTTGAATTTTTGTAGCCAAAATTACGACGAACCCGAGTTAGCTATTGGCCACAAAAACCGTTTGTGTCCAAGTCGTAAAAGTACATCAATAAATAGCAACGTTCATCCGATTGCCACAAGCTCATAGTCAACGAAATTTTTTTGTTACATTTCGTGGCTAAGCGTTAAATAGCCAAGAAAATTAGTCAATAGTCACAACAATTTCCGTGACTAAAAACAGAATTTCTTGTAGTGCAACTCTCCCAGAATTAGATTCTTGCTTATCCCCAAACCAAACTTAAATGTGAGAGAAAAACATGGTGTAAAACGTCTTTGAGTGTTCTTTCTCTCTCATCTCTCACTTTTACAAGAGTTCGCTTTAGATCTCAAAGCTCTGCCTCTCTGCCGCCGTCATGTTTTCAGGCTCTTCAAATTTCTCTTGGATCATGTGCTCACAGTCCTGGTCCAGGCTTGAAGGAGAAGTTTATGAAGCGACCTCTTCTCTTTCTTCGTGACGCATAGTGTGGTTCTCCAGAATGTAAGTGGTTGCATGCTCCAAGACTCTGACGAGTTTTCTACGGAGGTTTTAGGTTCTCTTTTTGCTCGAAGACAGTGACTAAGACCTCTTCCAAGGCCGCAGATCTAGTCTAGAGCGGTTGGAAGCTTTTTTGGTGCATCGGAAGGTAGAGTCTTCGTCTGTTGTTGAGTCGAGAGTCGGGGTTAGAAACTCCGTAGATGGTGGTTCCTTATGGATGCGTTTTTGATTCATTGTCTCTCGGTTCAACTCAGACCGGATCGAGGAAAGAGGTTGTGGGTAGATATAGATCTGTGTGTTGGCGGTTAGATAAGTGATGAATCCTTTCAGATTTGAGCGCTGATCTCACTCCCAAATGAGATCAACTTCGTGGTCCGCGGGTTTGATTCTAAGAGGGTTTTGTGGTTCAGTTAGCCTAGTGGAGAGCCAATGGGAGTCAGATCTGAACAACTAGATTTTCAAACGGTATTTTTAGGAAAATCTGAGCTATGCTAGTCTCAGGTCATCGTAATCGCGTTCTGGTATATCAGATGCATCTTAACTTCTTTCATTTCCTCAATTTGTTTGGTTTTTGTTGTACCTTTGTAATATGAGTCCAATCTATTTCCGAAACGCATCATAACAGATGTCACCAACATGATGGAGATGATGAAGAGCATAATGGATCATCTTACTCAACCAGTCGAAGCTAACAAAAAGAACAATGAGCGTCTTCTGTCATAAACGCCAAAATCCCGCCACTCGCCACCAATGATATCGATCTTGAGACAGTAAGAAGACAACTCTTCCGGGCCGACAACCCCACGACTCAGGGATTCGATCAAAAAAATACGCTTTGATAGAAGATATCAACTAAAAATACAAAAAGTAACGAGTTCGGTCCCTGAGATCAAACACGCCTTCACTGCAACCCTAAAAACTCCCTTTTTAAAGAAAATCACCGGCATCAAGACTCATCAGACAAACAAGTTACAAATCCCATTCTTCTCATGCAATTCTGATCCTACCGATCATGTTACTGCATTCAATATACCCATGAAACGAGTACACATTACCAACAAGGAGAAGGATTCTGGATACTTTCAACTGTTCGTGAAGATCCTCAACGGGTTCTCTAGGCTCTTAGAAGATTCCATCAATAACTTTGATGATATGCCCACTGAGTTCTTGGAACATTACAATGTTTATCCGACATGGAGCCTCAGCGACTGAATTATGGAAGACGTCTCAAGACCCTAGAGAAGGAATCACAAAATTCATGGAGAAATTAAAGAAATTGGTCTCTTGAGTGCACGTTTCGGATGACACGTCAGCGGAATCTATGCGCAACAGACTCTAGATGAACTCCAAATTTCGGGATGAACTTTACATTAAGAAGACCAACATTGCAAAATATCCTCCACTGCGCCAAAAGTTTCATCACAATGGAGGAAGACAATCAATCTTTCCTTCTTACACACAATGCAATGAAACAACTAACAACAAAATCTGCAGACATGTACATGGAAACAAGACAACATTTTTCTCACAGCAAGCCATAGAAGAACAAGACAGTTATCTACTCTGTTTCCAAAAATGAGCAAATTTATATAGCCGATATAGCACCGGGTAGACCATTGAACGTTTGGGAAAGAAAGACAGATGGATCAATTCCTCATGAAGCAAATTAAATTCTCAAGGATTAACTCCTAAAACTTTTGATGGGATCAAGTTCTGTAACTATCACAAGGCAAATGGAATAGACACCAAAGAATGAAAATATATTCAAGAAGCACTAATCGCAGCATTCACCAACGGGAAAGTAAACCTATTGATGGTACAAATGAAGGAAGAAGTACATCTTGTGATGGTAAACTGTTCTAGTTGTTAAGTTGGGAACTAAAGTACACAACAAATTGTTGCATTTTTATAGAATGGGAGAACTGGAAACTTGAGAAACGATGGGCTAATAAACTTTTCAACATATATGGTTTCTGAATTGGTCATAAGATCTTTACTATAAGCCATAATTGTTGAAGCAGCAGTGTTTTGTAGATAAGGTTTCTTCAGAGGATAATATATCCTTTTAGGTTTCAATCTAGGATGATATATTGAATTTTGTAGCAACGATCAAATATGTAACCTGTACCACCACAATGAGTACAAACATGATGAGTTTGTGTGAATTTCTGAAAATACTATGAAAGTGAATGGATCAATTCCACTTCAGACCTTGTTTTTGCAGAACGTTGAAAATCCACTTGATCAAGAATATTGTAGACTTCTAAAAAAAAAGCGAAGTGGTGAGAAGATCATTAGTATCATCATTGTAAAGGATGTCTTTAATCTAAATGTATACATAAAATTATTATCTTTCTTTCAAATTTGGTCTTTGAATTGATTTGTTCATTAATATCCAGAGTTGTGAGAAGCACTTTGTTTTCTTTTCTATGGATTAGGTTGTTTTGAGAGAGAGTCAGATAGCTTTATTCAAATACTGGTCGAGAGATTCAATCGCTTCATCCATCATACCATCACAGACTGAGAGAGTCAATCAACCTTCAGTCTGCAAATCCCATTCAACTGCATCTGATAACCAAGCTGAAAGAGTTATTAGACCAGTAGTTTGGTTTTATCAATCTATCCTTGTGAGGCTCAATTATGTGCATATATCAATATAACAAACATGTAGGGAGAGAATGCACAACTTTGTATGAGCACTCTTTTCTTTTTCTGTTAAAATATTCTTGTAACTCTCCATTTACCTGGACTATAAAGAGGCAAGAGAGATACATTTTTCGATCCATACAATATAATCACCCGGGAACCCGAGAGCTGTTAATGCAGATGGGAGGAAAGGCCATTGTACAGTGTCAAAAACTTTTGAAATGTCGATTTTTATCGCACAACTTACAAAAACCAAAATTTTATAGTAGCTTTTGACTAATTCTGAGGCCATGAGAACATTCTCCATCAACAATCGATCCTTGACGAAAGCAGACTGGTTTGGAGAAATAAATTTAGGTTGAATCTTCAAGATGACCTTATATATAACATTGCATCATGATGTAAGCCTGAAATCCTTCATAGTATTGGATGTTTCATTCTTTGGAATCAAGGCCATTATTGTAAAATTGATCCCTTTTGGAAAGAAACCAATTTTGAAAAAAAGATTTGACTGCGATAACAAAATCCTCTCCAACAATATCCCAAACCGCCTTATAGAATTCACAAGTGAGATCATCAGGCCCCGGGAACATATCCATTCCAGCTGGAAGACACTACATCAGTGAATCAAAGCTTATTCTTCACCTCTATGCTAGTGGCCATCACAATAATCCAAATACTATATAGTTTGACCTATATATATAGAACCTCTAAAGTTAATACTAGAGTAGGATGATCCGAAATATGTAAGTGATATGAACAATGTAATTATCTAGAGAATTTGACACATTAGAAGGGTTTGAAACTTGGATTGGCCTGAGTTTGGAATAATATTATGGTTGAGGACACAATCTTACGATTTTGAAGCTTCGGAAAAAGAGTTGGACCTTAGAGAACTAACTATGTGATGCATCAGTGTTCGGTCTCAGAAGTTAGGGTTATGTATGTTGAATTACACGTCTGTTTCCCCATGATTGAACATGTGATGGATGAATTTGCAGAGATTAAACCTGAAAGTGATCAGATCAGTAAGAGGCTGAGCGTGAAGGTATTTATGAGAATCAAGAGATTTAAATAAATTTCGGGAGCCATGAAGACAACAAATTGACGAGAACCGAATCTGAGCAAATGAGAAGACAAAGATGGATGAGTCAGTTGAGCTCAGCTCAGTGGCTGGAATATCATATTAGAAGATTTGAACAAGATGATAACATTTTTCATTAACTGATAACTATGTACAATATTAACTATATATACAAGTGTTTTCACTCTTCTACTCTTACAGATCTATGAAAATATATATGTATTATGTACATGTATGACGACTTCTACCCAAAAAAAATGAGAACTATGAAAATACCAAGACAAATCTGTAAGCCAGAATAAACTAAAAACAACAAAACTTCACTAAACCGGTGAAAGAGAAAAACAAACCACCGGGAGACTATCACCAAGCTTCAACTACCTAGAGAAACATACATGAAAGTCGCCAGATGTGCTTTGAAGATACAACAATTTAAACCAAATTTCAAACTTACAAATCCAACAAGATTGTTTTACTAAAACACCACCACATAACAACACGACAACAGTGTCAAATATGGAGAGCCGCATATATTATTAGTGGAAAACACTTTTGCACTGATAAAGCATTATATGTTATAGTTGTTTATAATGTATATGCTAAATCATTCACCCGAATGCATTGACAAAAAAAAAGCAAAGACGGTTTAACAATTATTTTCATTTAAATATAAAATTAAGTTTTATATTTCATTACACCCATAATTTTCTTATAAACATTAATGAAAATAATATACAAATTGGTAATTGTTTTATCAACTACTTTACTGTACAAATACAATATTATTATCTTTGAACAACTTCAATTAATTTTCTTCTCACATCCAAGATTTGAATTGAAGATGAAGTTCAGTAAATTATTCCTTAAACATAGCGGAATAAATGATTATTTAATAGATTCATTATTTTATACTATATATCATAGGGGTATGTTTGGATAGGATATTTAAAATTTGCAAAATATTTAAATCATATTTGTCTGATGTAAACAATAACTAATTCAGTCCAAAGCATTCTTACAACTGAGCTAAACCGACTAATAACAAAAACTCAAAAAAAAAGACACAAACATGCATCCATAAAATTAATCCCACACAAATGTGGATAAAAAGTAAACTGAAAGATCTAAGGAGAGTCTTGAAATTGTGAGAGAGTGCCATTGGCCCAAAGCAAAAGTAAAGAAGTTTTTCGACTTCTTTTACAATGAGTCTAAGCTGCAATTCCGACAATGGTAGAAATCTTGCATGCTACATAAGACTGATGGCCACAACATGCCACATGACACATATTCCTCCTTGTAAAATGATGAGAGACTACCTCTTCATCTCAAAGAACATATGGCTTCATAATCCGGCAAGCTTAGACCAATTGATTCACATCAAACTTCCATAACACATAACATTACTAATAAATGCCTAGATAGACCACCATGAAACAAGGAACAAGGTCTAATCTCTCTGACAAGAACCGAGAACAAACTGAATATGTATGACAAGCACACCAGGAAAAGCCACCAGTGAACTCCAACGACTCGGGGAAGAAAAGCAGACTTAGGAATCAATACCAATCTTAAACAAAAAATCGAAACAAACTACCAACAACAAAGCCTAAACATTGATGAAAGGCAACCTATGAACTAAAGTCGATGCACAGGACAAGGCGATAAATGATTCCATTGCAAGAGAATTAAACTATCCAACGAACTGCTATAACCAAACAAACAAACGACAGAGACCAATGTTCACCAAAGGTAGACAGAGACATATATAAAAAGAGTGTACATGGCAAGCTAATAAGTCACCATCAGGACAGGAAATGCTAACAAAAGACGGAGAGGTCCGACAAGACTTGTCACTTTAGTGTTGGTGAAAATCTCAGTCACCAGAGAGAAACAAATCTAAATTAGACGGTGCTTGAGTAGAAAGAAGAGAAATAGGGTGAATCCTATGAGAGCTGTTGTACTTTCTACTTATAATTTTATCTTCGGTCGTTTCAGTCTCGTATTATAATATGACAACTTAATTTCAACCAAATTATAATAGTTTCTTTTATCTACCCGTTCTCATATTTATCACAATGTAGCGTTTGTTTGTGATTTTCATTAGTGATATTTTTTTTCTTCTGAAAACTAAATTAGAATTTTTTCGAACTCCAATTAATTATTCCCTTAAGTGACGTTTGAGTTTGTGTACACATATAAAGTAACACAATTAGGTTAATACTCGTGCCTTGCACGGGTGAAATGCTTATATCAACTATTTTTTATATATTTGTTAAAAATTAAACGTTACATATTAAAATTTTAGTTGCAACATTTTTTTAAGAAACCAAGCCCTTTCTTAAAAAAGAAAAACACTTTGTTAAGAAACCACAATTCGTATACATTTTTTTCCTCCAAAAAATTAAAAATTAAAGCGAGAAATAGTGGTCTGTACCATTACCACAAGAAATCAGACCAACGAAGGAAAATTAAAGCGAGAAATAAGACCATGCGGAGAACCGGATGAAACCAGAGACCACCTGTTCTTTGCGTGTCCCTACTCTTTCACTGTCTGGATTGATCTGGTGGGGTACCTCCTAGGGTCTCATGTGAACCATGACTAGTCTATCACCATCGCATCTCTTCTTTCTACTCGACGTAAGAAGATCGATGCTTGTCTCTTGAAGCTTGCTTTCCAGGCCACGATATACAGCTTGTGGAGGGAGAGAAACAGTCGACGACACCAAGGCCACCCACAAAGTGTTGATCACTTGGTTTGCATGATCGATAAGCTCATCAAGAATAAGATCTCATCCCTGCGTTACCCGCGGCCATCTTTCTATGGAGATATGATGCATCGCTGGATGGGACGCACCACATAGTCAAACAAGCTCCATCTTAAAAAAAAAATTTATTGATTGTGTTCAAGATTGAAAGCATAAATCTATGTTGCCTGTAATTTTTGTTTGTTGATAATCAATTTAAAATTTCAGCAAAATTTTTTTTTTAATTTATTTCAATGAACAAAACAATTATTTCATTATTGTATCTTTTCAAAAAAAAATTATAACCTGTTTGTGAAAAGGAAAGAGCTGACGTTTTGGGTTTGCATCTATAATCGAGCAATTTTAAATAATCAAATGATGGTCCACAATATGAGTAGTCGTGTGTACGTTTAAAAGGGATCAATATCTATTATGACTTGGATGTTAATGCTATACAAAATTATTATTGGTAAGTCCAAGGGTAAGTTCTGTAATATATCTAGTATTGAAAGGGTAGTTTTAATTAGGGTCTAAGGAAAATGTGGAGCCGCCACATCAATAATGACAGTCAATTAAATAAGATACAAAAATAAGGTTACTTTTTTAAATTGCTTCTCCTTTAATAAGTAAGAGATTAATTTTGTATATTTTCTATATAAACACACAATTACTTATATATCTAACCATATTTCAACTAATAGAAAAATAAATTGTTAAATAAAATTAATAAATTTTGTATTGAAAATTGAAAACGACACTTATTTTGTAACGAAATTTTTTTTTTACAATGACAATTAATATACAATAAAGATAGTATTCATTAAGTAATCTTGTCATCTTGACCTATTGAAATTATCAACTTTGACCAAGTCCTATAAGACCGACAGCTTAGTAAATTTATTTAAATAATTTATATCAAGGTACTAACAAATTTGATCTAACAGTATTTCTAGCATATGCTTCTTTTTTTGAAAGATGGCATAGTATATTCTAGCATGTTATACATGCAATACAAACCCTTTGATGTACAGAAATCCTAGGCAATCGGAAAATCAATTTTCTACATCGACTAATGGATGATCATCTCGGAGTTTACTTGAATGAATTTAACTCGCATTAAATAAAAGTTCAGGGACTACCAAATATAAGAACTAAAACACAAGATACCAAGAACACTTTCTTGTATATTAGAAATCTGTTAAACAATCTTCCTAGATCTGTTTAATCCGAATTACTCTCAGTCACACACGGCTAGAGACGGACCAATTCCTAATCTGTCAAAGCAGAAAGCACAAGATACACCCACGAGTACTTGTCTTTCTTAAGCTCTCAAGAACAAACCTCTTGCTCTAGCTTTTCAATCAAAAACGGCTAACCTTAATCTACACAAAGTGATCAGGTTAAATACCCTTAACACAATACCCTAGTGGCCTAAATATTGTGATAAGCCCAAATCTTCCAAATCTTCTTTGCTTCACGCCCAAGTAAGATCTTGGAACCAATGAGACATTGACACGTCATTATCTCATAACCGACTTGTAACAGCAAGTCACACTTCCTATATCGTGCATAACACATCTTCTGTTTCTCAATCCGACAAGCTCCTTTTTCTTGAGCTTACATTCTCCCCCTTTTTATCTGAATGTGACAACCTATGCAACCTGCAATGTAAACATCCACGCAGCACACATATCCAAGACAAAGAAACTACTCAACCAGTGATCATCAACTGAAAACACAATCCAGTAAATAAGTTGCACACTGAATTGATAAAAGCACAGTCGAAACACACAGTCTGAGTCTTAAATAGTACAAGCTGGATTAAAACTTAAAATGTCATTAAGCACTAAGACATGACCATCCTACGCGTCTTCCTCATCTTCATCCTGCTCATCGTTTTCTTCAAACCCTGGATGAGGAACATGCTGCTCATAGTCTCCCCCTGCATAGGTGCACATTTAGAAAAAAACATTCGTTAGACATAGAGTAGAAAAACTACAAAACACGGTGCATCTCCCTTACTCCTCAGGCGAACTCGAATGGCTTTGAGTCCCGTAATAGCGCGATTGATGTCGTCCTCAAGGCTAGCAGCACTTGAGTCTGCTCCAGACCCACGACCAGCCTTAACATCCTTGACAACAAGCTTCGGTGTTCCAGTGAACTCATCATGAAGCAAGTCAGGAGTTATAGTTCTCTGAAAATGGATGACCTGCTGAATCAAGTTAGGGAACATGATACACCGAGTCTTCTCTGTCAGAGTGTTCGCTGCCATTGCTACTATCTGATCATAGACGAGTTTCCCGAAGTCAAATCCATCATGATGATGAAGCATGTAGACGAACCTGAGTCGCCTTTGGTTCATTGAAGTGTAGTTCCTGGTGGGAATCCAATTCGAGCAGACGAGCTTATACAGAACCTGATTCGTAGCTGTGAGATACTTTGAACTCATGTTCTCACCTCGTCTTATTCGCCCATCTGTGAGAAAGCCACAAACTTCATCAAGACGTTCATCCATCCAGTTAGGATCTTCTTCAAACCCCGGAATGCAATACATCGAATTAATCAGACTTGGAGAGAATTCAACAAGCGATCCTCGAACATACACCGCTACACCATCGTCTCTTTCCTCAGCTTCCGGAAGATTAGCAAGGAATTCCCAGATTACATTGGGCTGATAAGGATCGAGATCAGTGAGGGTATGAATCAGTCCTGCCCCAATCACAATATTTCTGACATCCGAGAGATTCTCGTCCGTGAGAGAGATAGACTGCTGTGGAATGAAATTCCGCCTTCGGAGCTCTCTGAAACGCTCAGTCGCCTCGATTGAGAAGAACCGTTCAGTCATTGGCCTCCTTGAAGGTCGCATAAGCTCTGGATAGAACTGAGCTTTAGTTTGATATACACTCCGACTCTCCTCAAATCTCTGTTCTTTGGAGCGATTCGGAGGAGTGTCTTCTGCCATCGGAGCTTCGGCGGAATGATCGTCTGAGGATTCCCCATCCGAGAGAGACTCGACTTCAAGCGCGTTGTTCGGGGGTAGAGGGGCAGTGTCACCAGCTGAGACGCGACGGCGGCTCCGCTTGCCCGAGGATGACCCAGAAGAGAGGTCGAGCGGGTTCATCGGAGTAGACTCGACATTCTTCAGTTTCATGAGCCGCGAGCTTCTCCTTGTTGGTTGCATGTTGCCAGTGAGAGAGATTGAGTGCGCCGGCGAGAGAGAGAGAGGATGTAGCACTTGAATACAGCTGCATCATACAATCCTCTAAAATAACCCTAATCACACTCACAAAGCCCGTTAGAAACAAAAACACTAGGCCCAAGACATGAGACCCAAGATTTGAAGGACTAGCAATAGACACAGCCATAATTTTAAAAGAAAATAACACCACAGTGTGTGAGACAGAGAAGTTGTGAGATTGATAATCATGTCCTTGTAAGCGATGCAGCTCACAAAAGAAACAGCAACTAAAGCACCTCGCCAGAAGACATACTCCAGAATGTCTTTTAGCGTCCAGAGGAGAGAGACAGAGGTTGCTTCCCACTTGCACTCAGCCACCAAGAAGTTTTTGATAAAGAATCAGTGAGACCAACCCACATCTGTAGCTGTTTCTCAGCCGAGTAGCTGTCACAGACATGATTCCATCATGCAGCTTACTCACACCTATACCCCGGCAGCATAGTCATTTGTATGATCTGGAAACACAGTGCAGACATCTTGTATGTCTGTCTCTCCAACTCGACAGTTATGGTAACCTTGATCTGTAGCTATTTCTCAGCCGAGTAGCTGTCACAGATACCCATTTTTTTTTTTTTTTTTTTTTGTGTTTACCAATCAGAGTTGACATCAACCCTGCCCCATCCAGACAGTGATCGAGAATAGAGTCTGAAGGTTGTGTCCTCCAGCTCCATTACGAGTGTCCATCATTCAGGGCCTTTTGTTTTTCTTTTCTTTTCTGTTTAATAATCCAAGGCACTCTTCTTACCCAAATTTTACTCAGTCTCTGCTGTGTTTCCTCATTCAATCCAGACAGTGATCAATGCTCAGATCGAAAATGTTGCAGCATCTTGATCCAAGATGAGTGTCTTTCACCAGTGAATCAAATGACTTAACTGTTAAGGAGACAGCTGAAACGAGCTGCACAATCAAACTTGTTGACTCAGAGTTTTGTGGTTGTGGTGGCACATCGACAAGCAGTAACACATATATACAACTGCCATGCTCTCCTCTTCTGACATGACTTATTCAGAGATTCACAATTCCCAAAGCCTTCCGAAGGCCTAGGAACGTGTTGTAGTCCAGAGGTTTGGTGAATAGATCAGCCAGTTGCCTTTCAGTAGATACATGCTCCAAAATCACGATTTTCATCTCAACTAACTCTCTCACAAAATGATGACGAATGTCAACATGTTTGGTGCGTGAATGTTGAACCGGATTTTTAGACAGGTTTATGGCACTCATGTTATCGCAGTGAACAAGCATAGGGTCAGAGATGATACCATAATCAACTAGCATTTGGCGCATCCAAAGTAACTGAGTGCAACAGCTTCCTAGAGCAATGTACTCAGCTTCAGCAGTTGAGAGAGAGACGCAGTTTTGTTTTTTGCTATGCCACGCCACCAAGTTGTTACCAAGAAAGAAACATCCGCCAGAAGTACTATGACGATCATCCAGACAACCTGCCCAGTCAGCATCGCAAAATCCTGCAAGATTCACGTTAGTCTCAAAGGTGTAATGAAGACCAAAATCCAATGTACCTTTCACATATTTGATAACCCGTTTTACTGCATTCATATGTGACTCTTTTGGATTAGCCTGGTAACGAGCACAAATGCCGACACTTAGACACAAGTCAGGTCGACTCGCGGTAAGATACAGCAAGCTCCCTATCATGGCTCTATACAGTTTCTCATCAACGGGTTTCCCATCCTCATCTCGTGACAGCTTTGTAGTTGTGCTCATCGGAGTATTGGCTGTCTTGCTCGTCTGCATACCGAATCTTTTGATGAGATTCTTTGCATATGTGCTTTGTGAAACTGTGATTCCATCGTCTAACTGCTTGACTTGTAGTCCAAGGAAGTAACTCAGTTCTCCTACCATGCTCATTTCGAATTCAGAGGTCATCGTCTTTACGAACTCATCAACCATTGACTGAGATGTTCCTCCAAATATTATATCATCGACATATACTTGAATGATGAGGATATCTCTCCCATTCTCTCCAATAAACAGAGTTTTATCAACGCCTCCTCTTTGAAATCCAACTTGAGTAAGGAACACTGTCAGACGATCATACCATGCTCGAGGGGCCTGTTTCAGACCATACAATGCCTTCTTGAGTTTGTAAACATGATATGGAAAGTGAGGATCCTCGAACCCTTTAGGCTGTGTGACGTAGACTTCTTCTTGTAGTACACCATTCAGAAATGCACTTTTCACATCCATCTGATAAAGTTTAATCTTCAGATTGCAAGCCATTCCAAACAGCAGTCTGATTGACTCAAGTCGTGCAACTGGTGCAAACGTCTCGTCAAAATCCACACCTTCGATTTGTGTGTAACCTTGTCCCACAAGTCTGGATTTGTTTCTGATCACATTTCCTTTTTCATCGGTCTTATTCTTGTGAATCCACTTAGTGCCAATAATATTCACACCATCAGGTCGTGGTACCAGTTCCCAAACTTGTAATCGATCAAACTGTTCAAGCTCCAAGTGCATAGACTCTGTCCAAAACTCATCGTTCAGTGCTTCTTGAAGCGTCTTAGGTTCAATCAACGAGACAAAACACTCTAGCTCGTTCATCTCAGCAGTGAAGCAAGCAAGCTTGACCATTTGCTGAAAATCAATATGTTTCTTTCGTGTGACTCTTTCACCAAATACTTCACCAATCACATCAGCTGAAGAATGATTCTTATGCACTTTAGTTTGATTCAGATCCACTTGCTGATCTTCAGACTGTTCATCCTCTTCTTCTGATTCTTCTTTGACCCTCACGTCAGAGGATGCTTCAGCTGGTGGTGTAACACACTCTATCTTATGAGTGACACGAGCTTGATAGAAACCAATGCTGTCGTCGAACACGACATTTACTTTGTCTCCAATGAATTTGGTACGCTGATTGAACACTCTATACGCAGAGCTGTTGGTTGAATATCCGAGGAACATACCTACATCACTTTTTGCATCAAACTTACCAAGATGGTCTTTATCATTGAGTATGTAGACCAGGCAACCGAACACGTGCATATGACTTAGGTTCGGAGTCTTCCCTCTGAAAACTTCATACGGAGTAGTCTTTGTGTTAGGTTTGACATACACTCGATTTATGACATAGCATGCAGTGGCTATAGCTTCTGCCCAAAACCCGGATGGCACACTGTTTCCACATAGCATCGCTCTTGCCATCTCCTGTAGAGTTCTGTTCTTCCTTTCAACTACTCCATTTTGTTGAGGAGTTCTAGGAGCTGCATATAGATGCTTGATTCCTTGACTGTGACAGAATTTATCAAACTCCTCATTCTGAAATTCACCTCCGTGATCACTCTTGATCTGCACAATGCCACCCTTTTCTTGTTTAAGTTGTAAAGCCAAAATACGGAAACTCTCCAACGCGTCAGACTTATTCCTCAGGAAGTCCACCCACGTATATCTGGAAAAGTCATCTACTAGGACAAAGATGTACTTTTTCCCAGCAATGCTGTCTGGAGTAATTGGTCCCATGAGATCCATGTGTACTAGCTCGAGTATTCCCTTGGATCTAATCTCTGAAATATGTTTGTGCTGGACCTTCACTTGCTTACCTTGACAGCACCCTCCACACACTGTATCGGTCTGTTTCTCAAGTTCTGGAATTCCCCTAACAACCTCAGCGTTAATCAGTCGGGTCAGACCATTAGTATTCATATGTCCCAGCCTTCTGTGCCACAGATCCAATTTAGACTCCTTAGCTGAGTAGCATAGGTGTGTCGGCTTCCACATGTAGCAGTTGTTTCCCGACCTTACTCCACATAGAACAATGTTCCCTTTAGCATCAACAGCTCGACATTCTTTGCTGTTGAAGATAACTTCTAACCCCTCATCACACAATTGATTGACACTGATGAGATTTTCTTTAAGACCATCCACATAGAAGACATTAACAAGCTTAGGTAAGACAGACCTGTCCAGTTCTCCAACTCCTCGTATTTTTCCTTGTCCTCAATCACCAAAGGTCACTTTGCCTCCTTTGATAAACTGAAGTTTCTCAAAGAAATCCTGATTTCCAGTCATATGTTTTGAGCAGCCACTGTCGAAGTACCAGGGGGTATCAAACTGTGAGTTAGAGTCAGAGCTTGTATACGCAACGTTGCTTACCAGCTCAGTTCCAGTGGATAGGGTCGCAAAGTTGCAGATGATGGGTTGCTCTACGTCTGTGCGTGTTTCAGACTTTTCACTGTGTGCAACAGTCAAGGTTTTCTGCTTATAGTTTGGGTACAGATCTTTCTTAGCTATCCACACGTGACCATACAGTGATGGTTCCATAAAACAAAGATTCATCCTCCATGCACGTTGATACTGACTTTGTCGAAAGAAACAAAATCTGACATTGTGACCACGTTTTCCACAGAAGTGACGCCCGTTTCCTCGTCGTGTAGTAGCATTCTTCTTTAGGTTCTCTCCTTTCTGATTATTAATCTTTACCTTCGTCGCGGTTTGAATTTCTTTTTCATTCGAACTCCCTTTCACGAACACTGTTTCTTCCGCAGATTTGGAAGTAGCTCCTTGAAAACCTAGTCCCCAGTTACTGCTAGGACACTGACCAATGGTGAGAAGATGATCTAGAGTTGTTGTACCAGTAGTGAGCATTCTTACTTTCTTGAGATTGTCAGCTAGTTGATTCTCAAGTAATTTGCTCTTGTCCATCTCCTTGGTTAGTAGCTCATTCAGACAATTCATCTTCAGCTCAACCTGTTTTTGAACCCTCTCTTGTTCAGTCATCGCTCGTTTCAGTGATAGCAATTCTTGGTCTGAGTTCTTGAGTATAGACAACTCAGTGGATTGTTCAGAAGGTTTCTCCAATTCCAGAATATTCACCTGAGCTTTCAGCATTGCCTTATCTTTTAGTAGTTGTAGATTCTCATGACTGAGTTCAGCAAACTTGTCGAAAAGAGACTTGTATTCTGATTCAAGATCGTTGTTGAGATCATCTTCATCCTCTTCTATGCCTGAATCTAGTCTTGGTTCTTCTTCCTTGCTGACAAGTGCCATGAAGTTCAGATGAAGCTCATCTCTGTCGCTGTCACTCTCCGACTCTGTATCACTGAAACACATAAGTGACTTGTCCTTTTTCAGATTATTAGGACATTCACTTCGAGTGTGTCCAAATCCCTTGCAGTCAATACACTTGAGTTCTTTGCGTTTAGCTAGTGGGCACTCATTGCGAAAGTGTCCATACCCCTCACACTCATGACATTGTAACTCCTTCTTCTTAGAGTTCTTCGTGTCTTGCCTGGTGTTTTGAGAGCTGCTTCGATCTGAGTCGTTCCTCTGAAATCGTGAGTTTGATCTGTTTCCTCCTTTATCCATTCGCTTAATGAATTTGTTGAAGTTTCGAGCCATAAGCCCCAAGTTCTCTTCTATCTTTGTGACTCGGTCCTGTTCGTTTGAGTCAGATACAAAGGCGATGCTCTTTTGAGAGTTTGTAGTTCGATTGGATTTCTCCAGGTCATGGACCTTCAAGATACCAGACAATTGATCAAACTTCATTTCATCTGTGTTGACAGCTATATCCAGTACTGCCTTGTAAGCTTCAAACCGTGGAGGCAGACATCTTAACAGCTTTTTCACCAAATCCTTCTCATCATATTTCTTTCCAAGAACTGAAGCTTCACTGGCAAGTTCACTGATCTTGGATATGAATCCATCAATTGGTTCATCATCAGTCATGCGAAGATTTTCAAACTTTGAAGCTAGGTGATCGATCCTTGTTCTTCGCACGCTAGTATTTCCCTCAAAGTGGTTGGTCAAAATATCCCAAGCTTCCTTAGCAGACTCACATCCCTGGATGATTTTGAACTGATCCAGATCTACCGAAGAAAAGATTGCAGTAAAAGCTTTAGAGTTGAATTTGGAAGCTGCCTTTTCAGGATCAGTCCACTGATTCTTTGGTTTTGGAGCAAGAGTTTTGTCATCAGTCATCATCGTTGGCACGGACCACCCTTCTTCTACTGCAGTCCACGCATCCTCGTCAATTCCTCTGATCAACTGTCGCATCTTTGCCTTCCAATGACCAAAGTTGCAGCTGTCCAGCATAATGGGTTTATGAATTCCGAATAGTTCCTTCATGGTGTCCATGAAATCCGCAGGATCTCAACCTGTTAGTAGTGTATGATACCACAGAGGTTTCCCGCTCTGATACCAAATGAAAGTTCAGGGACTACCAAATATAAGAACTAAAACACAAGATACCAAGAACACTTTCTTGTATATTAGAAATCTGTTAAACAATCTTCCTAGATCTGTTTAATCCGAATTACTCTCAGTCACACACGGCTAGAGACGGACCAATTCCTAATCTGTCAAAGCAGAAAGCACAAGATACACCCACGAGTACTTGTCTTTCTTAAGCTCTCAAGAACAAACCTCTTGCTCTAGCTTTTCAATCAAAAACGGCTAACCTTAATCTACACAAAGTGATCAGGTTAAATACTCTTAACACAATACCCTAGTGGCCTAAATATTGTGATAAGCCCAAATCTTCCAAATCTTCTTTGCTTCACGCCCAAGTAAGATCTTGGAACCAATGAGACATTGACACGTCATTATCTCATAACCGACTTGTAACAGCAAGTCACACTTCCTATATCGTGCATAACACATCCTCTGTTTCTCAATCCGACAAGCTCCTTTTTCTTGAGCTTACATTAAATACATCGGTATCTCCGAAAAATAACTTTGCCCGTGTGCTCGTTGTTGCCGCATGATTTGTTTGTCGCGGCCCATAATACGATCAGCACGAAACACAAATCACGAGGAGAAATGTATGTGTTGAATGATAAACGGGAAGTGATAATAGTACCATTGAATAGTATAAGGGCATTAAATTTAAAGAAGCAAAAGAAATGTGTCGGTGAGTGGTTGGGTATATTGAGTTCAATTCAAGAGAAATTCGAGTATTTACATATACAACACGCAGAAAATAAGAGCATCTTCCACGTTTCAGCGTGTTGAAAATGAAAGAAAAAGACACTACATCTAACCTCTATACTTGACGACATCTTTGGATTCAAAATTAATTAAACATAGAAAGGAGAGTACTATTTGAATATACATGGATGGGACAATGATTCTCCTACCGTTCCCTTGCTATTGAATTAATGTATATACATTGTTCAATATTATATAGTTTGTATTATTAGATTTAAGAGTTAGAGGGTGTAGAATATAAGATGCTCGGGTTTTAGAGAGAGCATGTACCCATGCAATCTTATGTCAGTCTGGTTGGTGGTGCCTAACGCCTGTTTAACCATTTTGGAGAACGCATGTGTGATTTTTCTATGAAAATCATTAGAAAAGCTGCTTTAGTTATGATTGGATCTACAAAAGAGAAAGTTGCGAATTTTGTTAAAAAGATAAAGCAAACAATTTTTTTTTTTGGTGTTGAGCAAAGTTTTTTCGTCAGCAATTAGTCTTTAGTTTTTTTTGTCGGTTGCTAAGTGCAATTAGTCGTTAAGTTTATTTTTTGTTGTTTTTTTTTTTTTTTTGTAAACTGGCTTTTATTTTTTGTTGTTGGTTGCTTAATTAGCCATTACTCATTAGTTACCGACAGACTGAAACACTACTCTCTAAGCTGTTGCTAAAATATTTCCAGATCGTGGGCAATTCACCAGATTTGTTGACCACATTTTGTTGCTAAATATATAAATGGTTTCGATATTTTGCGCTTGCTAGTATTTCACGACATAATTTCGTTGTTACTTTATTACGAATTAAAAACAACGTAGTGTAGTGATTAACAGGCTGGGGATTAACTAGGAACTTTGTAGGAAAGAAAATCGCTTACTACTTATATTTTTATATTTTAGATTACATAATACTCATTCCGTTTCAGCAAGGCCGACTCAATAGTATCATGGACCCTGGAGAAAAAAATTTAATTTCCAAACTATTGTTTTTCTTTAAAAAATCTGATAGGTATATGTTTTTTTTTTTAAAATAACAGAAGTATTTTTAAAAAGAAATCTATGAAAATAAAAAAAACACTTTCATAAAAAAAAATTTGGGCCCCTTTTTTCATATTTTTAAAATAAAAATACATGTATTTTTAAAAAAAATTGGAGCCCTTATCTATTAAGAAATAGAGGACAACAAATTGTGCCCGGGGCGGTCATACCGCTTGCCCCCTATCTAAGTCAGTTCTGCGTTTTAGAATGATCCATGTTTTATAAAAAAGAGTTGTTTTTAAAAGATCCATATTTTACTTTTTTTAATGTATGTAATAATAGTAAATTGTAAATTTCAAAGACATTAATTGTTTTAATGAACTTTGATTGGTTAAAAATCATAAAAAAAAAAACTAAATATGGAAAATAATGCATTTATTGTCAAAATTTTACTTTTTTTCTTAATATATATGAAAATTATAGAATATATTTTATTTTGAAACGGAGGGATCTAAAAGAATTATATATCTACATTGCTTAATTGCTGGATAGGTCATACTTATAGTAACATGACAGATGATTTAGATTCAATATGATCGGCAACATACATTATGGTCCTTTTTTTTTTATCAATCATTATGGTCCCTATCCTAAAACTTCCCAATTAATTTTGCTTTTGTAAAACTTCGTATTTGGCGGTGGTGATGGTCATTTGAAAAACTAAACCAAAGTGCAATTACTAGTCACAAGGCCATTATTATTGAGGGATCTGTCTCTCATCAATTAGTATTATTTTTAGGTAGATCTTTCTCAAAAAAATAAAAAATCATTTTAAGAATAAGCCAACATCGGTTGATTCTAATAGTCCGTAGTACCCAAAGCACTGGAGTGATCCAGTATAGGGAAGAGGCCTAGAAGTGCCTACTACTACACCATACTACACTTGGATCTAGACATTTACCGAGCTAACCCCTATCCAGTGCCTGGCAGAGCTAAGGGGTTTCCTCTGTTCCCTAAATTAAGATTTTCTATAGTATGCACGCTCATTAAGAATTTAGGTAGATTTATTTTTAGGTAGATTTTTCTCAAAAAAATAAAAAATCATTTTAAGAATAAGCCAACATCGGTTGATTCTAATAGTCCGTAGTACCCAAAGCACTGGAGTGATCCAGTATAGGGAAGAGGCCTAGAAGTGCCTACTACTACACCATACTACACTTGGATCTAGACATTTACCGAGCTAACCCCTATCCAGTGCCTGGCAGAGCTAAGGGGTTTCCTCTGTTCCCTAAATTAAGATTTTCTATAGTATGCACGCTCATTAAGAATTTAATATATATTTATGATTTAATTTATTTTTTATTTTTTTACACATTTTCCAATAACTTTAGACCAATAAAAATTAATCAGTTAAAATATTATCAATTAATGTTTTTCAAAAATATAAAAAAGTACCTTAACAATATATAAAATCCGTCTTTGTGAAACAAGAAAAAAATCTAAAAAATCGGGAACGGAGTAGTACTATGTGAAATTCATATTTATAAATCCCTCTGTTTCTTAAAAATTATCATTTTTCATTTTTTTCTTCATACACAAAAAGTGTTGTTTTAGAATTAAAACGAAATTTGTACTTATTTTTAACTTATTATTAATTAAAAAATCATTGATCTTATAAATAAATTATTTATCTCAAATACTATTATTTAAATAAAAGTGATTAATAAAAAGAGAAATTCTCTAGTATAACCCTTTTTGATTTTTTATCATAAAAATAACTTTCAATGATGAAAATGATCAAAAGAAATTTTATTAAAGAATAAAAATACATTTATACCATATGGTTAACTAATCTAGACTTATGGTTTAGAGTTAGGGTGGAGTTTTCATTCAAATTTTAAAAAATAAAAATAAAAATTTTCAGAATTAAAAGGGGCTATTTTAGTCATTTTCTTTATTGAATACTATTTTTGTGACAAAAACTTAAAAATAGTCATTTAACAGAATTGCCCTAATAAAAATATATTATACATTTTAATAATTTTCTTAATATGTGTAAAAATGTTTAAGTGACACTTTTTATTTATGAAAATGAGGGAATATGAGATTCCAATTCAAAACACTTGATAGTAAATAAATTGATTTTTAATCTTTATACATTATTTCATAATTTCTTCAACTACGAATATGAAATTCTGTCATTAACAAATAATTTTGATTACACTGAAAACTTAAATAGGTTTATATATAAATTGTATTTCCCAAACATGAATCACAAGATTACACCATATGAAAATGAATTTATATATGTAAAAGAAATTTCTGATTGGAAATGGGATGAAGCATGAGTTTTGTCTACCCCATAAATAAATAAAACACATAATCTTATGGGTATTAAAGTATTAATAACAATTATTGAAAAATATATGGGCAAAAGAAAAAGTATATAGAGAAGGAAATGAGTGAGCCGTAGTGGTTATAACGTCAGTGCAGCTTCTAGGGAAGGCTTCTTCTTCTTCTTCTTCCTCATTCCTCACAATCGGTCAAACTCTGCCTCTCTTTCTTCCTCTTCTTCTTTAATTCATAATCTACCAAACATAAACACATTCCTAATCAGATCTCCACTCTCCGATTCTCCTGTTCCTTCACTGTCGGCAGTTACAAACCCTTTGCATTTCCTAGAAACCCACCATTCATCTCCTTAAATCAGAGAGTCCTCACTCAAACTTAACAACTTCTCTTTTCTCCCTCTCTCTGTTTCAAGAATGTCTTGTTTCTTAACTTGTGTACGTTTCGATGACTGGACCACCGACAAGAAACCCAAGATCACTGGATCTGTCTCTGTCTCCGGCATAACATGTTATACCTGGGACGATGTAGAGTCTCTCACCTCAAATTTCTCTAGACTCATCGGTTCCGGTGGCTATAGTAGTATCTACTTGGCTCGTTTGTCTGGCGCCAAAAAAGCGGCTTTCAAGGTTCATGTGGGTAGCCACCGTCTTTACCAGGTGTTTAGATCTGAGCTCGAGATCTTGCTTCGTCTTCAACATCCTCACATTGTCAAGCTTCTCGGTTACTTCGACGATTCAGGTTCCCAATAGTCCTTTGAATTATTTACATCATACATGAAAAAGTCAAAATACTTTAAAGAACAAAAGCTATAGGATTTTATTTGATAAATGCAAGTTGTTGTACTTTATTCTTGCCTTGTCCTCATTAAAATTCTTTTTGTTATTTCAGGTTTTCACCCAAATTGTTTTTTCTTTTTTCATGTTTACCCCAAATGATCTATTTTGTTGCAAATTATATCCAAATTGGTATCATTTTTATAGTGTTAATGTTTTACATCTCTGATCTTTCAGAAGAAACTGGTGCGCTTCTATTAGAGTACCTTCCTCAAGGTAACCTCCAAGAGAAGCTCAATCACAACAGCAAACAAGTGTTGCCATGGAGAAACCGTACCGCCCTAGCGTTTCAAGTTGCGCAAGCGATGGAACACATTCATGAAAAATGTAGCCCTCAGATTGTGCACGGTGACATCAAATCCTCCAACATACTTCTTGACAAAAACCTCAACTGCAAGCTTTGCGACTTTGGATCAGCCAGAGTCGGGTTCTCATCTATGGTCCAGCCTTCTACAACCATGTCGTCACCTCGTTCCAAGCAAGTGAGGATGATCGGGTCTCCAGGGTACACTGATCCTCATTACTTGAGAACGGGGATTGCTTCGAAGAAAATGGACATGTATGGGTTTGGAGTGGTGGTTCTTGAGTTGGTTTCTGGTAAAGAAGCGGTTAGTGCTGAGAAAGGTGAGATGCTGGTGCATACGGCAGCTCCCTTGATACAAGATATCTGTGATTTAGGTGCCAATATTGCAGAAGAAAAGGTGAGACAGTTCTTGGATCCGAGGTTGTCTAAGGACAGTAGTCTTGATATAGAAGAGGTAAAGACAATGCTCGGTGTGGCTGCTTTCTGTCTTCGCAGCCCGCCATCTCTCAGACCCTCGGCTTCTCAAGTTGTACAAACTCTTGTCCAGAAGATCCCGTATCTGTCTTTCCTCGGTTGTGGAAAAGAAGCGTGATACATACAAAAGACGATGAGGTTTAGGTAGTGACTAGTACTTGTGTTGCAGTCTAGTAGGTTTATAAGAAAGCAAAAAGATTCTGAACGTTGCTGAGAAGATTGAGTTTTGTTGTTGTATAGGAAATTCTGCAAAACCCCAAAAAGAAAGAAGGTAGATTCAAATTCTTCTTCTGCTTAGTGGTTTGTATAGTAAACAACAAACAATAATTTGTGTGAAAAATGGATTTTGTAAATATTACTGTGTGATGTATAATACAGCTAATTGGAATTAAATCACAAGTTGATTACAATTTGTTCCTTTATTGCATATACGTTCAACATCAAATATTTCTTTGCGATACATACTTAGACATAATTTATAGATTCAGTTTTAAATACTGTTGATTGCATATTTAGTCAACAATGAGTGAGTGAGTATAAATGTATAAATGGTCCGGAGACCTTCATATTAACAATCAGGAATAAAAAAGTTTCGGCAATTACAATAACTTGAAGAGATCGTTCAAACATATTATCTAAACAATTTCTCTCTTATGAGTTTTTTGGTCGTCAAAGACAAGTAAGAGAAGTCGTCTTGGAATTTTGTGGTCTTCGATTTCTTGTCTTGTTTCTGCACTTTTTTCTTCTCCTTTCAATGATTGTAACTTCTTTTATATTAAGTACACTTTTTTTTTATAGCGAGATTAGTTTTTCACTATATGGGCAGAGCTTGATTTTGGGTCTAGCAATAGTCCCTTTAGTTCGCAAGTGTAAAACTTTGGCGAATCTCTCTAATTCTGTAAAAATCAGTTCAGCTATGTCTTTTGTTTGATATTTTGTGAAGATCTTCAAAGAGATACGTTTGAGGTTCATTGCTTGATTTGTGTTGGTCACTTCTGAATGGTCTCCAGTTCTTCTTCAAAATCTGAGGAAAAATATTCACATAAAAAAAGATTGCACGTTCTTGAGTATGAGATGAGTAGCGACATGGCTGAGTTGAAATCAACAAAGTTTGTTGGCGTGAATAGATCTTTACCTGGTGAAGAGGCGAGCTAGCCGTTGGCTTAAGGGGAGACGGCGTCGTGGTGATAACTTTATTAACATAGAGTTTTTTTTGTATGGGTGCTGTGATCTCTTCTTTAAAAGATATGGTTAAGGTAACTGTTGATTTGTGTGGGAGAAGGAATCTCGTAGAGTGAAACTGAAACTTCATCAGAATGGTGGGGCGCTGGATTGAGAATTGTTGAGGCCGTTGCGCTAGAACATAACTTGTCGTCATCTATGTCTTGCGGCGAAGAGACGAGACCGGGGCCTCAATTTGTTGGAGAAGAGGAGACGATGTGCGTAGATCATCCGAGCCGACCGAGCGCCATGGAGAAGAGGCTGGTGCTCGTGGATTTTAGCTCGTCACGCACAGTGGAGAGGATATATTTTTCAAGGAAGGAGGTGAGCTCCTCCTCGTCAAGTATTTTATCGTCAAGTTCGTCACTGTTGCGGGGATCTTAGATATCATTGTCCATGGATACAAGGTTGACATCGTATGGAGGTGTTGATATCTTCAGATCCGATTGAGGAGAGCTTGAGAAATTTGATTGACAAGGTCTGCATTGATGGTGCAGGAGAACAACGAGGTTATGGCGTCTAATCTTGATTTGTCGTTAGAAAGAAGGTTGTTGAGATCGTTGAGGAGGAGATCGTCGAGCTCCATGTAGTTTCCAATGCCAAGCATACTAAGATCGTTGAAGGTGTTGGGCTTGTTGTTAGTGAATATCAGTGTCGTATCGCCGTCAGGATGATGTTTGTGAGGAAGTTGCTAGATTAGTAAGATGGAAGGTTGGAAGCAAGGTCATCCAATCAAAGTGGAGAGTTATGTGCGAGGTCGTCAAATGGTGAAGCCAATGTTGGCAAAGTGGTCATTGCCAGAGATGAGGTCGTTGCCGGAGATGATGTTGTTAGTGGAGATGAAGTAGTCGTCGGGGAAAGAGAATCAAAATTTTCATCCTTGTCTTCGTCGTCATTGTAAGTTTGATTAAATGCTTGAGTTTATTCATCATACGTTCTAGCGTATTTAACATAGAGGTTGTTACAACAGAGTATTCAGTTTCCTATATTACAGAAATATAATATATTTACAAAACTTAATGGGAATATCTTGGGCATATTTTTTCACCCTCCCGCAGTGAGAACGTCATATTGTCGGACGTTTAAGCTGTTCTTAAATGCCAGGAAGAGTGATGTTGGTAATACTTTGGTGAAGATATCAACATATTGAAAGGCTATTGGAACATGAAGTACCTTAACTCGACCGAGTGCAACCTTCTCGCGTACAAAATGAAGATCGATTTCAATATGTTTGGTTCTTTGATCTTGCATGGGGTTTGAAGACATATACGGAGCTGATATTATCGCAGAAGACCAGATTCGCTCGTGTTAGAGAAAGATGAAAGTTCTAACAGAAGGTTACGTACCCAACACGTCTCAGCCACTGTATTTCCTACTCCTATGTATTCCGCTTCTGCGCTTGACCTGGAAACTGTTTGTTGGCGCTTTGAGAACCATAAAATGAGGTTGTGGCCAAGGTAGACACAGTAACATGATGCGGATCTTCTTGTATCAGGGCACCATGTCCAATCCGCGTCGGAATAGGCCATCAGAGAGTCCACCTTTGATTTGTAAATCTGTAAACTTTGATCTTTTGTACGTTGTATGTAGCAAATGATCCTTTTGAGTGCATTCAGATGGCTCTGTCATGGAGCATGCATGAATAAACATATTTGTTGCACTGCATATGTAATATTGGCCTTGTGAATGTTAGATATTGAAGTGCGCCAGCGAGTTTGTGATAATCTGTCGGATTCTTAAGTGACTCGCGTCCCCTGCTGAAAGTTTTGAATTAACACCTACTAGTGTAGAAAGCGGCTTGCAATCCTGCATGCCTGCACGCTCAATAATCTCTTATGCATAGTTCTGTTGCGTGAGAAGAATACCTGACTTGTTGTAGTGGACTTTGATCCCCAAGAAGCAAGATAATTCTCGCATATCCGTTATTGGAAATTTACTTTTCAGACTCGTTGTGATCCCATCAAGGAGTTTCTTGCTAGACTTAGTCAGGACCCCTGTTCGAAACTACGCTAGGCGCTAGTCGGGCGGCAATCACGGGCCTAGCGAGTTATAAAAAAATCGGGGATTAATCGGAGTATACGCGGGGACTAGTTTAATTATTATTTTATTTAATTATAATATTTAAATTAAATATAAAATATAAATATATTAGAATGTAATAGTTTTTTTGTATGTTATCATTGAAATTTATATTTATTAGTTGAACAAAATTAATTATTAGCATATGTTAATACCATACAAGTGGAAAACAAATTAATCTAGACTAGTTTGTGAATATTCATATATAACAAAACTTCGCTGTTTCTCAGTGGTAATGTCACAAGTTCGTAGGGCGAGTAACCCGGGTTCGAAGCTCCCCGCTTGCAATTTATTATTTTCGCATTGTTTGCATTGATTTACAAAAGTCCCACATCGGTTGCGGATGAAAAGAGATGCAAAATCTTACTCTATATAATAGAGTTCACATGTTTGGAAAAGAATAAGGTATTTGGGCTTCGGATTTCTTCTATAGCCCGATATATATTTTGCAGTTTATTATTAAGCCCTATATAATCAGACCGATTAATCGGTAAATGAGCCGCTTAGTTGGTTAATGGGCCGATTAATCGGTCTAATGGGCCGAGTAAGTTGAGTCCGATTTTGTGAGGCGATTATACCAAAATCGCGGCGGGTGATGTCTGAGTCGCGCCTACTCGGACGCCTAGGCGGCTAGGCGGGTACGTTTTCGAACAGAGGTCAGGACTATGTCGTCTGCGTAGAGAATTAGGTTGGGAAGATCATGTCCTCGCTTGTAAACAAACAACGATGGGTCGCACCTGCTAGTGATAAAGCCAAGACGAGTTAAATAGGAACTGAAACACGCATTCCAGGCCCTAGGTGCCTGTTTCAGGCTGTAGAGCGCCTTTTCATGCTTACAAACATAAGATGGGTGTTGTTTGTCGACAAATCCGAGTGGTTGGTGCATGTATATCCACCGAAATGGAACCATGCAGGAAAGCATTTTTCATGTCGAACTGCTTCATCTCCCATCCTCTGCTAACATCTATATTTAAGACAATCCTTAATTCGAACAAGACTTGGTGGCGGCAATCATCAAGGTTCGATTTACATGCATTCTTGGATATAGGTCAAAAAGAAGTGAACAAGACTTGGTGGCAAACACCATTAAGGCTTAATTCATGGACATTTGTCCAATCTTGGTCAATGATCCTGCAATGGAAGTAAACTTTGACTAATGAGAGAAATTACTAGAGAGAAAATATAGGAACTAACTTTTACCTGCAAATCTAAATACTTGTTTGAAAATCCTTGCATCATGTGATCGATACTCCAAAGGTAAAGCCTGCACTTTTATTTATGTTAAGAAATGAGGTTGGTAGAGGGGAATGTCAGACATGATTTGGTAAGTTGTTGGCTAGGTGAATTTGGTTGCTAAGCTAGGATATTGTATTGTGCTTTTGCGATTAGGACTTCTAAGATGTGGATTTCAATATTACGGAGGTGATGATTCTAAGTTTTAAATCATGTTAGTTCCTGCTGTTTTCAAACCTCTTTCAGAGAGACTGCCTGTTTGTTTTGCTTGAGAACAAGCAAAATGGTAAGTCTGGGAGAATTGTTATACCATGGATTTTACCCACTTTCAGCCATGGTATATAAGTGTTTTAAGATATAACTAGATCCTTTCTCCGCGCTACGCGCGGATAATATATTTAAACTTGTTACATTTATAATTTTTTATTTGTATGTGAATTTTTGTATGTTAAATTATATATAACTAATTTTTAAATTTGTTTTTTTTTTTATATTTTTAGTTTGAAGTAGGCATTTCTATTATATGTAACATAATTAACTAATAAAATATAAAGAATCAAGTCCGAGATTTTAGAGTTATGTAAAAAAGATTTAATTATGTATAGAACATAAATTATCTTAGTTTAAAAGATCGGAATCTCATCTCGAATAAATTCACGAAAAGAAAAAGTACTCCAATAACCTACTTAAAATAAAAAACCCCCTTTTCAAAAAAAAAAGCGTACTTAATAATATTTTTTTACGTGTAATAGTTGAAAACTGACAATTGAATATCGATCTAGAATATTATTTTAATATATATAATGGTAAAATATTAATTGTAATAAACAAATTTTGAATTTTGTAATATTACATGAATTAGAAGTCTTTAAAATCTAAAATCTATTTTATTAACATAATATTTTTTTTATTAATTTATTATTTTGATGTTACAAAATATTGCTTTAGTTTTATTTGTATATTAATTTTTTAATAATTAGTTTCTTTTTAAGTAATTTTAAAATTATTAAGAATATAATATATTTAAAATTATTAATTTAAATATATCTAAATATGATGTCTTATTTTTATGTGTCTTTGCGTTGAGCATATTAATTTGTAGTTTCTATATTAAATAACACCTTGTTGCGTACCGTTATATGGTTTTAATAAATGTATTGTCATTTCATTTTTATTACTACTAACATGATTTTTTATTGATCAGTGATAATGTATTTTTAACGTTATGTATTATATTTTATCGTATATTTTCTAACTTTTCATGCTGACACTTTTTTCGAATCATTTTAATTAGATAATATGTTTAAAGATGTAAATAAAACTGTGTATGTTCTAAATTTAGACTTTTTAGTGTAACTGAGCACTACCAATTATGGAAATTATATTATGATTTTATTTTACTAAATCTTTCTTTATGTGTATAGTTTTTGTTTTATTTTGTATTTTTACAATTTTATTGCCTTATTCTTTAATTGGAGAGAATTGCTACTTCTAATTTTTGTTTCATATACCTTAAAAGTCTTCGTTTGATTTTTGTTTGTCTTCTTTCTTCAATTACAATGTACAGTTCGACCGTTTCTTTTTTTTTGGGATCAAACTACTAACATTATCAGCTAGAAAAGTTTAAACTCCAAGAATGGAATGAGTATTTGTGCTAGAAAAAACTGATTTAGCCACTAATATAGTGAGATATTATAATATTAAAAGGTATGAAAACTCTTCTCTGTTGTCATATACTGGACATAATTAAGTTGTTGTCAATTGATTATATATTTATGATACCTGGAAATACATCTTTAGTTCTTCATTACATCATCTTTAATTGATTTACGGTTCGACCATTTCTAATATACTGTGAGTAATATAATATTAGATGTAGATATCTCATTCCAATTAGGAATACACAGAATGAGAGAAATTCAAGGTGAGACCACTTTATAATTTTGTCTTCATATCTATATAGAGTTAGTTTATAAATTACTCTATATGTTTCAAAATGTAATCGATTTTAATTAAAATCTGTAATATTTAAAAATTATTACTTTATAAAACTGTCATTTAATATATAAATTTAATCAATTCCACAGTAATTTACATAATTTAATTGGCCACACAATATCTAATAAATATAAAAACAATTTATATAGTGAAACAAAAAATACTTTTAAACCATTATATTATAAAACAAAGGGAATATTCAAATTATATTGAAACATTAGAATAGTGAGAATTATAAAAGCTATAATCTCAACGTCGATCATTTACGTCGGTCATGCCTTAGACCATCTCCAATGTATTCCTCTATTTTTTTTCTCTGAAATAGAACAATTTCATAATAGAGATGGATTTGTTTCCGATGTATTTTTCTATTTTCTCTCATAAAAAAAATAATATTCTTGATATATTCTTTTCTAAGTTTACAAATAATAGTTTTTATATGTGAAAGTTGAAAACCAGCCCAATTTGTTTTAGTATTTAATAAAATTATGATATTATTTACACTAAATATTTATTTACAAACTATTATGTAAAAAAAAATATAATTATATTTATATAAATAATATATTACACTAAAAAATATTTTCGGTTATAATTGTTTAAGTAAAAATTTAAAAGATCATTTTGTAAAAACAAATAGAGCAGATGACATGGAAAAAAAAAATAGTTTTTCATTGGCCGATTATTTTCGCCTACGTGGACACTCTATCTGAGGCTTATATCCTCCAGTTTTAATTAAAATCTGTAATATTTAAAAGTTATTACTTCAGAAAACTGTCATTTAATATATATATTTAATCAATTACACATTAATTTACATAATTTGATTGGCCACACAATATCCAATAAATATAAAGTTACATTGAAATTTAAAAACAATTTATATAGTGAAACAAAAAATACTTTTAGACCATTATATTATAAAGCAAAGGGAACATTCAAATTATATTGAAACATTAGAATAGTAAGAATCAGAAAAGCTGAAATCTCAACGTCGATCATTTACGTAGGCCATGCCTTAGACCATATCCAATGTATTCTTCTATTTTTTTCTCTAAAATTGTGGAATTTCATAATAGAGATGAATTTGTCTCTGGTGTATTTTTCTATTTTCTCTTCTGAAAAAGAATATTGTTGATATATTCTTTTTCTAAATTTACAAATAATACTTTTTATTTGTGAAAGTTGAAAACTAACCCAATTTATTTTAGTATTTATAAAATTATGATATTAGTTAAGAGTTTTCCGGTCGATTCGTTGGGAGTATTTTGGGCGATGTTATCCTTTTGACCAAAAAAAGATACGATGTTGTCCACGTTAATTTCCAAAGACGATAGTAAAACTTGACGACTAAAATTGAAAAACAAAGAGCCTTGGTAAAGATCTATACAAACGAACCCAAATCTATCTCCTTGGAATACACCAACCGTGTCTGCTCATTGTTGCTCAAAGGCTACGAGTGTGGTTGACATGAGGATGACTGATCGGAGGAGGTGAAGCCATTACCGGTGGAGGACACTGGTAGCATTTCGTGAAAAGTCTGAATGTGTCAATCTGGTGAACAAAATTTATCATACTGGCCCAACCACCAAACCCAAATCCAACTATGAACACCCACACCACAATGAATGCGTTGATGGTGAAAGCTCCTGTCCACCTTCCTAGAAACCTCGGCGGCTGCTCCACAGAGTTCTCACGTGCAGCGGATGAGCGGAAGGTGAAGATGTGAGCCACCGCAGGGATGATGTTGACGGTGAAGCTGGCGAGGAGTGATCCCACGGTGGAGTTAATGGGACCGAAGAAAGGGAATATGATTGCCAGAAACCAGATGGGTATAACCACAGGAAGCCTCGCGGCGGCTCTCTTGCACATGCTCTGGCACTCGTGCATGCCTATCAGCTTCTCCCACACGAAGTATAGAGGCGTGCAGGCGAACCCAAACGTGATGAATTGGTGGATGAGCATGAGCACCACTGCAAAGTCGCGGAAAAGGTTCTTTGGGAGGAGAGTGAATGCATTTGAATGGTTTAGAAGCAAATCGCCAAACGCCCAATATACCGCAGACGCAGAAGGCAGCGTCCGCGTCAGAACGTACAGAGTCGCAAACAGGTAAATAGACTTATACTTCTGCGGCTTCCACATCGCATGCATTATTTCTCTGCTCCAACAACACATGAACACAAATTCAATTTACATAATTAATTGAAGTAAATGTGTGAATAGAAAAACAAAGAACGGAGTGGTCCTTTTCATCAATCTCTGTAACTCTGACTATACCCTTACGATACATGGATTAGTGGGGCTAAGAAGGTAAAAAAAAATCATACACAGTAACAGCATGGCCACCGAATGTGTAAAGAATGTTTGTGGCCCCTGTGAAGTATAACACCAGCTTGCTTGGTCCCGAATACAACATCACCAGCTAATCTATCTAACCGAATAACTTACCAAAACATAAAAAAATTCCTTCAGTAATTAATTTACCTGACCATGGAGGATGGAGGCATTGGTGAGGTACCAAGCAGTGTAAGTGGTCATCAAGAGTCCAAGAAAAGACCAAACCCTGTAGTTGTGGAAGGAATGGATGAAGACTGTGGTTGCACAACATGCCCCAAATATGTATGTCCATGTCCTCTTATCCAGATTGTCATTTATGTAAATATATGTTGCTGCACATTCATTCATTATTCATTAGAACCACAACATTATCAATCTCATTAAAAAAAGAAATATATATGTGGGTTGTAATCTTCTTTTACTGATCAATAAAGAATTTGAGATGATTTGTAGTAAGTACATGGCACAAGCTATGAGTTGAATGACAGATCCAAAGAGAAGAAATGTGCAGTTGAATGCTAACCCGACATTCCTCCAGTGCTTCCCAAGCAATCCATCAAGAACCTCGAACCACTTGACATTGTAAAAAAAAAAATACAAAATTGATGATCAGTGTTTGGTCGATGACAGAGATTTAGCGCTGGAAATACAAACCCAAAAATCAACTCGGCAGGTTCAATCATCAGTGGATTCAAAATAAATAGAAACACCCAAAAAAAAAATCAAATATCAGATCCAATCAATCTTGAAACTACAACTTAATTTGGTTTTGACCAAAAAAACCAATATCCAAATACACATAGAGCTTTCATATATATTATAAAACAAATTTAGAGGGGGAGAGATGAGAGCCACCTAGATCCAGAGTTGATGACATTGGTATGACCGGGGAAATATAGATTCTACGTCGTAGTTCTTCTTCTCCTCAGCAAAATAGGATGTGAAGAGGTAGATTATATAGTGATTAAACTAAATGATAAAGCTTTATGAGTCACAATTTTAACGTTACAGAGGAGAAGAGGTGAAACGGTTGGGTTTCTTCGAGGAAAAGGAGGAAGATGAAGTCGATGTAATCAAACTAATTTTTGACGTGTGAGGAATAGATGACATGGCACAATACAACTCTATGATTGGTCTGAATTATTAATCCGACGTGGACAGCTTCTCCTTTGAGCTTATTCCCCTTTTATTATTGTTTGATTATTATGTTTTGTAGTTTTTTTATAGTATTTACAGGTTCAGATACATTCTGGAGAAATATAGTGATTTTGGAGCCTTTTGAGTGCAGAGCTGCAGATACGCGTCAGATGTCTAGCTATGGATGGAGCCCTTCCCACCGTTAGACTGAGCCCATCTTTTGGCAAAAGCTAGAGCTTTGAGTTAGATTTTCAATGTCACCGTTTGAGGTCAATCAGCATCCTGTAACAGAAGTTATGTGATACCACTGAAATTACCCTAAGGAGTCTTACTCTCATCAAAAGAGGTTCAGATGTAGTACTTAGGGATCGAATCCACAAGGAGCTAGGGAACAATTAAATCTAGTGTTTATTAATTCTAAAGGTTGTAATGTTTTAAATAAAATAGCAATAGTGACTAGCGAGTAAATGATAAATGTAACTTAGGTTGGAAATGATATTAGATGCAGGGCCACTATTCAGGTGTTGGAGATTATAATTCCTATAGATGCCTAACTGTTGCATGCATGATATATTAGAGCTCATTCGCTTAACTCAGTGATCAGCTGTCGCATGTACCACTGGGTTAACAGACTAGATTTTGTGTCTCACCGGTTAGATGCAGACACAAGAGAGTGTCGATCGATAGTCTATTAAGACGTCGACCGATACACTTTTGCCAACATCGATCGATTGTCAGTTGAGGACATCGATCGATGGGTTCTAGCCAGGCCTATGCGCGAGTATGAAAATTCTCTACTAAGATTCTAAATTGGCGGTTAGCCCTCTCTAGCAATCCTAATATGATAGATAGATGTCAGGATGGGATAACAAGGGTGTTTGAATATGCAATCCTATGATCATGTTCTAGTTAGCTAGGCTAAAACAAGCAATGAGTACAAATCTATCATGAATATCACAACAAGGCAGATCTATAGTTTGGGGCTAATCCCACAAACCTATCTGAACCCTAGATCTAACAGTTGAACTACTCAGACATAGCAAAACAATTCATATCAATGGATAAATAGAAACTCATGGAATAGATGATAGGGAAAATGAAACAAGGAGTTCCAATCACAAGTGATATTCTCTCCCAAATGAAACTTGTAACAAAACTAGATCTAGAAAAGAAAAGCTCTCTCTGCCGTCAAACACTTAGGCAGTATATATTCTACTAGGTTAAAAACTCGTCAGGGCATTTTGGTAATTTGGCTTGGGCTTGGTTTTTAAGTCTGCTGAATCCAAAATGTCGCGTCTGGTGTCTCGACATCGATCGACGGTATATGTGTACATCGATCGATATTAATCTTCATCTGTCGAGGCATTTCCTGATATCGATCGTCAGCACTGATGCATATCGATCGATTATTCTTCCTCTCGTCGACCTCTAAGTGGACAGCTCGGGTGAAATGTCCTTTATGCTCCAAAATGCTCCAAAGTCATAGCTTTATTCCGAAATCCACCTGAACCTGAAAACATACCTAGAAGAGTAGAAAACATAGATATATATATAGTAAAATAGTAATATACCATGGATAAAAATGGGTCAAATCTAGGGTATATCAACTCCCCCAGACTTATCCTTTTGCTTGTCCTCAAGCAAAACATACAGGCAGTCTCTCTGAAAGAGGTTTGAAAATGTTTGGGAACTTAAGATTTTAAAAACATATAAATCTTTCCTCAACAATTTTGTAACCACATTTAAACAGTCCTAATCACAAAAGCACACTATGCAATATCCTAGCTTAGCAACCATTTCTAACATAACACAACTCATCAATTCACGTCTGACATCCCCTCTACTGATTTCATTTCTTAGCATAAATATAAAGTGAATGCTTTACCTTGGGAGTATCGATCACATGATGCAAGGATTTCAGACAGGTTTCTGGAGCTGCAGGTAAAAGTTAGTTCCTAGTTTCTCTCTCTCTAAATTTCTCTCTTGAGTCAAAGTCTGCTTCCATTGCAGGATCAGTGACCAAGATTGGACAGGCTTCCATGAATCAAAAATTAATGGTTGTTGCCACCAAGTTCTGTTCACTTCTTTTTGACCTATATCCAAGAGTTCTTTGCGAAAGCGAGCCTTGAAGATTGCCGCCTCCAAGTCCCGTTTCGAACTCTTTTATTTGAGTCTTTATGAATCAAGCCTTAATGGTTTTAGCCACCAAGTCCTGTTCAGACTCATCCTAATTAAACAATAGATCTTTCTTATATATTTTATTATTATTATTATTATTATTATTTTTTTTTTTTTTGGATAAATAGAACTAATCTAGGGTCAAAATCTAGAAAGAGAAAATGTGATAAATAATCTAAACCAGGCGTTACCTTCCAGACCTATCTGAAGAATCCGATCCCATGTATACCAAGCCCCAAGACAAGCGGTTATGTCAGGTTTAGTGTTGTAAATCAGCTTTGGTTACTTCATACGGTTCAAGGCAAGTGTGTAGTTGATAGGTTGATAGGCAAGCATCCACGTCATCTCTGCGCATTCTGGACCAAGATGCAATGAAACTTCTTGTGGCCTCATCATTTCTTGTCCATTTGTCATCCATCTTCCCAAGTACATTGGAGATGTTCTGTAGCCTTTCTTGAATGTTGTCAATGCTGACCTGGTGCCAGCCTATGTTGTCATAGGCGTATGCTGAAATATCTGTCAGTTCCTTTTGCATTGACTCTACTGTCTTGTGTATCAGCTGCTCGCCGATTGTTGTAGACTCGGCGTCGATCGATGCGATTATGTGTTCGTTGGTCGATCTCGGTGAGTTGCCGTCGATCGATTTTGCCTTTGTCCTGTCGATCGATGCTGATATCTGATGTTGAGCTGCGAGTTGCCTCTGAATGGCTTTGACTTCTTTCTGTAGCCATTCTGCGTGGTTGTCTAGTCCACTGATTTTGTTGTCGAATGGAAACTAGATGTCATCGCAGTGTTTGTCAAGTCGTTCCTCCATGTTGTCTAGAGCAGTGTAGATCTTGGATGTGATCTTGTCAACTTCTGCTGCTGTGTAAAGAAGTAACTCCACAGGTTTCCTGCCATCGATCCAGGGTCCTCTTAGCCTGTTGATCGATGTTGATTTTTCCTGCAAAAAACTTTGATTAGTAATGTTCTCAATATCCTTTTGGGCATCAAGTAATTGACTAGACAATTTGTTTAAATCTATCATGACTGGTGATATAAAACGGTCATGCATATCCTCGTAAGTCCTCAGCCTCTCATTCATTGCTGAGACTTTGGCGTCGAGCGATGTGAAGGTGCACATGTCGATCGATGTGGCTGGATGTTGGTCCTTCTTGCGAATGGTGTCCAGGTCTTGCTGTAGTAGCTCGATTTTGGTGCTTAGCCAGTTCACGTTGTTGTTGAAAGGGCAGTAAACGTCGTTTATCCTTGTGTCGATGTATGAGACTTCCCATTCATCCCTGTGTTGTGTTGAGCATCGCGGTTCTGCAAGGGTCTGAGCTGTAGGAAGACTAACGTCGATCGATTTTGCACATGGTGCGTCGATCGATGCTGAGGTCGTAGCTTCCTCCTCAAGTTGCTGACGTAAACTATCAATTTATGTCCTCATTTCTGCCATACATCTGAAAAGCTCATTGTAGCCTCTATCCAAAGGCTGATGTGTTTCATCTACCAGTGTTTTGAGCTCCTCTCCCAGTTTCTCCTGAGCTCCACAAATACCAAACACCATTTCATCGATTTCTTCTTTGGTGTAGAGTTCTGGTTCCAGTCTTGTGGGTGTGAAGGAAGTGGCATGTTCTGGAAGACAGATGTGGCTCTCTTCAGAAAGAGATGCTCTTTCCAGTATTTTCCTGATGTTGTCCTTTGTGACAGGTATCATCTCACTAGCTGTGCTTCGTGCGTGTCCACGCTCATCTCTGTAGACTCCATATTCGTCCCTTTGTTCCTAAGTGAAATTTCTGGCTCCATACATGTCGAAAGCGCGGTTCCCACATTCATAGCGTCTGTCGATCGACGTCTGATTATCCATATTGATTGACGTTGGTGTTATCCTGTCGATCGATGTCTCCATGATACCGTCGATCGATGCTTGCCCTTTTGGTTGGCGTGATAGATCTGGGTTGGTCTCTGTTGTGGTGACTCCTGCGTGGTTGTTGTGGTCTGTTAGAATGACGTCTGGAGTGCCACGTTGCTGTGAGAACAGGTTGTCGGGTCCATTGGTTACTTGAAGGATGTCTGCTATGTCCTCTCTGGACACTTGTAAAATCCTTCCATCCATTGCACGTGCGTTGCCATCTGGATCCCTTAAAATTTCCAAATTCATCATGTGTTAGAAAACCGTAATCAATGTTTGTATAATTACTTTTTAGAAATAGAGAGATTAGGGTTTAGAGTAGTATCGATCGACGTAGATACAATTACATCGATCGATGGCAGAGTAATTTCTTCAAAATTTGTGTTCTTGAGATGATTGCTCTTCATGGATTTTTCTGTTGATGTAGAAGGAAGAGTGTTCATCTTATTTGATTGTGTGTTTGCTCTGATGTGTGTAGGTGGTTTCGGAGGTGCGGAACGATTTATATAGGTATTTGTAAACCTAGCTAGGGAGGGAATATTCTCCTGCTCCTGAATTTTCGCTGCGGCGCGAATATCGATCGATGTTCTTTTACTGGTGTCGATCGATGTGAGCGGTTGTTTTGCTGGACGAGAGTGGGTATCGATCGATGTGGAGTGCACAGCGTCGAGCGATGTTGGAAACGTGTTGGTGAAGTTGTGTGTTTCAAGTCTTTCATCCTGCAAAGATATTTCTATTGCACGTTCTTTCCAGTAATCCTCATCGTATTCCTCGGTATGTTCCTCATGAGGTGAAGTAATTACAGTGTTAACTGCAAAACTTTCATGGAAACCACTGTCTGCCCAACTGCCTATGGAATAATCATCATGTCCTCTCCTGGTTGGAGGTTGGAAGGCAGAATATTGGTAGCAATGATTGGGTGAAGTGAAATGTTCAAGTGGGTGCATTACGTCGAGTGACGTGTTGTTGTGGTCATCGATCACCATTGACACCTTGGAATCGATCGATGGAAATGTTAGGGTGTCGATCGATTCCGAGTACTCTGTTTCGTACTCTGATTCATACTGTGCTCCACAATGGCATGCGCCAATGAAGCCGAGTTCTCTCCCATAATCCACATAATTAATTACCTTTCTCTTAGGTCGGATAGGATCGTAGTGGATGTTTGGGTCTATGAGCGTTAGACACAATTTGTTTTTGTTCATGTCACATACAGCTCCTACTGTAGCTAGGAAGGATCTTCCAAGCAGAAGTGAAGAGTTCCAGTTAAGCTCGATGTCTAAGACATGAAAATCTACACGGACAAGTGCATTACCAATCAGTACCTCCAGATCTCTTATGATGCCTCCGGATTGTTTCTCTGAAAGATCCACGAAGGTGAAGGATTCTGTTGAGGGTTCGATGGTCAAACCAAGCTGGTCCGCCATGATCCGAGGGAGGATACTAACCGATGCTCTTGTGTCACACATTGAATGGGGAAATTCAACACCTTTGACTATGCATGGTATTGCAAACTTCCCAGGATCACTCTTCTTCGTCAATGTGATCTTGTGTTTCATCTTTCCTCTGACTTGATGAAACATTCTCCTATTGTCCTCCTCAGTTACCTTTGTTTCTCTGAAGAACATCCACAACCGGTGTGTGAAGTAAGCTTCATCAAAAGGTTTTTCGATTGGGATTCTGAGGACTCGTTTTGTGAAACCATCCATCTCCTTAACGTTAGCTTCCCTCTTAAGGTTTTTAGGAATCTTCTCCTTCCTTTTCCTTAACCTTCTACCTTCAGATTCTTATTCTTCTTGAACATGTTCTGTTGAACTATTTAAAGGGTTGGGTGTTGGTTCGGGTGGGTTTGCTAATGGTTTAGGTGGTGGTCTGAGTTCATTGATGTAATCATTATCGATTGAAGGTAACCGCACTCGGTATGTCAGAGGTGCCTGTCGATCGATGGGAGGTGTGTTGTGACGATTGACGTCGGGCTCACTCTGTCGATCGATGGTTGAGTTAACCGATCGATCGTTTTTTTCATAAAAAGGGGAGGGTGGGTGAGTATGCTTGGCTGCGAATTTTTCATGAGTTAAAATTCAAACCGCATTGCATTCAGTCGAATCGGCAGACGTCGTTGATCGATGTCTGGAGCAATCCGTCCATCGATCTTCATCATGGTTTGTCGATTGATGCGAGTTCATCGACATCGGTCGACACCATTGGGATCCGCCCAGACTCATGGAGCTTTCGATTTCGAAATCTCCTTTCTCAAGGTTTTCATTTCTCACCACTTGCCAGAATTCATCATCTATGATGGCATTTACGTGGTGTTTCCCTTTGTCGGCTCCTGCTTCTCTAGCAAAAGCTTCTTGCCTCTTAATAGTCTCGCCCGTCTGAATTACTTGGGTTTCAAGTTTTCTCACCTGAGTCCCTAAGGTCTCGATTTTGGTGTTCAGATTGTTGTAGGCAGAGTCTATCTTACCGTTAAAATCCACGGTGATTTGTTATTGTCCCAACAGTACTCGATCAAGCATTTCTTTGATCGTGCTTTCCTGAGTTTGGGGTGGTGGATTTTGATAGTAATAGTTCGAGTAGCTCTTGCTGTTGTTGAAGGGTTTTTGAAATTGTGAACTTTGGTTACTTCTTTGGCCATTTCCAAAGAAGTTTCTGTTTCCGCCCTGGTTTCCAAATTTTTGGAATCCGGTACCTCCGATGTAGTTCACATCTTCTTCTCCTTCGGTATCTGTTACTTCTCCTTCAGCTGAACATACTTGCTTCCTAAGAAGTTCGTGCACCACATCTAACTTAGCTCTTACTTCGTCCATCTGTTCCTTCCCGATAGAGGCTAGAGACTTCTTCCGTTCAGAGTCAGCGTTTTTGGTGCTGCTGTTGTTAGCAAGGTTTTCGATAAGTCTCACAGCTTCTAATGGATTTCGAGTAGTGAAGTTTCCTTCACTCGCCATATCAAGAGCCATTTGATACTGTAAGGCGAGACCTCGGAAGAAAGTGCTTAGCAGCTGCACTTCATTAAATCCGTGGTGTGGACAGTCTCGTTGGAAAAACCTAAATCTAATCCCCGCTTCTTTGAAGGACTCTCCAGCCTTCTGCGAGAATGTGGAAATTTTGTTCCGAAGTTCTTCAGCGCGCGCCTCATCGAAAAAGTTTCGTAAGAAAGCATTCTTGATGTCGCTCCAGGATGTTAAAGATCCTGTGGGTTGCTGCCTAAGCCAGTGCATCGCTTCTCCATTCAGCATGTATCTGAAGAGCTTGCACATCAGGTATTCTTCGGGGACTCCTTCCATTCGAATGGCAGCGATTAGATCCTTGAACCATTCCAAATGGTCCTTAGGATGCTCGTGCGGTAACCCAGAGTAGGGTATCTGCGACACGAGAGTGTAGTATTGAGGCTTCAGCTCGAAATTCTGCTTCTGGATCTCCGGAAGTCGAATCGCTGATCTGTTGGAATAGTTCTCATCTGGGCGATTGTAGTCGGCCAGTGGTTTCGATCGAGCCTCCTCATCTACAGGTTGAGCAGCTCCTGTAGCATCAGCATCAGGGATTACAGTTCCCTGAGCATCTATTTTCTGACCTGTTGCATTACGCAGATGACCGGCCTGGTCATACAGGTTTCCGTTCTCATCCTGAGTTAGAATAATAATGTTTACCATTTTTGACGACACGTTATCGATCGACGTACACGGTGTAGTATCGATCGTTGTCGGACGACTGGGATCGATCGACGATGACGGTCCGGTGTCGGTCGACGGTTGGTTGTGCGTATCGATCGACGACGAAGTGGTTGCGTCGAGCGATATGGAACGTTGACCTCTACGGATAGTGCGTTCTAAATGAGCAGGATCGTCTGAGAACAGCAAGTCTTTCTCCTTGTTGCTTCTGGTACCGCTGGACATGCACCTGAAAAGACAAGAAAAAGAAAGATTATTAGAAAAGGGGGTAAAGAAAAGAATAAGAACTAATAAAACTAAATCTAATGGCGATCAAAGCTCCCCGGCAACGGCGTCAAATTTGATACCACTCAAATTACCCTAAGGAGTGTTACTCTCATCAAAAGAGGTTCAGATGTAGTACTTAGGGATCAAATCCACAAGGAGCTAGGGAACAATTAAATCTAGTGTTTATTAATTCTAAAGGTTGTAATGTTTTAAATAAAATAGCAATAGTGACTAGCGAGTAAAATGATAAATGTAACTTAGGTTGGAAATGATATTAGATGTAGGACCACTATTCAGGTGTTGGAGATTATAATTCCTATAGGTGCCTAACTGTTGCATGCATGATATATTAGAGCTCATTCGCTTAAACTCAGTGATCAGCTGTCGCATGTACCACTGGGTTAACAGACTAGATCTTGTGTCTCACCGGTTAGATGCAGACACAAGAGAGTGTCGATCGATAGTCTATTAAGACGTCGACCGATACACTTTTGCCAACATCGATCGATTGTCAGTTGAGGACATCGATCGATGGGTTCTAGCCAGGCCTATGCGCGAGTATGAAAATGCTCTACTAAGATTCTAAATTGGCGGTTAGCCCTCTCTAGCAATCCTACTATGATAGATAGATGTCAGGATGGGATAACAAGGGTGCTTGAATATGCAATCCTATGATCATGTTCTAGTTAGCTAGGCTAAAACAAGCAATGAGTACAAATATATCATGAATATCACAACAAGGCAGATCTATAGTTTGGAGCTAATCCCACAAACCTATCTGAACCCTGGATCTAACAGTTGAACTACTCAGACATAGCAAAGCAATTCATATCAATGGATAAATAGAAACTCATGGAATAGATGATAGGGAAAATGAAACAAGGAGTTCCAATCACAAGTGATCTTCTCTCCCAAATGAAACTTGTAACAAAACTAGATCTAGAAAAGAAAAGCTCTCTCTGCCGTCAAACACTTAGGCAGTATATATTCTACTAGGTTAAAAACTTGTCAGGGCATTTTGGTAATTTGGCTTGGCCTTGGTTTTTAAGTCTGCTGAATCCAAAATGTCGCGTCTGGTGTCTCGACATCGATCGACGGTATATGTGTACATCGATCGATATTAATCTTCATCTGTCAAGGCATTTCCTGATATCGATCGTCAGCACTGATGCATATCGATGGATTATTCTTCCTCTCGTCGATCTCTAAGTGGTCAGCTCGGGTGAAATGTCCTTTATGCTCCAAAATGCTCCAAAGTCATAGCTTTACTCCGAAATGCACCTGAACCTGAAAACATACCTAGAAGAGTAGAAAACATAGATATATATATAGTAAAATAATAATATACCATGGATAAAAATGGGTCAAATCTAGGGTATATCATTATGCATGTTTTACTAAGAGAGTTGTCAGTCTGCCTCACGAGAGGAATCTGTCGAGGAGATGAAGGACTGTCGATCGATGAAACAGCATTGGCGTCGGTCAACAGTGATGCCAGAATATGGGCTGAGCATATTTTATGAACAACTGAAGCCCAGAAGCAACCACAAATTACCATAATACCTTTGGACGACCTAAAACCATATTTATGTGTTTTCTAAACCATTGTTGACGACTAAGCTTTTTTTTATTCATAGTTCTAAGTTAGGAGAGAAGATATGAACTAATTGAGAGTCCTCTTGGAACTCCTTTGGTTTTTATAATATCTTTTGCAATATCATCTATGTTTTCTATGATTTATGTGACAAACTTCATGTATGAATAGATCCACCTGTTAGGTTTAGGGTTCAAATAGGTTATGAGGGATTAGCCCCAACTAAAAGTTGTGATATTCATCTTTAGGATTGTCACTAATGATTGTTTCTAGATTAGCTACCTAGAACTTTCCCTAGGAGTTGTAGACCTAAGCGATAGCTTGCATCTCACCCTGAATCCATCCTAACTAAGCTAAGATTGCTAGAGTAAGGCGAGAGCTAATCTAGGAAGCTTTGTGAGCACATTCAACCCGTACATTAATGCTTGACCAAACGCGTCGATCGATATTCCAATCGAATAATCAGTCGACGTTTCAACAAGTGTATCGATCGATATTCCTATAGAATCATGGATCGACACTGGTCAATAGAAGAACCTATAAAGCGAGAGGCTAGTGGTTTGTTTATAATTGTTGAGCTCTATAATATCATGCATACAACCTTTTAGGCATCTGTAGGATTATAATCCTGATTACCTGAATAGAAACCCTAGATAGAGCAACCATCCTTCCATCAAACCCCAAATCAATTAATCAAGCAATTAACTTGCTCACAAAAACTTGCAACTTTACATTTAATCATTAAATCAACCTAGCTTAACCAAGCTGATTAGATTTAATTGGTTCCATAGCTCCCTGTGAATTTGATCCCTAAGTACTAGAACTCGACCTCTTATTTGAGAGAGTATAAATCACTCCTTAGGGTAATTTGAGTGATATCAACGTGTCAGATGTTTAGATATAGATGGAGACTTTCCCAAGGTGTGAATGAGTTGATCTTTAGACAAAAGATCGAGCATTGAGTTAACATTCCAATGCCACCGTTTTGAGGTCAATCGGGATCCTGTAGCAGACATTATGCACGTTTTTCTGAAAAGTGGTCAGACTTTCTCGCGAGAGAGAGCTGTCAAAGAGATGAAGGAACGTCGATCGATGGTGCACCCTTGGTCTCGATCGACGATTATTCCAGAACACGGGTCGAGTATATTTGAAGACCGAGTTAAGCCCAGAAGAAACTACAAATTACCAGAATATCCATGGACGACCTAAAAGCCTATTTATATATTTTCTAAGCCATTATTGACGGCTAAGCTTTATTATATTGTTTCTCTTAGGTTAGAAGAGAATGGAGGAACTCATTAAGAGTGCTCCTGGAACTCCTTTGGTTTTTATATTTTATTTTATTGCAATTTTATCTATTCATCTATGGTTTTCTGTGACAACTATCATGCTTGAATAGATTCACCTTGTTAGGTTTAGGGTTCAGATAATCATGAGGGATTAGCCCAAAATATAGAATTTCTACATTGTTAGGATATGAATCAATTAATCAATTAAATTGTTCTTTAATGCATGTGTTCTAGAGTAGATACCTAGGACCTTGTTCTTAGATAATAAGGCGAAAGAAAAGGCATGGTTCTTTATATGATCTAATTCATATTGTGATAGGATTGCTAGAAACAAGCAACAACTTATTTAGTTTAACATAGTGAACAAGTCAAACCCGCATGGTAAAGCTTGCTAGAAGGAACGTCGATCAACAACTTAGTAGTTGCATCGATCGACGGGCTGAAAAGTGTATCGATCGACAATCCATAATTGGTATTGATTGACAGTTTCGCAAAACCAACAAGCGACAACTGAGGTTTTAGAGCTAGACAATAGATAATCTTAACAAACGGAAGTTGATAAAATATTACTTAGTTTGAGTTCTAGAATATCCAACCTTAGCATCTATACCATTATAATCCTGATTGCCCGAATAGAAATCCTAAGTCTAGCAAAACATCAAACAACTCATCAATTTACTGAACAACTACCTTGTTCACTCAGTTCTGTTATTTACTGATTTATAATCTATTAGCCTAGATTAATTAATAACTATTTAGATCTAGTGTGTGCCCTAGCTTCCTATGAATTCGATCCCTAAATACTACAACTCGACCTCTTATTTGAAAGAGTACAAATCACTCCTTAGGGTAATTTGAGTGATATCAAAATTTGGCGCCGTTGTCGGGGATCGAACCCAGGTCACCCGCCTGACATACCGGAATACTTACCACTATACAAATTTGGCGCCGTTGCCGGGTAGCTTTGATCGCCATTAGATCTTGTCTAGTAATATTTAGTCTAGGTTTTACTACTGTTCAAAACATTTATAAAAGAATTTTCTTCTGTCTCAGTTACATATATCAGTACCAGAACCAATGAGGAGAGGATTTCTGGGTTCTTCGAAGAAGGAGCCAGTTGATTCACACATGATCTGTAAGTCTACGAGGGAAGCATCGATCGATATCCTCCAAGCAGCAGCGTTTGACAGTGTGAACCAAGCATTGAATGACACTATTCATCATGTGTCGGAAAATACTATTCATCCATGTACTGTTCATCCTGGTCTTATTCACCCCGGTATTGTTCATCCAGAAACTGTTCATCATGCATTGATTGACACCGTTCATCCTGCATCGATCGATATTGTTCATCCAGTGTCGAACGACACTGTTCACCACGACATTGTTCATCGTGGAATTGTTTACCGCGACAATGATCATTGTGACGCTGTTCATTTAGATACTGTTCATCCCGTCACTGTTCAGCCGGTGACAAACGACACCACCTGTGAGGAGACAGAGAAGATCAAAGTGCTCACACTTAAGGTCGACGAGAATGAGATTTTAAGAGACGAAGAAGGTTGCACTCGCAACAGCGCATGACAATTGATTAATGCTCAGAGTGCTGTAATCCCTGATGTGATTATTGTTGCTGAGATGAATGACTTTGATATGATCCCAAAGTGGTATGATTGGGTAATACTTAGGGATTGACTCCACAGAGACTCTAGATAACACAATAGATTTGTAATTTTCGAAGTAAAGCTAGACAATAATTGTTGGGGTCAAAATATATCACGACAAAATCAAAGACCGAAGAATCCCGGAAAGTGTCTCTTGTAATAAGAAGTTTCGTATAAGCCTCAAAAAGAAACGAAAAGTTCTAAGAACGGAAAAGTCCAATCTCTTTGTAGCCTTGGGGAAACAAACTATGAAGCATGGAGAATGCCTTACCAGCATCTTAATCATCCATCGAAGAAAGCCAAGGTCCATCCCATCCCGACGTCCTGTCCCGCTGCGTCTGGATGCTCCAAGCGTCCTGGCCGTCCTCATCTCCGAAACCTAACCATTTCCAGCCTGCTACTCATAAGAGAAATCCAAAATTACCACCAATTATCTCATTTAAGAGCTTAGGTGCAGTCTCAGCGATAGGGTATTGACCTCAGAACACCTGAACTCTTAAACGTTCAGGATTCTAATCAAAGTTGAAAGCTTAAGATTTTTTTCAGCATTTAAACAGGTATATAAAGGGTTATAAATCCTTCTTGACCGAAAAACAGGATCACTTTAGTGATCAATACCAGAAAAAAACAGACAAAAAAACAGAAAGCATGGTGAACGACGTTTTTACTATGCAAAAGAAGTAAAAAGAGTAACTGAAAAAATAGTCAAAGAAATCGCATTCAGAACCATTTTCTTCAGAATTTAATTCTACAATTTTTTTCATAAATTAGAGGAAAAAAATTAAAAAAAAAATTCTAATTTAAAATAATATATTTTCTAAAAAAATTGTCATTTCAGGATTTCAAAATAAAAACATAATTTGCGAATTCAGACATAAAAATTTATTGAAATACTAAAAAATCATGTAAAATACAAATATAATCATTATAAATGATATATTTTATATTGTTATAAGAAAAACTGGATAGATAACTAACATAAGACAGTACAGATAAGTTTCACATAACTTATTCGGTTTATATACGTTAAAACAGAGAAACAACAAAAAAAAAAAACAAACTTTTAAAAATAGTCATCATTAACTTTCCATCTAAATTACCAAGAAATTACCAAAAAATCATCATTTCACGATCAACGATCAAAATCAGACTAAACTATATTAGAATTTCATATTTTTTTCTAATAATATACATTATTACGACTCAAACTTTTAAAAAATCATGCATTATTTTCATGATTGTAGCTATATATTCAGTGATGTTTTCGGCACAAAATTGTCTTTCAACCAATGTTGAAAAATGTGTCAAACACTGCATCCCAAATCAGTGCATGAAAGTATCCAAAAGAGCAGATATGTCTATTTGTGAAGAAGCTTGCAAAAAGTTTTGCAACAAACATGTAAAAAGTTTTGCAACCGATGGTGGTTTTTTTTGCACTCATATTTGGAATTGTGTTTCGTAACTATTTTCAAATTTAAAAGTTACAATTGTATTCTTTGTTTTGACATGTTAAATATATATATATATATATATATATATGTATAATTGATATTTCTGTTTGTTTTATCTGACGCATATTATATATATATATATATATATATATATATACTTTTATTATGCAACAAGTTTTTATCGGTGTTAACAAATATTTTATATTTAAAATTACTGTAAATTTAAAAGTTACAATCACAACAATTCCAATAAACAGTGCCATATTAACTTAGTAAAATTTCATTTTAATCAACATCAATGCTAATTAAAAATATGCTAGCGATAAATAGTGATTGCATTGTAAATTTTACATAATTTAGTGATATAAAAATTAAGAATCAATCCACACAAATAAAAAGGAGTACAATCAATTTCTATGCAAGCCAAAAATTAATATATAGTGAAAATAATCTTTTGTGCACTTAAGATAAAAGTAAAAAAAGTAAAACACAAAACAAAAATATAGACTGGTCACATTAACTCATACATTAGTTTAATGTAGGAACTCCAAAATTAAACCTTCTAAGCTTTCACATTCTGTATTTTTGGCTTCCCTTGGTTTAATCAATACGTCTTTGAATCTCCTATATTTGTTCTCTTAACTATCTCATGTTTCATCTCACCTCCACGATTCAATTTATGACATAATGACTTTGTATCACATCTCTCTCTTCCCCCTCTAACAAGTTTTTCCAACTTTGTACTTTTCTGACCATTTTTGCTAATCATATTCGTGAATATTTTTTGAATGTAAATAAAATTTTGTTTCTTATTTACTTGAGCTTTGTCTTCGTACAACTTTTTCTCCTTTTTAATTTTTGTGACTAAATTTCTTAACTTTCTTTATTATTATAGATATTTTCTCACTGCTTGTTCCTGAGGCGAACTTGATCTCATTCTCTTCCTTCTCTTTCTTGCAAATCCACCTCCGTCTTAATCTCTTCCATCTTTTCTCTGCCACGGCGTGTATACCTGGCCAATTGATATATCATGGATTTTACCCAATTTTAGCTAAGGTATATAGATGTTTTAGGAACTATTTATTATGTTTTTGAGTCTCTTTAGCACATTTACAGGTTCAGGAGTGTTATGGAGGAAAATGATGATTTGGGTGCATTTTAGAGATAAAAGGAGAGGAAGCTCGTAGTTGACCATTGAACTTGTCTGAAAGTCGACGATCAGAGATAAACATTGATCCACGCACATCCTTTGCCGTCGATCGATATCAAAGCGCGCAAAACCCAGCTAGGTTTCCAGCCGGCCTAAATCCCAAGTCATGACATATTTACATAAATAGCCCTGGCCGACTTTTAACCTAATATTTATGTGCTCTGCCATTGTTCTAGGCAATACACGCTTTCTTATTTTCTACTTTACACAGCAAACAAAACTTATAGATCAAATCAATAGACTCTGAGATTACACAATAGATTTGTAGTTTTTGAAGTAAAGCTAGACGATTATTGTTGGGGTCAAAATCGATCACGATGGAATCAATGCACGAGGAATCCCGGAAAGTATCTCTTGTAACAAGAAGTTTCGTATAAGTCCTCAAAAAGAAATGACAAGTTCTAAGAACGGAAAAATCCAATCTCTTCGTAGCCTTGGGGAAACAAACTACGAAGCATGGAGAATGCCTTACCAGCGTCTTAACGCCCATCAAAGAAAGCCAAGGTACATCCCGTCCCAGCGTCGTCTCCCGTCCCGTCCCGATGCATCTGGATGCTCCAAGCGTCCTAGCCGTCCTCATCGCCGAAACCTAACTGTTTCCAGCCCAATCCAAAATCACCACCAATTATCTCATTTAAGAGGTTAAGGTGCAGTCTCATCGATGGGGTATTGACCTCAGAATACCTGAACTCTTAAACAATCAGGTTTCTACTCAAAGTTGAAAGCTTTAGATTCTTTCCGCATTTAAAAAGGTATGTAAAGGGGTTATAAACCCTTCTTGACCGAAAAACCGGATCGCCGTAGTGGTCAAAACAAGAAAAACCAGAAAAATAAAGAAAGTGTGGTGACCGCATCTGTTACTATGCAAAAGAAGTGAAAAGAGTAACTGAAAAAATAGTTAAAGAAATCGCATTCAAAGCCATTTTCTTCATGATTTGATTCTACAGGTTTTTGCATATATTAGAGGAAAGAATTAAAAATATTTTTCTAATTTAAAATAATATATTTTCTATAAAAAATGTCAATTCAGGATTTCAAAATAAAACCATAATTTTGTGAGTTTAGACATAAAACTTTAATGAAATACTATGAAATCATATAAAATACAACTATAATCATTATAAATGATATATTTTATATTGTTATAAGAAAAACTGGATAGATAACTAACATAAGAAAGTACATATAAATTTAACATAATTGATTCAGTTTATATACGTTAAAACAGAGAAACAACAAAAAAAAAAAAACAAACAAACTGTTAAAAATAGTCATCATCAACTTTCTATATAAATTACCAAGAGATTACCAAAAAATCATCATTTCACGATCAACGATCAAAATCAGACTAAACTATTAGAATTTCATATATGTTCTAATAATATATATTATGACGAGTCAAACTTTTAAAAAATCATGCATTATTTTCATGATTGTAGCTATATATACAGTGATGTTTTCGGCACAAAATTGTCTTTCAACCAATGTTGAAAAATGTGTCAAACACTGCATCCCAAATCAGTGCATGAAAGTAGCCAAAAAAGCAGATATGTCTATTTGTGAAGAAGCTTGCAAAAAGTTTTGCAACAAACATGTAACAAGTCATGAAGAATATGCTGTTCCTATAACCGATGGTGGTTTCTTTTGCACCCATATTTGGAATTGTGTTTCGTAACTATTTTCAAATTTAAAAGTTACAATTGTATTCTTTGTTTTAACAGGTTAAATATATATATATATATATATATATATATATATATATATATATATATGTATAATCGATATTTCTGTTTGTTTTATCTGACGCATATTATATATATATATATATATATATATATCCTTTTAGTGTGTAACAAGTTTTTATCAGTGTTAACAAATATTTAATATTCAAAATTACTGTATATTTCAAAAAATATATCACAACAATTCCAATAAACAATGCCATATTAACTTAGTAAAATTTCATTTTAATCAACATCAACGCTAATTAAAAATATGCTAGCGATAAATGGTGATTGCATTGTAAATTTTACATAATTTAGTGATATAAAAAATTAAGAATCAATCCACACAAATAAAAAGGAGTACAATCAATTTCTATGCAAGCCAAAAATTAATATATAGTGAAAATAAACTTTTGTGCACTTAGGATAAAAGTAAAAAAAGTAAAACACAAAACAAAAATATAGACTGGTCACATTAGTTTAATGTAGGAACTCCAAAATTAAACCTTCTAAGCTTTCACATTCTGTATTTTTGGCTTCCCTTGGTTTCATCAATACCTCTTTGAATCTCTTATATTTGTTCTCTTAACTATCTCATGTTTCATCTCACCTCCACGATTCCAGTTATGACATAATGACTTTGTATCACATCTCTCTCTTCCCCCTCTAACAAGTTCTTCCAATTTTGTACTTTTCTGACCAATTTTGCTAATCATATTCGTGAATATTTGTGAATGTAAATAAAATATTGTTTCTTATTTACTCGAGCTTTGTCTTCGTACAACTTTTTCTCTTTTTTACTTCTTGTGACTAAATTTCTTAGCTTTCTTTATTATTATAGATATTTTCTCACTGCTTATTCCTGAGGCGAACTTGATCTCATTCTCTTCCTTCTCTTTCTTGCAAATCCACCACCGTCTTAATATCCTCCATCTTTTCTCTGCCACGATGTGTATACCTGGCCAATTGATATATCATGGATTTTACCCATTTTTAGCTATGGTATATAGATGTTTTAGGAACTATTTATTATGTTTTTGAGTCTTTTTAGCACATTTACAGGTTCAGGAGTGTTATGGAGGAAAATGATGATTTGGGTGCATTTTAGAGATAAAAGGAGAGGAAGCTCGTAGTTGACCATCGAACTTGTGTGAAAGTCGACGATCAGAGATAAACATTGATCCACACACATCCTTTGCCGTCGATCGATATCAAAGCGCGCAAAACCCAGCTAGGTTTCCAGCCGGCCTAAATCCCAAGTCATGACATATTTACATAAATAGCTCTGGCCGACTTTTAACCTAATATTTATGTACTCTGCCATTGTTCTTGGCAATACACGCTTTCTTATTTTCTACTTTACACAACAAACAAAACTTATGGATCAAATCAATAGACACTGAGATTACACAATAGATTTGTAGTTTTTGAAGTAAAGCTAAACGATTATTGTTGGGGTCAAAATCGATCACGATGGAATCAATGCACGAGGAATCCCGAAAAGTATCTCTTGTAACAAGAAGTTTCGTATAAGTCCTCAAAAAGAAATGACAAGTTCTAAGAACGGAAAAATCCAATCTCTTCGTAGCCTTGGGGAAACAAACTACGAAGCATGGAGAATGCCTTACCAGCGTCTTAACGTCCATCAAAGAAAGCCAAGGTACATCCCGTCCCAGCGTCCTCTCCCGTCCCGTCCCGATGCATCTGGATGCTCCAAGCGTCCTGGCCGTCCTCATCGCCGTAACCTAACCGTTTCCAGCCCACTACTCATTAGAGAAATCCAAAATCACCACCAATTATCTCATTTAAGAGCTTAAGGTGCAGTCTCATCGATGGGGTATTGACCTCAGAATACCTGAACACTTAAACATTCAGGTTTCTAATCAAAGTTGAAAGCTTTAGATTTTTTCCGCATTTAAAAAGGTATGTAAAGGGGTTATAAACCCTTCTTGACCGAAAAAACCAGATCGCTGTAGTGGTCAAAACAAGAAAAACCAGAAAAAAAAGAAAGTGTGGTGAACGCATCTGTTACTATGCAAAAGAAGTGAAAAGAGTAACTAAAAAAATAGTCAAAGAAATCGCATTCAAAGTCATTTTCTTCATGATTTGATTCTACAGGTTTTTGCATATATTAGAGGAAAGAATTAAAAATATTTTTCTAATTTAAAATAATATATTTTCTAAAAAAAATGTCAATTCAGGATTTCAAAATAAAACCATAATTTTGTGAGTTTAGACATAAAACTTTAATGAAATACTATGAAATCATATAAAATACAACTATAATCATTGTAAATGATATATTTTATATTGTTATAAGAAAAACTGGATAGATAACTAACATAAGAAAGTACAGATAAGTTTAACATAACTGATTCGGTTTACATACGTTAAAACAGAGAAACAACAAAAAACAAATAAAACAAACTGTTAAAATAGTCATCATTAACTTTCTATATAAATTACCAAGAGATTACAAAAAAATAATCATTTCACGATCAACGATCAAAATCGGACTAAACTATATTAGAATTTCATATTTGTTCTAATAATATACATTATGACGACTCAAACTTTTAAAAAATCATGCATTATTTTCATGATTGTAGCTATATATACAGTGATGTTTTCGGCACAAAATTGTCTTTCAACCAATGTTGAAAAATGTGTCAAACACTGCATCCCAAATCAGTGCATGAAAGTAGCCAAAAAAGCAGATATGTCTATTTGTGAAGAAGCTTGCAAAAAGTTTTGCAACAAACATGTAACAAGTCATGAAGAATATGCTGTTCCTATAACCGATGGTGGTTTCTTTTGCACCCATATTTGGAATTGTCTTTCGTAACTATTTTCAAATTTAAAAGTTACAATTGTATTCTTTGTTTTAACAGGTTAAATATATATATATATATATATATATATATATATGTATAATCGATATTTCTGTTTGTTTTATCTGACGCATATTATATATATATATATATCCTTTTAGTGTGCAACAAGTTTTTATCAGTGTTAACAAATATTTAATATTCAAAATTACTGTATATTTCAAAAAATATATCACAACAATTCCAATAAACAATGCCATATTAACTTAGTAAAATTTCATTTTAATCAACATCAACGCTAATTAAAAATATGCTAGCGATAAATGGTGATTGCATTGTAAATTTTACATAATTTAGTGATATAAAAAATTAAGAATCAATCCACACAAATAAAAAGGAGTACAATCAATTTCTATGCAAGCCAAAAATTAATATATAGTGAAAATAAACTTTTGTGCACTTAGGATAAAAGTAAAAAAAGTAAAACACAAAACAAAAATATAGACTGGTCACATTAGTTTAATGTAGGAACTCCAAAATTAAACCTTCTAAGCTTTCACATTCTGTATTTTTGGCTTCCCTTGGTTTCATCAATACCTCTTTGAATCTCCTATATTTGTTCTCTTAACTATCTCATGTTTCATCTCACCTCCACGATTCCAGTTATGACATAATGACTTTGTATCACATCTCTCTCTTCCCCCTCTAACAAGTTCTTCCAATTTTGTACTTTTCTGACCAATTTTGCTAATCATATTCGTGAATATTTTGTGAATGTAAATAAAATATTGTTTCTTATTTACTCGAGCTTTGTCTTCGTACAACTTTTTCTCTTTTTTACTTTTTGTGACTAAATTTCTTAGCTTTCTTTATTATTATAGATATTTTCTCACTGCTTATTCCTGAGGCGAACTTGATCTCATTCTCTTCCTTCTCTTTCTTGCAAATCCACCTCCGTCTTAATATCCTCCATCTTTTCTCTGCCACGGTGTGTATACCTGGCCAATTGATATATCATGGATTTTACCCATTTTTAGCTATGGTATATAGATGTTTTAGGAACTATTTATTATGTTTTTGAGTCTTTTTAGCACATTTACAGGTTCAGGAGTGTTATGGAGGAAAATGATGATTTGGGTGCATTTTAGAGATAAAAGGAGAGGAAGCTCGTAGTTGACCATCGAACTTGTGTGAAAGTCGACGATCAGAGATAAACATTGATCCACGCACATCCTTTGCCGTCGATCGATATCAAAGCGCGCAAAACCCAGCTAGGTTTCCAGCCGGCCTAAATCCCAAGTCATGACATATTTACATAAATAGCCCTGGCCGACTTTTAACCTAATATTTATGTACTCTGCCATTGTTCTTGGCAATACACGCTTTCTTATTTTCTACTTTACACAACAAACAAAACTTATGGATCAAATCAATAGACACTGAGATTACACAATAGATTTGTAGTTTTTGAAGTAAAGCTAAACGATTATTGTTGGGGTCAAAATCGATCACGATGGAATCAATGCACGAGGAATCCCGAAAAGTATCTCTTGTAACAAGAAGTTTCGTATAAGTCCTCAAAAAGAAATGACAAGTTCTAAGAACGGAAAAATCCAATCTCTTCGTAGCCTTGGGGAAACAAACTACGAAGCATGGAGAATGCCTTACCAGCGTCTTAACGTCCATCAAAGAAAGCCAAGGTACATCCCGTCCCAGCGTCCTATCCCGTCCCGTCCCGATGCATCTGGATGCTCCAAGCGTCCTGGCCGTCCTCATCGCCGTAACCTAACTGTTTCCAGCCCACTACTCATTAGAGAAATCCAAAATCACCACCAATTATCTCATTTAAGAGCTTAAGGTGCAGTCTCATCGATGGGGTATTGACCTCAGAATACCTGAACACTTAAACATTCAGGTTTCTAATCAAAGTTGAAAGCTTTAGATTTTTTCCGCATTTAAAAAGGTATGTAAAGGGGTTATAAACCCTTCTTGACCGAAAAAACCAGATCGCTGTAGTGGTCAAAACAAGAAAAACCAGAAAAAAAAAGAAAGTGTGGTGAACGCATCTGTTACTATGCAAAAGAAGTGAAAAGAGTAACTAAAAAAATAGTCAAAGAAATCGCATTCAAAGTCATTTTCTTCATGATTTGATTCTACAGATTTTTGCATATATTAGAGGAAAGAATTAAAAATATTTTTCTAATTTAAAATAATATATTTTCTAAAAAAAATGTCAATTCAGGATTTCAAAATAAAACCATAATTTTGTGAGTTTAGACATAAAACTTTAATGAAATACTATGAAATCATATAAAATACAACTATAATCATTGTAAATGATATATTTTATATTGTTATAAGAAAAACTGGATAGATAACTAACATAAGAAAGTACAGATAAGTTTAACATAAATGATTCGGTTTATATACGTTAAAACAGAGAAACAAAAAAAAAAAAAAAACAAACTGTTAAAATAGTCATCATTAACTTTCTATATAAATTACCAAGAGATTACAAAAAAATCATCATTTCACGATCAACGATCAAAATCAGACTAAACTATATTAGAATTTCATATTTGTTCTAATAATATACATTATGACGACTCAAACTTTTAAAAAGTCATGCATTATTTTCATGATTGTAGCTATATATACAGTGATGTTTTCGGCACAAAATTGTCTTTCAACCAATGTTGAAAAATGTGTCAAACACTGCATCCCAAATCAGTGCATGAAAGTAGCCAAAAAAGCAGATATGTCTATTTGTGAATAAGCTTGCAAAAAGTTTTGCAACAAACATGTAACAAGTCATGAAGAATATGCTGTTCCTATAACCGATGGTGGTTTCTTTTGCACCCATATTTGGAATTGTCTTTCGTAACTATTTTCAAATTTAAAAGTTACAATTGTATTCTTTGTTTTAACATGTTAAATATATATATATATATATATATATGTACAATCGATATTTCTGTTTGTTTTATCTGACGCATATTATATATATATATATATATATATATATATATATATATACTTTTATTGTGCAACAAGTTTTTATCAGTGTTAACAAATATTTAATATTCAAAATTACTGTATATTTCAAAAAATATATCACAACAATTCCAATAAACAATGCCATATTAACTTAGTAAAATTTCATTTTAATCAACATCAACGCTAATTAAAAATATGCTTGCGATAAATTGTGATTGCATTGTAAATTTTACATAATTTAGTGATATAAAAAATTAAGAATCAATCCACACAAATAAAAAGGAGTACAATCAATTTCTATGCAAGCCAAAAATTAATATATACTGAAAATAAACTTTTGTGCACTTAGGATAAAAGTAAAAAAAAGTAAAACACAAAACAAAAATATAGACTGGTCACATTAGTTTAATGTAGGAACTCCAAAATTAAACCTTCTAAGCTTTCACATTCTGTATTTTTGGCTTCCCTTGGTTTCATCAATACCTCTTTGAATCTCCTATATTTGTTCTCTTAACTATCTCATGTTTCATCTCACCTCCACGATTCCATTTATGACATAATGACTTTGTATCACATCTCTCTCTTCCCCCTCTAACAAGTTCTTCCAATTTTGTACTTTTCTGACCAATTTTGCAAATCATATTCGTGAATATTTTGTGAATGTAAATAAAATATTGTTTCTTATTTACTCGAGCTTTGTCTTCGTACAACTTTTTCTCTTTTTTACTTTTTGTGACTAAATTTCTTAGCTTTCTTTATTATTATAGATATTTTCTCACTGCTTATTCCCGAGGCGAACTTGATCTCATTCTCTTCCTTCTCTTTCTTGCAAATCCACCTCCGTCTTAATATCCTCCATCTTTTCTCTGCCACGGTGTGTATACCTGGCCAATTGATATATCATGGATTTTACCCATTTTTAGCTATGGTATATAGATGTTTTAGGAACTTTTTATTATGTTTTTGAGTCTTTTTAGCACATTTACAGGTTCAGGAGTGTTATGGAGGAAAATGATGATTTGGGTGCATTTTAGAGATAAAAGGAGAGGAAGCTCGTAGTTGACCATCGAACTTGTGTGAAAGTCGACGATCAGAGATAAACATTGATCCACGCACATCCTTTGCCGTCGATCGATATCAAAGCGCGCAAAACCCAGCTAGGTTTCCAGCCGGCCTAAATCCCAAGTCATGACATATTTACATAAATAGCCCTGGCCGACTTTTAACCTAATATTTATGTGCTCTGCCATTGTTCTTGGCAATATACGCTTTCTTATTTTCTACTTTACACAGCAAACAAAACTTATGGATCAAATCAATAGACACTGAGATTACACAATAGATTTGTAGTTTTTGAAGTAAAGCTAAACGATTATTGTTGGGGTCAAAATCGATCACGATGGAATCAATGCACGAGGAATCCCGAAAAGTATCTCTTGTAACAAGAAGTTTCGTATAAGTCCTCAAAAAGAAATGACAAGTTCTAAGAACGGAAAAATCCAATCTCTTCGTAGCCTTGGGGAAACAAACTACGAAGCATGGAGAATGCCTTACCAGCGTCTTAACGTCCATCAAAGAAAGCCAAGGTACATCCCGTCCCAGCGTCCTCTCCCGTCCCGTCCCGATGCATCTGGATGCTCCAAGCGTCCTGGCCGTCCTCATCGCCGTAACCTAACCGTTTCCAGCCCACTACTCATTAGAGAAATCCAAAATCACCACCAATTATCTCATTTAAGAGCTTAAGGTGCAGTCTCATCGATGGGGTATTGACCTCAGAATACCTGAACACTTAAACATTCAGGTTTCTAATCAAAGTTGAAAGCTTTAGATTTTTTCCGCATTTAAAAAGGTATGTAAAGGGGTTATAAACCCTTCTTGACCGAAAAAACCAGATCGCTGTAGTGGTCAAAACAAGAAAAACCAGAAAAAAAAAAGTGTGGTGAACGCATCTGTTACTATGCAAAAGAAGTGAAAAGAGTAACTAAAAAAATAGTCAAAGAAATCGCATTCAAAGTCATTTTCTTCATGATTTGATTCTACAGGTTTTTGCATATATTAGAGGAAAGAATTAAAAATATTTTTCTAATTTAAAATAATATATTTTCTAAAAAAATTGTCAATTCAGGATTTCAAAATAAAACCATAATTTTGTGAGTTTAGACATAAAATTTTAATGAAATACTATGAAATCATATAAAATACAACTATAATCATTATAAATGATATATTTTATATTGTTATAAGAAAAACTGGATAGATAACTAACATAAGAAAGTACAGATAAGTTTAACATAACTGATTCGGTTTATATACGTTAAAACAGAGAAACAACAAAAAAAAAATAAAACAAACTGTTAAAATAGTCATCATTAACTTTCTATATAAATTACCAAGAGATTACCAAAAAATCATCATTTCACGATCAAAATTAGACTAAACTATATTAGAATTTCATATTTGTTCTAATAATATACATTATGACGACTCAAACTATTAAAAAATCATACATTATTTTCATGATTGTAGCTATATATACAGTGATGTTTTCGGCACAAAATTGTCTTTCAACCAATGTTGAAAAATGTGTCAAACACTGCATCCCAAATCAGTGCATGAAAGTAGCCAAAAAAGCAGATATGTCTATTTGTGAAGAAGCTTGCAAAAAGTTTTGCAACAAACATGTAACAAGTCATGAAGAATATGCTGTTCCTATAACCGATGGTGGTTTCTTTTGCACCCATATTTGGAATTGTCTTTCGTAACTATTTTCAAATTTAAAAGTTACAATTGTATTCTTTGTTTTAGCATGTTAAATATATATATATATATATATATGTACAATCGATATTTCTGTTTGTTTTATCTGACGCATATTATATATATATATATATACTTTTATTGTGCAACAAGTTTTTATCAGTGTTAACAAATATTTAATATTCAAAATTACTGTATATTTCAAAAAATATATCACAACAATTCCAATTAACAATGCCATATTAACTTAGTAAAATTTCATTTTAATCAACATCAACGCTAATTAAAAATATGCTAGCGATAAATGGTGATTGCATTGTAAATTTTACATAATTTAGTGATATAAAAAATTAAGAATCAATCCACCCAAATAAAAATGAGTACAATCAATTTCAATGCAAGCCAAAAATTAATATATAGTGAAAATAAACTTTTGTGCACTTAGGATAAAAGTAAAAAAAGTAAAACACAAAACAAAAATATAGACTGGTCACATTAGTTTAATGTAGGAACTCCAAAATTAAATCTTCTAAGCTTTCACATTCTGTATTTTTGGCTTCCCTTGGTTTCATCTATACCTCTTTGAATCTCCTATATTTGTTCTCTTAACTATCTCAAGTTTCATCTCACCTCCACGATTCCATTTATGACATAATGACTTTGTATCACATCTCTCTCTTCCCCCTCTAACAAGTTCTTCCAATTTTGTACTTTTCTGACCAATTTTGCTAATCATATTCGTGAATATTTTGTGAATGTAAATAAAATTTTGTTTCTTGTTTACTTGAGCTTTGTCTTCGTACAACTTTTTCTCTTTTTTACTTTTTGTGACTAAATTTCTTAGCTTTCTTTATTATTATAGATATTTTCTCACTGCTTATTCCTGAGGCGAACTTGATCTCATTCTCTTCCTTCTCTCTCTTGCAAATCCACCTCCGTCTTAATATCCTCCATCTTTTCTCTGCCACGGTGTGTATACCTGGCCAATTGATATATCATGGATTTTACCCATTCTTAGCTATGGTATATAGATGTTTTAGGAACTATTTATTATGTTTTTGAGTCTTTTTAGCACATTTACAGGTTCAGGAGTGTTATGGAGGAAAATGATGATTTGGGTGCATTTTAGAGATAAAAGGAGAGGAAGCTCGTAGTTGACCATCGAACTTGTGTGAAAGTCGACGATCAGAGATAAACATTGATCCACGCACATCCTTTGCCGTCGATCGATATCAAAGCGCGCAAAACCCAGCTAGGTTTCCAGCCGGCCTAAATCCCAAGTCATGACATATTTACATAAATAGCCCTGGCCGACTTTTAACCTAATATTTATGTGCTCTGCCATTGTTCTTGGCAATACACGCTTTCTTATTTTCTACTTTACACAGCAAACAAAACTTATGGATCAAATCAATAGACACTGAGATTACACAATAGATTTGTAGTTTTTGAAGTAAAGCTAGACGATTATTGTTGGGGTCAAAATCGATCACGATGGAATCAATGCACGAGGAATCCCGAAAAGTATCTCTTGTAACAAGAAGTTTCGTATAAGTCCTCAAAAATAAATGACAAGTTCTAAGAACGGAAAAATCCAATCTCTTCGTAGCCTTGGGGAAATAAACTACAAAGCATGGAGAATGCCTTACCAGCGTCTTAACGTCCATCAAAGAAAGCCAAGGTACATCCCGTCCCAGCGTCCTCTCCCGTCCCGTCCCGATGCATCTGGATGCTCCAAGCGTCCTGGCCGTCCTCATCGCCCTAACCTAACCGTTTCCAGCCCACTACTCATTAGAGAAATCCAAAATCACCACCAATTATCTCATTTAAGAGCTTAAGGTGCAGTCTCATCGATGGGGTATTGACCTCAGAATACCTGAACACTTAAACATTCCGGTTTCTAATCAAAGTTGAAAGCTTTAGATTCTTTCCGCATTAAAAAAGGTATGTAAAGGGGTTATAAACCCTTCTTGACCGAAAAACCAGATCGCTGTAGTGATCAAAAAAAGAAAAACCAGAAAAAAAAAGAAAGTGTGGTGAACGCATCTATTACTATGCAAAAGAAGTGAAAAGAGTAACTAAAAAAATAGTTAAAGAAATCGCATTCAAAGCCATTTTCTTCATGATTTGATTCTACAGGTTTTTGCATATATTAGAGGAAAGAATTAAAAATATTTTTCTAATTTAAAATAATATATTTTCTAAAAAAAATGTCAATTCAGGATTTCAAAATAAAACCATAATTTTGTGAGTTTAGACATAAAACTTTAATGAAATACTATGAAATCATATAAAATACAACTATAATCATTATAAATGATATATTTTATATTGTTATAAGAAAAACTGGATAGATAACTAACAGAAGAAAGTACAGATAAATTTAACATAACTGATTCGGTTTATATACGTTAAAACAGAGAAACAACAAAAAAAAAATAAAACAAACTGTTAAAATAGTCATCATTAACTTTCTATATAAATTACCAAGAGATTACCAAAAAATCATCATTTCACGATCAACGATCAAAATCAGACTAAATTATATTAGAATTTCATATTTGTTCTAATAATATACATTATGACGACTCAAACTTTTAAAAAATCATGCATTATTTTCATGATTGTAGCTATATATACAGTGATGTTTTCGGCGCAAAATTGTCTTTCAACCAATGTTGAAAAATGTGTCAAACACTGCATCCCAAATCAGTGCATGAAAGTAGCCAAAAAACCAGATATGTCTATTTGTGAAGAAGCTTGCAAAAAGTTTTGCAACAAACATGTAACAAGTCATGAAGCATATGCTGTTCCTATAACCGATGGTGGTTTCTTTTGCACCCATATTTGGAATTGTCTTTCGTAACTATTTTCAAATTTAAAAGTTACAATTGTATTCTTTGTTTTAACATGTTAAATATATATATATATATATATATATATATATATATATATATATGTACAATCGATATTTCTGTTTGTTTTATCTGAGGCATATTATATATATATATACTTTTATTGTGCAACAAGTTTTTATCAGTGTTAACAAATATTTAATATTCAAAATTACTGTATATTTCAAAAAATATATCACAACAATTCCAATAAACAATGCCATATTAACTTAGTAAAATGTCATTTTAATCAACATCAACGCTAATTAAAAATATGCTAGCGATAAATGGTGATTGCATTGTAAATTTTACATAATTTAGTGATATAAAAAATTAAGAATCAATCCACCCATATAAAAAGGAGTACAATCAATTTCAATGCAAGCCAAAAATTAATATATAGTGAAAATAAACTTTTGTGCACTTAGGATAAAAGTAAAAAAAGTAAAACACAAAACAAAAATATAGACTGGTCACATTAGTTTAATGTAGGAACTCCAAAATTAAACCTTCTAAGCTTTCACATTCTGTATTTTTGGCTTCCCTTGGTTTCATCTATACCTCTTTGAATCTCCTATATTTGTTCTCTTAACTATCTCAAGTTTCATCTCACCTCCACGATTCCATTTATGACATAATGACTTTGTATCACATCTCTCTCTTCCCCCTCTAACAAGTTCTTCCAATTTTGTACTTTTCTGACCAATTTTGCTAATCATATTCGTGAATATTTTGTGAATGTAAATAAAATTTTGTTTCTTGTTTACTCGAGCTTTGTCTTCGTACAACTTTTTTTCTTTTTTTTACTTTTTGTGACTAAATTTCTTAGCTTTCTTTATTATTATAGATATTTTCTCACTGCTTATTCCTGAGGCGAATTTGATCTCATTCTCTTCCTTCTCTCTCTTGCAAATCCACCTCCGTCTTAATATCCTCCATCTTTTCTCTGCCACGGTGTGTATACCTGGCCAATTGATATATCATGGATTTTACCCATTCTTAGCTATGGTATATAGATGTTTTAGGAACTATTTATTTTGTTTTTGAGTCTTTTTAGCACATTTACAGGTTCAGGAGTGTTATGGAGGAAAATGATGATTTGGGTGCATTTTAGAGATAAAAGGAGAGGAAGCTCGTAGTTGACCATCGAACTTGTGTGAAAGTCGACGATCAGAGATAAACATTGATCCACGCACATCCTTTGCCGTCGATCGATATCAAAGCGCGCAAAACCCAGCTAGGTTTCCAGCCGGCCTAAATCCCAAGTCATGACATATTTACATAAATAGCCCTGGCCGACTTTTAACCTAATATTTATGTGCTCTGCCATTGTTCTTGGCAATACACGCTTTCTTATTTTCTACTTTACACAGCAAACAAAACTTATGGATCAAATCAATAGACACTCAGATTACACAATAGATTTGTAGTTTTTGAAGTAAAGCTAGACGATTATTGTTGGGGTCAAAATCGATCACGATGGAATCAATGCACGAGGAATCCCGAAAAGTATCTCTTGTAACAAGAAGTTCCGTATAAGTCCTCAAAAAGAAATGACAAGTTCTAAGAACGGAAAAATCCAATCTCTTCGTAGCCTTGGGGAAATAAACTACGAAGCATGGAGAATGCCTTACCAGCGTCTTAACGTCCATCAAAGAAAGCCAAGGTACATCCCGTCCCAGCGTCCTCTCCCGTCCCGTCCCGATGCATCTGGATGCTCCAAGCGTCCTGGCCGTCCTCATCGCCCTAACCTAACCGTTTCCAGCCCACTACTCATTAGAGAAATCCAAAATCACCACCAATTATCTCATTTAAGAGCTTAAGGTGCAGTCTCATCGATGGGGTATTGACCTCAGAATACTTGAACACTTAAACATTCCGGTTTCTAATCAAAGTTGAAAGCTTTAGATTCTTTCCGCATTAAAAAAGGTATGTAAAGGGGTTATAAACCCTTCTTGACCGAAAAACCAGATCGCTGTGGTGATCGAAAAAAGAAAAACCAGAAAAAAAAGAAAGTGTGGTGAACGCATCTGTTACTATGCAAAAGAAGTGAAAAGAGTAACTAAAAAAATAGTCAAAGAAATCGCATTCAAAGCCATTTTCTTCATGATTTGATTCTACAGGTTTTTGCATATATTAGAGGAAAGAATTAAAAATATTTTTCTAATTTAAAATAATATATATTCTAAAAAAAATGTCAATTCAGGATTTCAAAATAAAACCATAATTTTGTGAGTTTAGACATAAAACTTTAATGAAATACTATGAAATCATATAAAATACAACTATAATCATTATAAATGATATATTTTATATTGTTATAAGAAAAACTGGATAGATAACTAACATAAGAAAGTACAGATAAGTTTAACATAACTGATTCGGTTTATATACGTTAAAACAGAGAAACAACAAAAAAAAATAAAACAAACTGTTAAAAATAGTCATCATTAACTTTCTATATAAATTACCAAGAGATTACCAAAAAATCATCATTTCACGATCAACGATCAAAATTAGACTAAACTATATTAGAATTTCATATTTGTTCTAATAATATACATTATGACGACTCAAACTTTTAAAAAATCATGCATTATTTTCATGATTGTAGCTATATATACAGTGATGTTTTCGGCACAAAATTGTCTTTCAACCAATGTTGAAAAATGTGTCAAACACTGCATCCCAAATCAGTGCATGAAAGTAGCCAAAAAAGCAGATATGTCTATTTGTGAAGAAGCTTGCAAAAAGTTTTGCAACAAACATGTAACAAGTCATGAAGAATATGCTGTTCCTATAACCGATGGTGGTTTCTTTTGCACCCATATTTGGAATTGTGTTTCGTAACTATTTTCAAATTTAAAAGTTACAATTGTATTCTTTGTTTTAACATGTTAAATATATATATATATATATATATATATATATGTATAATCGATATTTCTGTTTGTTTTATCTGACGCATATTATATATATATATATACTTTTATTGTGCAACAAGTTTTTATCAGTGTTAACAAATATTTAATATTCAAAATTACTGTATATTTCAAAAAATATATTACAACAATTTTAATAAACAATGCCATATTAGCTTAGTAAAATTTCATTTTAATCAACATCAATACTAATTAAAAATATGCTAGCGATAAATGGTGATTGCATTGTAAATTTTACATAATTTGGTGATATAAAAAAATAAGAATCAATCCACACAAATAAAAAGGAGTACAATCAAATTCTATGCAGACCAAAAATTAATATCTAGTGAAAATAAACTTTTGTGCACTTAAGATAAAAGTAAAAAAAGTAAAACACAAAACAAAAATATAGACTGGTCACATTAACTCATACATTAGTTTAATGTAAGAACTCCAAAATTAAACCTTCTAAGCTTTCACATTCTGTATTTTTGGCTTCCCTTGGTTTCATCAATACCTCTTTGAATCTCTTATATTTGTTCTCTTAACTCATGTTTCATCTCACCTCCACGATTCCATTTATGACATAATGACTTTGTATCGCATCTCTCTCTTCCTCCTCTAACAAGTTCTTCCAATTTTATATTTTTCTGACCTTTTTTTCTAATCATATTCGTGAATATTTTGTGAATGTAAATAAAATTATGTTTCTTATTTACTCTAGCTTTGTCTTCGTACAACTTTTTCTCCTTTTTACTTTTTGTGATTAAATTTCTTTGTTTTCTTTATTATTATAGATATTTCCTCACTGCTTGTTCCTGAGACGAACTTGATCTCATTCTCATCCTTCTCTTTCTTGCAAATCCACCTCCGTCTTAATCTCTTCCATCTTTTCTCTGCCACGGCGTGTATACCTGGCCAATTGATATACCATGGATTTTATCCATTTTTAGCTACGGTATATAGATGTTTTAGGAACTATTTATTATGCTTTTGAGTCTTTTTAGCACATTTACATGTTCAGGAGTGTTATGGAGAAAAATGATGATTTGGGTGCATTTTAGAGATAAAAGGAGAGGAAGCTCGTAGCTGACCATCGAACTTGTCTGAAGGTCGGCGATCAGAGATAAACATTGATCCACGCACATCCTGTGCCGTCGATCGACAGCAAAGCGCGCAAAACCCAGCTAGGTTAACAGCCGGCCTAAATCCCAAGTCATGACATATTTACATAAATAGCCCTGGCCGACTTTTAACCTAATATTTTTGTGTTATGCCATTGTTCTAGGCAATACACGCTTTCTTATTTTCTACTTTTCACAGCAAACAAAACTTAGGGATCGAATCAATAGACTATAAGATTTCACAATAGATTTGTAGTTTTTGAAGTAAAGCTAGAAGATTATTGTTAGGGTCAAAATTGATCACGATGGAATCAATGACCGAAGAATCCCGGAAAGTATCTCTTGTAAGAAGAAGTTTCGTACAAGTCCTCAAAACGAAATGACAAGTTCTAAGAACGGAAAAATCCAATCTCTTTGCAGCCTTGGGGAAACAAACTACAAAGCATGCAGAATGCCTTACCACCGTCTTAACGTCCATCAAAGAAAGCCAATGTCCATCCCGTCCCGGCGTCCTCTCCCGTCCTGTCCCGATGCGTCTGGATGCTCCAAGCGTCCTGGTCGTTCTCATCGCCGAAACATAACCGTTTCCAGCCCACTACTCATTAGAGAAATCCAAAATCACCACCAATTATCTTATTTAAGAGCTTAAGGTGCAGTCTCATCGATGGGGGTATTGAACTCCGAACACCTGAACTCTTAAACATTCAGGTTTCTAATCAAAGTTGAAAGCTTTAGATTCTTTCCGCATTTAAACAGGTATATAAAGGGGTTATAAATCCTTCTTGACCGAAAAACCGGATCGCTGTAGTGGTCAAAACAAGAAAACCAGAAAAAAAAAAAGAAAGCGTGGTGAACACATCTGTTACTATGCAAAAGAAGTGAAAAGAGTAACTGAAAAAATAGTCAAAGAAATCGCATTCAAAGCCATTTTCTTCATGATTTGATTCTACAGGTTTTTGCATATATTAGAGGAAAAAATTAAAAATATTTTTCTAATTTAAAATAATATATTTTCTAAAAAAAATGTCAATTCAGGATTTCAAAATAAAACCATAATTTTGTGAGTTTAGACATAAAACTTTAATGAAATACTATGAAATCATATAAAATAGAACTATAATCATTATAAATGATATATTTTATATTGTTATAAGAAAAACTAGATAGATAATTAACATAAGAAAGTACAGATAAGTTTCACATAACTTATTCGGTTTATATACGTTAAAACAGAGAAACAACAAAAAAAAACTGTTAAAAATAGTCATCATTAACTTTCTATATAAATTACCAAGAGATTACCAAAAAATCATCATTTCACGATTAACGATCAAAATCAGACTAAACTATATTAGAATTTCATATTTGTTCTAATAATATACATTATGACGACTCAAGCTTTTAAAAAAATCATGCATTATTTTCATGATTGTAGCTATATATACAGTGATGTTTTCGGCACAAAATTGTCTTTCAACCAATGTTGAAAAATGTGTCAAACACTGCATCCCAAATCAGTGCATGAAAATAGCCAAAAAGCAGATATGTCTATTTGTGAAGAAGCTTGCAAAAAGTTTTGCAACAAACATGTAACAAGTCATGAAGAATATGATGTTCCTATAACCGATGGTGGTTTCTTTTGCACCCATATTTGGAATTGTGTTTCGTAACTATTTTCAAATTTGAAAGTTACTATTGTATTCTTTGTTTTAACATGTTAAATTTATATATATATATATATATATATATACTTTTATTGTGCAACAAGTTTTTATCGGTGTTAACAAATATTTAATATTCAAAATTACTGTATATTTCAAAAAATATATCACAACAATTCCAATAAACAATGCCATATTAACCTAGTAAAATTTCATTTTAATCAACATCAACGCTAATTAAAAATATGCTAGCGATGAATGGTGATTGCATTGTAAATTTTACATAATTTAGTGATATAAAAAAATAAGAATCAATCCACACAAATAAAAAGGAGTACAATCAAATTCTATGCAAGCCAAAAATTAATATCTAGTGAAAATAAACTTTAGTGCACTTAAGATAAAAGTAAAAAAAGTAAAGCACAAAACAAAAATATAGACTGGTCACATTAACTCATACATTAGTTTAATGTAGGAACTCCAAAATTAAACCTTCTAAACTTTCACATTATGTATTTTTGGCTTCCCTTGGTTTCATCAATACCTCTTTGAATCTCTCATATTTGTTTTCTTAACTATCTCATGCTTCATCTCACCTCCACGATTCCATTTATGACATAATGACTTTGTATCACATCTCTCTCTTCCTCCTCTAACAAGTTCTTACAATTTTATACTTTTCTGACCCTTTTTTCTAATCATACTCGTGAATATTTTGTGAATGTAAATAAAATTTTGTTTCTTATTTACTCTAGCTTTGTCTTCGTACAACCTTTTCTCCTTTTTACTTTTTGTGATTAAATTTCTTAGCTTTCTTTATTATTATAGATATTTCCTCACTGCTTGTTCCTGAGGCGAACTTGATCTCATTCTCATCTTCTTCAGGTAAGGAAATCGCAAACCAAGCAGTTATTCAAGTCCAGTTTACACAAGTCTAAACTCGGATAACTCAGGTTAAAACAACCCACTGTCGTGGTGTTGATTCTTTTGCAGATCGGTTTTGACACCTAAACTCTCGTTTGGATCAAGACAAGATAGCAAGCTTTAGAGATCAAGTCGGATATGTTCATAATACACTCTAATATCTACTCTCGCTGACTAGGGATGGAAAGCTCATTCAATTCATGTCAGGTTATCAACCAACGGTTAGCTAAATGTATTAACCCTATTTCATGCACTAAGTGATCAGTTCAATGCAAGAAATAAGAACAGATATGAATGTAGACAATCTTAAGATGACTTATTTATGCTTCAGCTCGCGAATCCTAACCCTAGAACCCTAAACTAATTTGGTGACTACATAGACATAACACAAGAACAGAAAAGCATGATTTCTGAATAATACTGCATATAATAGATAATAGAAATCAGAGGGTTCAGGATAATCTTCTCTAGGAGATAGATGAGGCCTTCTCCCTTACAAGTAGCAATTGCAAATCACAAAGCTCTCTCAGGTATTTCTTGCGTTTAAATTAAGGTAGGTCTAAAGTAAATAAAAGGAGACTATATATATATAGAAGCCACATGCAGCTAAAAAGGCAAAAATAGGAAAACTAAGACAAATCCCTAAATAAATGGAAACTTCTTTTTTAATCTCTGCCGCTGGAGCAGGCACTCAGGCTGCTCCAGTTGACTGTTCTGCTCGAAAGACTCCAAATCACACTCTTTTTCTCTAGCTGGTCCATCTCCCATCCAATGCAACTCTAGACCTGTAATGACTCAAAGGGACAAAAAAACTCGATAAAACCTCGAAAACTATTAATAAAACATACATATAATGTGCCAAAGGATCAATATATTACCGATGACCCCACTATTCGCCTACACTTTGTCAAATAAAAAAAAAGAGAAAGAAAAAAACAAAGAAGAGAAAATCGAAAAGAAGGTGAATAAGGATGGACTGTATCAGCATCATTGTTTATTGGAATTGAGATTCAGATAAGAGAGAAAGAGGGAAGAAGGAGATCAAATAAAACTACATGTGTGTTCAGAAACTTGCTTGAGTAAGAGTCCATGTATCTTTTGATCGCTACGCCCAAGGTAAAGCCTACACCTTTTATATATGCATTAAATGAGATCACTAGAGGGGCGAGTCAGACACTATTAGCTAAGTTATTGGTTAGATGGATTTGGTTGCTAAGCTAAGATATGGTTTATAGGACACCTATAAAGTTAGAATTGATTTGGTTGCGTGAGAATGTTTTCTAGGACCAGACGATGATCTGATCCCCATAACGGCAAGTACATCACAGTAGAGTGAGAAAACTTCTCATGCCAATCTTCATTTGCAACATCTCGTTCTAGTCGACACCTGACTGTTATACATCATCTTTTGCCAACTCATGATAGCATATTCTCAGGAAATGGAAATTCTAACATTTCACAATTAGTTAGCATTTTCTCAAAAGGCAGAAATGAGCTATCAGAGCATTGTCTGCCCCTTTCTTTTCATTCTGCCCAGTGATTTCATTAAAATCTTCCATTATGAACCACGGTCTACTTCGTATGATTGAAAAACATGTAAGATGTTCATAAATTTGATCTCTACGTTCTAAAACAAGATCTCTATAAACCAATGTTATAAAAAACGTTGTTTCATCAGTGACTGCCTCGATATCAATCATATGATTATTTGAGAACATAACATTAATTTGGAAGTCATACATGATAAACAGAGGTAAACCTCCACTTTAGCCAAGTGGCTCAACAGCCAACAATTGGTTATATCCTATACCAGTTTGAATGTCCTGTAGCAAAGGCTTTTTATTCTTTGTTTACGAAAAGAATAATACTTCGGAATGATGTTTCCGATGCATCGTTGAATTGTGGGGTCAGTTTCAAGCCCTCCACAGTTCCATAGATGAAAATATTACTCTAATAAATAAGTCAAACTTAATAATTTACATCCAGGTTCTAACTCGGAATCTTTTTCAGGACTTTGTAACTTAATAATGCACATCAAAAATAAAATATTAATTCATATGAAATATTTTTATTAAGAAAAAAATCTGCAATTTAGAAACACTATCAAAATCTAGCATTATTTCATTTTTATGTATTGTTTATATTATATATAAGTGGACTTAGCTAACACGAAACCACAGTCTCATCTTCATGACTGTTTTGTGAGCTGCGATGATCGTGTGAATCAAAATCTCCAACTTTCGAACTTGTATGGTGTGACCCTTTGCTCCATGGCGATCTCTCTTCTTCCCCGACCTTTCATCTCACTCCGTACAACTAAAATATTCAGCCTTCCACCGAGGATTTTCGCCCTTAGGCTATCATGCTCTTTTTCTTCTGATGGGTCCACCGGAAATCCAGAGCAGAGATCTTTCTCTGTTGCCACTGGTGACATGTTCATCCATATCGCGTCGAGGCTTTTAAAGAGATCCAACCAACGCTCGCCTCCGGTTGATCATGGAGATATGATAGGAACAGTATCTGAAGATGTGACAGAGCCAGGGATGATATGGGAACAGAGCGTCAAAGATGTAGAGGCTGATGAGAAAGAGAGGAGGGTAATCACAAGCCCTGGTTTCAGCTTCTCTGCTGCTGGTCTTTTGTTCCCTTATCATCTTGGTGTTGCTCAGTTACTCATCGAGAAGGGTTACATTACGGTGCTTCTTGAATTTTCTATGTTTATATTATGATGAATCAAGAAAATAACATGGTTTTGTTGTTGTTTTCTACAGGACACTACTCCTTTGGCAGGAGCTTCTGCTGGTGCTATTGTATGTGCTACAATAACCTCTGGAGCATCAATGCAAGAAGCCCTTGAAGCTACCAAGGTTCTTGCTCATGATTGCCGACGCAATGGCACTGCTTTTCGTCTTGGGGTAATGCGGATTTTTTTCCTTCTCTGTATGCCTCTTTAAACCATGTTGTTGTATAAGTTTACTTTAGATTGTTCTAGGGGCTTCTCTTCTTTAATGTCAAACCTGATTATCAACATTGCTTTCGACTGTTCTATGTTTCAAAGAGTTGGCTGTTCTGCATTTTTATATATTAAAGAAATAGTTAATGAGTCAAACACAAGACCCACCAAAGTCATATGTTGTAGTTATTGATCCAAGTCTCTGTGGTTTGTAGGCTGTCCTTAGAGATTCTATGGAGAAATCACTGCCGGATGATATTCATATTAGGTCCAATGGCAGAGTTCGTGGTGAGAAACAGCAAGTTTACTTTTGCCAAAGCACATTTTTTAGGCTCTGACGTCTCTAATCATTCTATCGTATTGTAGTTGCCATTACACAGGTGTTATGGAAACCTAGAGGTTTACTGGTGGATCAGTTCGACTCCAAAAGCGACCTTATCGATGCAGTTATTGCATCTTCCTTTATTCCAGGGTAAATAATACTCCCTTGCTTTTGAAACATTACAGTTCCTCTAGAAAAAAAAAACTTCTAATTATAATATTTTAAGAGCAAATGCAGATATCTTGCACCAATGCCTGCAACCATGTTCCGTAATCGAGTTTGTGTTGATGGAGGCTTGACGTTGTTTATGCCACCAACCGCTGCTGCTAAAACAGTATGCACATGAAGGATACTTCTTGCTTTCATTTCCTTTTCTCTATCTTCTGTGTGTGGCCTTGTCAAATATTTTGGGAAGGCCTTTCATATGTGTATATCAAATGTTTAACAGGTTCGAGTTTGTGCGTTTTCCGCGAGTAATTTCGAACTAAAGGGTATTGGGATCAGCCCGGATTGCAACCCTCTAAACAGGGCAACCTCAAGACAAGTAAATGTTCAAATTTTTTCTAGTGAAATCATTCTCCTTTGACTTGAGAGTTAAGTTTGGGAATCTTGGTTTTTTCTGATGTACTTAGCTATTGAATTGGGCACTGGAGCCAGCAGAGGACGAGGTGTTAGAGATGTTGTTTGAGCTAGGTTATGCAGATGCAGCTGCCTGGTCTGAGATGAATCCAGCCGAGGAACTGGTTTATGATGATGGTACTCCTTCAGCACAAGAGATTCAAGCCAGTTAGGACACATAAGAACTGCATTCTTAACTTCTTCTAACCATATATAGTCTGTTCATTGTGCTATAATAATAGATTCTGATTGTTTTCGGCCTTTGTATGTTGCAGAAACTTGTAGGTAGATAAAACCTAATCCAATGTTACGTCACTGAATATTCAACGTTCTCTTATTCAGCATTGATCATTCAAGTTCAAAACGCTACAAACTTCTGTCAGAAAAGATGATGTATCTGTGTTTGATTTAGCAACAACCCACAAACAAACATTATCCACTCAACATTCGCCTTACAAAGCCTTGCGCTACTTATTGGGTGTGTGGGCAAAACAGTTCTTTGAGAACATTCCAATCTGGCTAAAAGCCCATGCTCTCTCATAAAGGCTATTAAGGTAGAGGTAACGCATCTGGTACTGATACAGCCACAGGTAAACTGTCGTGCATATAGGCCATTACAAAGAATGACAACATGGCGATAGAAAGGAGTAGTAGCGGGCCTGCAGGGACCGGTTTCCGGGAAGACGCCAAACGAAACCCTGCAAGAAAGTCGTAGAAAGAACATAAAAGAGATCACGTCCGATGAGAAGATACTCCGTCATATATATATATGAAAAGATAGAGAACACATCTTCTTGTCAAGAGGAGCTTACCAAAGACAGAAGAGAAGAGGAAGGCAGCGCCAAGTCCTATGGTATCGCCAAGGACTCTTGTCTCAGGAGATTTTGTAAGGAAGTAGGCCTGTATCGAAATTCAAACACCGGAACTTTTCTCAACAAAGAGAAACAAAGGTTTTGTAGATGACAAACTTCAGAAGAAAACAATCATGAAGATACAATACACCCACGTAACATTAAAAAACAAAAGGGACTATATGTAGCTGCGATAAGACAGGTTTTCAATTCTAACACTGACCACGAGGGTATCTCATTTCAAAAGGCAAGAATGCATTTACAAAAGACACACAACATTTAAATTTTCTCAAGGAAATGGAACAAAGCTTAGGGGAGAGCAGAAACTATCAGTGAACAGTGCACATGGTTCCTCACAACGACTCCTCATAGGAGAAGTTCAGATTTGAAAGGGCTATACAGGAACAGGAAAGTAAGGAGAGAGGAAGATCGTACAGAAGCCATAAGGACAGAGCCAGTCAAACCCCCCAAGAGAGAACCCTTGCTTCCAGATTTGCTATCTGAAGGAGAGAAAAAAGGTCAAACTTTAAAGCAAAATAAATCAAAAGAAAAACATCACCAACTTACAGGCGAAGAGACCGCCTCCTAGAAGAAGAACACCATAACCCGCTGAGACGGCTGGAGCTAGCTCCGACAGCTCCGCCTTACAACAGAGACCATTGCCTCGTCTGCTCTTCGATTTTGGAAGTCCCGACCAATTCCGGCCGCAGTCACTGACACTCCGCCCGGGTAGTTTGGTGTTTCGCACCGACACCACCGAAGGAATATGTAACTTTAGCACAAAAGACGACATTGCTTCAGCCGAATGGTTTCGTCAGAGAAGACAAAGGGATCAAGATTATTTAACAGAACACAAATTGGGTGTCAAAGACTTATTTGTCCTTTCCTTAATTTTCTTTTCTTTTGCTATTTACAAACAAAGTACGAGTCGGGCCTCACGACGTATCACAATCACATTCTAGAATATCACTTTTATGATTATGACGTTGATCTCTATATTTCATAGTTTCAAACTTTCAATCTCCCATGTACTTTTTCATTCTTTACTATTCAAATCCCTCTTAATTTTTTTAACAATAATTGAATTTTTTTTATTTTTAGAAAAAGCGTACAAAGAATTTTAAGAGAAATTGAGAAGTTCCCATTTATTTGATCCCAAAACGGAGATAGATTCCAATTTCTATCACTATGGTTCGTCTCCACGTAGATCAAATTTTGTAATGCCTCTAAATCTTATCCTCTTGAAGGATATTTTTTACGATACATATGGTAAAGCTACTCTTTTTATCTGATTTGTAAAATGAGTTTTATCAAAGTTTGGATTTTGATTTGAGTTAAGGGATGACAACGAGAAGGAAGAAAATAAAGCTTTCTCTCTTCTTCTTCGTTATTGTCGACAAAGTTGTTATGCCTTAAGAAGCATGTCCTGGAGAACATACTATATAACTGACAACAACGAACCTGACATGGATGACTGTCATGGATGGTGATAATCTTGATGAAGAATGGAAGGCAATGGTGGAAGAGGCTATGTCAGGTAAATGGGAGTAAGTATTGCATTCTAAATCTCATAGCTTTTTTTAGTATTTGATAGACCATGGATTTTACCCACTTTTATCTATGGTTTATAAGTATTTTAAAATATATCTACTACGATATAGAGTCTATTTAGAGTGTTTACAGGTTAAGGGACGTTCTGGAGGAAAGTGGTGATTTTGGTGCCTTTTGGAGTCTTTTGAGTGCAGAGCTGCACATACGCGTCATATTTTGATCAATGGATGGAGACCTTTCCACCGTTAGATTTAGCCCATCGTTTGACACAAGATATATCTTTGCGTTATCTTTCCAATGCCACAGGTTTGAGGTCAATCAGCATCCTATAGCAGTCTTTATGCCCGTTTTACTGAAGAGTGGTTAGTCTGCCTCGCGAGAGAAAGCTGTCGAGGAGATGAAGGACTGTCGATCGACGGTGCACCCTTGCCATCGATCGACGGTAATGCCAGAATATTGGTTGAGCATATTTTATGACCGACTGAAGCCCATAAGCAACCACAAATTACCAGAATACCCTTGGACGACCTAAACCCCTATTTATGTGTTTTCTAAGCCATTGTTGATGGCTACGCTTTCTTTTGTTCTTGTTCTAGGTTAGGAGAGAAAGGAGGAACTCTTTTGGTGACCTCCTGTAACTCCTTTGGTTTTTATATCTATTCTCTTGCAGTTTTATATCTATTCATCTATGATTTATGTGACAAACTTCATGCTTGAATAGATCCACCTGTTAGGTTTAGGATTCAAATTGGTTATGAGGGATTAGCCCCAAATATTGAATTGCTAGGTTGTGATATTCATCAATAGGATGTTCTTATTGCTTGTGTTCTAGAGTCGCGAACTAGAACCCTGATCTTAGAATCATTAGGCACAAGTGATAGCTTGGTCTTTTCTCGGAATAGATCCTCATTGAACTAGGATTGCTAGAAACATGTGATAACTGATCTAAGAACCCAATTGAGTACTTTATCAACCCGCACGCAAAGCTTGCTAGAAGTGTGTCGATCGATATTCCAGTAGAATAATCTATCGATGTCGTGAAAGGTGTATCGATCGATATTCCTCTAGAATCATCGATCGACACTTTCTAATTGATCGACAAATGATTGTTGAGGTCATTAGATCTAGTCAATAGACGAATCTAGAAAGCGAACGCTGATCGATTTTTTTCTTATAAGTGTTGAGCTCTTTAATATCTTGCATACAACAATTAGTTTCTATATCATTATAATCCTGATTACCTGAATAGAAACCTTAGATCTAGCAACCATCCTTTCATCAAACTATTGTTGAGGTCATTAGATCTAGTCAATAGACGAATCTAGAAAGCGAACGCTGATCGATTTTTTCTTATAAGTGTTGAGCTCTTTAATATCTTGCATACAACAATTAGTTTCTATATCATTATAATCATGATTACCTGAATAGAAACCTTAGATCTAGCAACCATCCTTTCATCAGACAATTCATTTAATTAACCGAGCAACTACCTTGCTCACCACTGCTATTTACATTAAAACTATAAGCGTAGCTTAATCATATAACTATTAAATCTTTTGTGTGACCTAGCTCCCTGTGAATTTTATCCCTAAGTGCTACAACTCGACCTCTTATTTGAGTGAGTATAAATCACTCCTTAGGGTAATTTGAGTAATATCAGTATTTGGGTTTGGATCATTGTGATGATTTTTATACTTCAAAATATATTTTTGTAATGTTATTATCTTTTTAAAAATATTTATTGTTTGTTCGTGTTAATCTTAAGTGTAACATTATCATTTTCTTCTGGTGACAGATGTTCTCCAAAGACATTTAACCCTCATAATTAACGCTCATGGTACGGCAATTTCATGTCAAGCTTTTTAATTATTGATCTTCAAGGTTCTTAAACTGTTTGGAACATTTTGTTTTGTTTCAGTCTTGACTTACTTTATGTTAAGTTACAATGGCATAGATGTTTGCATTCTTGCTAGCTCCCTCATCAGCAAGGTTAGCTATGGGAATATTTGTCAATTATGTTTTTCTGGCTGTTTTATTCATAATCCAACATAACTTGTTGGGATGATTAACAAACATTACGTCTCATTTGATTTTGTTCTTTACATGCTCCTCCTCTCTTTCAGTGGATTCATGAGCTCATATATTATGTTCCGGCATTTTTATATATTTCATACAATTAAAATATTGCACCGGGTGGCACTATTAGTAATATGTACTAAAAACACTACATTAACTACTTCAATAATTTTTTGGTTTGAGTCTATAAATGATAACCGAGTACTAATCAAAAAATCCAACTAACAATAATGATATTTGGATAACTGATATACACTACATAACTTAGAAGATAAGAGAATAATCTAAAAGTTTGAATATATAGTAATAATCGACTACTGATCTAAAATCAAGCTAACGATAGTAATGTCCGGATAATTATTTAAGTTAGCGGACCATTAATCGAAAACTCCAACTAACAATAATAATATCTGGATAATTGAAATACACTACTTAATTTATTAGATATGAGAATAGTCTACGATTTTGAGTCTATAGTGATAAACGACTACTGATCAGAAAACTGAGCTAACAATAATAATGTCTAGATAATTATTTAAAATAGCCGACAACAACTTAAATAACTAAGGACCATTAAAAATAATTGGACAATTGGTATATTTTACATACATATCTGAATTGCATAGACTGGACTGTGACACATACATGTTATATTATTATATTTTAAATACTTTTGACTGTTAGAAAGACGACGGAGAGAGTGAGAGACAGTGAAGCTATTACTTTTGAGCTGATTGTAACTCAGATCGAGTGTTCTGAGACGGCGTACCTGACTGTGACTCGCCGGAATCTTGTAAGAGATGAAATTTCGTCTTGTGAAAAAACGAATGTTTCTTACTTGAGAGACTGTTGCTGGTAAAACATCTATGATTTCTCGTGAGAGAAAAGTGAAGTTGTGGACCATCACATGATCATACATCTACGGCATTTTCTTTACGCAAAATATCATTTTATATTGATTTTTGCAAAAATTAAAATTATTGCAAACTCCCAAATAGAGAAACAAATTCATGTGAATCGGTGTATCAATCGTTGCAGGAATGGTCCAGAAATCTTCAAATGAGGTGCAATTATCATTACCTTATTTGGTTTTGGGGGTATAAAGAAGAAATAAAGAAAGAAGATGATACAATGGAAAGAGAGAGTGAAAGAGCATTTTCAATAAATTTTATATATTTTTTGTATGTGTGCATTATTACACAACTATCATATTAGAGCTTTTTGTTTTCTCCTTAAGTAAACGACTATAGGGTTATATGTGTAATTTTTTTCTATCATGAATGATTTCCTTGCCTGAAATATTTTAAATTATTAAGTGTTTTTGTTACAATTCACTCTACTCTATATACACAGATTTAAATAGAGTTTACCAAATTATATTTAGGAGATCTGTAAGTTTTTATTCTTTTAACACAAATACTATGTGGTTTCTTGTGCAATAATGGGTTTAAAACAGTTTAATATAAATGAAAACTTGCTTTTAAAAATAATTTGATTTTACCAATTATAAATAAATAAATAGAAAATTTCCTCGCTTCAACGACCTTGTCGCAAACACCACTTCTTGATGACCTTGTCTCACCTCGTTAACCATCTAGACGACCTAATGTGATGGCCCCATCTCACCTCGACAACCTTGCCACGACAATCACATCTCAATGACCTTGACTCACCTCGTCGACCATATAGACGACCTCGCCGCGGTGACCTCATCTTGATCATCTCACCTTCTCGACCTTGCATCTATAATCTCATTTCATCTATCATCCCAATGAACTACGAATGACTTGAACCTTTTTTTGAGGGTACGTAGGTAGCCTCTACCGAGACACAGCTACAAACACTGAATACCAATGATATCTTTTGTCAGCATGAAGCCACAACTTTATAAATAACAAGAATCTCTAATTTCCACATCCTATTTTGACTATGAATATTAGTTTGAATATTTAGTTGGAAACTCAATTTTCAACATTTTGTCAATCGTGGCGTATGAGTCTCCACCATCACCAATTGACGACAACAAACTCTCGATGCTCCTCAAAAACAATGACACGATATGTTCTCTTCCGACGACGACAATCTCAACCCTAGGCCTCCATTAATTAACAAACTCATCTCCATTTTGTTGCTCCCAAAAGAATCACTATAATTCAACCCCAAGAAAAAACCTCAACGAATGTCATTCAAGGAGATTTACTAAAGATATATTCCATGAAAATCATCTAAAAATATCTGACATGGAGGTCATCCAAGGATATCCTACATAAAAGTCATCCAAATTTTGTCCAATGAAAGACATCCATGCCAACTTTTAATTGATAAGCCATCCAAACTCAATGTAAACTCTTCAATGACAGGTCATCTACTCTAACTCATAGATAATAAGTTATCCATACTCCAAGCCAAATCTTCAATTACATATCACCAAGCGATATTCCTCTCCACACTAAAAAAAATGGGCTTATTGCTTGATGGACACTATATGCATTAATGAACAATCAATAATTTCCTCAAACAAATTTGATGGAGAATTTGAAACTGATGATTACCACTAACGACTATAATCATCAGAACTAACAGTCCAAAGATAAATCATCCATGGAGTGTGGCGGCCTCGTGCTCATACACAAATTTTCTTTTCAGAAATAATGACGATGCACTCAAAATTACCAGTTTTTCTTTTCAGAAAAATGACTACGAATCAATTGCTAATTTTTTTTAAGGAAAAAGGTGATGACACATCCATTCTCATCAAAACAACAACGAACTCATGCTCGTTAAAATGATGATAAACGCGTTCATGCTCGTCAAAAAGACGACGACGCGCTTGTGCTCGTTAAAATAAAGACGACTCTTCAGAAAGAAGACAAATGTTCATATTCATTGATCCTAACAAATCACACCGCCATATTCTCGTCAAATCCAACGACGAATAAGAGTTAGAAACGATGAACTTGCCTCAACAAATTACTTCATTCATCACGTACTTCATTTAAAAAGAGAAGCAAAACTAAAACAAAGTACTTCATCTATAAAAAAAATGGAGGCGACAAAACATAATCCATAAGACATATCATATCCACAAGCGGACCTATTTATTATCAATGTCCTCGACGACCCCTCCATAGAAAAATTTAATGCCCTCTCTATGGTCGATTACCCGGAGACCTCATACCAAATATCGACGATATCACACAAAAGTAATAAGAAGAAAGAAGAAGATAATTACTCAATAACTTCGAGATTGTTTAGGCAATCTCAAACACCAACAACCTCGAAGTAGATAATCTACTTGGTGGCGATCTTTAACCATTCTCGTCGTCAATCTCATCAAATTAAAGAATCCATCAAATATCAAAAATCTCTCACTTAGGAAAAAAAAGAGAAGGGAAAATAATAAAAACAACATAGCACAAGAACCTCAAGATCGTTCAGCAATCTAAAAATTATTTATGAACCACGATTCCAAATTCATTACCTCCCTCACAAGTCTTAAATATTTCCTTTCAGTCAACGATTTCACAATCTCGATTCCATCAACATGGCAAAATCCACAAGGCACCAAATTAACGTTCTCGTTGCTGACCTTAACTCGGAATCCTCACCTTGGGGTGCAATAACATCAACTCAATGAACAATTAGTAAAGATCTCTCCCCTCCCTCATGAATCGCAAGAGACAGTCTCACTCTATCTTTGACCAGATCTTACAACCTCAAATTTTTGTCTCCAATCACCGCTGACAAGATCATTCCATCCCTACTTGACGACGAAAAATGACGAAGACTGCCCAAGATATTCTCATTAGGTTTTGTAAATATATTATTTGTAATATAGGAAACTTAATACTATGTTTTAACAACATCTATGTTAAATACACTAGAACGTATGATGAATAAACTCAAGCATTTTATCATACTTACATGGTATCAGAGCCTCTCTGATTCATCTTCTTTTTCTCTCCATTCTTGAGCATCACGTCATCAATGGCGACAGTCGAGAGAGCGTATGGAGTGACGAACATTAAGTCTCACAATCCCATTGTTGTTGATGTGTTAGGACATGTTGATGGAACTTCAGTTCCAAATGGTGATGATGACACATCATGGAAGAAACTTGACGGTCTTGTCAAGTTATGGATTTACAGTACTCTCGCTCCACTGTTATTCAAATCTTCTTTCAAAGTTGGAGGAACGTCCCGTGATATTTGGTTACGGATCGAGAATCAATTCGATAACTACAAAAAAGTAAGAGCCATACAACTGGACAACCACTAGCGCAAAAAGGAGATAGGAGACATGAGGATCCAAGAATATTCCAGTCTAAAATCAATAGCAGATCTGCTGGAGAACGTTGAAGCACTAATTGGTGAAACAACTCTGGTTATGTACATGCTCAACCGCCTGAATGAGTGATTTGATCATATCATCAACGTGATCAAACATCAGAAACTCTTCCCTAGTTTCGGAGAAGCAAAGAACATGCTAGAGTTGGAAGAGACATAACTAAAGAAATGTCATAAAGGATCATCCTCGCATGTCGATCATTCCAGTTCATCAACAACTCTTGTGATGACCACTGCAGACAACAAACACAAAAATCAACAGCGCAACCAGTCAAGAAACAATCGAGGCAATCGTTGTGGCGGTCTTGGACGTGGAAGGTACAACAACTACATACCATAGAACATGAACTAGGGGATGAAGAATTAGTGGCATGGCCAATACAACAACTGGCAGCAGCAACAAGCTCAACCTTGGAATCCGTATCCAAATACTGGTTTCTAGCAACAAGCTTAAACACCTCGAGGACCTTAGAACTTCCAACAGGAGGCCCACTTCGCTGAACAAACCTTGCAGCCTACATGCGACTTCAATGAAGCGTTCAGTACAATGTCTTTGACTGAGCCAACACCAAATTGGTACATGGACTCAGGAGCTTCATCGCACATGTCCTCCTCCTCAGGTAACCTCCATTCTTTATTTAAATAGGACACTGGAAGTTATGTTGTTGTTGGTAACGGTTCTTCCATTCTAATTCAATCATGTGGTAAATCCTTTATTCCTTCTTTGTCACGTCCTCTCACTCTAAACAAAGTTTTTATTGCTCCAATTCTCATTAAAATTTTCATTTGTGTGCGACGTTTTACCACTGATAATTGGTGTTCTCTAGAGTTTGATCATTTTGGTTTCTCTTTGAAGGACCTTTAAACTCGGAAAACGTTGCTCCGCAGCGAAAGCTCAGCAAAGCTCTATCCTATTCTGCCTATTCTGAATAAAACGCAGCATCACTCTGCTCTGGTCTGCGACTCTCCTACTCTCTGGTACAAGCGTCTTCCTCACACTAATAATGACTCAATCAAGTCGCATCTTTCTTCTTCATCTATTCATTGTAATAAAGACAGCTTACCCTTTTGTAATGCTTGTCAGTTGGAAAAACACTTAAAGCTTTCTTTTTTGAGTCTAATTCAAAGAGTTTGCATCCTTTTGATCATATACACTCAGACGTATGGACATCTCTTGTTCCTAGTCTAAGTGACATTTTCTACTATGTGTTATTTTGGGATGATTGTTCCCATTACTTGTGGGTCTATCTAATTCGCAACAAAAGTGATGTCTTCTCCAAGTTTCTTCACTTCTTTCATATGGGGCCAATTCAGTTTAAGAAAACCATTAGATCACTACAATATGACAATGGTGGATAGTATAAAAACTCAAACTTTCACAATCACTTCGTCAAAAATGGGATGACATTTCGGTTTTCTTGTTCCCATACTTCCCAACAAAATGGAAAAGATGAGAGAATGATAACAACTTTAAATAATGGAGTTCGATCTCTTCTATTTCAAGCTCAGCTTTCCCCTACCTATTGGGCAGAGGCTCTTCATGTGGCTTGTCATATACTAAACATTCTTCCTTTAAAAGCCATGGACAACAAAATGCCTCACTCAATTCTTTATGGCAATACACCAACTTATGATCATCTCAAAGTCTTTGGTTGCTTATGTTTTCCTAATGTCAGTCACTCTACCACCAAAAATCTTGCCCCCCGTTCCACACCTTGTTTGTTCCTCGGGTCTCCTCTTCTTCACCGAGGTTATCGCTGTTTGGATTTAAAAATAAACAGAATCATTATCTCAAGACATGTTGTCCTTGATGAATGTACTTTTCCAGCAGCTCAAAAACTCAACACAAATAAAAATGCTTACGGATTTTTGGAAAAAATGGAAACACCATCTTCGATCTTCCGCTCCATACTCGAAATGAGCCACTCACTTCCTTCCCCGGCAATTTCTACCTTTCTAGTAAACACAGCTCTAGCTACAACAACCTGTACTCAGGCTCCGACAAAAAAATGCTCCAGCTCCCACTCGCATGACCACTCGAGGTCAAGCAGGAATTGTCAAAAAAAAAAAAATCTATGTTCACTTCCTCTGCCTCTCAGCTCCCAACCAGACACCAAAAAGCCTTAGCTGACCCTAACTGAAATTTATCAATGACAGAAGAGTATGATGCTCAAATTAAAAATAGAATTTGGAGGCTTGTACCAAGGCCTTATGGTGCTAACATAATTAATTCAATGGGGCTTTATAAATATAAGCATGATGCAGAGGGCAATGTGACTCGATGTAAGAGCAGGTTAGTCGCAAGTTGCAAACACAGGAACCATGAGTGGACTTTGATGAGACATTCAGTCCAGGAGTGAAACCTGCAATCCTTATGAAGCAAGCCTTAATGGTTGTAGCCACCAAGTCATGTTCGGATTCCACATAATTAAAACATATTATATATATATATATTTTTTTTTCTTTTTTTCTTTTTTTTTTCTTTTTGTTTTTTTTTGAAAATAAATATCTCTACCTTTAAATTTAGGATCGAAATAGAGAGAGAAAATGTGATAAATCTCCAGAAGGCTTTACCTTAGAGGCTTGTTTGAAGAAACCAATCTCATGTATACCAAGCCCCAAGACAAGCTGTTGTGTCAAGTTTAGTGTAGGAGGTCAGCTTTGGTTCCTTCAAACAATCTCGGCAAGTGTGAATAGTTGACAGGTTGATCCACTTTAGTATCTTTATTACTACATGCAATCAGTAAGTCCAGAATGGTGCTAAAGAGTGGTTAGATAACAAGCAAAAATCTAATAAGTTCATTATCCCCTTCTTGACTCAATAAAACTCTTTTGAAAACATTTTGATAAGACTCATGAACACACTAATATCAGTAAACATCCTCCCAGACTTAAATTACATTGTCCCCAGTGTATATCTAGTCGGAGTTATGGTGAATAAATAAAGAATAAAGACTCAATGTAACAAGTTAGAACGATATACTAGACCGGATTAGATGTCGATCGACACAATGAAGTGACGATTGATCGTTGTTGATGAAGTGATGTCGATTGATGTCGACATGGTCTCATCGGTCGATGGCTAGAGCAATCAATTGACACACTGAAGAGACAATCGATCGTTGGATCTGAAGTGCTGTCGATCAATATCGAGCTGGTCTCATCAGTCAATGTGCTGAGGAATCGTCTACTCGGATCTCAATCCGTTTTTTTGTTTTTTTACTTTTATTTATATTTTTTAAATAGCTAACTAAAACACAATATTAGTAGAACCTCCCCAGCCTTAAACAACACTATCTCCAGTGTCATACAGTCTAAGATTGGTGGTAAAATAATTCATAAGTACTAAATTTAACAAGGTGAAATGATATACCTGCTTGATGATGGTGAGCGTCGATCGACACAGTTAAGTGGCGATCGATCGATACTCGTGATACTCTATCGACCGACAATGGCCTTTTGTCGTCGATCGCTGCTGGTATATCAACTCTTCTTCCTTGGATCCTTTTTTTTTGACCTACAATAAATAAAAACTTTAATCAGTAACAATCTAAACTAAACTGAAAGAAATTACCTAATAGTGGGTTATCTCCCACTCAACGCTTTGTTATAGTCATTTAGCCTGACTTTGGAGATATGATATAGTCCGGATGAGGATGAGAACTCGCTCCAAAACAAGTCTCAATTTCTACTCTCTGAAGCTTTATCATTCTTGTGTGAAAGCCTCCTCCATAGACTCTTCTCCTTTGTCTATCATCTCAGCAATAAGGACTGCTCGAAGCTTTGCAAATGGCTGTGAGAAGCATCTGCTACGCACTCTGGTTTTCTTGACACCATCTGAGAAGTGAGGAATCAATGATAATTGAGAATCACCCATGATCCTTGATATCACTCAAATTACCCTAAGGAGTGATTTTACTCTATCAAATAAAAGGTTTAACTGTAGTACTTAGGGATCGAATCCAAAGAGAGCTAGGGCACACAATAGACTATATAAATCTAGATTAAGCTAGGCAAACAGTTTATAAAGCAGTATATCAATGAAAGCAAGGTGAACAAAGTAGTTGTTCGATTGGTTGATTGAGGTTGTCAACAATTAGGAGAAATAGCTAGACATAGGGATTTATCAATCAAGAGATTCAAAACTTCAGTTCAAGTATGCTAATGGTTTATATATTAATTCTAGAACTCGATTTTAATAAGTAAGCAATCCTGATTTCGCATGCAATTGCTAATCAGATGTCTAAGTCCAGTCTCAGCTGTCGCTTGTTGACTTGGATCGAGCGTCGATCGATGCTATGGCCAAAGCATCGATCGATGCTTCCTTAGACAAGCATTAATGACATAATGGATTAAGTTCAACTAGATTCCTAGACCAACTCTCGTATAAGCTTAGGTATCTAATCCAGCAAAGTTCGGGTTCCGTTAATTGATTGCACTTTCGTGCCTCTCAACTATCCTATGATTCTATGTTCAAACAATTAGTCACACGGTCGTGCTATTCTAAGTATTCTAGATCCTAGTATTATAAATCATCCTGGTGTAGAGATCTATAGATCATCTAGCAATCTTAATTTATTATCAGTTTGACATTAAGCTCATGAATACCCTAAACCTAACAAGATGAATTACTCAGACATGCAAGCAATAACACAAATCATTGTCTGAATAATATAATAGATAAATAAATGTTAAAACCAATGGAGTTCTAATCAATGTCTGAAGGATAATTGATCTTCTCTCCAAACCTAAAAGAAAACAATAGAATATGATAATAGAAAGCTTGTTTAATGCGTAGCCGTCAACAATGGCTTATAAATAACATAAATATGGTTTATCGTCGTCTATGGGTATTTTGGTAACTTGGTATGGCTTCTGGACTTCAAACAGTCTTGAAATATGTTTGGCCAATGCTGTGTTGTCGATCGACAGTCCTTCATCTTATCGACAGCTTCCTCTCGCGAAGGAGATTGACCACTCTTCAGTAAAAAGGGCATAACTTCTGCTATAGAATGCTGATTGACCTCAAACCGGTGACATTGGAAAGCTAACTCAAAGCTCTATCTTGTGTCAAACGATGGGCTCAATATAACGGTGGGACAGTATCCATCTATAGCTAAACATCTGACGTGTCTGTGCAGTTCTTCACATCAAAAGACTCCAAAAGACACCAAAATCACCACATTCCTCCAAATCGTCCATGAACCTGTAAATACTCTAAATAGACTCTATATAGTAGTAAATATATATTAAAATACTTATAGACCATGGTTAAAAGAGGGTCTATGGTCTATCAACTCCCCAGACTTACTGTTTTGTTTGTCCTCAAGCAAAACAGACGGACAGTCTCTCTGAAAGGGGTTTGAAAACAGCAGGGACTCACAAGATTTAAAACTTAGAATCATCACATCTGCAATATTGCAATCCACATCTAAGAAGTCCTAATCACAAAAGCACATTATACCATATCCTAGCTTAGTAACCAAATTCACCTAGCCAACAACTTAGCAAATCATGTCTGACATTCCCCTCTACCAACCTCATTTCTTAACATAAATAAAAGCGCATGCTTTACCTTGGGAGTATCGATCACAAGATGCAAGGATTTTCAAACAAGTATCTGGATCTGCAGGTAAAAGTTAGTTCCTATCTTTTTTTCTACTGATTTTTCTCTTTAGTCAAAGTCTGCTTCCATTGCAGGATCATTGACCAAGACTAGACATGCTTCCATGAATCAAGCCTTAATGGTGGTTGCCACCAAGTCATGTTCACTTCTTTTTGACCTATATCCAAGAGTTCATGTGAATCGATCCTTGATGATTGCCGCCACCAAGTCCCGTTCAAATTCTTTTTGTGCGAATCCTTATAAAGGAAGCCTTATTGGTTGTAGCCAAGAAATCCTGTTCGGATTTTTCTTTTCGTTTTTTTTTATAAATATATCTACATATAAATCTAGGGTCGAACTAGAGAGAAAAAATGTGATAAATCTACACAAGGCTTTACCTTCCAGACTTGTTTGAAGAATCTATTGTTTCAAGAATCTGATCCCATGCACACCAAGCCCCAAGACAAGCAGTTGTGTCAAGTTTAGTGTTGGAGGTCAGCTTTGTTCCTTCAAACAATCTCAGCAAGTGTGAATAGTTGACAGGTTGATCCACTTTAGTATCTTTAGTACCATCTGCAATCAGTAAGGCTAAAATGATGCTAAAGAGTGGTTAGATAACAAGCAAAAATCTAATAAGTTTATTATCCCCTTCTTCACTCAATAAAACTTCTTTCTTTTTGAAAATATTTGATAAAACTCACAATAAACTAAGTATATGTAAACCTCCCCCCAGACTTAAATTACACTGTCCAATGTGTACATCTAGTCGGAGTTATGGTGATAAATAAATCTTAAGTACTCAATTTAACAAGTTAAAACGATATACCTGAACGGATTAAGTGTCGATCGATGGAAAGGAGTTACCATCGGTCGCTACAGGTAATGTACTGTCAATCGATATCGACATGCTCTCATCGGTCGATATGCTATACACTCGTCTACTCGGATCTCTTTTTTTAATATAGATTCTAAATAACTAACTAAAAACACAATATTAGTAAACCTCCCCCAGACTTAAATAACACTATCTCTAGTGTTATACAATCTAAGATCAGTGGGAAAATAAATCATAAGGACAATATTTAATAAGGAAAAATAGTATACCTGAATTTGATGTGAGTGTCGACCAACACAATTAAGTGGCGATCAATACTCTTGAAGCTCTGTCGATTGACACAGTTAAGTGGCGATCGATCGATGCTAGTGATGCTCTTTCGATCGATGTTGCGCAGCCATCATCGATCCTCGTGCAAACTCGTCTTCCTCAGATTTTTTTTGACCTGCAATAAATAAAAACTTTAATCAGTAACAATCTAACCGAAATTGAAAGAAATTACCAAATAGTGGGTTGCCTCCCACTCAGCGCTTATTTTTAGTCATTAGCTTAACTTTTGGATATCTGATTTAGTCTGGATGTGGATGTGAACTTGCTTCAGAACAAGTCTCTCTTTCTCATCTTGTTGATGCAGTTGATAAAAGCTCTTGCAGAAACTTCTCCTTTCTCTCCCAGCTCTGGATCACATAGCACTCTAACCTTAGTAAAAGGTTCAGAACCTCCTCTGTTGCGCACTCTATACTCAAGACTTCCCTCTTGACATTGCAAAGGGACTAGTGGCAAGAAATCTGATCTACATTCCTTTTCTTTTTCTTCTTTCTATTCTTGGTCCTTCTCCCAGACTTAGAGTTTTCAGTCTCAGGCTATTCTGAAAGTCGTAGGGTGTCGACCAATGCTGAAGGCTTCGTGTCGATCGATTCAGAAGACAGAGGGTCGTTCGATACTGAAATCTGATTGTTGATTGATTCTGAGGACTGGAAGTCGAACGATGCTGCAATTTCAATGTCGATCGACACTGATTCTGGTATTGCAGGCTCGTGATTTCAATCAGCTGTGGGTCATGGATCTTCAAACATCTCTATGCATGAAATAAGCTCCTCACTTTTCTTCTTTTACATGGGATCATAGAAGACAGTTTCATTAACATTAGTGAGACACATCTTATTTCTCTTAAGATCACAAACTGCCCCCAATGTAGCCATGAAGGCTCTTCCAAAAAGAAGTGAAGATGTTTTGCCTGATTTGATATCCATAGCATGAAAGTCCACAGGGATAATGCATTACCCTATCTCTACCTTAACATTCTTGATCATGCCTGCTGAGTTTACTCGGGAGCTATCCACGAAAGTGAAACTATCTTTAGAAGGTTCCATCTTCAGTCCTAATAGCTCCGTAGTGTCTATGGCCATGATGCTGACTGCAGATCCAGTATCGCATATGGCGTTTGGTAAATGATGGCTATGTATAGAGCATGGAAGCAGGAACTTTCCAGGATCGTGTTCCTTCTTCAGTGTCCTCTTGGGTTTAGGGCTGACCTTGTTGAATAGGAGCTCAATGTCCTTATCAGTCTTTCTGCTCTCTTTGAAGAAATTACCAAGTTTATACTTATGATATGCATCCTCAAAAGACATATCTTTAGGAACCCTCTTCACCCTCTTGTGAAATCCTTCAAGTTCCTCTTTGTTAACTTCTCTCCTGAGGTGTTTGGGAATATAGGGTTTCCTAGATTTCACTCTCTTCCCAACTGGAATTTCTTCTTTCGTTACCTGCCTTTCCATGGCAAGTTCATATCCGTCTGTTTGGTGTCTGACATACCTTGGATTTGACCCGTTTTCATCCATGGTATATAAGTGTTTTACTATATATATATATATATATATATCTATGTTTTCTACTATTCTAGGTATGTTTTCAGGTTCAGGTGCATTTCGGAGTAAAGCTATGACTTTGGAGCATTTTGGAGCTTAAAGGACATTTCCTCCGGGCTGACCATGTAGAGGTCGACGAGAGGAAGAACAATCGATCGATGCGCATCTAGTGCTGTCGATCGACACCAAGAGATGCCTCGACAGATGAAGATTAATATCGATCGATGTACACAAGTGCCATCGATCGATGTCGAGACATTGGACAAGCGACATTTTGGATCCAGCGGACTTGAAGCCCAAGTCCAGGCCAAATTACGAAAATGCCCTAACGAGTTTTTAACATAGTAGATTATATACTGCCTAAGTGTTTTGACGGCAGGGAGAGCTTTTTGTTATAGTTTTACTTTGAGAGAGAGAGAGTTTTGGAGAGAAGATCACTTGTGATTGGAACTCCTTGTTTTCATTTCTTTTCATATATACTATGAATTCCCATTTCTTCGTTGTCATGAATTGCTTTGCTATGTCTGAGTAGTTCATTTATTAGATCCATGGTTCAGATAGGCTTGTGGGATTAGCCCCAAACTATAGATCTGCCTTGTTGTTATATTCATGATAGATTTGTATTCATTGCTTGTTTTAGCCTTGCTAACTAGAACATGATCATAGGATTTCATATTCAAGCATCCTTGTTATCCCATCTTGACATCTATCTATCATATTAGGACTGCTAGAGAGGGCTAACCGCCAATTTAGTATCTTAATAGGGCATATCATACTCGCGCATAGGCCTGGTCAGAACCCGTCGATCGATGTCCTCAACTGACTATCGGTCGACGTAGGCAAAGGTGTATTGGTCGACGTCCCAATAGGACCGTCGATCGACACTCTTTCGTTGTCAACATACTAACCGTTGAGACACGAGATCTTGCCAGTTAACCAGTGAAACATGCGACAGCTGATCACTGAGTTAAGCGGTTGAGCTCTAACATATCATGCATGCAACAAATAGGCATCTATAGGTACTATAATCTCCAACACCTTAATAGTGGCCCTGCATCTAATATCATTTCCAATCAAGTTACATTTACTATTTACTTCGCTTGTTACTATTGCTATTTCATTTAAACATTTACAACTCTTAGAATTAATAAACACTAGACTTAATTGTTCCCTAGCTCCTTGTGGATTCGATCCCTAAGTACTACATCTGAACCACTTTTGATGAGAGTAACACTCCTTAGGGTAATTTGAGTGGTATCAGTGTCAATCGATACCTGGTAGATGTTGTCGATCGATACCTAGTAGATGTCGACTCTCAATGAAAGATGTTTCAGCTAGGGTTGATTGCTCTTGCTCTGGTCTGAGATGGATTTCGAGTTTCCTTCAAGCGGTGTGCATCAAGATCTGGTAAACATACTCGGTATGGCATTGGTGGTTGTCGATCGCTGCGCTTCTGTTGTTGTCAATCGGTGTTCCTATGTTGTTGTTTGATCAATTCCATTATATTGTTGGCGATCGATGTTGTCCCTTTTAACTCGAGCTAGGGTGGGAGGATGCGGGTGTCGAGAGGCGAAATCTGAGTGGCTCTGAATTCGAACAGTTTTATCTGATCCCAAAAGTGGTGTCGATCGATCCTCGGCTGGTGAAGTCGGTCGGTGCTTAGTTGTTGGTGTCGGTCGATGCTCAGTTGTTCGTGTTGGTCGACACCAATACGAGCTGTTAGGGGATTTTTGTGTAGGATCTTTATGAGTACTACGGAACGATGGATAAGCTAGTATCTTGAGTTAGTTTGAAGGTATTTCGTAAGGATTTGAGAGTAGTAAAAGAGAAAGAGACTTGAAGAGATCTTTATTGAAAAAAAACAAGCAAGGATTACAAGATATTGGGTAAGAACCCTAACCCTAGCCGTCTAAGCCTAGTCTCTAAGTCTAAAAGTGGCGATCTCTTGTTCTAGGGTTTGGGTTCTCCTTATATAGTTGTCTTTAGGTCGGTTCTTGTCGCTTGGAGTCGGTGGAAGTCATTCATATTGGGAAATATGGAAGGTTCTCCTTATCAGAAATTTTCCATTTCTTGGAGCAGGGAGTGGTCCCTAAGACCGATCCCTGTGTACCCGGTAGCGGGGACCTGGAGCGTTCCTTAAACAGGGACCCGGAGGTCAGGGTCCTGCCTGGGGTCCGGAGGAAAATGATACCTGAGTATTTTCCCCCCAACAGTTTGCCCCTTATTTCTCGATTTCGTCATAGATTTCGAGGAATAACCTGTGCACTCGAGTCAACCGGAGTTGCTCATTCTCAGCAGGTACCCCTTCAGGCAGGACAGCTTGCCAGGAAATTGTATCCCGGGTCCCTTTTAGACCGGGTTCTTACTCCGGGATCGAGCGAAATTTGGATTTTATGTGGCGGACTTGGTCTTAGCGATGCTTCCTTGGACCCTTAAATCCGCTGTAGATGACGGGTCTGGAGTTTCGATGATCTTTTCTGGGAGGTTCTTGAGTTCGCTGGCTTGGTGCGGGGCTTCATAGAGAAGGACCTCTGGATTCCAAAAACTTGCCAGGGAGGAGCATGAATTCTTTCCCTTTTAGAAATATCTCCTCATAAATATAGGAGATCCGTTGATATCTCACGCGCTGGAGGGGGGCTATTTGAATTTCAAAATCTTCTCGAGATCCGAGGTTTCCTGAGCACGCGATCTCGGCCTTTATATGCTTTGGCTTTTTCCTATTTGATTTTTAATCTAAGCCGACGACATCTCTGCTTCGGGTATTACCTCTTATTCCTCTATTTCCATGTTACTAAGAATTCTCTAGATAGATCGAGGCATCTAGTCAGTTAGGGTTAGAGATTGACTTCCTTATGATCCTAGCGGCTTGTTGAATAGGACCGAATCGAACTATGTCCAAGCGGTCTGCCCCTTCCGACCCTTCTGCTGTTGATAAGGCCAGATCGAAGAGGAAGATTGTAATACCCCGTCTTTAAAAAAAACCATAATTTCGGTTTTATGGAATTTCTCGGGGAAGCCGAAGGCTCGGGAAATTTTTATCCTCAAGGTTAAGGTTAGTCTGGAGTCTATTAAAAATATTCAGCTCATGAAATTAGGAACGGAAAAATATTCGGGATTGATCGCGGGACGAAAATTCACCAAAAGGGTTGAAACCGCGCAAATCGACCGAGAAACTCGAGGTGGCTTGATCTAAGGGATCAGGACGTGGTGTCAACCACTTAACCTGCTGAGGTTCAACACAAGAAAGAGGTGTAGATGTGCATGAAGCAGTCCCATACAGCTCGACAGAAGCACAAGGTGTCGCAGTACCTGCGATCTGCGCATGCGAACCGACATGCAGAGGCCCGTGTATCGCGACACATGAACCCCATACATGCTGGGAGCTATGTGGACTTGGTGGTGTCTTCTGGAATGTAAAGGAGGCATGCAACAAAGCATGCGAACGCCCATGTGTCGCCACGCATGCGACCGGAAGCATGCAGGACGACACACATGCGATTGGGTGGCTCATTCTTATTGGCTGGCAACTTCTATATATACCCAGCCACCCTTCACCATTTTTACTCATCTCATTCCATAGAAACCAAAAAAACGTGGGTAGAGAGAGAGAGAGAGAGAGAGAGAGAGAGAGAGAGAGAGAGAGAGAGAGAGAGAGAGAGAGAGAGAGAGAGAGAGAGAGAGAAGTGAGGTGCTTTAGAAGTATAGACATTTCCGAAGACCGATAAACTCGCAGAAAATTCCAAAAAACTGTCCAGAAGAGAAAGAAGGTTATTTCCAAGTTCTGATCAGTCCAGACCAGTTCATTCAAGACATGGAGGTTGGGTTTTGGGGATTAACATCACAGTACCAAGACGAAGATTTGGAGGGAATAAAAAGGGTTTGGTCAACTTCCAAAATCAGAAAGTCAAGCCACATCGGTTAATCACTGTGAGTCACGGTTAATTGTTTGTTAACAAATTTTTAATGCAGTTTGTGGATCTGAGGCTTGAGACGATGTCTGGGCTAAGTGGATAGCAAGACTAGTCAAAGGACCCGGATTATTGTGACTGTATGATTATTATATATTGTTATGGTGTGTACCTCGTGTTGGTACTATTGTGTGAGAACCTCGTGGTGGTTCTAGTAGTAGTTTGCAGGTCATTACTTCCTCAAATGGTACCACTAAGCCGGTCGTTGTCCGGAAAGTGGTGGGCTCAGCTTAACTTGGCTTGATCACCAAGGCTGAGTGTCACACGTGGATGTGGCAGCCCCCGGCGAGTCCGATAGAGGACCGGGGCACGGCGATTCCGATTGAGGACCGTGACCGGGCGATTCCCGAGCGCCTACGCCTGTGTGGTGTAATAGTGAAGGGATTGCTGGTGTTCCTTATGTGGAGGAAGAATGATTCTGTTGCGCCCTAGGAGTATATATATATATATGGTTGATTGATGTGACACTCCTAAAGAGTGTTTTGATTTATTATGGTTTAATGGTTTATTGCTTAAATCGGGCATGCTTTATTATCTTGATTTTTGATTGTTGAACTACCCATCTTGCTTGTGTTTAGGGTTGAGTTTAGAATGACGGGTAGTTGTATATGCTAGATAGGGAATCCTGGCTCACTGAGTGAAACTAGTTCACTCACTCCTCACATCCTTTTGCAGGTGACCAGTAGAAAGGACCATAGTGCTCGCGGAACTATAGGAGCTGGTGTAGATTGGACATCTTTTACTAAAGATTCGTTTTCAAGATATATGAATGTATGTTTTACTTTTGGCTGCGTCCATTGACCATATGTATCATATTTGGGCTTGTGAACTTCATTATATATATATTTATATATATATATATATATATATATATATATGAAATAAAGTATTTTATATTCCTGACGTGTTGAATCTGATATTAGGTTAGTCCAACCTAACATACGATCAATCCGAATATTATTCGAGAGAACGAGTTCTTGCCGTTTTTAAATCGTAAAGTTCCAACGGTGACTCCGATAGAGATGAAACAAGAATGAGTTCAATGCATTATTTGGGAAAGGAGTTACGAGGACAAGGAGAAGACGGACTCGGATCGATCCAGCTCGGCCGTTCGCCGAACAGGACTGGTCCAGCTTGGTGAATGGCCGAGCTGAATCCGTGTTAGGTCTAGCTCGGCCGTTTTCCGAACTGGACTGGTCCAGCTTGGCGAACGGCCAAGCTGAATCCGTCTCGGGTCCAGCTCGGCCGTTCACCGAACCGGACTGGTCCAGCTTGGCGAACGGTCGAGCTGAATCCGTCTTGGGTCCAGCTTGAACTGGACTGGTTCAGCTCGGCGAACGGCCAAGCTGAATCCGTCTCAGGTCCAGCTTGGCCGTTCACCGAACTGGACTGGTCTAGCTCAGCGAACGGCCGAGCTGAATCTGTCTCGGGTTCAGCTCGGTGAACGGCCGAGCTGAATCCATCTTGGGTCCAGCTCGGCCATTCGCCGAACTGAAGATGGACTGGTTCAGCTCGGCGGATGGCCGAGCTGGTCGTTTTGGTCGATCTAGCTCTGCCATCTGCCGAGCTGGACGGTGTGCTCTGGCCACCTTTCAATAAAATTGATATACCTTATGCTACATGATTCTGATTGACCTCAGACCAAAAACTTTAGAAAGCTAACTTAAAGATCTATCTTGTGTCAAAAATATGGACTCAATCAAACCATGGGAAAGTCTTTATCCATAGCTAAACATCTGACGCGTTTGTGCAGCAAAAGATTGAAACGAACGAGTTGGACTGCATGTTTGGTTCCGTGATCCATTTCTCTAGAGTTTTTTTCTCAGGAGTTTTTGTCAAGAGTGTATTGAGAAAGCTTTCGTACAGAAACGCAACCTTTAGACATTGATTCCGTCATGACCGATTTTGATCCTAACACACATCTTGTAAAAAATTCCGATTGTTCTTCGTCTCTGAAAGAAATAAAAACGTAGGTAAAAAGCAGTGGTACAATTCATTAAGATGTTTTTTCGTCAAGTTAGCACCCGCCCCTTAACAATTCCATGCGATTGTGTTCATCTCGAATCTCCAAGGTCTTTTAGAAATTTGTAGTGTATTTTTTTCTCAACTAGTTTTTAACAATTTGGATAGTTTATAGGATACTACCAAACCAAATCAGCTTTAATAAGTATAGACCAATACTGTTAGGTTTTAAACCTTTTCCTAGTGTTCGAACTTAGAATGAAATCAATATCAAAAGCTCTTTCCCTTTATTCACTATCAATGAATATCTTTCTTACAAGAACTAATTAGAAATCACAGCTTGTTAAACCTAAAACACAAGACTCGAACTTATGAATTAGTAACTCTCTTGATCTCTCTCTCTCTCTCACTCTTTAGCTCTAGGTCTCTATGCTTTTCTTTCAGATGCCCCATTAGATTTGATCACCTCCTTTATTTATACTCTTGTCACCATCGTCATTATGCTTATTTTATTTTTCCCAATTGACTACCTATTGTATTTCCTTGTAGGAAAAGGAAGTCACAATGCCTTGTTGGACTTCTTGTTGGGACTTTCGTACTGGGCCAGAACTGGGAATTTGTAAAAGTCGATCAACCAGACTGAAAATTCTTCTTCACGAGATGATCTGGTGACAACTTAGCCAAGTTGGTTTTCCGATGAATCACTGCTCCTCGTCCTCTCTTCGACATATCTACACGCCGACTCAAGCTTTCCATCTCTTTCCTCTGCAATTTGAAAGAACAATTTGATCCGGTAACACATTTGCCGAGCTTCTTCACCAGGCATCGCCATGAGTATCCTATGCTCACCTTCCTTCCTGTTGATGCCTTACGAAAAATAGGCCAAAACGGCTATTCTTTCTCATCTCCTTTTCACCGAGAATCCTTAAGACAGTGATGACGTCTCATCGATGAATCCTATCTTCGACGACTCATGTAGCTCGTACGCCGCAACTCCGTCTTCAACCTTTCTTGCCTTGATTTCAGAGATCAATTCAACTACCTCCAGCTCGTTTCTGCAAACTCCGACCTTACCTTTAAATGTTCTTCACTGTGAGAACTCGTAATTCTAAAAGAAGCTCGCGATTTCTTCTTTTACTGGTAATTATCAAAGTTCTCGTTTTGAATGTTTCAGGTGGTCGATCCATGGCTCAACCTTGTCGGATTACTGCAGCTTTCTGGTAAGCTTTCTCTGATGATTTGAGTTTGCTTGAAGACATCTTTGAGATCGTATAAACTTAATCTCCTTTTGACCTTGACAGTGAGATGTGATTCATCAACCGCATATTTCTTTCATGTGTTTCCCGTGATCTGTTCCTTCCGCTTGTTCAAACTCGTCTTCCTTCAGCTTCTCGGTAAAGTCATTTACTTCATTTAGCTGTTTAAGACGATGTTTATGATGTCCTGTGATCTCTTTCTTCTTAGGCCAACCTAGGTACTCGTCTCCCTTCAGCTTTTCTTGTTGTTTGATACGTTCTCTCAGGTGACCCTTTGGAGGCTCCTCCATTACTCTGACGAACCCATGAACCCGTTTCCATTCAACTTCCTGGTAAAGTTAATCCACTTCTCTTTATCTTGATTAAGATGGTGCCTGTGATGTTATACTTATTTGATGATCTGGTTTGTTTTCCCGACTGGAATACTCGTCTCCCTTCAGCTCTCCTTGGTGATTATCGTCCACCATAGCAGCTGTTTACGACGTTCTCTCCTCTCCGGTGATCCATTTCTTATTTCCCCGACCTAGATACTCGTCTCCATTCAGCTTCTCTTGCTGTTTAAGACGTTTTCTCAGGTCATCCTTAAACTTTAAACTTCTTCATCCGACTACATAATACCTTTGAGTGAATTGTTCTTGTGTTTCAGCTACTCCACCTTGAGCTGAAACTTCTGCCTCGCATCTATGCTCACAGGTAACTCTCTAAACTCCACCTTGAGTTTTCCATTATCAATATAAACCTGAAACTGACTTGTTTCTCCTCCTCTGTCTCTGCGAGTTTGAGACAGCGTTGATAATGGAGTTACCTGGAGTTTCTTCCTTCTTAGGTGATTATGGAACAGCAGTGAACCTGAAGCTCCTTTCCAGGTACTGCTTCACATAATCTCTCCCTTTCGACGCTATCAAGATATCGTCTACGTATAAAAGCAAGAAGACACATTGTTTGTCTTTCATCTCCTTAAAGTATAGGTACATATCAAAGTTGCTTCTCCTGAAATCATGCTGCACCATAAACTCATTGAACCGAGTATTCCACTGACGAGGCGACTGCTTCAGACCATATGAAGATCTCTTGAGTAGACATACTTTATCAGGATGTTTCTTATCCACATACCCCTTGTGGCTGCTCCATGTATATCGTCTCATCCAAGTAGCTGTGTAAGAAGACAATCTTGATGTCCATCTGTTGCAGCTCCATGTCATGATGAGCTACTATGGACAAGAGACATCTGATATATATGTGTTTAGCCACCAGCGAGAAAATCTCCTGATAGTCTATCCCTTCCTTCTGACTATAGCCCTTTGCAACCAACCTTCCTTTGTATCTAGGTGTCTCCACTCCTTCAATACCTTCTTTCCTCTTATAAACCCACTTGCAACCTATCGGTTTCTGCTCTTCACCCTGTCAACTAGAACCCACGTCTTCCTCTTCTTCAAAGAAACCATCTCTTCATCTGAAGCTGTTAGCCAACAATCTCTGTCTGGATCCTCCAAGGCTTCTTGATAATTCTTGGGTTCAGTTCTACCTGCATCCTCAACAACAAGATAAGCATAACCAGCAATATCTTCATCATTAGGATATACCTGATAATCTTCCAATCTGACAGGTGCATTTGTCTCTCTCCTGCTACGTTCCCTTGCTAATTGGTAGTTGCTTAGATCTTCAGCATTGGAATCCATAGCTTCTTCGGTTTGTTCCTCCTCTTCTTGAGTAATTTTCTGAATAGCTCCACTTTGAGCTTGAATACATGTTTCTCTAAGATGTCCAGCATCATCAAAACTCAAAGTTTGATTAGTCAATAAACGAATATTTATGTCATTACCTGAAGTGGCCTCCTTTGAAGAACTCTTGAACATCGTATCTTCCTTAAAGACTACATTTCTGCTTATGACACATCTCAGATCTTCTATCACTCATATCATGTATCCTTTCACACCTTCCGGATTACCAATAAAGACGTCTTTCTTTGCTATGGGATTCAGATTTCCCTCTGTTGAATGAGTGTATGCTATACAGCCGAATCTCTTTAAACTTGACAGATCTGGTATAGTTGAGGTCCATCTTTCTTTAGGAATATTGAACTCAATAGCCGAGGAACGTGTCATGTTGATAATATACACTAATGTCGCAGCTGCTTCAGCCCATAACATCTTGTCCAGCCCACTCTCACTGAGAATACTCATGACCTTGTCACGATTGTGCGATTCAGCCTTTCTGCCACCATATCTTTTTGGGGAGTGTAGGTGTATGTTTTATGACGCACAATCCCCTATTCTCTGCAAAGATAGTCAAATTTCAGGTTGCAGAATTCTAACCCATTGTCTGTATGGAGTCGCTTGACTTTTCTTTCGGACTGAACTTCCACCATCCTCTTCCATTCTAAAAACCTTTCAAATGATTCATCCTTCGTTCTCAAGAAGTAAATCCACACATTTTTGGACCAATCATCTGTAAAGCTGATGAATTATTGACAGTTACTAAGACTTGGTGGAACGTTAGGTTATTCCCACAAGTCTGAGTGTATGTAATCAAGCTTGTTCTTCGTGATGTTCTTTGCTTGACCAAACTGACCTTGTGTGTCTTCCCAATCACACAATCCACGCATAAATCAATATCTTTTAACTTCTGCTTCTCCAGACAACCTTTCTGAGCTAGAACATCCATCGCCTTTTCACCAACATGACCTAACCGACTGTGCCAAAGTTGTGTATAGCTCTGTTCAGCTGCAGCTTCTGCTTCTTGACTAACGCATTGCAGGAACCGGATACCTTAGCCAAACCCTCTAGTACGTAGAGATTGTCCCTCTCCTTCCTTGCACCCTTCATAATGATTGTACAACTCTTTACTACCTTCAGCAATCCATTCGAGCCTATGAACTCACAACCATTATTCTCTACAGTTCCCAACGAAATGAGATTCCTCCCAATACTCGGCATATACCTCACTTCATGAAGTACAAATGTTGTGCCATCAGGATTCTCAAACATGACTTAACCAACACCCTTAACCTCAGCGCTTGTGTTGTTTGCCATTTTGACTTTACCAACATCTGTCTGCGTGAAACTTAGGAACATATCTCTGCGAGGAGTCATATGAAACGAGCAACATGTATCCATTACCAATTCTTCTTTATCTGTAGCTTCTTGAGATAGGTTAATCTCATTCGCAATCAGTCCTACTAAGTCTTGAGCGTCATCTCTAACCATTGCTGACTCTTCTTTATCTAGTCCCTGAGATCTTTGCTTATTTTTGTCTAGCCATTTGTAGCACTGTTTCTTGAAGTGTCCCTCATTTCCACAAATCCAGCAGACCTTGTTCATTTCTGTAGATTTTGATCTTGATCTACCATTCCTATTCTTTCCATGGTTTAAGCTCCTATTGTCTGATCTTCCTCGAACGTAATGACCCACAGAGCTCACTCGTGATCTTGTGAGAGACTTCATCTCTCTCTCCTTAGATCTTGCAGAGCTTGCAACATCCTCCATCTTGATCACATTCATGTTGTACTTCAATGTTTCTTTCAATTGATCATATCTCACTGGTCATGCGTTTAACAAAAGAACGGCTTGTACTTCTTCTAGAACATCAATACTTAGGTGACTCAGGTCACCTACAATCTTGAGAAAGTCGTCAATGTTTTCGTCGATTGTGCGTTGCTCCTTCATCTTGAATCATGCACACGATCCGGAAGTGACCTAGGCATGTACAACGCCTCTAGTAGTGCCCGATTCTCAGCTGATGTAGTACACCTCTCGATTTTCCTTAAAACATGATCTTCTATATTGAGAAAGATCATGTTCATCGCCTTCTCGCATCTCTCCAATCTTGATTCTTCATCCTCTAGAATCTAATTCTTATCTTCGGGATCTTGATCGCTTGTCGTCTCCTTCGCCTCCACGATCGGAGACTTCTCGACGAGCACATCCTTTAACCCAGAAACGCTTTGGTAAGCGTACATTCTTCGCTTCCAGAGAGAGAAGTCACCACTTTGTGCCCATAACCCACAGGTCCCAGGATCGTAACCTGGCTCTGATACCACCTTGTGCAATTTTTTACTTGAATCTTAACCTGATTTCAACTTAAACAGCAAGCAATCAAGAGAATGACACATAGAATTGTTCGTCCAGTGTTCACCGCACCTCCCTGATGTGGAGAGGCCGCTATAGCTCACCGGAGCTGGAATTGAACCAGCAACTTCACAAGAACTGCTCGAATCGAGCGATGAGTTACAACCCTAGTCTCTTCTCTCTATCTCTTTGATCGTAACAGTCCGATCGTCTTAGTCCCTTAGCTCAACTACCGAGCATACTAAAGACTCTAGCTTTATACCAACAAACGACATAAAACACCTATTTCCTTAACAAAAGAATAAACCCCAATTTGACTAAACCAAACTCAATTGAAAACCCAATTGAACGGAGAAAAGAGACTAGACCAACTTACAAATACATAGACACAATCTTCATTAGGTTTTCGTTTCTGTTGATATGGTTCTCTTTGCATGGCTTAGTCAATGATTGATCTTTGTGGTAATTGTATCTGCTGTTTCATCAATGAAATTTTATAGACAAAATAAATCATATCCAGTACCGTACCAAATTTTGCATTATCCAAATGTCCTTTTACTTCTAAACCCCTGTTTTGTAGGTCAAGATATACAAAATAAATGGCTTTTATACAAAGAAAGGCCCAATTTCGTAAGCCCAAAGGCCCATTATTTAATAATGTTTCTTTTTGTCTGGGGATTCTTTGTTGACTTATCCACTCGGTGGTTGCAGTTAAAGATGGCCGGAGTGTGCGTCCCATGGGGCGCCGAAGCTTGCCGCCTTCATTTCCCAATCCGCCGTGAACTGCCGGTTTCGTTCGCTCTTCCGAAGTCCTCATCCATGATCGTCAACGACAATCTCAGCGCATTCCTTGAGGTCTAAAATCACCTCACTTGAATCTGATATTATTTAGCCTAAACGCTTTCGTCTCTGTAGATTCTCCCGAGAGATCTGCGTCACCGTCTTCTGAACGATCCCCGCAGGAACCAGCTGGTAGAGGTGATAATGGACTTGGGGAGACCACCTGAAGCACGTTATCTGGGAGAACGAGGAGGCCAGTATCTTAGGAACATCGAGGTAAACCAATCTTTTCATTTGTTATTGTGTGTGTGTGTGTTTGATTCTTGTGTTCATGAAAACACTAGCTTAGGTATCCATGGAAGAGCTAGAGGATGCTCAAGAGCTGGTGGGTGAGTTTGGGGCTGATAACAGAGCTGGAATTGAAGGTACATTGCATAGGATTTCAGCCATTCGCAATAGGAAAGGCTTCATCGTTGGTCTAACTTGTCGGGTTGGGAGGGCTGTGAGTGGTCACATTGACATGCTCTATGATCTTCTTCACTACGGCAAAAGCATCTTGTTCGTTGGACGGTACTTTTCGCTTCTCTTAATCTTAACCCACTTACTTTATTTCTCACTCTTTGATCGAGTTAAATCCATAGGCCTGGTGTTGGAAAGACCACTGTTTTGCGAGAGATGGCTCGTGTCTTGTCTGATGAATTCCAGAAAAGAGTGGTGGGTTTTTTTTTTTTTTTTTTGCAATTTTGCTTCTTAGCCATGAAAGTTTCTGCCTTTAATAGTGATTTGGTTATTGTGAAATGTGTCTTTAGGTGATAATTGATACGAGCAATGAAATTGGAGGAGATGGAGATATTCCGCACTCGGCTATTGGAGGTGCACGTAGAATGCAAGTACCTAAGCCATCTTTGCAGCATAAAGTGATGATTGAGGCAGTAGAGAACCATATGCCTCAGGTGATCATCGTTGATGAGATCGGCACAGAAGCTGAAGCGCTTGCCTGTCGTTCCATTGCTGAAAGGGGAGTGATGTTGATTGGCACTGCTCATGGAGAGCAGCTCCAGAACATCATTAAGAACCCTACTCTTTCAGACTTGGTAAAACAATAAACTGTCTGGAATGTTGTATTTGTTTGTCCTTTTTCTTTCTGGTTTCCACAAAGCTTTTTTCATTGTTGGTTTGTAGATTGGTGGTATTGAGACTGTCACTCTTGGAGATGAAGAAGCGCGGGCGAGAAGGAGCCAGAAGAGCATTCTCGAGAGAAAAGCTCCCCCAACTTTTTATTTCTTGATCGAGATGAGAGAAAGAGATTATTGGATTGCACATCAAGTACAGTTCCTACTTGATCTTTTTTTTTTCTCATAAGTCTCCGTTCTTGCATCTGCAGTCACTATCTTGTGGACGTTCAGTACCTTATTTAGCTTACTCTTGTGCAGACTGAAAAGAGTGTTGATATGTTGCTTCGAGGAAGGAACCCCATGGTTGAGGTACATAAAGATGTTCTAATGGTACTAAGATGACTTGTATAGGCTAATTTACAACTTGTGGTTTTTCCATTTGCAGGTTAGGAAGAGAGATGAGGAGTTTAAAGTAGTGATAGAAAGATGGAAGTCATACGACGGACAAGGCATCTGAATTTTCCTTTTAATCGTTATGTCCACCATCTTTGGCTTTCTTGTGAACAAAGATGTTCGCAAAGGATTGACAAACATTTGTATGAGTGACTAAAACAGTATATGCAACTTGGAGATGCATATATCATTTGGAATATTAATGCATATATCATTATTTATCTTGCGTCCTGAGATTTTTGGGAGAAAGAAAAAGATTCACAGATTCAAGACTAGTGGAGCTTTGATAGAAGAAGATGAACCGTAACGAGAAAGAAAAAATTTTGTGAATCCAAAATTCCTATTGATATTTGATTAGTTTTTTACGCCTAGAGACACTTTTTCACTTTCCAATTACACTATAGAACGCTTAGTGCTTGAGACATACTTTCTCATGTCAAAAAGACTCTTATGACCCTAGACTGTATTCTTTCTCTCATTGCCTTTATGTTTTTAATATAAAAACTATTTTCTTCTCATCACATGAATTTCTTTCATCTTCTTATTCCACTTTATGTTTATTTTCTTCTCATCACATGAATTTCTTTCTTCTTCTTATTCCACTTTATGTTTTCATTTATTTTTATCTCAAATTCTAAAATGTATTAAACAAAAATAATTGTCATAATAAATTATATATAAAATTATCTATTTTTTAAGATTCATTTTCATATATATATATATTAACATGTAAACAAAATTAAGTGTGGACGTAGATACCAAAGCGTGGATAGTAGAGTTATATACTAGTTGTGGACATGGTCTTCTTGGAACTCAATTGGTTTTGGTTTTATTTATATTTTATGTTATTCATCTATGATTTCAGTAACAAACTTCATATCTAAATAGATCCACCTGTTAGATTAGGTTCATGAGGGATTAACCCAAAATATAGAATTGCTAAGTTGTGATATTCATCAATAGAATTTTTTTTATGGCTTGTTCTAGAGTAGCTAACTAGAATATTGATCTAAGTTGTTATAAACCTGAATAAATCCTTATTGAATTAGATCTGTTAGAAACAAACGACAGAATTGATTTAGCAATCTAGTGAACATTAGTCCAACCTGATGGTAAAGCTTGATAAGAAGGAGCCATCGGTCAATTATCCTATAGATAAATCGATCGACGCTCTGAAAGGCAAATCGATCAATTACCAAGTGGTAACATCGATCAATGCTTGCTCGGCTCAGCAAGCGAAAGTTGAGACTCCGAGATACTATGAATAGATAATCTAAACAAACAGAAGTTGATAGATTGTTACTAAGTGGAGTTCTTTAATATCACATGCTTTAGTCTCTATACATCTATAATCCTGATTACCTAAACCCTAGATTTAGCAAACCATCCTTCTATCAAACAACTTCCAATCCCTTAAGAACAACTACCTTGTTCGTCCCAGTTTACTATATTTACTGCATTATTAAATTACTAGCCTAGCTTAATCATAAACTGCTTAGATCTATTGTGTGCCCTAGCTCCCTGTGGATTCAATCCTTAAGTACTACACCGAGCCTCTTATTTGAGAGAGTAAATTCACTCCTTAGGGTAATTTGAGTGATATCATGTTGTTATTGATATATTTATTGAAGTTAAAGTAAAAAAAAAGATTAGTTTATACAGAAAAACTAGAGACACTACATAATACGAAATGTATTTTACATAAAATTAGTAAAAATAGACAAAGATTACATGTCATAACTCATAAGCACACAACTAATCTCTAATTGGGTAGTCACAAGCAGTCAAATGAATTTCATTGCATAAGTCTTAAGCTGCACTTTGCCAGAAACAATGATCGCATTTCTATTGTGTTCTTCATCCATCTATGGAGACTACAAACACTGGTTCTATTATTCTGGAGCACCAACAATCATATGACACATTGGGATCTATTCTTTCCAATAGAGACATAAACAACTCGTGTTTATCGTAACCCCAATGGCCTGTGAGTGCCCAACTAGTGATCAAGTGATACATCCGATCAACATATTCACGAATAAAACCAGGATAGTTGTGAACCAATCCTCTATCATCGACGCTAAATGCTAAGTTCATCATACCATCTACATATTTGGCCAACAAGCACTCTCTCTCAGCAGCAATATGATTTTTTCCCTTCCTTCATCAAGTAAATGGAGGATGAAGAATTCGTACATACCTTGCAAGTATATGGCCTCTGGATTACCCAAATTGTAGGACCTAAGTCTGAATGTGCTAACAGAATTGACCTCATCTGTCTAGTCATTCAAGAAAATGAGATTTGCAGATTTGTAAAAGTAATCTTCTCAGCCAATTGCATTAAACCCGGGGAAAGCAATTCTTGCACTACCAAAGTTCCGGATAATGGTTGTTGCTACCTTGGAGAGAATCCTATGAGCATGGAAGAAGGAAAGAAGCCAAGTTGAAGTTTGCCATGGAGAGATAGTCGTTTTATCAAGTATATGGAGAGAAATTCGTTTTATTTATTTGGAGAAGGTGATAAACCGTTTTATTATGATCATCTAACCCAACTACAAGTTGTAACTACTCCATTTAAGTGTGATTTGATGGACGCCTTGGAAAGACACAAGTAGTAACTTCAACAGTCGCGAAGAGATAATCATCCATCCTTATATTTGAATAGTATGACTTTTAATAAGTTTGTAGAACATTTATTGATTAAAATTGTATAAGTTTGTCGAACTAAGTGAAAATTTAACTGATGCTGATTGTAAACTTTTTATCAACTTAGTAAAACATCAACTAATTTATATTATATAACTTAGTATACTTTATGAAATTTTATGATGAGTGCTTAAAATGTAATGAAGAGATAAAATAAAAAGGTTAGTAGTCGGAGAGAAGAAATTAAAATGGTATTTATAAGGTTTATTTATTTTTAGAAAGTGATAAATCCCTGAATTTAATGGTTTTCTTACCCAACTACAAGTTGTAACTCATCCATTTAAGTGTGATTTGATGGACGTCTTGGAAAGACACAAGTAGTAAATTCAACAGCCTCGAAGAGATAATTATCCATCATTATATTTGAATAATATAACTTTTTATAAGTTGGTAAAACTTTAATTGATAAAGAATGTATAAGTTTGTCGAACTAAGTGAAAATTTTAATGATGCTGATTGTAAAATTTTGATCAACTTAGTAAAACATCAACTATTTTAGATTATATAACTTAGTTTACTTTGTGAAATTTTGATTGCTAAAAATAGTTATTAGTCGGAGAGAAGAGCTGAAAATGGTATTTATAAGGTTAATTTAATGATCTACTTAGCCAACTAAAATTTATAAATATTTATCATTTAGTAAAAGTAACATATCATAAATATTTTATATAAAAAAAATTTAGATTAACATATCATAAATATTTTAAATAAACACAACCATAATTAATTATGAATATGTTATTCGAATTTAATGAATTTAAATTAACATATCATATTTTTTTTAAATAAACACAACCATTATTTTATAGCTGATGTGGCGACTGAAGTATGATTTAACTAAGAAAATAAACATTAGGTATGTTATTTGAATTTTGTAAAAGTTCAGGTATGTTTTAGCACGACCATATAAGTCGGGTATGAATTGAACATATTGCAATATGTTGGGTATTAAATGTCCGCTGTCCCTCATTTTCTCCTATATTTACCGATCACAACCCTTATATTTCTAACCTATTTTATACAGAAATTTTTCGATAAATCAATCATATTAAAAACATATTTATCCTCTATATCCCTAACCAACAATCTTGTTACAATATATTTTTGATTATTTTTAATACAAAAATTTAACGATTTAAACCTTCAATCTTGATGTCGTTGCACTTTAAATGGTTATCGAACCAATAATTGATTTGGACTTCTTTGAGTGTAACTATAAATAAAAGTTGTAAATCATAGAGAATATGTTTGTTTTTATTTTCATCGTTTTGTTGATATTATCTATATCAACATCAACAATTTGTGGCATATATTAGCCAAAAGAGTCAACACCAACTACGTGTGGTGTGTAATGTAAGATATGAATTGTGTGGTGTGAACTGTAAGATATCAAATATCTAAAGAATATTCCATAGAATATTCTTTAGACCTTGTACTATAAATAAGGAGGCTTTGAGTGTGTTGTGGTCCAAGCCAAGTGAGTGGAGTGGGCTAAGTCCTAAAGAGTCTTTCGAGTCCTTTATAATATCCTTGAGTGTTCTTAATAAAATAAAAATCTCATTTGTTGTAAACCTTGCGTGTTTATCTTTAAACACTTTATAGATAGAGTTTTGATCCTAAACACTTCATTTGTGGTTGTACATACTATGTGTTTGTAATTTAGTATCAGAGACATGGCAGTGTAAGCTAAGGTATTTATCTCTCCTACAAAGTTTTAATATCCGTAAGTTGTTTCAAACTATAAGCTAGTATGGAAGGTATGCTATGTGGTTTCCACTTAGTTGATTATCAGAAATCCTACTAAGTTAAAGAGAAAGATTCATAAGGTCATAATGCTCGAATACCTTAGAGGTTTCAAAAGAAAAAAGAAATTGCCTCGGTTATGTAGCAAAACACTTAATGAATCTCTTCACTTTATATTCTTAGCGCTTAACTCTAACAGAAACAACTTATGGATCATCATTGTTACTTCAAGTGATAGATAAAAACCGTAAGCATTTGCTTGGTTTATTGTTTCATTTACACCATGGATAGTACTTCTACTTTGTCAACCTAAACATATTTTAGAAGAACGGCCTCTAGTAAAATAGATTATTTATATGAAGTATGTGGGCGATGATAGTAAAGTCCCTATTTCAGAATTACACCTACTCAACACATATAAAGATTTTACCAACCTTGTTCCACTTTACCAAAAATCGTAAAACACGTGTTTGGTTTTAAAAAAAATATTGCTAAAGAACTCGTCCTAGCCTCAAATTACAACAACATCTGGTCTCATCTAGAGAAGCTGAATAGATGATTCCTCTCAAGCTCGATGAGTGAATGATTCATAAATTGAGAGCTAATGGTTACTTCCATCTTCACTATGGAGCAATTCGATTGGCTAACTCTCCATGGAAGAAAAAGGTTTACCAGTAGTGACAAGGGTAACCCTACTTGACACGAGATTCAGAGAGTACCAGAATGCTTGTATTGTAACTCTCCAGGCAACTTTAAATGTGGGTACAATGTGTGTAACACTTTTCCCAAATTTGAAAGTGGCACTTAAAGACCCCCGAATCTACCAAAATATGAAAATCCAGTTGCAAATCCTGGCGCTCAACAAATTGGAAACACCTAGCTTCAACATTTAACCATTAAATGGCCTACTGAGTCCAAAACCATGCGATGGACTTAAGTCTCTCGCGAGATACAGAAGATGGCATCCTCATTCAACTCAAATCTCAACACAATTTGCCAAGCATCCATATCCCCGGAAAATCCCTAGAAACAAGCTTGTCAAGCTATTTCAAAAGTCATGGGTTACAAATGAGAAGATCCATGAAAGCAGTATGCCAATTCAATCGGTGGACTCTTCCATCCATAGAGGAAAAGACGAAGCCATCAAAATAGCTTTCAAACAGCTAGACGATGAAAACCCTCATTCCTCCGATTTTTTCACTTGCATCAATATGATCTTCCCATGTGAAAAACCTCCAAAAATAAGAGAATATTAAACCGGCGTCCCAATCCATTCATTTAATTCAGATCGGAAACAAGTATATGTATTATCTGGTTCAACGAGGCATAAGTTTTTTGATGTATGTGATTTCGACCAATGCCTAATAGATTCAGATGAATAAGAAACTCCAAAACAAAAAAAAGGAGTTGACACAAATCATCCCAGCATAAGCTGAAATAGCGTTATGAAGCAGAAGATCCAGAAGTTGGCCTTCTTGGAGAATCTAATGGAAGAAGTTTTGAATAATATGTATTATATCCAGCTCTTACTCCTGAACAAAATGAAGTTTTGGAGAATCTAATCCCCTTGACGTCCTCTAAGAACCAATGTTTCCACCACTGAAGTTTGAGCGCAACAATGTAACGCACTCTTGGAAAATCAAGAATCCAAACACCAAAAATTTGAATGGTTCAATGCAACAAATCAGTGCAGCCGAGGCAACTCTAAACTGGCATACAGAGAATTCAGTGAATCTAAACCATGTTTTGAGTCATGTTGATTGAAAAGTAACTATTCTAGCCATTTCTATAAATAAATAATCAAAAAATATCATCTCTCCCCCAAGAACTCCTCCGCCTGGCAACCACTGTTTCCATACCCACTTCACTCATATTACAAAAAGAGCCAGAGTTAAAATCTCTTAAAGCCCAACTACAATCCCTACAAAACCAGCCTCAAAACACAAACATAAATGCTATATGATTTCCTCATCCCATATCCAATGTATCATCCACTATATTTGGTCCAAACACAACCCATCTCTTTCTCACAAGACCCAAACCATTTGGGATCCTCCACCTTTTTAACAACTAGTGTTGTTGAAGAAATATGTATCACAAAAAAAGACAATCGTATGTTTCCCTAAAAAAGACACAATCACATGTTCCTCCAAAACCTCCAAAAGACTCTACACCAGAATCTCAAAGTTCCAAGAACTACCCGCGAGGAGTGAGCCCTAGTTCATGGTCGAACATGCAAGTATTCCAATTATTACCTTTCTTCAAAAGGTTGCAAAGCATGGATAATAACATGAGAGAAAGTCCATACGAAGAAGTCTTTATACCAAATTTCATGATTTGCATGAACCAACAGTGGTTGAAGAAGAAGATATGGAAACTATTGGCAATCACCCCCCCCCCCCCCCCCCCCCCCCCCAATTAAAATGGAGAGAGAATTGTATGATGACTGACATAACAAATTCTTAAACCAGGTGCAAGTCTTCCAACAATCATCGACAGGATGGTATCAAAGTTGCATGGACGTCTCAGACTTATGTGGATAAGCCTTTGTGAATATATACAAATTCAAATACGCCAGTCACCAACAATTGACGCACTGATTGGCCGCATCCACAATGCGTTCCTTGGAACATAGGATGACTTCAGTATCCAAGCGAGAGAAAAGTATCTCAGCATGAAGTGCTTCTCCTTTAAGAGAAAAGATCTTGAAAGACATTATTAAATAACGCCTAAAAGGTTTAATGCTCTTAATAGGAGTGACGATGTCAACCTCAAACAAACATACTTTATTTCTCTCTCATAAAATCTTGGTAGCGAGACTTCACGTATGCTATCTCTCAGAAACATATTGCTTAATCAAGCCTCTTTGGGGGAAATATATTAATTGTCACTTGCAGCCCTCGAAAAACTGTGTAACCACCATAAGTTTTTCAAATAGCTACAAGAACAAGGGAAGCTTCTAAGAAAAGCATGTGAGCTGCCTGAACTCATGATCAAGTGCAAGCAGAAAAAGTGTGGATGCTTATCTAGATTTGGTAAAGAAAATCCAGAAGCAAATGGCAGAAGAAGTACCATCAACTGCCTAGTGGAAATAAATATAACTTCTTTAGAAATAGAAGAAGAGATGAGGCTTCAATAAATCAGACAAGTGATACATATGCAAGAAGAAATAAAATTATGCCAAACAGTGTCTGGATAACCAAAAGAGATATAACCTCCTTGGTTATCTAGCCCAGATCGAAGATATTGCTGACTCCGATGTTGAATCAATATTTTTCCTCGATGATGAACCAGGTGCTAAAACCGTACTTTCTATGGAAATCTAAAAAGGAAATGACTCTTCCGATGAATCTGAATCTGAAAAAGAAGAGAGCGACGGAGACGACCAATTTATACTATTTGATCTATACACACTTGACATCTGCAAAGCGGAGCAACCAAAGAAAATGAATTAGCATATGTGTCCCAACTATCCCCTATTGCAAAGATATAATCATCCCAACCAAGTATGACAAGCCCATGCCAGTCATAGGTTATTTTGACACTGGTGTTGTCTCCTCCATCCTCAAACTAGACATCCTTCCATCCTCTCACTGAAATTCATGCGCAGTACCATTTAGAGCAGCCAATGGTCAGACTTTCACCATGTCTCTCATCTGGAAGCCTATATACATCCAACTCTTTCGTGGATATACAGTTAAAACCAAAGTATACATGTCCGAACTACCCGTAAAATACTTTATATTTAGCTTTGACGTCCTCCATAGTCTCAAAAGAGTATCATAGAACCCGAAAGGTCTTAAACACAAAATCCACCTCTTACCTTGGACGACCATCCCTCATACCTACCCCCATGGATATCTTGAATCTTATCAAAGAAGAGATTGCCAAAACATCATGTCCCACCTCTCACTATGAATTCCTCACCAAGTTATCTTCGCGTCTTTGGAAGATTCCACACTTCTTCATATCCTTGCTCTTCAAGAAGAATGAAGATATCAATCCAACAAAAGCAAGCGACCTAGACATGAATCCAGATCACTACAACCTCGCACTTGAGGAAGTTAATCAATTTCTGAAAGAATATTTCATTGAGAATAGAACTTTACCACCATGGGCATGTGAAGCTTTTTATGTCAACAAAAGAGCAGAGAAAGTTCGAGGAAAACTGAAACTGGTCATCAACTACCAACCACTGAATCACTTTTTTGAAGATGACAAATTTCCTCTACTAAAACAAGAAGTCTATTCAAAAGACTATCTCAGGCACAAGTATTCTCTTAATTTGATTTGAAGGCAGGATTTTGGCTGTTTGGAATCAAACCAGAAGATATGCCTAAAACGAGTTTATGCATTCTTGTTCGCCATTACCACTGGAAGGTCATGTCTTTTGGTCTAAAGATAGCTCCTTCCCTATTATAGAAGGCCATGGTCAAGATATTGGAGCCAATCCTCCAAAATGCATTGGTTTACACTAACGTTATTCTTCTGTTCTCTCAAGACATTTACTCTTATACTCGCCTATTGAAGAAATTTCATGATATCATTCAACAATATGGAATCTTGCTCTTGGAAAAGAAGATGGTCATCGGAGAGAAAGAAATTGATTTCCTTGGCATGCATATCTCATAAGGGCAATACCATCCCCAGCCCTACATTGCGTAACAACTAAATGAATTTCCAGATGAAAAACTGAATATCAACCAAGTAAAAAAAATTCCTTGGAATTTTTAACTACATGGCTGACTTCATCCATGACCTTGCAAAATCTAGGTCAATTCTGTCAGCTCAACTCAAAAAAAGATGCTCCTCCATGGAACCAGAAGTGTACTGAAATAGTAAAAGAACTCAAGCAGATTTTAAAGACACTTTCATCACTGAAGATTCCCCCTAATGATAAAAGAATTCTCCACACAGATGCAAGTGATTTCTATTAGGCTGATGTTCTACTAGAAGAAATGAAAAAAAAAACCCACACATTTACGGCTACAAGAGTGGAGTTTTCAAAGAACGTGAGCAACACTACCATTCCACATACAAGAAAATTCTTGCAGTAAAAATAGGCATCAAATAATTCAAATTTCACTTTGTGAGCCATCATTTCGTTATCGAAATGGACATATCATCTTTTCCAAAGATGGTACAGTTCAAGCAGAAGTTCTTGTCTAAAGCACAATTACTCAGATGGGCGAGCTGGTTTTCACAATGAAAATTTGAGGTCAAGCACATCAAAGGGAAATATAATTTCCTACCAAAATTTTCTATCAAGAATTCAAAGGCAGATTTCAACAATCATTCCAATGATCGACGCTCTTAGTCCAAAAGATCCAGCAGAAGAGTTCCTAAGGGAAATGATCTCAATGATGCCTTTTCTTTTATCATTTTTATTTTTATTTTCAATTTTAAAAATATTTTATTAACTTTGAAAGTCTTTTAAGTTTGAAATTTTAATTTTTCAGATTTTATATTTGAATTTTTAGATTTCCATTTTTTCAAAATTTTATGTATTTTAATTATACATTTATCAAATATATTATTTTTTAAAAAAAATACAACTTATCATCATTTTAACCTACAAAATGAACAGTACCCATCACCTATTTGACTTGGAGTACAAGTAAAACCTCGTTAGAGGTTTTTTATGATAGAAATAGTGCTTTGAAGGTTAAAAATGCTAGTCAAATAAGTTGAAGTTTTAAAGTTTTAGTGAATGCCATTTTGTGCGATTTCAATCTTTTAACTTTTTAGTCAAACACCAAAATAACTTATCTTTGTAGAGTAGACTTCGTGTCATTCTATCGAAAACTCAAAGTTTTGGTCAAATGCAAGGAAAAAAAAACTCCTCATAGACTTGTTGTTGTCTAATGTATGCAGATTTCATATGAAGTCGACTATAAAAACTCAAAGATACGGTCAAATACAAAACCTAACTACTTATACGTAGACTTCTTTGAAAGTCTACCATATTTGTTTTGTGTTTGCACAGTGTTAAATTTTTAAATTGGTCAATTATAAAAATCAAATGTGCGTTGACTGACTGTCGAGTAAGTCTTAAACCTAATTGGTTATATAAATGTAAGTTAGCTGCTGCGACCCAAATCTGAACAGTGACGAAAACCAAGTGATAAGTTACCTTTTTCCAGTGTAAGTTGGTTTCTAAAATTTTCCACTGTCCTAACTTTTAATATCACCAAAATAAAGATGCTTTAGCATTTCTAAATGAAAAATCACAAAAATATGAAAGTTGTGTTCTTGAAAATGAAGTTTATGTGAGTTTTTAGATGAAAATACAGAGGGAAAAAAATGAACTTTACTTGGTGTATAAAGAAGAAAAAAAGAGATACAAATTCAATGTTTGTGTTTTGAGGCTCTAAATTGGTTATTAATGGTGGTTGAAAGTATTGATGATAAAGATATTATTGTAATTAAGTAGAAATATGTAGGGTGTTTATTGTTTTAAAAAAAATTCAAAAATAAAAGAAACTAAAAATAATATCATTTTTGTGAATATTTGGAACAATTAAAGATTATGTTGGTACGTTTTGGAAAAATATTTATTGACAAAAAGGGATATGTTTGCATTTGATCTCAAATTGTAGGTCATTTAAGCAAAAATCCCATAATTGTTTGTTAAAAAAAAAGTCGAATTTGAATTTGAATCTAATCTATTAATTTAGGGTCCTATTTTTATCTAGTATTAACAAGTCATAGTAGGACCACTTAAGAATCAGTTAATATGACATATTTGATTATCTACTTTTGGGGTCAAAATCGGTCATGACGGAATATATGTCGGAAAGTTGCGAAGAAATATCCTCTTTGAAAAAAAGATAAAATTCAAAAGAAAAGAGAAGTGGTAAAACCTAAATCGAGTTTCGTAACAACTCCGAAAGGATTCACAATAAGTCTTCGAGAAAGGTTACTCCTGGCCTCGGACAAACAGATCCCGAACAGGGAAACAACCATCGTCCAACTCGCCGAAGGGGCGAGTTGGATCAAGCAGGTCGTCCAACTCGCCCGTTCGGCGAGTCGGATCAACTAATCTGCCTTCGTCCCATCCTCGTAGCTCCCTTCTTTGGGATTGGATCGAACATCCTCTTGTTTCGTCTCGATCGGAGTCACCGTTGGAACTTTACGATTTAAAAACCGTAAGAACTCGTTTTCTCGTAAGAAGTTCGAGTTGATCGTATAAAACGGCAACGGTTAACTAAACACCTCGAACTGCCTCTACTATACGAGAAAATTAGAACTAACTTCGGAATCAACGTCGTTTCAGAAGCGCTCTTTCGATAAATCTAAAAACGCTTAAGTCGGAAAACGGCCTGAAAAGGGTCAAAACGCGGCTAGAAACCCACTTACAATTTTATACGAAATCGAGCCCAATCGTTATGACGGTTTATCTTCTATTCCATAGGAGAAGACAAATGTCAAGTTCGGAAGATAAATGTGAAGTTTTCAAAGATAAATATGAAGATCGAAGAAAAATGAAATATTTCCGTGAAGTGATAAACTTGACCGAGGGCAGAAAGGGAAATAGCAAACCGCCTCTAGGAAGAGTATATAAGGATGTCGACTCTGAAGATGCAAGAGGACACAATTCTTTTTACTTTTAGAATTTTCTGCACTTAGAAATTTTAGGCATTGTTCTCGACATGTTATGTTTCTATAACTGAAACTCGATTACTAGACGAACTCGCCCAAGAAGTTCGATCTCTTTTTCTACTCTTTTAATCGAAGTACATTCGCCTTGATCCTCAAAAGAGGTACGTAGGCAGCCTTTCAGAAGGTTTAGTCTGGAATCAAATCAAAACCTTTTTCGTGTCTTTTTTCGTCTTTTGTTATCGAGCTGGGACTCAACTAAGTTTAAGGTTTTATGTTGCTAGAACTATGTAACTCACTGACAGCTTTTGTGGCTAAAGCTTTTATCATCTTTTGTAATGATCGCAACACTCTTACGCAAATTCGAAATAAGATCAACTTTTTCTAAACTCATTTATTGTCTTTACATATTTTCCTCATTTATTTGATCACTTGCCGTTGGATCTCGCATAGAATCTGGGACTGGGACCTCTGGAAAAGTTAGGGTTTCTTGACTTTCCTTATTTTGACGAAAATCGACAGTGTGAATTTCAGTTCCCACAGTTTGACGCTTGAAGGAGAGGGGGGGGGGTGTGGGTGGGTAAACGTTTCGATTGAAACTCAAAGGAGAACGAATAGGAGGAGCCCTTGGGGGCTGGTACAACTGTAAAACACGTCAAAAGGGCGAATTGGATGGTTTGCTCGGTCCAACTTGAGTTTTGATGGTATGTTGATGCGGTCTTTTCATAAATGCCCTCAATTTTATTCTACAAAGTCGTATCGTAACATATTGACTTTTTCACGTTGAGAATGATGTTCCATAAAATGTTGTCGAGTTTAATTTTACGAAAGCTGTTTATAAAAATGTTGTCGAGCTTTAATGATCGCAACACTCTTACGCAAATTCGAAATAAGATCAACTTTTTCTAAACTCATTTATTGTCTTTACATATTTTCCTCATTTATTTGATCACTTGTCGTTGGATCTCGCATAGAATCTGGGACTGGGACCTCTGGAAAAGTTAGGGTTTCTTGACTTTCCTTATTTTGACGAAAATCGACAGTGCGAATTTCAGTTCCCACAGTTTGGCGCTTGAAGGAGGGGGGGGGGGGTGTGGGTGGGTAAACGTTTCGATTGAAACTCAAAGGAGAACGAATAGGAGGAGTCCTTGGGGGCTGGTACAACTGTAAAACACGTCAAAAGGGCGAATTGGATGGTTTGCTCGGTCCAACTTGAGTTTTGATGGTATGTTGATGCGGTCTTTTCATAAATGCTCCCAATTTTATTCTACAAAGTTGTATCGTAACATATTGACTTTTTCACGTTGAGAATGATCTTCCATAAAACATTGTCGAGTTTAATTTTACGAAAGCTGTTTATAAAAATGTTGTCGAGCTTTAATTTTATGAAAGTTATTCCGCAAAATGTAAAGAGTTTAGTTTTAAGAAAGCTGTTTCATAAAATGTTGTTAAGCTTAATTTTATGGTATTTATTCCGCAAACTGTTATGAGTTTAATTTTACGAAAGCTGTTTCGTAAACATGTTTTCGAGTTCGGCTGTAGAAGAGTCCTTTTTGGAAAAGTCATGTTTTGCGGCTCTTCCGAAACTTTAGTTTCTGGGTTCAAGTATCAGAAACTTTGGCGTTGACGAGTTATTATTGCAGTCAAACTTCATTGGAAATTTCCTCATTTCCCTAGGATCGATCCGAGGGAGTATTGAGTAGTTTTTCCGAAGTAAGATTTAGTTTACAAACATCGAGAACTCGCAGAATTTTGTTGCTATAGAAGTGATACTTGAATTCTTACGAAATCTTAGGTTTCAAAAAACGTTTTAGCGGTGGGGATACAATCTCCCGTTTTGCTTTATTTAGTCTTCGTCAGCCGTTTTAGGTTTCGAGTAATTCTATTAAAATCAACTTCGTTTCTCCAAAAGTCATTTGGAAGAAGTACATCGGTGAGTTATATACCCGATTTGCTATGTTTCCTTTTTCCGCGATTAACCTAGGGTTTTTCCGCGGTTTTGGGGACATCAAGTTTTATTTTTCCGAAAAGCTTTTGGAAAACGTCTTTTGGTAAAACCCTTACGCGTTGAGACTTGTTTAGCTCGGTCATGAGCCAAATCTTATGGGGGTCGATAAAATTTACCGTTTCCCTTTATGTTTAGACAAAAAAATCGCGAGTTCGTTTCGTTGCCCTTTCTTTGGCGAAAAGTCGCGGCTCGGTTTTTTATTTTCTCAAGAACTGTGGCGTTTGCGTAAGCGTTGGCCTACAGGCACAGTGCCTTCTAGAGTCGGTTTACTCTTTCCCTTTTTTCCCTCGGCCGAGTTTATCGCTTCGCGGAAATATTCCATTTTTATTTGATCTTCATATTTATCTTTGGAAACTTCACATTTATCTTCCGAACTTGACATTTATCTTCTCCTGCGAAATAGAAGATAAAAACCGTCATATCGATTGGGCTTGATTTCGTATAAAATCTGAAGTGGGCTTCTAGCCGCGTTTTGGACCCTTTTGGGATAATTTCCGACTTAAGCGTTTTTACTATATATCGAAAGAGCACTTCTGAAACGACATCGATTCCGAAGTAAGTTCGAATTTTCTAGCATAGTGGAGTCAATACGAGGTGTTTAGTTAACCGTTGCCATTTTATATGATCAATTCCGAGAAAACAAGTTCTTACGGTTTTTAAATCGTAAATTCCAATGGTTATGCCGATCGAGACAAAACAAGAGCAGGTTCTATTCAATCCCGAAGGCGGGAGCTACGAGGATGGGACGAAGGCAGGCTAGTTGATCCGACTCGCCGAACGGGCGAGTTAGACAGCTTGCTCTATCCAACTCGCCCGTTCCGCGAGTTGGACGATGGTTGTTTAGCTGTTTGGGGTCTGTTTGTCCAAGGCCCGTAGTAACCTTTCTCGAAGACTTATCGTGTGAATCCTTTTCGGAGTGGTTACGAAACTTGCTTTCGGTTTTCCCGCTATTTTTTAACTATTATTTCTTTCTTTTTAAAGAGCAACATTTTTCATGAGAACTTTTGCATTGATTCCGTCGTGACCTATTTTGACCCCAACACCTACCATACAAGTCATGTTTGCCGAGAACATATCGCGGACTTTAAAGCGGGACGGAATCATGTCGAAAAGGATACGTGAAACTTAGGCCGACAACGATACGAGAAACGTAAGTCGAAGTAGTCATTGCACCCCCTAAAGCCGTGATTAAACCTTGGTCTTTCCCTAAACCCAGCACACTGGTCTCTAACATCTCTAGGCATAGTATCAAACACCATGTTACGAGATCCCAAGATTTGTCTCTTGGCTAATATTCGAGCGTCTTCAGAAATCCCCAAGTTTACGCACTACGGAAAACTCTCAAAATAGATCATGGATATAGCAGTTCACAAAGAGTTAGATTACAAGATGACAACTCGTAGTCTTCCCTCTACACTAATATAAAATGCCATCGGCAGCAACATGCCTGATAACCTCTACCTGACATATAAACTGGACCGTGAATGTCTCACTGGAAAACAAGTCTTAAGAATCTCAACTCCAGGACGAACTACAAAAGGATTGATCCCTTCGACAAGGGTGCGTAGGCAGCCTTCACAAGGTGCAGCCTTAATCTAATCGCACTCCACTCTTAGTAGAGTTAACAGACTACTTCCAACCATTAATTCCGCCTAACTTACCTTACTTGCCTAACTGCTTGCAAGAACATCGCAAAAATTCTAGCGAGCTGGGGGACTAACTGTTGGGGTCAAAATCGGTCACGGCGCAATCAATGTCTGAAACTTCCGAAGAAGTGTCTTCTTTGAAAAAAAAGATAAAATTCAAAAGAAAAGAGAAGTGGTAAAACCTAAATCGAGTTTTGTAACAACTTCGAAAAGGATTCACACGATAAGTCTTCGAGAAAGGTTACTCCGGGCCTCGGACTGTGTGTTCGGTCCAACTCGCCGCTTTGGCCTGTTGGACGATGGATGTTTCGCTGTTCGGGATCTGTTTGTCCAAGGCCCGGAGTAACCATTCTCGAAGACTTATCATGTGAATCCGTTTCGGAGTTGTTACGAAACTCGATTTTGGTTTTTCCGCTATTTTTTAACTATTATTTCTTTCTTTTTAAAGACAAGACATTTTTCATGAGAACTTTTCGACATTGATTCTGTCGTGACCGATTTTGACCCCAACAGTTTGCCCTCCAAATTGATAGAATTTTTGCGATTTTCTTGGGATCGGTTAAGAAGGTCAGGTAAGTTAGGTGGAATTAATGGTTGGAAGTGGTATGTTCACTCTACTAAAAGTAGAGTGCGATAAGATTTGGGCTGCGCCTTGTGAAGGCTGCCTACAAACCCTTGTCGACAGGATCAAGCCTTTCGTAGTTCGTCCTGGAGTTGAGATTCTTACAATCTGTGTTTTCCAGTCAGACCTTTACGGTCTTGTCTGACCCATCCAGCTCGCCGAAGGGCGAGTTGGATCGAGCAAGTCATCCATCTTACCAGTTCGGCGAGTCGGATCAACTAACATACCTTCGTCCCATCCACGTAGCACCCTCATGCGGGATTGGATCGAACATGCTCTTGTTTCGTCTCGATCGGAGTCACCGTTGGAACTTTACGATTTAAAAACCGTGAGAACTAATTTTCTCGTAAGAAGTTCGAGTTGATCTATAAAACGGCAACGGTTAACTAAACACCTCTAACTGCGTCCACTATACGAGAAAATTCGAACTAACTTCCGAATTGACGTCGTTTCAGAAGCGCTCTTTCGATAAATCGTAAAAACACTTAAGTCGGAAAATGGTCCGAAAGGGTCCAAAACGCGGTTAGAAGCCCACTTACGATTTTATACGAAATCGAGCCCAATCGTTATGACGGTTTATCTTCTATTCCGTAGGAGAAGATAAATGTTAAGTTCGGAAGATAAATGTGAAGTTTCCAAAGATAAATATGAAGATCGAAGAAAAATGGAATATTTTTGCGAAACGATAAACTTGACCGAGTGCATAAAGGGAAATAGCAAACCGCTTCTAGGAGGAGTATATAAGGATGTCGTGGCTGAAGATGCAGGAGGATACAATTCTTTTTACTCTTAGAACTCTATGCACTTAGAAATTTTAGGCACTGTTCTCGGCATATTATGTTTCTATGACTGGCGCTCGATTACTAGACGAATTTGCCCAGGCAGTTCGATCTCTTGTTCTACTCTTTCAATCGAACTACGTTCGGCTTGATCCTCGAAAGGGGTATGTAGGCAGCCTTTCATAAGGTTCAGTCCGAAATCAAATCAAAACTTTTTCGTGACTTTTTCGTCTTTTGTTATCGAGTTGCGACTCAACTAGGTTTTAGGTTGCTAGAACTATGTAACTCGCTGACAGGTCTTGCAGCTAAAGCTTTTATCATCTTTTGTAATGATCGCAATGCCTTTACGCATATTTGAAATAAGATCAACTTTTTCTAAACTCATTTATTGTCTTTTCATATTTTCCGCATTTATTTGGTCATTTGCTATTAGCTCTCACAGGAATCCGGGACCTCAGAAAAAGTTAGGGTTTCTTGACTTTCCTTATTTTGACGAAAATCGACAATGCAAATTTCGGTTCCCACATCTACATAAATAATAAACTAACTATAAATTTGAGTTTTATTTTTTTAATTACAACTATATATTACCTTTTTATTTATTTTGAAACTCTCAACAATATATTGTTTAAAAATGTTTATATAAAAAATAATAGTATATAATAACCTTTAGTTCATATACTATTTAAGAAATATATTATTAGAAAATTGTGAATTTTAATTTTATTTAATACAAAATCAGTTGAGAAAAATTTATAAAATACTACCAAAAATTTTAAAAAACAGCTAGAAAATAATTTATTAATGTAGTAACAAGAATAAATTCAAAATTCATGTAATATTCCAAACTCAAAAATGTATATTCCTAATTATTTTTGAAAAATATAAAATTTTGAAAATAAATATTCAAACTCAAAATGATAATTTTTCAAATTTTACAAAAGAATACAGAATAACAGTTTAAAATGCACTATGAAAAACAAACTATATATGTTGTAAACTTAAAATAATCTAATATTTTTAAATCTTAATTAAAAAATAAAATGTAATATCATAACATTCAAAAAACTATCTTATATCAATAAAATTGCTAAAATAATGTGATAGATGATACTATGTATAAAATTTACAAAATAATAATGCTATATTATTAAAAAAAACATTCTTTTTACTTATAAATCGCGTAAAATACCAAAAAAAAAACCATTCTTTTCTTAAACACAAAATATAAATATATATTATATTAAACATATATATTTTCTATAATAGAAATAAATAAATTTCAAAAATATATTATATGCAAAACGTATAAATTAAAGAAAAAACAGATTTTGAAAGATGTTCTCTATTTGATTATTGCAGATTGATATTTTATTGTATTTAACTAGAATTTATGTTCGTAAGTACTTAAAAGTTAATAACAAAGTAAAATAAATTAAACAAATCACTATATATTAATAAGTCCGAATAATAAATATAAACAATATAGAACAGTAAAATAGAAATTATATATTTAAATAATTTTTAAAAATATAAAATATATTTATAAAATGAAAAAATATCCGCACGGACGTACGGGTCAAATTCTAGTTTAATCTTAAAGGATAATCGTTTTCATAAATACCATAAATTTGTTATAGAAAAACTAAATTAACTCTCATAAATCATTTATAAATATTCAATAATAATTTAGGAAACATTTCTATAAGATTATAAACTTAACCCCACTCCCTAAATAATAAACGGATAACCCTAAAAATAATCACTAAACACTAAACTCAGATATTTTGATTTTTTTGATTATGTGTATTTTTGAAAATGGTAACCAGTGTAAAGTATTTAAACAATTTCTCTAAAAATAATTAATAGTCAAATAAATGCTAGACTTTGTTATCAAAAAACAATTATTCATCAACTTATTAACATATGAAATTACATGTTTAAAAAAAATGAAATTTTTGTTTTTTTAAACCCATATATATGAAATTATAAAATATATTTTAATAAAAACTCATGTGTGTACACACATGTATTCATCTAGTCTATACCATTATAAGAGAACTATTCTAAAAATCTACTTAAACAAGATTGTTGGACCTATTCATTAGCTAATTTTACTGATCTCATTTAAACTCAACACATCATTTGATGCAGCCTGGATTATTCATAGTTCCATTTTATTAAAACATTTCATATGAACACGTCACTTATTAATCCCAAAACCAAACTGTGAATGAAAATCGCAAAACCAAAACGTGAATATTGAATCCCACTACCAAGTATGGGTTATTCATCACAACATTATATGAATCTAACATGTATCGTAAGTCTATTTCAATACTTTTATTAAAAGAGAAACTACTTTTTGCTCATTAACGTATGTTAATATTGGAAACCTTTCATTCAAATAAAATATTGAAATCATAGTTGTTAAAATTAAAAAATTTAATGCTGATATTGAGTACATTTAACAATCAGTTTGAAAGCAAAGAAAATATATTGTTGATATGCTAATTATATTCATTTACTTGATTAAGATTTTAGTGATTTTCAAATTCATTTTAAAGGAAGTTGATTGTTAGAATATATTATATATACGATTTGTAAATCAACAACAGAAACTATTCTTTTTTTTTAGAATACACATATTCATTAATTTAATTTAAGCAATCATCAGTTTAATTTTATTAACAAACATAAAACCATAAAATGTTTTTAAACAAAATAAATAATCTATATTAAAACTGTAGTAGTATTGAAGCTATTGATCATTCCTATAAACTAAAATGCGTTAAAAAAACATTGTATTTACTCTATATGACAAATCAAATAGTTTATTCAATTTTATGTATTATTATTAAGTATATAAGAAGCTTAATGACAAACTTTTGGATTTTAATGACAAAATTTTGGATTTTATACATTTTATAATTAATAGGTTTTCCTTAAATCCAAATTTTATGGAAACGTATGAGGTTGTAGAATCTCTGATAGAATTATGTATGAAGAACAATGGCATGGCTGGATTATATACGACCAATGGGTTTACCAGTTCTACCGTGGATCTCGATCAAATATGAAAAGAGTGGTTATATCATAATTAGTCTATAAACTGTATATGTACCCCTAGTAAAATGACTTAAATAATTTGTAACAAAAAAGAATGTTTTCTTCACACCATTTAAATGGAGATGCATTATTATTCCTCAACATTCGATTTTGGTTTGGATTTTTTCTTTTTGGTTCTAGAAATTTAGGAACTGTTCATGTATTTACAATGTTTAGTTTGGGTTAAGTTAGGTTATTTCGGTTTTTGGTTTGGTTCAGTAAAAAAGTTGAGAACCGACAAATATCCAAAAACAATTGGTTCTAATTTGGTTTTGGTTTGATTCTGGGTTCTTGGTAATTCTGGATCTATAGATAAAATATAAGGTAATTTAGGATTTTCAGTTTAAATATCGGGTAATTCGAGTTACTCAGATAAAATATCGGATTTTTTTAATAGTTTAAATAAAATAACATTCGAGTAATCCTCTTTATGTATGTCTTCTCTTCGTCGTAGATCGGCAAACACTTCATCAATGGAAACTGAAACCAGTACTTTCCTTTGCACATATGTCTTCCATAATCCTCAGTCTCTTCCTCTGGATATGAAAACTGCAAATAGCTTCAGTCGATTTAGAGTTAACTATTGCCAAAACAATTACTAAAGCAAGCCTTAGCTTTTCTTAAGACGAATCAAATCGAAAAAGCTAATCTGCAAAACTCAAAACTGTATCCCTTCTGAACATTTTGCCAAGACTTATAACAGCAAAGATTGATTTCATGAGGAAATAGAGGATGAGGATGACCATAGGAGAAGATGAAAATCAAAGGAGACAACTGGGATATGAAGGCTTCAAAAAATCAAAACCCATCAGATTTGAAGCGGAGATATATAAAATACAATATGAAGTGTGTGTTTATTCATCAACCAAAGAGAGTATATATACAAGAGGAATCGAGTAAGCTAACTAGGAATAGGAATATGTAGATTAGTATAAATCCCTAGTATATAGGAATGTATCATTATCCCTTTACCCCCCCCCCCCTCTCAAGTTGGTAATGACATATCGCGAATGTGGTCGGTAGTAATGAGCTTATCACGAACTGCACGAACGAAATAGCAGTCATTTTCCACATGTTTTGTTCGTTCATGAAAGACTGGGTTCTTTGCTATATGAATCGCAGACTGACTGTCACAGAAGAGTCTCGTAGGCTGAGTATGAGTGAACCTGAAGGGCAGTAGAAGAAGTTTAAGCCACTTTAACTCGCATGTTGTGTCAGCCATCGATCGATACTCTGCCTCAGCTGAAGATCGCGACACCGTGCATTGCTTCTTTGTCTTCCAAGAAACAAGTGAATCGCCTAGGAGAACCACATAAGCACTAAGATACCGTCGTGTTAAAGGGCACGCAGACCAGTCAGAATCAGAATATGCCGTTAGACTCAAGTTAGTGTCAGAAGAGAGCATAATGCCCTGGTCGGGACAACCTTTCAAAGAGCGAATCACTCGTAAGGCCGCTGTCCAGTGCTCCTCAACAGGTTTATGCATGAATTGAGATAAAATGTGGACAATGTAGTTAAGTTCAGGACGTGTGAACGTAAGGTAAATCAAGCGGCCAACCAAGCGTCGGTATTTGCCAGGATCATGTAGTCTTGTACCCTTTGCAAGAGCTAATTTCTGGTTCAGTTCCGTAGGAACAGGCGCCGGTTTTGCAGCAAGTAGTCCACATTCAGTAATTATATTGAGGGCATACTTTCTCTGAGACACAAATATGCCTTCAGGACCACGTGCAATCTCCAATCCTAGAAAATATTTCAATTTGCCCAAGTCCTTCATCTTGAAGCATTTGTGTAAATAATTCTTGAATCTGTGAATAGTGGAGATGTCATTGCCTGCAATAATGAAATCGTCCACATAGACCAAGATGTGAAGGCATATATTGGCTTCAATGAAAGAGAATAGAGAATAATCCTCATAGCTTTGAACAAAGCCAAAAGATTTCAGAGCGTTACTGAGTTTTGCAAACCAGCAGCGTGGAGATTGTTTGAGACCATATAGTGACTTCCGTAGTCGGCAAACTTTGGAAGGATCATCTGTTTTAAAACCAGGAGGAAGTTGCATATAAATTTCTTCCTCAAGATCACCATGTAGAAACGCATTATGGATGTCCATCTGATGGATCTCCCATCGCTTAGCAGCTGCGAGTTTGAGAAGAAACCTTACAGTGTTCATCTTTGCGACAGGAGCGAACGTATCTTTGTAATCAAGACCCTCTTTCTGGCGGTTTCCACGAGCTACTAGCCGCGCCTTAGGTCGTTCAACTGTATCGTCAGCATTGTATTTATTTGTATAGATCCAGCCACAACCGATTGCCTTCTTCCCGGGTGGTAATGCTGTAATATCCCAAGTGTGGTTTTCTTCCAACTCCGTTACCTCTGTTTTCATTGCTCCATTAAAGCGTGGATCATTAACTGCTTCCTTGTAATTTTTCGGTACATAATCTGTAGTAATCCTTGCTAGAAAAGCCTGGTGTTTAGCATTAAAGACAGAGGTAGAAGAATAATCGGCAATGGGATACAACGTCTTACCTGAGACCATCGACGAAGAACTCTGATTTTGTGGAGCGTGAATGTGAGAGGGGTTCGTGGTCGCAGAATTAGTGAGAAAGTTCTTCAAAAGAACAGAGGGTTTCTTAGTTCGATGGCCTCGACCAAGAAGATCCAGTAGACCCGGAGAACCTGAGTTAGGTGGTTCAATGCCTCGTGATGTCGGAGGTGATGTAGGAGGAGACTGTGATGGTGCAGGTAATGGTGCAGGAGCAGGTGTCTCAGACGTACATTGTACTATCGGCTCAACTGCTGGTAGCTCAGTATCTGTAGATATGGTCGATGTAGGTGTAATAGGAACTTCGGAGACATGTGTAGTAGGAGTAGGGTTTACACTAGGATCAGGGGTAGGTATGGTAGGTATAGGGTTTATCGATTCATGTTGATGATTCGAGGTATCGGAAGGTAGCAGCCAGTCATCCATAGGAAGGTCAGTATGGAGAACCGGTGGTGTAACAGAGACAGAGGTTTTGACCCCGGGAAACTGGTCCTCAAAAAATACGACATCCTGGCTGATGATGAACTCGTTTGTTTCTAAATCGTATAGGCGCCAAGATTTCTTGCCAAAGGGGTAACCAACAAATAGGCACTTACGACTTTGAGTAGCAAATTTATCTCTGTCTCTTGGTCTTTGGTGAGCATAGCAGAGACAGCCAAACACACGTAGTTGTTCAAATATAGGAGAACGACCGTGGAGAAGTTCGTATGGAGTTTTACCATTCAGAACATTCGATGGTGTCCGATTGATCATGTGAGCTGCAGCCAATATACTCTCTCCCCAAAACTCAATAGGTAAGTTAGACTGGAACAGACAAGCGCGGGCCACATTCAAAATATGTCTGTGTTTTCTTTCCACTCGACCGTTTTGTTGCGGCGTATATGTGCAGGAAGTCTGATGTTCGATACTGGGTTTCTCGGAAATAGGAGGCAAGAGTCATGAATTCGGTTCCGTTATCTGTACGTATTGCCTTTACTTTCTGTCCAAATTGACGATCACTCATAGCACAAAAGTTGCGAAGTAATGAGGCAACTTCTGACTTCTTGAGCATCAGGTATGTCCATACCGCGCGAGAGTAGTCATCTACTATGGTGAGAAAATAAACAGCCCCACAAGAGGAAGGTACGGTACGGACCCCAAACATCACAGTGAATCAATGCAAAAGGAAAATCAGCTTTAATAGAACTATCTGGAAACACTTGATGAGTTTGCTTAGCTTTAAAACAGATATCGCATTGAGAATCTCTAAAATCTATCTTAAAATCCTTAAACACCGGTAGAGTAGATAAAACTTTATAAGAAGGGTGGCCAAGTCGACGATGCCACAGAGTTGAAGTAGAGGTTTTCGACTTTGAAGCTCCATGACTGCGTGCAACCTTAACCCCAGTAAAATAGTAAACCCCCTCACATTCCTCCCTGCTCCAATCAGAATCCTCGAAAAACGGTCCTGTAAAACACACAATATATCAGTGAATATTGATATGCATCCAGTTTGACGTAATATTTTGGATACTGAGATAAGTGTGCAATGAAAATCAGGAACAAAGAGGACGTCGCGGAGCATGTAATCTTTGCTAAGACGCAAAGTTCCTTGTTTAGTAGCATAGGAATCTCGGCCATTAGGAAACGTGACGGAGGAGGATGGACTATCATAGACATCGTGTAGTAATGAGAGATCACCCGTCATATGGTGTGATGCCCCTGTATCAATAATCACATCAGTAAGTGTAGTTTTACCCGACAAACATTATGATGATAGATTGCTTTGTTGAGTTTGTAGAAGAGAGATCAACGATGTGATTTGATCCGAGTTGAATTGAGAGTTGCTTTGCCTTGCATTCGCTCTCCCACGTCCACGTCCATGATTGTTATTTGATCAACCACCTCGACCACCGCGAGAAGAAGATGAGCCGTTGTTGCTCAAGGAACCACTCGGGATATCCATGGACTAAGAAACACTCTGTTATGTCATGACCTGTTCTGATCTCTTGATCTTGGTGGAGTAGCATCTGTTGTAGAAAGAGTTAAGTTTTGGGAAGACTCTGTTTTAACAGAAAATCCTAAAGCTTCTATTCGTTGCTCCTTAGACCGAATAGAAGCCATGTTTTGTTCTTCACGAATAACTCGAGAGTAAACAATGTTAAGATCAGTAATACGAGATCATATATTAGAAAATCTGGAGTCGTCCAGGCCGAACAGGAATTTATGAACCTTAGCGTCTTCTCTTTCTTTTTCTATGTCATCAGCAGCCACACAAGTACATGGACAAGTTGTTTTCATATTCTGCAATTCTTCCCATAGCTTAGTAAGTCGACCATAGTAGTCGAGAACTGTTTGCCGTTCTGTTTGCAGTTGGTGATTTCATCTTGTAGTTGATGTAGACGTTTGTCGTTTTTGACTGAGAAGCGGAAGCATAAAGATTCTCAAAGCTTTTGTGCTTCAGGGACAGGAGTAATTGTTGATCGAATCTTGGAATCAATTGACGTACGGATCCATCCAACAATCATCGAATTTGCAGCGAGCCATCGCGATAATTCAGGGTCATCTTCTGGTTTTGGTATTGTGCCATCAATGAAACCTGTTTTCTGCTTGGCTTGCAAGGAATTGCGAAGTTCGGTAGACCATTCAGTATAGTTCTCATGCGTAAGAAGAACCGATGTAATAAGAGCTCCTGGATTGTCAGATGGATGGAGATAGTAAGGAGATGAGTTTCCGGAGGTAGCCTGCGTATAACTAGTATTAGTAGTAGTGGAGGCTGACGTAGGTATGTCAGCCATGGTGGTTGATGAACCGTAGTAGTAGTATAGAAGAAGATCAACAGAAAAAAATTAGGTATATGAGATCTTTAGCTCTGATACCATAAAATGTAATATGAAGTGTGTGTTTATTCATCAACCAAAGAGAGTATATATACAAGAGGAATCGAATAAGCTAACTAGGAATAGGAATATGTAGATTAGTATAAATCCCTAGTATATAGGAATGTAGGGTGGGCGTTCGGGTACCCGTTCGGGTTCGGGTCGGGTATTTCGGATTTTCGGGTATTTCGGTAAAGAGGTGTAGAACCCGTTCGGGTATTTCTGTACTTCGGGTCGGGTTCGGGTATTTTTAGTTCGGATTCGGTTATTTCGGATCGGGTTCGGATATTTAGGTTTTGAAAAAAAAAACTAAAATTTTCATTTCTCAAGTTTCTTGTATTTAAAAATATAACTTTCAATTAACTAATTTTTTATTTTTAATAGATTGAATGGTTAATAGATTTGGACATAACATTTTAAAACTAAAAAGACATTAATTTAGTTATTTTTTTTTTAATTTTGGATATAACTTTTTGTTAATTTTTGAAATAAAAAACTTGACATGCATTTTAAGTGAGTAACAAATCATTTTTTTCCGTAATTGTATGTATATCATATGAACTTAAAGTATGTGTAGTATCAATATAAATATTTTATATAAAATGAGAGATGTAAATTAGAAATATAAGGTTAATTATACATATGTTCGGTTATCTTCGGATATCCATTCGGGTTCGGGTATTATCCGTTCGGGTTCGGGTATCCAATATCTCCTTATTCAATACCTGTTCGGATATTTTGCTACTTCGGTTCGGATTTCGGTTCGGGTTTTTCGGATCGGGTTCGGGTGCCACTTCGGATATCGGGTAAAGTGCCCACCCCTATTGGAATGTATCATTATCCCTTTAATATAAGTTTATTCATAACACATCTAAAGGATTGTCGGGAAGATATACCCAATATAGCGGAAACTTGAAATCGATCAAAGATCGAAACCGAAACTCGCCTAAGCGAACTTTTATTAATTCAAGCGGGTCTCATATTCTTCAGAGTAGGAATAGTCGGGTGTACGCGTTAGTAAAAGAAACAAGGACCATAGACTATATTTTTTCTCATATAGATCAGACCCAGCCAGACAAAAGTTCTCTTGAGTCTGACCACCACTTGATCTATTCTAGATGGACTGTTGATAGAAAGAACAAAAAACATGAATGCACTGCACTGCCCGATTATAGCTTGAAACACACAACAACAAAAAATCGGTCTAGAGATTGAATTATATCACAAACAAAAAGGTAGAATCTCTAAATCCTTCTGAAAGATGGGAAAGTGTTAACAAGGATTAGAGAGAAAACTCTCTCTAAAGGTAGAGAGAGGTTAATTTGTGGGCCTATTTTTCTAACCAATATCCCAATACTTTTGGTCCACCTACCACTGCCAGGAGGCTGCCACTGCTTCGCTGTATAGTAATTACTTCGTGTCGTACTCTGAGTCCACATTTGAAACTTTCAACATTATTGTGTGAACAAAGAAAAAAACTTTTGACTTTTAACTTTGAATTTTGACTTTCAAAATCTGACTTTTGACACTCGCTTTGATGACCGTATGTGCATGATTCACGTCGATATCAACAATAGAAATTTCGGAGATTCCATAAGCTGGTAAGACACGTACATAGATGCGTAAATACTAAAAAGACTGATTTTGGTTTTGCTGTAATCTCTTAAGAAAAATGAAGACGAGTAGTTTGTTTCCAATAATACTCTGTTTTGTCCTCATAAGCTTTGGTGGTTCATCAGTTTCAGCACAAACATGTATGAACAATGGGAATTTTAGATCCAACGGCACGTACGATGCAAATCGCCGACTCATCCTCTCCTCTCTTCCTTCCAATGTCACAGATCAAGACGGCTTCTTCTACAACGGTTTGATCGGACAGGAACCAAACCGTGTCTACGCAAGAGGGATGTGCATCCCAGGATCAACTTTGGAGGACTGTTCTGATTGTATCAAGACCGCATCTGATGGTTTGATGGAGAGTTGTCCTAACCAAACAGAAGCATATTGGTGGCGAGGTGAGCCCACGCTTTGCCTTGTCCATTACTCCAACAAATCTATCTCCAGTTCTGCAAATCTGGATCCGCGTGTAACTCTCACAAACACTGGAGATCTAACCTCAAATCTAACAGAGTTCACGAAGATATGGGAAGACTTATTAGTTCGTATGATTGATGTAGCGTCTACACCAAAAAGCACGCCGTCCTCTAGTAATAACTATTATACAGCGAATAGTGCAGTCTTAGAAACTTTCCAGGATATATATGCATTGATGCAGTGCACACCGGATCTTTCATCTGGTGATTGTGAATATTGTCTGCGACAGAGTGCAAGAGACTACCAGTCATGCTGTGGTCAGAAGCGAGGAGGCGTTGTTATGGGGCGAAGCTGCTTTTTCCGTTGGGATTTGTATACATACTCTAAGGCTTCTTTTGAAAACATTACGGTGGTTTCTTCTCCTCCTCCTGTGAATGTGCCACAAGCTGCAGGCGATGGAGATGAAAACACGACCGTCAATGGTAAGTATTTTCACAGATAAATTAATTACTGTTAAAACACAATTGAAATATTTGACATTTATTTTCTGTATTTGTTAGAAAAAAGTAGCAAAGGAATTTCAGCTGGAATTGTCGCGGCCATTACCGTTCCGATTCTTGTTACCATCTTAATAGTGCTTGTTCTAGGTCTCGTTCTATGCCGGAGGAGAAAATCATACCAAAGAACTGAGATTGAAAGTTAGTTACTTGTTCCATCTCTTTATAGTTTTCTCTAGCAGAAGAAAATAATAAGCATAACTAGTACACCCTTGCTTTACAGCTGATAGTGATATTTCAACTGAGGATTCATCTCAATACGATTTTAAGACAATTGAAGCTGCAACAAATAAGTTTTCAAGCACTAATAAGCTCGGGGAAGGTGGATTCGGTGAGGTTTACAAGGTAAGGAGGTCTCTGTTTTACAGTTTTCTAAGTTAATATAGGTGTCATAAAAGTAACCAACGTACGGTATTTTGTTTTATTCAATGTTATATAGGGTAAGTTACCAAATGGGACTGAAGTAGCTGTGAAGCGACTGTCGAAAAATTCAGGGCAGGGCACAAGAGAGTTCAGGAACGAGGCTGTTCTTGTGTCAAAACTTCAACATAGGAATCTGGTTAGGCTTCTTGGATTCTGTATGGAAGGAGGAGAAAAGATTCTCATATATGAATTTGTTCCCAACAAAAGCCTTGACTACTTCTTATTCGGTATGATTCTCTTTCAAACTCGAAGGATTCTTCCTCAGCTTTAGACTGATTGGTCGTACATGGAATTTTGTAGACTTTGAAAAGCAAAGTCAGCTAGACTGGACTCGGCGTTACAAGATCATTGGAGGGATTGCTCGAGGGATTTTATATCTTCATCAGGATTCACAGCTGATAATCATTCATCGTGACCTCAAAGCCAGCAACATTCTCTTAGATGTCAACATGATCCCAAAAATTTCAGATTTCGGATTGTCAACCATCTTTGGAATGGAGCAAACTCAAGGCAATACCCACAGAGTTGCTGGAACCTAGTAAGTTTCATAATAGCTGAAACACACAAAGAATTTGTTAGCCGTTTTTCTATGGCATATATTTTATTAACCAAAGTTTTACGTTTTCAGTGCTTACATGTCTCCTGAGTACGCAATGCATGGTCAATACTCTATGAAATCTGACATTTACAGCTTCGGAGTATTAGTTCTTGAGATTATAAGCGGCAAGAAAAATAGTGGCGTTTACAAGATGGATGAAACTAGTACTTGTGGAAATTTGGTCACTTATGTGAGCATAAATTAATAAAGTCCTCATGTTCCATCAATCTAACATCTATAAACACATGACCAAGGTTCTTGATTTTTTTATTTTGTTAGGCTTGGAGGCTTTGGAGGAAGGGGTCACCATTAGAGCTGGTGAATCCTGCAATTGGAAGAAACTATCAGGGTAATGAAGTCACTAGATGCATCCATATTGCACTCTTATGTGTTCAAGATAATCCAAATGACCGTCCAATGTTATCAACTATCATCTTAATGCTCGCTAGCAACACAGTTACTTTACCAGTGCCTCAATTACCGGGTTTTTTCACAAGAAGCATGCACAGACTAGATCCTTTATCAGATGAATTAGTAGTGTCGAGTCAGTCAACTAACAAAACTTTTCCTCATTAGTTCGTAAGAGATCATATATATTTTCTCATATTTGATTTAATTTCTCCACGCACATAAGACACAGATAAGTATCTCTTTAATTGTGTTGTAAGTTGTAAACTGCATACTGCTATGATAAGTTTTATAATTATAGTTTTTGGTGTGGAGATCAACAACGAAACTGAAAATTAAGGCAATTTTTTCAGGTTATTTGCTCTCTTCAAGCTGATGCTGTAGAGTTTTGACCTAAGATTAATTAGAGTTCAAGTTATCTAAAATTTGGTATTAAGCTTAAAAGTAAAGACACAATTCAGTTTAATGATTGTGGGAGCTAAACCCTCAATCATAATTTTAATGTGAACGGAATCAAATTAGGGAAATGGTGGAAAAGTTTTTTATGAGCGGATCTCTAAAATAGCTTGCAAGAACGTGACTTAATATTAATGACAAGGAACATGATAAATACAAAGAACAAAACAAAAGATAAAACAATTCAGAAGGAAGTACTTTAGATATTGGGTGAGTAAGTCGAAAAGATCGAGAGTCTATCAATAATGATCTTGGTCTTGTGATTTTATATTTCTCAGTTTGTTCCAACTACTTTGTGTATCTAGAGCGCACGTGTCTTTCCTTGCTTTAGAGATCTTGGCTGTTTGTAGACTCGGAGCTCGTTGTCTCAAGCTGCGAGGTAAGCCTTTAGGCAAGAATAGATGGGTTTCGCTGAATGATCATGTCTTCATTGCCATTTCAATCTGTTTGATTAGACATTTACTAGGCTAGATTTGTGTGATAAATCTTGCTTTAATAGTTTCCCCTAACCCATTAAGTGACATGATTAGGCATTTACTGTGCAAACACTCGATTTTCTTCAAAAATTGCCGGCTGGTTTCCCATTATGTCACTTTTGCCGAAGTCGTATGCTGATTGAGGATAGATGTTTTTCCAAATAACCCCAAATTTGGTACGCCACATCATGGGCCTGCTGGTGCTTTCCCGAGAAGTGGGGAGGGGGGGGAGGTTCTGTTGATTGTTTTTAATGTGATCAATATTTTTTCTACCAAGAGGAATCTTGGGTTCGAGGGTAGTTTCTATTTCTATCCTCACACGAACTGTAAAATCCTCATAGAGATTCCGCGTAGAGATGAATGGAGAAAAAAGTATTTTTTTTATTTGAAGTGAATGAAGTTTCGATAGGAAATTTCAACCCTAGATGGATGTTGATTGCAGATATTTTAAGATTAGAGCCTTTATCTGATTGCCTCTGTGCTTTGGTTTGTAATTTGCGCGGGGAGCTGTCCACAGAGCCGTGTTCACCTTATCAATTTTGGAGCATTAGCCCCAAGCCCTCTCTCACATTAGTATATTTTGGAGTCTTCATATTCATAAATCATATAATTAATATATGATAATATGATAAAAACTATAATTATCTCTTAATAATTTTTAATAATATGACCATTTCTACTTAGTTGTTGTGAATATTAATTTCATTGTATATATTTTATTTTGAATGTCGAAAACATTTTCTTACATATAATTTGAGTTTGTATATACAATTTTCAGTTGTTACCAAAATATAATTTTTGTCATTAATTTTCATAAGATTAATTTTTCTTAAAAATAATTTTAAAATATAAGATAAGAAAACAATTTATTTTCTGGTTCGTATTAAAAAAAATTAATACGCATATTTGATATAAAATAAATTATTTTTGCTCTAGGTCCCTGATAGCCTTCGCACGGCACTGGCTGTCGATTGGCCTTCTTTTAGCAGGGCGAGAGTGTTCGATGTGCTAGACATTTTTGAGTCTGTAAGTTTTCTTCTTTACCAGGAGACAGGAGGAATCATCTGACCTAGAAGCCGGAACCTGGAAACCGGAACCTAGAAGCTGGAACCCATAACCAAGAGATCGGCGTCCTGCTCTAACATGAATGTTCTTGCTCCTGAATTAAATTTCCCTAACAGTCTGTATACATTTTAGTCAGGAAATGGGTTGCCAGACATATACTCAAGGCTAAAGAAGATGTTCTCTACACAAAACCAAGTATCACAAAACTCAAAGCCTTTTCTTGGAAGGTAAATGCTTTTCAAATAATCTGTCATTTTATTTAATCAGATGACATGTAGTAGTGACAAGGAATTTGAATCGTCTCCATATGCGAGGTGATGATATTTGTCTAAGATGTATAGAACTTGATGAGTCTGTAAATCATGCTATCTTTAAATATCCACGTAAGCATGGTCTCGACACTCTTGCCTTTACACCCTCTCATCAAAATATGTCCCATGTGCCCATCATAAACACTAACATGGATTATCTTTTTTTGGAGGAAGAAAAGTATTGAAGACTCGTAAATGGACAGAGATCTTTATCCATAGATAATTTGGTATCTATAGAAAGAAGGTAATGATAAATATTCAGAGGGATTGGTAGAGACCCACTTGAGCTTATCAGATATGCATAAGGAGAATGTCAAGCATGGTTCACAGCAAAGGAACCAACTGATGGGGTGAATCATACATCATTAGTAACATCTGAGGTCTTAAGCTTAGAGAATATATGCTTGATAGATGATTATTGGACCTCTACATCAATCTTCAGTGGATGTCGATGGGTTTGGAAGATAGCTCTGGACACACATAACTTATGGGTTAAGAAATCAAAGATGAAGAGAATCTGCTTTGCATTCGGAGCTGGAAGCGCTAAACTGAGAAATGGACAGCATGTTGCAACATTCAACATGTCAGCATTTTGGAACTGATTGTAAAGACCTGATACCGATGATAAATGAGTCCCAGGCATGGCCGACTTTATTGACAGACCTAAACGAGATACAAAAACTGAAGAGAAGATTTAATGATTTCAGGATATCCTATATTCTTCGGGAACATAATGAGACTGCTCATTTTTTAGCTAGAATTTCTCGATCTTTTCATAAGGCTCTATGTTTTGTCGGTTATTCTGTTATGGTATGATTATTCATATCACATCAAGTTTATGTGATAAAAGAGAAATTCTTGGGTTCACCCCCTAGAGTGAACCTGTAGGTTCACCAACCAATAGTGTTTAAGTATTTGATATTTGATATCTTTTAAAAAAGGAAACAAAATTGAATTTCCAAATAAGATTATATTTTTAAAATAAAACAATAAAAATACATAAAAATAGTTACAAAATAAAAATAAATAAATATTGTTAAACCTTTAGCAAAATACTAAATCCTATATCCTAAATCCTAAACTCTAAACCCTAAATTATAAACTTTAAATCTTAGATAAACCATAAACCATTGGAAAATTTTAAACCCTAAATCATACATTAAAAACTAAATCTTAATAACACTAAACCCTAAACCCTAATCACTAAACCCTGAACCCTTGGATAAATCATAAACTCTAAATCAAAAATATTTAAAATTAAACCCTAGAGTTTATGATTTATCCAAGGGTTCATAGTTTACCCAAGGGTTTAGGGTTTAGTGATTAGGATTTAGGGTTTAGTGTTATTAAAATTTAGTTTTTAATGTATGATTTAGGGTTTAAGATTTTTCAACGTTTAGAGTTTATCCAAAGTTTAAGGTTTCAACGTTTAGGGTTTAGGATTTAGGGTATAGGGTTTAGTATTTTGCTGAAGACTTAACAATATTAATTAATTTATTTTTTGTAACTATTTTCATGTATTTTTATTATTTTATTTTAAAATATAATCTAATTTGGAAATTCAATTTTGTTTCCTTTTTTAAAAGATATCAAATATCAAATACTCAAACACTATTGGTTGGTGAATCTATAGGTTCACTCTAGGGGGTGAACCCAAGAATTTCTCGTGATAAAATGGCCTTTAATTTTTTTTCCAAGAATTGTACTATGAAAATTAGTTAACTTCAACGAAACGAAGGTTGAATTTCATAATATCAAATAATTTCAACCGAAAAAAGTATTAAAAAAATATGAACCAAGGAAATAATAATTCACATATAATATATAATCCAACTTTCTAAATAAAAACAAAAGTGAAATAAAATATTTCATAAATACAAATTTTCTAGGTGAATCTCGGGCCAACCACTAGGTTTTATTAAAGTTGTAACATTTACACCAAATCGAAGATTTAAGATTTACAGATGTCAGAATATTTTCCCAAAATGTACCGCTTAACGTTTTTGGTCCTCTTGTTTGCTAAGCCAATTGATAAAGTAATTCCTACGTAATTTAAAGGACATTTTACAATGGTAGTTTGACGTTTATTAATATTGAACAATTGTGATTTACTATATTATTGGTTCTTTAGAATCTTTACCCGTGGATTGCCATTTATATTATGCCATTTTTCCCAAAAATAATTATCGATAAATTCGATACTGTACTTTGGCTGACCTTACATGCACATATTAAGAGTATCTCTAATATAAAAATTTTTTTTCCAAAATAGAGTAATTTTATAGTAGAGTTGAATTTTACTTCAATCCTACTCTACTTAAAAATGAAAATAGAGTAATAAACAAATAAAAATGAATTATTTTATTTATGGAGTAAATTAACCTTTTATTCCGCTAGAAATTGAAAAATAGAGTAATGAATTATTTTCTTTCGGTTACTTCACCCCTCTTATTGGATTTCTATTTTCAAAGGGAAAGAAATTGAGCTCCCTTTTCTGTTTGTAAATTTTTTTCGATCAATAAATCGATCTTGATTTTCTGAATGCGGATCTAGCTCTTCGCTATGGCGAGTCTTTTGGTGTGTGTTTCAACCATAAACAGAGCTGGTTACAACGATGATGTTTTCCTCTGTTTCGGATTGAATCAATAAAGGTCCGATCTTGTTTGATCAGCAATATCTCAAGGGTACTCTCTTTCTTCATCTTTACATATCCATATTGCTTTTCTGAGATCTTATACCTTATTATCAGTTATGCTTGATCTCTATCTTTTGAGGAAGTCAATCTTCGCTTGTAAATTGTGATAGGCCAAAGTATTTCAATAAGATAAAGAATCAAGTATTGCATGTTTGTCTTCATCGGTTGATCCAATTTAAGAAAAGTTGAAGCTTACTCTCCGTAAGTGTTTCGACAATGACTGAGGTCAATTGCTTAAAGCTTTTTGGTGAATTCACATCTGGTGTAAATGTTGAAGTTTTTGAGGCAGAGGCATTTAAGCAAATAGAATCAATTTCAGATTTGTTCTTCAGAGTTTGGATGCGGCCACCGGCTTTGGTAAATTTTCCAGTGAAGAAGCAACTCGTTCCACTCTGCAACATGTAGCATCTACCCTTGCTTGATTTTGGACACAAGTGAGGTCATGGATTACTTTTTTGGCGGTTAAAGAATTTGTTACTTTTGATTGTCTTTTGTTTTTTAAGAGGTCCTCGATTATTTTTTTGGCAATTACAAAGTTTTCTGAAAATAAAGGAATGCAGTGTAATTTAAAAAAAAAAATTGTAAAACAATGATATATGTGTTCAAGTGACTTATGCTTTAATATATAAGGGATTATGCCAATTTGGTTAAGTTCTTATGCATCATGCTTCCTAATTCTTAGGTTGTACCAATTTTGCTTAATTCCTTTTCTCTTGTAACTGTGTGATATCTTCTATGGGAGAATTATTAAATGAAACTTTTTTTAAAAAAAAAAAAAAAAAAAGTGAGTAAACAGCTTGGTTAATACAAAGTATTACTGCTTAATATCTATTAATCTAACTTTATTTTGAAGACTGTAAATCTATTGTGTAACCCTAGAGTCTATGTGGATTTGATCACTAAGTACTACATCTGAACCTCTTATTTGAGAGAGTAATTTACTCATTAGGGTAATTTGAGTGATATCAATATCTAAACCGACAGTTAAGTTATATGCAATATATATTAAATATACCAAATAATATAATAAAATTAATATAAATGTCAAATTTCAAAAAATAAAATACACTAAAATCAAATATTTTTCTTATCTTAAAATAAATGTATTTTAAAATAAAAAATCTAAATAAGAAAACTTTTGTAAATTAATATCTTTATAAATTATTAAAATTTTATAGTCTCAATATTATTAATTTATAGAGATTCTACTGTATATGTTGCTACTCCTAAAATATTCAAAGGTTTACACTTTACATGAGAAAGAGGTTGTCTCCGCCTCACGGCTGAGTACGGGATTTAGCCAAAATTTTTTTTTTTGGTCCAGTATGCAATTCGTTTTTAAATGACTCGTATGACGTCGGTAAGGACGGCATATTTCGGCTTTTTAGTGGACTCTATTTCGTGCGTTAGAAACCTTTCAGCCTCACGGTGGGCGCCAATTGTTGAATCCTAAATCCGGTAACAGGGAATTTATAGACTAAACAAAGATATAAGTATAATTAATGGGGGCCAAAGGTTTCGTTTAAGGAAGTGTTTACAAAAAGCCAAAGCGAAGAATAAAAGAAGAACTCCTAGTCGTAAAGACGAACTTGGGATTCTCGCTACTTTTATCTCCCTAGTCTTTTTCTCTCTATTTTTCCCTCCCCTCTCCGTAATCCTTTTTCCTTCTTTTATAGATTTTAGTTGCGTGGTTTTGTGGGTGCGTCGTGATTACTTTCTGACACGCTACAGTGATCGGTGGATTGTCAGTGAGTAGGTTCGGCGCCGCGGTAGGAGCCTCGGCCTATTCCTTCCTATCGTTCGGTGGCGTGTTGTCAGGTCGTCTCAGGGAGTTGGTGAACTGCTCACCCTGATGTGATGATGGCATTCGGCGCGGACCTTGCTTCCTTTTATGGGCTTCGTCGTGTCGCTCCTGTCTTAGGCTCAGTTTTAGGATCGGGCCGTGTCAGCTTCTGGGCATTGGCACTTAGCGAGGCCCATATCTAATAGTGATGATGACGGAAGCTCCGGAGTTGGTGCCCAACAACTTGGCAGTGTGGCTAAGGAATCAAAACTATTAATTCTTAGGTTCCACCAATTTTGCTTAATTCCTTTTTTCTTGTAACTGTGTGATATCTTCTATGGAAGAATTAATAAATGAAACTTTTAATTAAAAAAAAAAACAAAAAAAAAAGTGAGTAAACAGCTTGGTTAATACAAAGTATGAAGTTGAGTTTAAAAAAATAATCAATCGAGTATATTTGCACGAGCGCCAAATAAAGTACAGGAAAACCAGGTGCGCGAAGCCACACTTGCCGTAATCAAAGACCTCTTAAAAGACAATATTGACCCTCGTCCGACTTGTTCTGAGTTGGGTACAATGGTAATTCGACTAGTCAATTCACCGAACTTAAACGACAAAACTTGGGAAAACCAGGGGAAGACAGCGTCTGGTTTTGCACTAACAAGCGGCAAAATCTAATCCTCGTCTTCTCTATTATATAAACGAACTCATCAAATCTCATATTCTTCATCGACAACTTTCACAAAGCAATTATCTATTTACACAACAAAAAACAAAGCAAGAGTTTTTGCGATTAAGAAAAATAAACACAGAGAAAAGATGAGTTCAAGGAGCAAAGCATGGTTAGTGGCAGCAACTATTGGAGCTGTGGAGGCCTCCAAAGACCAATTAGGTCTATGCAGGTGGAATTACATGATCCGATCGGTGAATCAACGTATCCGAAATAATGTGAGATCTGCTACTCAGGCGAACAGGTTCTCTTCTTCGTCCACCACCGTCGTGTCTTCCGGTAAAGATGGTGACAAGGCCAAGCAAGCTGAGGACTCTCTCAGGACAGTCATGTACTTGAGCTGTTGGGGTCCTAATTGATGAAGACAGATCTAAGACTTTTATTATATTTGCCATCGATTGGATCCGACAGGTTGTGTCTATGTCGGTGAAATCGAAAGCCTAAGAACCTTAAACAGAGACGCTATGAGTCTTGGGTTTTTTGATGGATTGTTTCGGGATACAATTAATAACGGATTCGAATTGTACAGGATGTAGAGATGAATATAAATGTTTATGTTAATGTTAGTGGAAATATTAGAAGCTTCCGTGATCCATTTGTTTGACTAATCAAGCTTGCTATTGTTTTTGCTATCGAACTTCACAATATGCTCTTCTTGGAATGGGATTTCTTAAAAGGCTTATTTGTGGTTTTAAAAAAAAAAGGAGTAATAATTGTTATGAGATAAAGTTTTAGATGATTATCCATTTTGCATATTATATTATTATTTCTCCATTAAATCACTGACTGATGTTATTGTTTAATATTTATTTGTGAAATATCTGATTCTTAACCGACTTTGCTCTACTTTTTTTTTAACACTGAAAGATTATATTCATTAACTGGAATCTTTTACATAAGAACAAACTGAAGGTCAAGCCAACAACTGATAACCAAAGCCGACGAGTTAAACAAACTCTCGGAGTCTTAAACCAGCGGATAAAGATCAATCCCTGGAAACATAATACATGTCGATTAAAAGCAAAAACCTAAAGATAAAAGCTAACAAACATAGATGAAAGCAGTGATGAAAGCTCCTAAGCAACAAGACATCCAAACTCCTATCGGCTCTTTGATGAAGAGAACTTGAAACTGATACCTCCCATGGTGAATAGCGCAAGCAAATTTAAGCAAGAAACCAAAGCTTCAGTCGGGGAACAGAACATAAGTTCTATAAAATTCACCCGACATTGACTAAGTCAACATGCGACAAGGTTACGTCAAGGAGAAGCAAGTTAAGGACAAGGTCTCGATCAGACCTTTAGGTTGAAGACAGGGAGCGAATCGCTTCACACCGTCCACCGACTTTGCTCTACTATATAAAGAGTATATCTGATTGAGATAGAAGAATATAATTAGATTAGCTTTTACCTCTTTTTCTCGTTACTCTCCATCATCTCATTATCATCTCACGCCTATTTTTCTCTTTTATTACTAAACATAAAATAATATATAAAGAAGAACAACATCAGACTTTTGCTTATTTTACAACAATAATTAGTTTTGTAGAAAAATGATAGGAAGAGAGAAGAGGAAAAAAATGATATAATGTATCTTGGATGGCTCTAGGTGATTTCAATGAAATATTAGGAAATCATGAGAAAGTTGGAGGAAGAACGAGACCAGAGGCTTCTTTTACAGACTTCAAGATGATGATGAGACAATGCGACTTTAGTGATTTACCTGCAGTTGGTAATCGTTTCTCCTGGTCTGGCAAGAGAGGGAATGACATGGTTCACTGTTGTTTAGACAGAGTTATGGCAAACACAAGATGGTTTACGGACTTCCCAGCCTCAGAGACAGTCTTTTTGGAATTAGGAGAATCGGATCATCGGCCTTTGGTTACATACTTATCATCTGAGAGAGAACAACCAAGAAGACATTTCAGATATGATAGTCGCATGTCTGATAAAGAAGGCTTTAGAGAAGCTGTTCAGAGGGGTTGGAGGGGATCAGGTCAATCAACTTTTCTTCAAATACCTCTTACACATCGATTAAGCAGATGCCGACAACAGATATCTAACTGGAAGAGATGTAATCGCACAAATGCAGAGGAGAGAATCAAGGTTCTACGAGCTAAACTAGATAATGCTATGAGTTCGAACTCCATCTCGACGGAGGAAACAAATGTTATAAAGGAGGACCTTGATCAGGCTTATATAGAAGAGGAAATATTTTGGAAGCAAAAAAGTCGAATCATGTGGCTAAGAGCAGGAGACAAAAACACCAGCTATTTTCACTCAGTCTCCCGTACAAGAAGAATCAAGAACACGTTAACTTCGATACAAGATGAGCATGGTGTCTTTCAACGAGGCCATACGAATATTGCAATGGTCGCAACGAACTACTTTGACAATCTGTACACCTCGCAGAATGACATCAGCAGACACTTCCCTCAGGTTTTTCAGGGCTTTGGTCAGAGGGTTAATGCGGCAATGAATGAAGATCTAGTTCGCGATATATCAGAGGAAGAAATAAGAGATGCAGTATTTCAAATAGGGCCGCATAAAGCTCCTGGTCCAGATGGATTCTCTGCAGTTTTCTTTCATCAACATTGGGATGTGGTAAAGGAGGATATCATACGCGAAGTGAATCAGTTCTTCCATGAAGATGGTTTTGATGAAACAATGAACCACACCAACATATGTCTAATACCGAAAGTATACCCCCCTAATGGTATGACTGATTTTCGACCAATTGCTTTATGCAATGTTACCTATAAGATCATATCAAAGATACTTATAAACCGCCTGAAGCAGCATCTAAGTGGAATTATTACTGAGAATCAAGCGGCTTTCATCCCTGGGCGAATGATATCAGATAACATCATCATGGCACACGAGATATTACATTCACTGAAGGTACGTAAGCGACAAGCTACCTCCTATATGGCAGTAAAAACGGATATTACTAAGGCCTATGATCGGCTTGAATGGTGTTTTCTGGAGGAAACAATGACTAGAATGGGTTTTCACACAAAATGGATCAAGTGGATTATGTCTTGTGTTACTTCAGTCCGTTTCTCAGTCTTAATTAATGGAGTACCTGAAGGATATATTACACCGCACCGTGGTCTGCGCCAGGGAGATCCATTATCCCCGTATTTATTTATCCTTTGTACTGAAGTGTTATCTCATCTGATGAATCAAGCTATGATGGATCGTTCTCTGATGGGGGTTAAGATTGCAATGCAAGCGCCGGCTGTGAATCATCTCTTGTTTGCTGATGATTCTCTCTTCTTCACACTGGCGAATCCTAGAGCTGGAAAGAGACTGAAACACATATTTAACATCTATGAGTCAGTGTCAGGGCAAGCTATTAATTTGCAAAAATCATCAATCATATTTGGCAGCAAGGTGACTGAGGATGTTAAAAGGCGAATGCGCAACCTGTTGGGCATACATAATGTTGGTGGACATGGAAAGTATCTTGGATTGCCAGAACAATTTGGGAGCAAGAAAGGCAAGATGTTTCAGTACATTATTGATAAAGTTAAAGCAGCAACTCAAGGGTGGAATAAAAGATTCCTATCACATGGAGGAAAGGAGATTCTCTTGAAAGCAGTTGCTCTGGCTATGCCAATATACACGATGAATGTGTTTCGGCTACCGAAGATGATCTGTAAAGAAATTAATGCTATCTTAGCTAAATTTTGGTGGAGCTCGGGGGAAAGGAAAGGCATGCATTGGTATAGTTGGGATCGTATCTGTGTACCAAAGAAAGAAGGTGGTTTGGGTTTTCGGGACCTGGAAAAATTCAATCAAGCTCTTCTTGGGAAACAAGTGTGGCGCATTCTACAACAACCCCAAAGTCTAGTAGCAAGAATGCTTAAAGCTCGATATTTCTCGGATGGAAGTATACTAACTGCAGTCTTGAAGAAGAAGGCATCATATGCTTGGAAATCTCTACTTCATGGACATGATTTACTCAAACAAGGTATGAGATTTGTTATTGGTAAGGGGATGACAGTAAGCATGTGGACGGATCCTTGGCTTCCAACACATCCACCCCGACCCCCACGTTCAGTTGATGGAAACAATATATTGGAAAGTGTCAGTGACTATATCAACAAAGATGGTTCAGGGTGGGACATTCAAAAAATACAAGCAAGGGTGATACCAGAGGATGTGGAACATATACTGCGACTGAAAATAAGTTCAAAAGCGGAGCTAGATCTGTTGGGTTGGCACTATACAGATTCCGGAATCTACACTGTTAAATCGGGATATTGGTTAAATACTCATTTACCTCATTCAGATCCAATCATCCCTCCGTGGGGAGAACCGTTGATCAAGCAAAAACTATGGAAATGCAGTTCACCACCAAAAGTAAAACATTTCCTATGGAAGACTCTATCAAAATCCCTTGCAGTGGGAAGTAATCTACGAAGAAGACACATCACTCCAAATGATCAGTGTTTGCGATGCTGCCTAGGTCCTGAGACAGAGAAACACCTCTTATTTGATTGTCCATATGCTCAACGTATATGGCGAGCGTCAGGAATAGCTCATCCAACTCTCTATGATCCGACAAGAACTTTAGAGGAAAAGATAGAAGTCTGTCTCACATGCAATACCTCGACCATGTTACAACACATCAAAGATTTGCCAATTAGTATCTTATGGAGAATATGGAAAAGCAGAAATGCACTCGTCTTCCAACAAAAATCACTAGAATGGGGGGTAGTTCTTAAACAAGCACGAGCTGATGCTGTTGAATGGACTACATATGGTTCTACGTTTGGAGGAATATCAGTAGTAAATGAAAATGCGGCTACTCGTTGGAAAAGACCACAAGAGGGATATTTTAAATGCAACTATGATGGGTCTTTCACCAATACAGACACACCAGCGAAAGCAGGATGGATTCTCCGAGACTCTAAAGGTATATATCTTGAAGCAGCTCATGCGATTGGACATAAAGTAAATTCACCTATTGAAGCCGAGTTTCAAGCTTTTCTACTAGCATTACAACATTGTTGGATAAGGGGTTATAAAAAGGTCCAGATGGAAGGAGATAATAGCAAGGTCGTGAACATCCTTAATTCGCAGGTGCTACAGTTTGATTCTTATAATTGGAAAAGGGAGATAAAATGGTGGATGAATAAATTTGAAGCTGTGGAGATTACTTGGACCCGAAGACAAGGAAATAAAGTTGCAGATATCTTATCAAAGACCCATATTCCATATGGAAATTTGTTCTGTTGTTATAATTATGTTCCTAGATTCATCACAACCCTGTTACATTATGACTTTGTAATTTCATCGATTGAATAAGATTATAATGAAGTTAAAAAAAAAATGAATTATGAGTTTTTGTTTGATTATATCATCTAATTTTCCTTTCTTAGAGGTTCTGCATTAAACCAAGCCTTAAATACGATAATCACATGATCTATTAATGTTTGGGAAGTTAAAATAACTGAAAGACATTAGTCACACAGAGAAGATTAACTACACTACGATCAAACACATCAGTACCAACGAGAAATACTGGTTCGTACCTTATAGCTCTGGAAGAAAATAATAGGGAAATTAGGTTAAATAGCTAAGAAAAAAACAAAATTAAAAATCTAACCAAAATTTTCTTTTTTCTCTTACTTTCTCTTCCTATCTCTTTCTACTCTCTCTCCCAAAATCTAATTTCTCTTTTTTTTTGGTTATTTAGCAAAAAAGCCCAAAATAATACTCTCTCTGCTCCACAAAACAAATTTTTTAATATTTTTACACATATTAAAAAAACACATTAAATTACTATAATAAATGTATCGTTTTGAGTAATTTTTAATAATTTTTAATAATTTTTAATTAATAGTAATTCAATAAAATCAAATAATTTTCTTGAAGTATACAATTTTTTCATAGAAACATACAAAAATATATCTTTATGAAACCAACTTTTTAAAAAAAAAAACTATCATTAAAGAACAGATGGAGTATATTTAAAGAACTACAGCAATGACTAGAATTATAAGAACAGTTAGCTAGTTCTTGTTGTTATTGGCGTTTGTTTTATTGTATAGCCTCAGTTTTGTTTTCTTATTACTCTACCTTCTTAATTGTACCCACATCTAGCAATCTTAGGTATCTAAGGACTAACTGTTGGAACTAACTTTTTGACAAAAGGAAAAAAAAAACACAGAATTATGATTTGTTAGACTTTTCTGGTAGATTTTCCGGCTAATTCGGTGGTCGTTGGTTGTATTACTCTTTAGGGGTGGGTGTTCGGATACCCGTTCAGGTTCGGATCGGGTATTTCGGATTTTCGGGTATTTCGGTATAGAGGTGTAGAACCCGTTCGGGTATTTCTATACTTCGGGTCGGGTTCGGATATTTTTAGTTCGGATTCGGTTATTTCGGATCGGGTTCGGATATTTAGATTTTGAAAAAAAAAAATTTTCATTTCTCAAGGATCTGGTATTTCTCAAGTTTCGGTTATGAGTTTTTGTTTGATTATATCATCTAATTTTCCTTTCTTAGAGGTTCTGCATTAAACCAAGCCTTAAATACGATAATCACATGATCTATTAATGTTTGGGAAGTTAAAATAACTGAAAGACATTAGTCACAAGGAGAAGATTAACTACACTACGATCAAACACATCAGTACCAACGAGAAATACTGGTTCGTACCTTATAGCTCTGGAAGAAAATAATAGGGAAATTAGGCTAAATAGCTAAGAAAAAAACAAAATTAAAAATCTAACCAAAATTTTTTTCTTTCTCTTACTTTCTCTTCCTAACTCTTTCTACTCTCTCTCCCAAAATCTAATTTCTCTTTTTTTTGGTTATTTAGCAAAAAAGCCCAAAATAATACTCTCTCTGCTCCACAAAACAAATTTTTTAATATTTTTACACATATTAAAAAACACATTAAATTACTATAATAAATGTATCGTTTTGAGTAATTTTTAATTTTTAATAATTTTTAATTAATAGTAATTCAATAAAATCAAATAATTTTCTTGAAGTATACAATTTTTTCATAGAAACATACAAAAAATATATCTTTATGAAACCAACTTTTTTTTTTAAAAAAACTATCATTAAAGAACAGATGGAGTATATTTAAAGAACTACAGCAATGACTAGAATTATAAGAACAGTTAGCTAGTTCTTGTTGTTATTGGCGTTTGTTTTATTGTATAGCCTCAGTTTTGTTTTCTTATTACTCTACCTTCTTAATTGTACCCACATCTAGCAATCTTAGGTATCTAAGGACTAACTGTTGGAACTAACTTTTTGACAAAAGGAAAAAAAAAACACAGAATTATGATTTGTTAGACTTTTCTGGTAGATTTTCCGGCTAATTCGGTGGTCGTTGGTTGTATTACTCTTTAGGGGTGGGTGTTCGGATACCCGTTCAGGTTCGGATCGGGTATTTCGGATTTTCGGGTATTTCGGTATAGAGGTGTAGAACCCGTTCGGGTATTTCTATACTTCGGGTCGGGTTCGGATATTTTTAGTTCGGATTCGGTTATTTCGGATCGGGTTCGGATATTTAGATTTTGAAAAAAAAAAAATTTTCATTTCTCAAGTTTCTCGTATTTAAAAATATAACTTTCGGTTAACTAATTTTTTTATTTTTAATAGATTGAATGGTTAATAGATTTGGACATAACATTTTAAAACTAAAAAGGCATTAATTTAGTTATTTTTTTGGATGTAACTTTTTGTTAATTTTTGAAATAAAAAACTTGACATGCATTTTAAATGAGTAGCCAAATCATTTTTTTCGTAATTGTATGTATATCATATAAACTTAAAGTATGTTTAGTATCAATATAAATATTTTATATAAACTGAGAGATGTAAACTAGAAATATAAGGTTAATTATACATATGTTCGGTTATCTTCGGATATCCATTCGGGTTCGGGTTCGGGTATCCAATCTCTCTTTATTCAATACCCGTTCGGGTATTTTACTACTTCGATTTGGATTTCGGTTTGGGTTTTTCGGATCGGGTTCGGATACCACTTTGGATATCGGGTAAAGTGCCCACTCCTATTACTCTTTTGAAAAAATTGTAACTAGCACTAGAATCTAGTATATTCAATCGTCAAAAAAAAAAAATTAAATGAGAAATGAAACAATGAAGTGAGGAACTTAGTTTTAAACACAGTTTAAAAAAGTGTCACATCGGGTAATTGAACTTATTTTTCTTATTTTTATTTATATATATATATGTTTTTGACCCAAAAACATTTTTTGTAGATACAGTAGAACTTTTATAAATTAATACTAAATAAATTAATAATTTCTATAAATTAATAAATTTTGCTACTCCCAACTTGGGCTGGTTCAAAATTTGACACAAATTATTAAAATAATAAGATAATATTTTTTTAGAAAATTCTATGTAAATATATGGTCTAATTATAAAATTAATAAATTATATATATATATACATATTTTATATAAGTAAAAAACTTATTATTATATTATTTTTTATATTCACAATAAAATTATCTTTATATTTTTTTAACACTTAATATATTTTTGATGAAATTAAATAATATTATATCTGATAGGCCATGAATTTTACACATTTTTAGCCATGATTTATATAGGTTTATAGAATCTTTTATATGTATTTGGATCATTTTTAGGGTAATTAAAGGTTCAAGTACTTACTTGAAGAAAATGATGTAATTGGGGCAATTTGAAGATTTTTGAGAGCTTTGCTAGAAACAGAGAAATAGTCGATTATTGAGTCAGAATGTCGACCGACGATCACCAAGAATAATCGATCGACAGTGGATTGCTACCATCGGTCGACATCGAAGCCATCCGTGAGTTAATGACAAATTAAAAGATTGCAAGTCTTACAAAAGTTCCAATAATTACATTTTAAGTACTTGACCGTCTTTTAGGCTATATTATTATGCTTTTGTACCATTTTAGAGGCAAACTTACCTATAGACCTTTTAGACCTAGTTTTGGAGAGAAGTAACCAACCACCATTGGAGAGAGAGATAACTTACCATTGGAGAGAGAGATCAGAACTGCATAACAGAGAATATCTTGAACTCCCTTGCTTTCATTACTCTATTTATTGTTTCTCTTGCTATTCATTTATTTAAGTATTATTCAGACCATCAAAACTATGTTTCTTATGAATATGTCTAAGTAGTCTTACTGTTAGATTTAGGTTTCTCATTAGATTGATATATGTATCGCTAACTTGAACTGTTGCTAGGATGTTTAAAATATAGTTCTTCACTTAGTTATTCTTAATGCTAAGTTTAGGATTGATCATCCTTTAACTTAGATCCTAGGATTAATTGAAAAAAAACATAGCTTGACTCAATATCTGAAACTAAACTCGTATGATTTGACTGACTAGATACACACGAGAACTAGTCTAATAAATTAGAGAACACTAATCAAACCCGCTCGTAAAGCTTTCTGGAAGAAAGCATCGATCGACGCGATAATCGTTGTGTCGATCAATATTTTGAAAGGTGTATTGATCGATATTCTTTAAGAATCATAGATCGACACTTTCTCGTGATTAATACACGAAAGTTGAAATCAGAGCTGCAGACATACAATATAACCTCTTTAAATTATTAATCTATAAATTAATATACACTAAAAATATCTATAAAATACTATAATTTTATAGTCCCAAATTGAGTTTTTGGTTCAATTAGTATATCGATAAATTAATATCTCTATAAATTAATAAAAAAAATATAGTTTTGGTGTAGTCACAACATTATTAATTTATAGAGGTTTCACTGTATATAATCTAATTGATTTTACTTAAGTTTGAGTTCGAGAACAATTAATATCCATAAAACCCTAAAAACCCAAATTAAGTTGCTTACTTATCATAAATGAGAATATACCTGAATCTAGCTATTTTCTCAACTGTTAACAACCTCAAATCAAACCAATCGAGCAACGGCCTTGCTCACCACTTCATTTACTGCTTAATACCTATTAATCTAACTTTATTTCGAAGACTGTAAATCTATTATGTAACCCTAGAGTCTATGTGGATTTGATCACTAAGTACTACATCTGAACCTCTTATTTGAGAGAGTAATTCACTCATTAAGGTAATTTGAGTGATATCAATATCTAAACCGACAGTTAAGTTATATGCAATATATATTAAATATACCAAATAATATAATAAAATTAATATAAATGTCAAATTTCAAAAAATAAAATACACTAAAATCAAATATTTTTCTTATCTTAAAATAAATGTATTTTAAAATAAAAAATCTAAATAAGAAAACTTTTGTAAATTAATATCTTTATAAATTATTAAAATTTTATAGTCTCAATATTATTAATTTATAGAGATTCTACTGTATATGTTGCTACTCCTAAAATATTCAAAGGTTTACACTTTACATGAGAGAGAGGTTGTCTCCGCCTCACGGCTGAGTACGGGATTTAGCCAAAAAAAAATTTTTTGGTCCAGTATGCAATTCGTTTTTAAATGACTCGTATGACGTCGGTAAGGACGGCATATTTCGGCTTTTTAGTGGACTCTATTTCGTGCGTTAGAAACCTTTCAGCCTCACGGTGGGCGCCAATTGTTGAATCCTAAATCCGGTAACAGGGAATTTATAGACTAAACAAAGATATAAGTATAATTAATGGGGGCCAAAGGTTTCGTTTAAGGAAGTGTTTACAAAAAGCCAAAGCGAAGAATAAAAGAAGAACTCCTAGTCGTAAAGACGAACTTGGGATTCTCGTTACTTTTATCTCCCTAGTCTTTTTCTCTCTATTTTTCCCTCCCCTCTCCGTAATCCTTTTTCCTTCTTTTATAGATTTTAGTTGCGTGGTTTTGTGGGTGCGTCGTGATTACTTTCTGACACGCTACAGTGATCGGTGGATTGTCAGTGAGTAGGTTCGGCGCCGCGGTAGGAGCCTCGGCCTATTCCTTCCTATCGTTCGGTGGCGTGTTGTCAGGTCGTCTCAGGGAGTTGGTGAACTGCTCACCCTGATGTGATGATGGCATTCGGCGCGGACCTTGCTTCCTTTTATGGGCTTCGTCGTGTCGCTCCTGTCTTAGGCTCAGTTTTAGGATCGGGCCGTGTCAGCTTCTGGGCATTGGCACTTAGCGAGGCCCATATCTAATAGTGATGATGACGGAAGCTCCGGAGTTGGTGCCCAACAACTTGGCAGTGTGGCTAAGGAATCAAAACTATTAATTCTTAGGTTCCACCAATTTTGCTTAATTCCTTTTTTCTTGTAACTGTGTGATATCTTCTATGGAAGAATTAATAAATGAAACTTTTAATTAAAAAAAAAAACAAAAAAAAAGTGAGTAAACAGCTTGGTTAATACAAAGTATGAAGTTGAGTTTAAAAAAAATAATCAATCGAGTATATTTGCACGAGCGCCAAATAAAGTACAGGAAAACCAGGTGCGCGAAGCCACACTTGCCGTAATCAAAGACCTCTTAAAAGACAATATTGACCCTCGTCCGACTTGTTCTGAGTTGGGTACAATGGTAATTCGACTAGTCAATTCACCGAACTTAAACGACAAAACTTGGGAAAACCAGGGGAAGACAGCGTCTGGTTTTGCACTAACAAGCGGCAAAATCTAATCCTCGTCTTCTCTATTATATAAACGAACTCATCAAATCTCATATTCTTCATCGACAACTTTCACAAAGCAATTATCTATTTACACAACAAAAAACAAAGCAAGAGTTTTTGCGATTAAGAAAAATAAACACAGAGAAAAGATGAGTTCAAGGAGCAAAGCATGGTTAGTGGCAGCAACTATTGGAGCTGTGGAGGCCTCCAAAGACCAATTAGGTCTATGCAGGTGGAATTACATGATCCGATCGGTGAATCAACGTATCCGAAATAATGTGAGATCTGCTACTCAGGCGAACAGGTTCTCTTCTTCGTCCACCACCGTCGTGTCTTCCGGTAAAGATGGTGACAAGGCCAAGCAAGCTGAGGACTCTCTCAGGACAGTCATGTACTTGAGCTGTTGGGGTCCTAATTGATGAAGACAGATCTAAGACTTTTATTATATTTGCCATCGATTGGATCCGACAGGTTGTGTCTATGTCGGTGAAATCGAAAGCCTAAGAACCTTAAACAGAGACGCTATGAGTCTTGGGTTTTTTGATGGATTGTTTCGGGATACAATTAATAACGGATTCGAATTGTACAGGATGTAGAGATGAATATAAATGTTTATGTTAATGTTAGTGGAAATATTAGAAGCTTCCGTGATCCATTTGTTTGACTAATCAAGCTTGCTATTGTTTTTGCTATCGAACTTCACAATATGCTCTTCTTGGAATGGGATTTCTTAGAGGTTCTGCATAAAACCAAGGTTTAAATTCGGTAATCAGATGATCTATTAATGTTTGGGAAGTTAAAAGACTTAAAAGACGTTAGTTCGATAGCAAAAACAAGGTTTGACAGTTCGATAGCAAAGACGGTAATCAGGTAATCAGAGAAGATAAACTAAGTATCTAGTGCCGGCTTAAAAAATTTAATAGCATTGGGCGAAACATAAATTATGAACTTTTTACCGATATTTTTGTCTAACATTTTTCATTGCATTTAAAAAAAATTGAACCACAAAAAAATTTTGATATTAAAAGAATTTGTTTTAGAAAAATAGATCTTTATATGAAAATTAGGTTTTATAAATGGGAAAATTAGGAATGGTAAACTATACATAATTTGTTTTGTTGTCTTTGTATCATGTTTAATTATTATGGATCTTTTTATTATAATTTCACAACCTATTTGATAAACTAATATAATGAAATAGCTTTTTATAACCTATAAAATAACACTAAAAACATTTGTGGATCCATGTCAAATGTTCATATTGCCGTGGGTAAGAAGCAGCACTGAAAATATCATCAAACACATTAGCACTCATGAGAAAGCAGCACTGAAAATATCATCAAACACATTAGCACTCATGAGAAAAACTGGTTCGTACCTTATAGCTCTGGTTAACCCAAATGGTTTCGGATAGGAACCATTTGGTTTCGGATAGGAACCATTTGGTTTCGGATGTATCGGATAAATCATTTATATATCCAATAGATACTTATGAAATTCAGTTTAGTTTCAGTTTGACTCCGGTTCTATTTCGAGTTGGTTTCGGATAACCATTTAATATATATATATATATATATATATATATATATATATATATATAATATATTGGTTACATATTTACATATTCACCAATCCAACCAATGTACGAATTACTAAGGTGCTAATTTTATAAGTTTTATTGTATTTTAATTTATAAATAAGATATATATTAATAATATAAGAGAGTAAATTAAAGATAACGTGGTCTGATGGTTACAATGTTCTCACTTTTCCTGTCCAACCCCGGTTTGAGTGGAGTTGATAATATTTTATCTTCTATAAAAAAGATGAAAATTGGATTTTCAAATATTCGGGTACCCGTTCGATTTTTGGTTCGGTTCTGATTTCGGTTCGATTATTCGGATACAGAAATATAGTAACCATTCGGATATTTGAGAATTTTGGTCCGGTTGCGATATCGAACACTTTACGTTAAACGGCATTTTCATCAGCTAAATCGGTTGATGAACCATTGCTCTGTTCTCAGAGAAGAAAAGGAAACTTAGGCCATGATTGCTAACTTTGCAGAATTGCATAATGACATTTAATCGCGATTTTACAAGTTTTTTACCAATCAACAAAAGTTATTTTTTCACTGACAAAAATATAAAGAAAAAAACTATTAAGTAGAAAAGTGAGTCTTAATACATTATTTACAACATCAACACTTTCACATTTTAAATTATATGATAATACCACATTGCGTTTTTTTTCTTCATTCCGCAACTATTTTTTATTGGAAAAAACCTTGCGGAATCTCGTTTGAAACATCATTTCGCTATTCCGCAAGGTTACCAATCAGAGCTACAAATACAAAAAAAAAATTCATTAAGTGGAAAAGTGAGTTTTAGTAGATTATTTACCAATGATATGATAAATATCATTTTAAAAGTTTAAATAAATATCAATAATTTTTTAATGATAAATAGTAATGTTGTAAATAAAATTATACTATAATTTGTTTTATAATATTGCTAAAATTTCTTTTAAAATATTAGAAGATGTCAATATTGAAAATAAGCTAAATATTTATAATAAAAAGCAAAGTATTTTTATTTCGCATTTTTAATAATTAGTTTAACTATTGGGGTTTGTTTTTTGTTATAATAAAGTAAATATCATATAAAATTTTAATTAATATAATTTATATTCCGTCATTCCATAATTTTTTTAATTTTTCCGTAGTTAACTTTTTTTTTTTTTGCAGCTTAACAATTTTTCCATGTTTCCGCGATCACTCAAGTCTTACCAATCCAAGCCTAACATACTGTCCGAACAAAAATGATGTCGTTCACGAAGAGTACAACAACACAATACCTACATGAATTTCTTTTTAAGAAGATATTCCTTTGCTTGGGCATCTTTTCTTCTTTGAATCATGTATCGTGTACTAAAATATATAACAAACTAGGTAAAACCCGCCCTACGGGCGGGTATGCAAGTGACTTTTAATATATTTTTTAAAAAATATATTTTTTTACTCTTACAGTAATGTTTGAAACCAATTAAAAAGAACTTTTAATTTTAATCATGTAATTATTTTAAATTTTAATACTTTTTAATTATAATAATAAACAAACAAAATTATTTGGAATTATGAGTGAGATTCTGCACATAAAATATAGATTATTTCTTTCTTATAAATTTTGTTTTTGAATTTGCTGTAAATATACTTTAAAAAAAATCTATTGATTTTTACTATTATGAGAGTGAACCTTAACTATAATAAGCTTTATTATGAGTAGCACAGAGAATTCATATATATTATTTAACATTTATTATATTTTTATTTAAAAATATTGGTTATATATTATATATCAATCATTATTTTCATGATTATTTTTGTTGATATTTTATATTTTACGGTTAAATATTTTGAGGTGATGATATGCAACCTAAATTTCATTGTAATACTTATAAGAATCGATATTTTATATGACTTTAACTGGGCTATGTTCTACTATAAGTTGACTGTGTATATGTTTCATAAGTTTTTTTTATTTTAAGTTATCTACTTTTGTTTCTGTTTATATGCTTGTGTCAAGTTAGTTAGTTATACTCATTACTATTATATGCTTTTCTAAAAAAATACCATTCTTTATGTTTTATGAAATTAGTAAAACAGATACATGTAATAAGTAGTGAATTTGTAGATTTACAGACTTCTCTGATGTGTTCTCGTGACCTTTTTCTTACGTGAGAATATAGTCTGTTTTAAGAATTCAATTTGGCTGATGTCTATAAATTTTCAAGAAAATATTCAACGTTCACATTCATTTTAGTTTTTGGTAAATAGCTTTTCTAAATTTACAATTTTGCCAATTCAAATATACCATAAAGTGCATAAATGACCATTTTCTGAATTTATTAACAAATGAGTGATTTTTATTTTTATATAATTGAATCAGATTTTTTTAATAGTATCTGGAATATACTATTCAATTTCAATTTTTTTAAACTATTTAAGTTGGGTATAAGGTAATAATATATGTTCTGATATTTGATATGGGAATAATAATAAGACTTCACTTACAAAGTTTGGTGTAATTGAACCCCTTTTTTAGCGTATAATTGAACTATTTTATTACTGTATAAAGTAATTGTTCAATAGATCGATCTAAACAAGTTTCCGTGTAAGACCATCCATAATGGGGGTGTTAAAACACTTTATCAACTGTTGAAAGTGATGCAATGAGGATGTTGAAGAAATGTTGTTATCTACGTGGTATACTCATCTGTTGTAAAGTTTCAACAACTGAAAAAAAATAAAATTGGGGTCCGCTTTGCCACGTGTCACAAAATGGTTGGCTAAAACATTTGGAGCGTGTGTACACGCGCACGGAATATCACGATTTCCTTTTTTTTTTTTAAATCTGGATAAGATTTAAATACTGTCTTCTGATTGACTGTGCAGATTACTTTTGATTTTTTTTCTCACCCAATAATTCAAACGCAATTTTTATATAATAAAACTTTTTTGAAAAAAAAATAAAAATTATATTAAAATTCAAGATTTTTTTTTCTCTATAAATAGAGACCACTCTCATCTCATTTCGACGTAGAAAAAAAAACATCATTTTTCATAATAATCAACTATTTTAGTAATTATTCTTAATTTTAATTATTTTATTAACATTTATTTTGTATGATTTAAAAGACAGATAAATATAATAATTTAAAATAAATATTACTAAAGGTTATGTTATTTTAGTTTTAAATTAATTATTAATATGTAATTATTATATTCTAAAAAAACAAAATAATCTGAATAAAAAGTTGTGGGGTAGGGTGTTGATAATTTTAAAACAAACCATTGTAGATGCTTAAAATGAAGTGGGTGTTGAATAAATGAGGTGGAAGAAAGTGAAGATGATGTGGAATGTTAAAAGGAGAAAATAAGGGTGTTGAAAGTGAAGAGGGTGTTGAAACCATTGTACATGGCCTAACATATAATGTCAGCAAAAATTAAATATAAACATAAGAAATAGTATCTTCTCCAGAGTTTTATGATCTTCAAGCACTATTAGATGTTGTATTTCTTCTATCTTAAGTATCATTCGAGAAATTGAGTATATTCTTTCCATAGTGTTTCCTCTCATACCAAACACCAGAAATGAAATCTTCTTCGCCTAGAAAGCCAAATCATAATTTCGGCATCTATGTCGTTGCATGGTTGCCAGAGATGGCAAACTCAATCAGAATAAATATGGAGAATGTCAAGGGAGGAAGATGAAAAGGAAGAGCAGCTGATGGCAGGAGAAGAAGAAAAGCGAGGCAGACTGAGAAAGATAACTGAAGCATTAAGAGTTAGAAGAAACCTCTGATCTAGGTCCGTGATCTCACATGACTTAGTTGGCCAAGATGTCATCCAGACCCTCCATTGGGGACCTGAATATAGGCATGTCAGTCTCTTTTGAACATGGAGTCAAGTAGCCCTCCATACCATCACTGAAAGCAGTTCCAAGAACATCAAAAAATAGATTGGGGAGATCTTAAAAGTTGCAAGTATAAAATCAAACTTATCAGCTGACTTAATACTCATCCACTAAGAAGTAAAAAATGATGAGAAAGTTTTGTTTCATTTGAATTATGAACCTTAGCTCATGTCTGATGTTCACCTTAACGTCTTGTGAGAAAAAAGGTGATTTCGTTGGGGAATGCGACGTTGCTATGAAGAGCATGTCACACAAACTGCCAGTTATATGCTTCTTTTCATCATGTAGAATGAAAGAAAAACATTTGAAAAACAATCATTTAAGAAAACAGAGCCTGAACTAAAGGTAATTACAAAATAAATTCAAATTTTCCAATTCAAAGAGATTCAATAAAGATCTGGGAAAAAGTTTGAAGCTTATGAATGTTAACACTGAATAGTTCATGACAACTATGATCATGAGATTAAAGATTATAAAAACATTCAACATCAACAAAAAGTTTCATAAAACATTTAGCATAAACAAACGATTTCATAATCTACCATTCAGATTCAATGACAATCTAAATTCTATAGTTTTATACTGATAAATGTGGACGTTGGAATAGTGAAAAAATACTATAATTATAAGATTAAATATTGAAATAATCTTCGCATCAAGTAGAAGCATGTCCACCTCCATCAATTCACCACCGTGTCTGATTTTCCTGGCTACCCAGAATGTCAGCAGCCACACCTCCACGGTGGAACAATAGCGTCCGGCCTACAAATAACCAAGAAGAACAGATGTGTTAGCCATTTTTCTGCAAATAAGTTCTTTGGATTATCACCAAATGAGGGTGTGATGTCTAAGGGATGCATGATTACCTTTTTATAAGTGAAAGACCACTATCTACAACTATCATTGAAAGAATAGTTGTGCTTGATTTGTGTCGATTGAGTTAAGAAGTTTTTTAAATACCATGAATCAAGAGATCATGTAACGTCTCACAGGAGACGAACTGAAGACAATTCAACGCAAACGACGCACCATACAGATTCTCCTCACGACAATTCGTCAAACTCGGAATGCCGAATCTCCATTGTTGGTTCAGCAAGTGATTGAACGAAGAAAACGAGGAAACCCTAATTTCCTATGTCTAAGAATTATGTCTTTATCTATTGGGCTGGATTGATAACACTCTGAATAAGAAATAGACAGCCCAATAAACCCAAAATAATCAACGAAAAAAGTAGAACTCGATTAGGAATAGATACATGGCGCACTGAGAGAGACCTATTTTCTGAAGTGACAGTCTCACAGAAGAGAGTAGATCTTCTTTATAATAATAATAATGAGCCATTTGCAAGAAAAATATACAATAACCGAAAAATTTGCAAAAATGGAAAAGCACTAGAAAACATGGTTGTCAAAGATTTTATCTGGAAGTATTTTACCATTTGCCCCTTTCTTTAGTTAGGTAGTATAAATATTTATATAAAGAACAACATATTATATATATATATATATACACGTAATGATGTATGTATAAATTGAGAAGATATTTTTATAAACGGAAAAATACTTATATTTACTTACATGTAATGTCTTCACCTCTTTGCAGTTATTCCGTCTCGTTTCTTCCGATCACTGGTGTTCTTATGATCAGTTTATCTTTTCGCATGTCTCCATCTCACCCTTGTGACCACATCTCCGCCGCACCATTGTGGTACCGTGTCCACGTATTATTTTCTCGCTGCCGTCACATCTCCATCGTTCGATCGTGGGCGCACGAGATGAGGCTTAGGCCGAGAGGATTGGATCGAGTAGAACGCTCTTCAGTAAGCGATCAGTTTGTACATCTTGGGCTGGATCGGGTGATGCGGTTCGAGCATGATGAATCAAGCGGTTGGATCTTCTCAATTCGATCGATGCAAGTTCACGGCATGGATCCATTTTTGTTGTTTTTGCAAAACTAGTCCCTGCTATTTTGCATATTTTTGTAATTATTTTTCTTGATTTAATTAGCATTATTATATTCTGATTTATTCGTATACTAAACAACTTAACTGGTATTTAATTTATATTTACCGGCTATTTTGATCAGTTAATGTTTGTTATTTGTATCAAATCGAGATAATGCAATATAATGATATGCAAATGTATTATATCTTAGGTTGCAATGCAAGAGACATAGGGATAGAATGGACATTAAAAAAATACACATCATTTGAAAAGTTAAAATTCCATCCGTGCAAATATGCAAGTTATTTGTGTATATGGGTAGCAATTTCTCAAAATAGATTGTAGAAAGCCAGATACACGAATAGTCAGATAAAGACATGAATTGATTATACTATGACAAATTTCAAAACAAAACCTGATATTGTCGTTACAAACTAATCGAGGGATTAGTTTAAAATAATCAATCGGAGGAGATATTACAAGGAAAAAAAATGGTTTAGGTTGGCACAAGCGCCAGTTATAGTAACCAAAACCAAGTGCGCATAGTGCTATCCGGGATCTCTTAAAATAGCCCTTATCCAATTTGTTAACAGGTGGGCACATTGGTAAACAAGCCAGTTCACCAAACCCAGACGACAAAAACTTGGGGGGAAACCAGGGGGAGACAGCATCTGGTTTTGCACTCTAACAAACTGCTAAAAATCTTATCCTCTTCTTCTCTATTATTATATAAATAGAACTCATCGAATCTCATCTTCTTCATAGACAATTCTCACAAAGCAATTTTCCATTTTACAAACAAAAAAGCAAAGCAAGCGTTTCTCTGATAGATATTTGCAATTAATTAAAAAGAAAAGAAAAGATGAGTTCAAGGAGCAAAGCATGGTTAGTGGCAGCAACCATTGGAGCTGTGGAGGCTTCCAAAGACCAATTAGGTCTATGCAGGTGGAATTACATGATCCGATCGGTGAATCAACGTATCCGAAATAATGTGAGATCTGCTACTCAGGCGAACAGGTTCTCTTCTTCGTCCACCACCGTCGTGTCTTCCGGTAAAGATGGTGACAAGGCCAAGCAAGCTGAGGAGTCTCTCAGGACAGTCATGTACTTGAGCTGTTGGGGTCCTAATTGATGACGATGGATCAAAGATTGGATCCGACAGGTTTTATCTATGTTGCGGAGTTTACAATCGAAAGCCCAAGAACTCTAGATCGGAGGAAACTACGGAGTTTTGGCGTTTTGATGGGTTGTTTTCGAATGCACATGATTAAATTGTAGAGGCAAAAATGGTAATTGTACAAAGTGTAGATGAATATAACATTTTATGATCATGCTACATCTCAAGATATAAGCTTCCAATTCCATGATCCATTTGTTTGAAACATGAACTGATGAACCTTGTCCACTGTTTTGCTATCAAACTTGACTACATGCTCTTCTTGGAATTAGATATCTGAGTGGTTTCGCATCAAGCCAAGCTTTAAATTTCGGTATTAACATGAGCGATATAATGTTTTGGGAAGCTAAAGACATTTGTCACACACAAGCTAAATTACAGTAGCATTAGCATCAATGGGTTTTAATTCTAGGTCATTGATTTTTCACGGCATGAGGAAATAACATCTGATTTATAACACAATGAGTACGAACCCTATATTTTTGGACAAAAGAAAATATTGAAGGAACAGTTGGGCAGTACATGTTATTAATTGGCGTTTGATTCAACGGTATTTATGAGAATTGCAGCCTCTGTTACCGCGAGGACTAATAACTCGTATTCTATACAATGGTGATTCGTTGGCCTATGCTTGTACCGTTGAGCCAAGATGTGAATATTCCTGCTTACCTACTTTTCCAAGTATTAGTCCGTATTCAAACCCAGAGATGGAAATATAGTGATTGACAGAATAGATAAGAAGACCTCTTTTATGAATTATGTACCCTTTTTTGGTTCAAAATGAATTATATACCTAAACTCTATTATACTGTGACATATTGTTTAAGTGTTGTACCGACGATTGAATTAGTGTAAAGTTAATACTAAGAAAATGCTTTTTAATATTCCTTGGTAACATGGTAATTAGAATGGCAAGCGGTGATTGTTTAGTAGGATGCTTTTTTTTTTTGAGCAAACGTTTAGTAGGATGATCATGATGATATAATAAACAGCAAAGAAAAAAAAAAAGGAAAGAAGCCACTTGAGTTGAGCGATACTTATGGTCCAAACTCCAAAACCGGTTGCAGGAACACTGAAATCATGCCAACCCATGATACCACAAACCCACTTCTTCCCCCAATTCTATTTGTCCTTTCTATTAACCAATATTAAATAAAGAGTAATATGAACATGGCAAAAATATAACTTCAGCTGTTATCAATACCTAAAACGGCAATACCTAAAACATCTGATTTTCTTTTTACCACTTCAGCTTTTAGAAGCAGTTTTGTCTGTTTTAAGTTCCGTTGTAATCACGACATGTTCGTTTGTCTATCCAGATTAATCATTTGCAAATTAGAATTAATGATTATTTTGTGTCAAAATGAAAATTATTCAAATGATTTGTTTAAATGAGTTTTAAAATGAAAAACAATCAAATGATCCATAAAGATGAGTTTATTTAATGAATCTGGACGTTGATTAACTTATTAAAAATAACAAATGATAAATTTATTTTTATTCTAATAAATTAATTTATGGTGTTTATTAATTTATGGAGTATTAGTTTATAAAGTTTTTACTGTATATATTAAAATATATCAGTTTTTAGAAAGCTCAATTTTACAATGATTTTTTTTTTATAAACTCTATCGGCTGATCTGGTCAGCTTCGGGAAGAATGCATTTAGTGCTACAGAGTAGACTTATTATCTGCCTGATCCAAGTTTGAAATACATTCCGACTAATGTCAGGAGGTGAACCGATCATCTGTTACGATCCACCATATAAACTACTTAGGCCGAAGTCCAAACCCAAACTTTCTAAATGATGATAATTTAGTTCTAAAAAAAAATCAAACTCAACACTGATATACGCTAAACTCCAAAGAGATTGCCATTAGACTACCATCACATGTTTAATTTTACCATGATTTAACTGATAGATACACGAAAAGTTGAATAATATAAACAAAGTGAAAATAAAATACCAAAGTAAAGTGATACGTCGAATCTTTTTGGTTATTTATAAAAGAATTGTGTAGTGTAACAGTTTCGTTGAGGTTTAGATTTCTTCAGATATATGCGACTGTTTGTAATCCAATAAGCTGAAAATACAATGGCTTGTGTTATAATCCGAAAAGTCAAAGTCAACGCAACAAACAAGAGATATAAGGGTTGATACTAATTAAAGACATGACCTATGAAAAAAAAAACCTGATATTTTCAAACCAACGAAGGATTAGCCTAAAAAGAGAATCAATCGGAAAAGTCGAGGAGATATTACAAAGTTTTTGTTTATGTAGGCACGAATGTCAATATAGTTAGCAAAAATCATTGCGCTTATCCAAGCCTGATCCCACATGTCAATCCAAGTCCCACATTGGATAATTAGACAAGGAGTGTCTAATATATAAAGAGATGTCCAACTCTAATAGTATGAGGCCTTTTGGGATGGAAACCAAAAGTAAATCCATGCGGGCTTGCCAATTAGGCCCAAAGTGGACAATATCGTACTAATCGGATAATATAGAGTTGGACACGGGATTTCACAATCCCAACAATTGGTATCAGAGCCTCAGGTTGGAGACTCGATCTAAGCTTAAGTTGTAGCTTAAGATCCTGGTGCTTGTGAACAAGAGATCGCGACGGCAAGATGGCTGAAGTGACTAGGGCTCCACGCACGAAGGACTTTGGATCTACATCCATCCAATGTCCGATGTTGTCATCGACAAACTACACAGTTTGGTCGATGAGGATGAAGGTTCTACTACGTGTTCATGAAGTGTGGGACACAATCGAACCCGGTTCAGATGATCAAAAGAAGAACGATGTTGCGATAGCTCTTTTGTTTCAATCTGTTCCAGAGACTTTGATTCTCCAGGTGGGAGAACAAACCGCATCAAAAGAGATCTGGAACGCCATCAAGTCGCGACACCTAGGAGCTGATCGTGTAAGGGAGGCGAGACTTCAGACGTTGATGACAGAGTTTGATAGGTTGAAGATGGATGATGCAGATACGGTCGATGACTTCGCGGGGAAGATATCGGGCCTATCATCCAAAGCAACCTCGTTGGGAGAAAACATAGAAGAATCCAAGATGGTCAAGAAGTTCTTGAAGGGTCTTCCGAGACACAAGTATATCCAGATCGTAGCATCACTTGAGCAAGTCCTAGATCTCAACTCGACGGGGTTTGAAGACATAGTTGGAAGGCTTAAAGCATACGAGGAGCGTGTAGGAGAAGAAACTCAGAAAGAAGACCAAGGGAAGCTGATGTTTTCGAACAATGAAGAGCATAGTCAGAGGGACTATGAGAATTCCAGTGGTAGAGGAAGAGGAAGGAACGGTAGAGGCAGAGGTCGAGGTAGGTCACACAACCAAAACCGTGCGTCACACACCGAAGATAACAACTCGAAGAAGAATCGTTCAAAGCTGATATGTTGGAGATGTGACAAGCCTGGTCACTACGCAACTGTCTGTCCCGAAAAGACAGAAAAGAATCAAGAAACCAACCTAAACGAGACAGAAGAGGCTGATGCACTCTATGTACACGAGGTGGTGTTTTTGAACGAAGATAAGGTGATTCCGAAGAATCTTGATATCAACAAAGGCGATGCAAGTGTCTGGTATTTGGATAATGGAGCGAGCAATCACATGACAGGGAATAAGGAGTTCTTTTCGAGTTTGAATCTCAACACCAAAGGGAAAGTGAAGTTTGGTGATGGATCGTGTGTTGACATTGTAGGAAAGGGTGTGGTTACCTTTGTGTGCAAGACTGGAGAGAAGAAGGCACTCAAGGACATATACTACATACCTGATCTGAAGCACAATATATTGAGTCTTGGGAAAGCAACAGAGAACGGATGTGAGGTTAACATGAAAGATGTCTACTTAACGCTCACAGATTCGCATGGAAGGTTGCTAGTTCATGTGACAAGATCTCCAAACCGTCTCTACAAGACCCCTATGGAGATAAGCTACTCGGAGAGTTTACATGTCAGGGACGTAGATGCTACATGGAGGTGGCATGCTCGACAAGGACATATATGCTATGGAGTGATGAACAACATGGTAAGGAAGGAGATGGTCTTAGGAATGCAGAGTGTAACACACGAAGAAGGCGTGTGTGACGCATGTCTCGCAGAGAAGCAAATGAGACACTCATTCCCGAGTGTAACACACGAAGAAGGCGTGTGTGACACATGTTTTGCAGGGAAGCAAATCAGAGATACATTCCTGACTAAGGCCATGGTTTGTACATCAAAGCCATTGAGATTATTGCTTGGAGATTTGTGTGGACGAATCGCACCACCAACGCCAGCAGATAATCGTGAGGCATTCTATCGGTTCAAAAGATTTCACACCGATAGAGGAGGAGAGTTTGCCTCAGCTATGTTCAATCTAGGTTGCACCGATAGAGGAGGAGAGGTTGCCTCAGATGTGTTCAATCTAGGATGCACCGATAGAGGAGGTGAGATTGCCTCAGATGAGTTTAACCTATCTTATGAAGAAGATTGGGTTGAAACTATGGAAGACGAGTTGGAGTCTATCACAAGAAACAAGATATGGGAGCTTGTAGATAGACCAACTGGTTCTGAGAAGAAAGGAGAAGAGGATCGAGTTTGTGTGTTACACAAGACGTTGCATATGTTACGCCAGGCACCCAGAGCATGGAGTGTGAAACTTGATCAGGTTCTTAAAGAGATGAGATTTGAGAAGTGCACAAAGGAACCATCAGTGTACTGCAAGACTGAAGGAGGAGACGTCTTGATCATTGCCATCTACGTTGATGATCTATTTGTGACAGGAACTTCACTTAAGGTGATTAGGCAATTCAAGGAGGAGATGTCTAAGAAGTTCGAGATGTTAGATCTAGGTAAGCTAACGTACTACCTTGGCATAGAGGTGATTCAAGGAGCAGACGGAATCTGAATAAAGCAAGAGAGGTATGCTCAAGGAATCCTGTGTGACACAAAGATGGGAGTGTGTAACACGACTCACGTAGGAGTGTGCAACACGACTCAAGGAATCCTGTGTGACACAAAGATGGAAGTGTGTAACACGACTCACGTAGAAGTGTGCAACACGACTCACGGAGGAGTGTGTAACACAAAGGTGGAAGCGTGTGACACAACGCACGTACCAATGGAATCAAGGTTCTTAAAGGCTGAAGATGAACCAGAGATAAATCAGTTGGGTGTTGAGCAGAAGGCCGACATCCTTCCCAGAGTTCACGTACGCAAGATGGCGGATGTGACCAGAGTTATCATCGCAGTGAGCTTCAGCCACAAGACTCATCGCAACTTAAGTGAAGAGGTCATGAGAAGGTTCTACAAGAACTGGGCCGATTCTAAGAAGGAGCGGTACGGAAGCAAGGAGAGCATCCGGTCTAACCTTGAGAAAGATGTGAATCCAATGGGTGGATTCGCACACCATGGTGTGCTGGAGGATGATTACTTGATGATTGAGTTCAAGCAAATGAGGAGCTTAATCGGAGTTCAAGAAATTGATCTCCCTAATTCAAGTTGGAATTAAGGGGGTGAATGTTGGATAATTCCAAGCTTGTGGAAACTTAACATATTATTAGATGTTTAATATGTTAAGATAAACACAATAAGGAAACCTAGAAATAGGAAAAGGAAGTTTCTATTTAGGTTAGGTTTGTGTTTTCCATATCCCACATGTTAAAGGGAATTGTCTTTCATATAAATATAGGTCTAATGGAGAGGTGTTCCATATGATCTAAGTGAAACATATTGAGAGCTTTAGTTTTGAGTAGTTTCTAAAGCTAATAAGAAAAGTTGTTCTTATAACTCTTTGTGTTTCTAAGAGATCTGAATTGGTATCAGAGCGGTTGACGAATATCTGCAAGAAGACCAAAATACCCTTCGAGTAGGAATGGGACCCTTCAAGATGGAAAGGGAGGTTCGGCAGAGATTAGTCAGAAGATCCTGGAATTGTGGGAAGAGCATCCTCAAAGCAACAGCAACTCAAAGTAACCTTGCGACTAAGGGTGTCGAATGTCGAAGATGCGACAAGGCACCGAGATGATTCGCTAGAGGAAAAAGGGCACAAGGTGTGTGGTCCTTAGCTTGAGGGGGAGAATGAGAGATGTCAATCCAAGTCCCACATTGGATAATTAGACAAGGAGTGTCTAATATATAAAGAGATGTCCAACTCTAATAGTATGAGGCCTTTTGGGATGGAAACCAAAAGTAAATCCATGCGGGCTTGCCAATTAGGCCCAAAGTGGACAATATCGTACTAATCGGATAATATAGAGTTGGACACGGGATTTCACAATCCCAACAGATCCCACATGTTTTGGCGCTTAAGACCATTTCCAATGAAACTCTATTTTTTCCTATTTTTTCTTCTATAATTTACACAAAAATAGAGTAACTTTATTATAGTGTAACTTTTGCTTTAATGGTGTTACTCTATAATAGAGTTACTCCATTTTTTTCACTAAAATAAAGTAAAAGTGAATATGGAGTAAGGAATGCTCCAACCTAACTTCATATCTCACTTCATAATGAAATTTACTTCATTTTAGAGGAAAAATTGAAGTTATATATTGAAGATGCTATAAAACCCAACAACAGGTAACTCACAAGTAAAAATTTGAACCACTGTACCACATCAAACTTTTATAATCATGCTGCCCCTAAAATATACTCCTTCCGTTTCAATATACTTGATGTTTTAGAGAAGTTTTGTTGTTTTATAATAGATGAAGTTTGCACAAATCTATGTAACTTTAACTTTATTAAAAACTGTGTAACCAATTGGATTTTTTTAGTTTTTATTTATAATTAAATAAACTAATTTTATATTATAATTTAGCGATGATTTTGATAAAAAGTAGTTTTTCTTAATATTTGTGCATTTGAGTAAAACATCAAGTAATAAGAAACAGAGGGAGTATAACATAATTTGACGCCTAAAACATGAGTTTTACCCGCTTTAACCCAGGATCGGCACTGCGCCTACCTGCACTTCCGGCCATCTCCGATCTCTTAGAATACAATATTAGTTCTTATCCAATTTGTTAACAGGTGGGGCACAATTCACCGAACCAACAAGACAAAATCTTAGGAAAACCAATAAATATTTAAGATATCTTTTAAGTGTTTCAAAAAAAAAAAAGTTTGAGATATCTCTTATACTTTTTTCTCTTTACACTTTTCAGTTAAGAAACATCGTTTATATCTCTTATTTAAAAGAGAATTTTTAGTTTTTTTTGGTTAAAAATTAAGAATCGTTTTTTAGTCGAAGATCAAAACTTTATTTAATAAATTGAGGTTAATCATGGTCTAACTGTTGATATTAATTAAAGACATGACGTGTGAAAAAAAACCTGATATTTACAAACCAACGAATGATTAGCCTAAAAAGGAGAATCAATCGGAGGAGTCGAGGAGATATTACAAACTTTTTGTTTATATGGGCACGAGTGCCAATATAGTAAGCAAAACCTATTGCGGCTAGCTGCATATGTGTCAACAGGTGGGCACAATGGTAATAACTAGCCAATTCACCAAACCAACAAGACAAAAACTTGGGGAAAACCAGGGGGAGCCAGCGTCTGGTTTTGCACACTAACAAGCGGCTAAAACTCTTATCCTCTGGTGCTCTCTATTATATAAATAGAACCCATGGGATCTCATCTTCTTTCATCAGCAACTTTCACAAATCAATTCTCCTTTTTACAAACAAAAGACAAAGCAAGAGTTTCTCTTATTTCTCCAATTTGACCCAAAAGAAGAAAAAGAAAGAGAAAAGATGAGTTCAAGAAGCAAAGCATGGTTAGTGGCAGCAACCATCGGAGCCGTGGAGGCCTCGAAAGACCAATTAGGACTATGCAGGTGGAATTACATGATCCGATCGGTGAATCAACGTATCCGAAACAACGTGAGATCCGCTGCTCAGGCGAACAGGTTCTCTTCTTCGTCCACGACCGCCCTTGCCTCCTGCAAGGATTGTGACAAGGCAAAGCAAGCTGAGGAGTCTCTCAGGACCGTCATGTACTTGAGCTGTTGGGGTCCTAATTGATGAAGACAGATTAATTCAGATTTTTACTTTTGCTTTGCGGTCGATTGGATCCGACAGGTTGTATCTATGTGGCGGGAGCTATGAAATCAAAATCCTAAATAGACGCTATGAGTTTTTGGGGTTTTGATGGGTTCTTTCGGGATGCAATCAAATAACGGATTCGAACTGTATAAGGCAAAATGATACTTGTACAGAATTCAGGGATGATTATAAGAGTTAATGTAAATCCTGCATGTTACTGGAAAATATAGAGCTTTCTATGATCCATTCGTTTAACACATCATACTTTTCCACTGTTGTTGATATCGAGCTTGACTATATGCTCTTCCTAAATTGAATTTCTAAGAGGTTTCCCGTCAAGCCAAGCTTTACATTCGGTAATAACTTGCTCGGGAAGTTTAAAGACATATGTCACACAAGATAAATTATAGTAACATTAACATCAATGGATTTTTAATTCTAGGTCATTTTATTTTGATAAGATTTGAATAACTCGTTTGTTTCTTCTGCTTGAACTTCTCTTTTTAGAACTGTTTTCTCTTTGTTTCTTTCCCTAAGACTCATTTGTTTTTTATTTTTTTAGAAATGAGACCACACAAATCCGTATATAAGATTATTCGATGATCAGTTTACCGATCATTTCATGATCAGTTTACCATCATTCAGCCAGATCTACAATCGTCATGATCAGTTTACCATCATTCAGCCAGATCTACAATCGTTCCAAATGCTCACTGAACGTCCGACACTTAATTAAAAAATAGGTTATTTGTCCCAACTTTCAAAGACTACACATATTTCAACACTTATAAAATAAACTAGGATAAAACATTCACCTTGCACAGAATAAATTTATATGAAAATTATTTAAGAAACATCGTTTGGAAAAATAAAATTTATATTCTTGATCGGATTAATATTTTTGGCCCTTATACAATTTTTTTTAAAATTTTTTGTTAATTACATAATTTTGTTTACTGATGAGCTGATCACATTTTTAAAAATATTTTAAGTAAAGAATCACTTATCGTATAAGAACCTAACGTTTAGGCTGAAAAATCTCAGACATACTATTTCGTTACAATGAAACTATGCCAGCTCCGTTTTAAATCATGATTTAACAATTTAAAAGTTAATTATTGTTATGAGAAGTTTATGTTCACCTGTCAATCTTATCTATCTTCAATATTTTTCTTATTTTGGTTATTGCTCGATATAAATATTGATTTTTGAGTTTATTCTTATTTCGTTATTTTGTTTTGGCCTGATATTTAGAAAATGTATATGATTTAAAATTATTAAAAAGATACATACTCAGGTTAAGATATACGCCTTGTGCAGAATAAATATTTTATTTTCATTATTTTATATTTTTCTGCATATTATGAAATAATAAAATAATAATTATATATTAAATTACTAAGAAATCAGTTACTATTATGTAATAAAATTGGTGTGCCTATATAAATCAAACGACCGCTCTTGTTTATTCACAATCATTTAGGATAAATAAATCAAAACAATCAATCTTATATATCATATATGATATCTAATTAAATTTAAATGATATTAACATAGAGATATAATATAATTTTAATATAGATATTTATTAAATGAGGTTTCTACTCATATGATTTTATTATTATTTGCATATTTGCATATTTGTATAACAAAATTTTACACCAACGATTTTTTTTAATCTGGAATGTTTAGTGGTTTCAATAATTTGTAATCATTTAAATAACAATTAAGATTTCAAAATTAAAATATTAACTTTTCAATATATAGTCAATGCAGATATCAAAATATAAGTATGTATTTTCATATGATGTATACATAAAAACCTATTAAAATAATATTATTTATACATATGATTTTATAAGCATTGTATCTTATTATAGAAAAAAATTAAACCTTGATCGCAAAAGTTTATGTGAGACTTTTAATAGTTTTAGTAATTTATACTCGTTTTGAAAAATTCAAAATACACCATATACAAAAAAAAAATCAAAGTTCTTATTATATTATTAAAGTAATTGTGTAATTTATTTTAATAATAAATAATTAAACAAAATGATAGAAAATATACAGAATGTTAACAAATCTTTATTATTTAAAATCATTAATTGCCATATGTATCTTAATCAGATTAGGTAATTCCGTAGGTTTTATTTAAGGAAAAATATATAATGTTTCAGTTTGATAAATGAATGGTTCATAATAGACATACTATATAATATAACATTCTCTAACGATTTAATTTTGGACTAACAAAATTATTCATTGATACCCAAGCCGTCATGTAAGCAAATTAGCATTCTAATTACGTGAAAATTCAGTATGATAATTTTTAATTAATACAAACTACAAGTTATAACTTTTTAAATGTTTCTCAATTAATATATAGGGGATCTCTGCTGTAGAAAAACCACTCGAGCTTTTTCTGATGAAATTGAAAATATTCAAGAAGTCCGTCGTTACAAATTCTCCGGACAGTCATGTTTCTGATTTGTTGGGGTTCAAGTTTTAAAATATATATCAGTGGATTTTCTTAACAAAACCCAAATCAGGTCGCTGAGAAAATCTGGAAGCTTTGTCCGCTTAAGCATATGGCCAATTTTTCTTACGTAGATAAATGTTACCATTATCATCGTACTTGTATGTAACAATGTCATGCCTCAGAAGGCTATCTAATCGATTTAATTAGACATAAATCATTTACAAAACTGATGATTCATTGTTACACTCTACTTACTGCAACTAATTAAAACTATGACTAGAAGCTCTTCCTAACCATCAAAAAAAGAACATGCTATTCATGATATATCAGTTGATAGTTCTCTTTCTTTAGATCTAAAGACTTGATAAAGGTAAGACGATTCAGATCGTAGATTCGTAAGACCAAAAGTTAAATGTAAGCGCACAATATTAGAATTGTTATGTTACGTAAAATACAATTCAGTTTCTCACTTATCGATTTCTTGGTTGATCTTATTTTTCAGTTTAATGTTTTAAGTATCGATTTAGTTGAAAACATTATATGTAAGGCATTGGCCATTTTTATTTCCCAAAGAACTAATCAAAATACAATTATTTTTCTTCCTTCTATGAATCATGTTCTTTCTCTCTTTATTATATTCTCTTCATTTATCATCTTCTTATATCTTTATCTTCTACTTTTAAATAGATATTTTTATTCATTAACCGGTTTGGAAATGAGATTCTGGTACTAATTACAATGTTGATTCAAACCAAATAACCGGTTTTACTAAAAACTTATATGACTTCCCTTTACAAATCTAAGCCACACATTCGTCAAATAGCTAAAGTTCCTCCAAAAGTTGTTTGTCGTTTCAACTGAGGGATACATAGTCCGAAAAGGTGAAATAAACATAGTTTCCCGTATTTCCAAATGTTTCAAACCGAAGATTCTTGAAACATCATGGTTCACCTTCCCCCTGGAGTAGCTGGCTCCCAGTCAACTCCTCCAACATGTAACCGATATTGGGATCTGAAACTTTTAAATATGTGAAGAAGATTGGGGAATAAGTCGCCCATACTTTTGATGAACGTCATGTCCACCTATCCTCGCATCAAGAAAAAAAAATAGACCAGGTTCGAAAAGGTGGTGCACCAATAGTTAGAAGATCTCTAAAGACCTCACAAAGGAACAAAAAGAAGCAGCAGCACCACAACTAATCAAATGATCCACCAACGTCCACGGGATGTGGTTCTTCAACAAAATGAAGTCACCAAAATAAGATTAAAACCCACATACCACCTCAATACATCATCCTCTTCGCCATTTTCACCATCTCAAGAACCGGAAGATGGACAGCCTTTGCCTCACCTAAATTTTTTTTTGGTGACAGTCAGAGGCTAATTAACACCAAACAAACGAAAAGCTCACCACCAGTAAAGATATCTAACACTACTTCAACTAGAAACAGGAATTGATGCCTAGTAAGGAAGATCAATGGGGATAAAGATTGCCCAAACGGTTACGAGATGGACATAGACGACCACACTTATGAACCACTCTTCCTTTCTTCATGCGCCGTTGCTAGCAGCGATAACACATTTTGGTAAGCCACTAGAAAACGCGTCAACGAAGTATATGAACCCTCTAAAGCTCACATGCCGTTGATTAGTTGGAACTGTCATACCAAGACACCGAGGTCGTGACTGTGACCCTAAAACAAAAGCTTCTCTTCACGAAACCCAGACTCACAGATCTGTCGTCACTCTTTCACTGTGCGCCGCATTCTCTAAGAGAAGACCAAACCTAAACTGAAAAAAGAGAACTCCTCCACAAACCCTAAGAGCCAACCCCTACTGCCTTCTATGCCTTGCCAACCTCACGTCAAATTTGGCTCAACATCAACTTATATTTCCCAACATTTATTTACACACGATCATCTACACATCACGGATTGACTACACATACAAGCTCGAAGTAGTATCATCTAGGTGAACTTGAGGGCTACCTACACTACCTTATCAACCTAACGTGTACTCAAACCAAAGACTCCAATGAGATTATTTCATTCAACCATACTTGGAATAAATGAATCTTCTCTTAAACTACACTGTTACAAGAGACAAGATCTAAAACTGAGAGGGACACAAGACCTAAGCGAGCATAACCATTTCAAAACGTTGTTATGGTCACCACAAGATTGGAATAAGCTTCATGGACCTCTAACTCTTATACCATGGTGCATTCTAGATTAGATCATCTCCCATCGGCTGTCAATTTCTCTGAACACTAAGACAAAGAGACGGAACCGAGGAAAGCATAGTGAAGGAAAATTTGGACTTTGACATAAATTGCATTACCCATTCTCCTAGTCCACAACCTTTAAGAGTGTGGATTCAAACCATCAGTTGGTTCAAAATACCCAATCCAACGTTAGGATTTTAAAATCCACCACAAACCATCACCAAAGATGACACCTCATTTAACCACTTCTTGAGTTATAGACCTTGAATGTGTGCCGCCGAAAACAGGTGAACAAGCCTCTTGTATTCCCATCACTCTTCAGAGGATTTTTTAATCACGTTTATACATAGGGATGTTAAGAACCTTCTACACTCTAATCACCAATGCATTGTCTCCTAGATTGTACTGAGATGGAAATACTATGACTGGAGAAAAACAGAGAAGTTGAAGCTATTCGTCTAAACAACATTTGCTCAAAGACGAAGGCTGCTCCCATCAGACGAGTAGACTACACGCGCCATAGTCAGAAGACCCCCACTGACACACGAAGACAGAGAACACATGCAAGCTCCTCTTCAAACATAAACCGTCGAGGACTTTCCTAGACGAGGTTGAGTGGTCACTCCCGAACAAGATAGTGATCTCCCAGCCTTGGAAGAAGGTAGATCCATAGATGAGGCTCATCACGCCGTCACAAACTGTCGTCGTAAGAAAATCGTCAGAATCTTTTTTTTTAAAAAGATTAAATCTGACAAAAGTTTTCAGTCCTAAAAGTCGAGTCTCCTTTATGCAAGCACTCCTTCTACCTTGCCACAACTCGAGAAAACGCCGAAAACTGATGACCTTTGTTCTTCGCGAGCAGATTTACGGTTTTGTGTGTTCCGGCCGAATATGTGATTACATTAGGAAATATTTGATAAAAACCGTAAATCTTTGTAATATTGAATCTTTTATAGTGTAATCAAATGACATATCGAAGGATTGGTTACAAACTGAAAACAATAGAAGGATTAGTTTAAAAAAGATCAAGCGAAGGATTAGTTTTACAAAATCATTCAAATAGATTAGTTTCAAAAAAAAAAGAAATCAATCGAAGGAGTTATCAGTGAATTTGTTTTTCAGGTAAAGCACAAGCAACAAATGTAATACATAAAAACCAAGTGCGCATAGCTACACTTGCGGATCTCTTAGGAGACTATGGGCACAATGGTAATAACTAGCAATTCACCAAACCAACAAGACAAAAACTTGGGGAAAACAAGGGGAGACAGCGTCTGGTTTTGCACACTAACAAGCGGCTAAAACTCTTATCCTCTGGTGCTCTCTATTATATAAATAGAACCCATGGAATCTCATCTTCTTTCATCAACAACTTTCACAAATCAATTCTCCTTTTTACAAACAAAAAACAAAGCAAGAGTTTCTCTTATTTCTCCAATTTGACCCAAAAGAAGAAAAAGAAAGAGAAAAGATGAGTTCAAGAAGCAAAGCATGGTTAGTGGCAGCAACCATCGGAGCCGTGGAGGCCTCGAAAGACCAATTAGGACTATGCAGGTGGAATTACATGATCCGATCGGTGAATCAACGTATCCGAAACAACGTGAGATCCGCTGCTCAGGCGAACAGGTTCTCTTCTTCGTCCACGACCGCCCTTGCCTCCTGCAAGGATTGTGACAAGGCAAAGCAAGCTGAGGAGTCTCTCAGGACCGTCATGTACTTGAGCTGTTGGGGTCCTAATTGATGAAGACAGATTAATTCAGATTTTTACTTTTGCTTTGCCGTCGATTGGATCCGACAGGTTGTATCTATTTGGCGGAGCTGTGAAATCAAAATCCTAAATTAAACGCTATAAGTTTTGGGGTTTTTTAACAGATTTGAATTGTACAAAGCACAAATGATACTTGTACAGATTGCAGAGATGAATATAAAAAAAAATATTTATGTACATCTCAAGATATAGCTTCCATGATCCATTCTTTTTGACTAAGTGGTTTCGCATCAAGTCGAGCTTTTAATTCGGTAATAGCATGCTCTATAATGTTTGGGAAGTCAAAGACGTTAGTCACACACAGAACGGACAGTTAGGATCAGTAGGAACTCCAGCAATGTATATTGAATTAAAGAAGCAGTTATGACTTCATGTCATCATTGGCGTTTGTGTTTTGATAATTATAGCATCTGTTTTATTTTTCCCTTATTAATCCACCTTCTTAATTACACTCTCACATCTAGCAATCCCCAAGGAGTAATAACTCGCAAGCATTCTTGACTCTGATGTTTGGTCTATGTTTGTTCCTTTAACCATTATGTGAAGATCCTGCTGACCTATTTTGCCATACGTTAGACGTTGTTCAAGCCCCATGATGGATATACAGTGGTTAAAGTGTCTGTTAGGCTAATAAGTCCAAAAAAGGTTAATAAGTCCCTGTTGTAACAAGTATTTGAATCGTTTGTTACGTTTGGAGGTATGGTCCTGTTCCGGCATTCGGGAAATGGCTCTCAGGCGTCGGCTCTCCATCAATCCCTATGTCCTTTGCCGCCCTCTCCCATGGTCCTGTATGGTGGTGTTCCTCCACCGGGATGTGCGCATATTCTGGTCTTGGTTTCGAGTATGGGTGCTCAGTGGTGTGTTGGCTCCGTTCTCTACCGTCGGAGACTTCTTTGTTCTGCTTTCAATAAAAGAACTTACTCTAGTTCTTAGAGTAAGAATACGTATGGAGGCTGGTCCTGCTCTGCGGGTCGTCGGAGTCATCAGTGTCTTCCATCGGTGGTGGCATATTTTGGGCTCATCCATCCCAGTGGCTTCGCGGTCTAATGGTTGCAAGCCAGGATGTTTCCTTCTTTTATGCAGGTACTCTCCCAACTTGACAGGACTGCTTCCTCCGCAAACCCAATTTCTGAGGGATATGGCTTCTAGGTATGTCATTAATCCCTTCCTCCATTGCGACCTTCATACTGGCAGCATTACATTTAAAAGGCGAGATTGGTTGCGACAGCACCAAACATGGATTAACAAGCTGAGTGGTGAAGTTGATGTCTGGTCCGGGGTTGCTAAACACAACCCGACTACAAGGCATTGTTGTACCAATTTAATCAAGTTTGAGATGTAATGTCTTGTTGTAAAATACCCTTTTTGGGAGCTAATCAATGGAAACTTAAGTTTTTTAAAAAAGGATTTGAATCGATAAAAGTTAATAATGAGAAAATGTTATTAACATCTTTAGCAACTTTGTAATTATATGGTAAATGGTAACGGTGTAGAAAATATTATGATGATGCAAAAAAGGTATTTTTACTCAATAGATGTGAATTGGTTAAATTTTTAAGAAATGTTTTAATTCTAGTTAAAAACTTCAACTAGAGAAAGGAGATAAAAATAGAGTAAAAAGTAACCCAAAAAAACCCCACTTGAGTTGAATGTGGGCGGTGCTCGTGGTCCAAACTTAAAAACCAGTTACATGAACGCTGAAACTGTGGCAAACCACTTGTCTGAAACAACTATAGTTATTGGGATCGTAGATTCGTAAGCACCAGATTTATAAGTTTGTCGTACTATAATTGTTTTTTTGGATAAAATGTTAAATATTAACACCATTTTCAAAAACAATTTACAGGAGTTACGAAGAACACTCATAGCAGACTAATTTAATACAAGCTAAACAACACCAAAAGACAAACTAAAAAATCACGACTATCTGATTTAAAATAAAAAATAATATCATAAATATTCATCTGCTAAATTTTAATTTCTCTACGTGTTAACAAAAGCACGTTGTTAATTAAATTAAGGAGAATTGGGCTATATAACTTTCAAACAAATTATAATTCATTCACTATCTAAAACCCCTAACTCACCTATACAACTTGCCTCTTATATATATAATATTCCATATTGTCCTCATATGCAACTGGTGAAACCTGTAAGAAAAAAAATAAATTGATTTAATGATAATAATATTGAAAAATAACTCGTGGCCCTTTGAAAAACACACATTTTTATATATAATTTATTTTGGTGACTTTGCAAAAGATGAAAGTCTTCTTCCCAGATTTATTTTGGAATTAATTTCTTCTCACAAGAAAGACAACCAATTGTGGTAAATAAGAGACAACTCTTAAGGCGTATACGATGAGTAAACACACCAACTCTTTCATTTATTTTTCTCCTTCTCTTAACTCATTGATTTTTAGTTTCATAATCATGCTTTTGCTTTCATACTCTGTTTTCATTTTTGAATCTTGCAAATGAGATTGAGATTACCGCATCAGGGTTATATCCATGATGCTTTACATATATAGTGGTGAAGAATAACGACGGCAGATCGGTAATAGTGTCGCCGTGTCGAAAAAGAGAGAGGAGATGAAGATGATCTCTATATGGTGGTTAAGAATAATGACGGCGATTCAAGTGAATGTGTATCAGCCTGTCAAAAAATGAATTGAAGAAGATGAACTCACCATATATACTATATTCAATGAAAAAATAGTATAGTATACATTCTTTAATGTAGCTTTATATACATGTACCATACTATTTGAGACATATTTCTATACTATTCTTTAAAATGTAATAATTTGTCATGTCTTCAAATTTGATAGTTCTTTTATCTACATGTTAACAAAAGCACGTTGGTTTATATTCTTGGGATGTGTTTTCATGTCTATTATGTTATTAATAGCTCCGGTGATCTATGTCGCATTGGTCTACGACGCAAACCAAGAAGAGCCACCAAGGCGACACAACCATGGAATCCAATTGGTCGGATTCCAGTGGCTCATGTCTTTATTAGTGGGTTTCTTAGACGACAAAGTCGAGGCATTGTTGGGCTCAGCGGATATTTAGGAAACTATGGAGAGTAATGATGTTTCTCGGATATTTCACAACTCTCAGGAAATTTAATAGAAAACTTGATGTTTATGGGATTTCGGACGCGTTATTCTCCATAGGCATGGTGTTCACCAATCACGAAACCCAAAGATGAGGACTCATTTTGAAGTTCTTCAAAACTATTATGTTTTGGAAGATTGTCCAATACAGAGCTCATAGAGTGACCCAAACAGTGGCTATTGAGGATAATCCTGATCTTAATCCCGAACTCGATCCGCTGCTTCCACGTCAACCCAAGGAATGGCTATTGTTTTCCTCAGACAAGGTTTTGTTCTTCTACGAGAAATGAAAAAGACAGAATAACTAAAAGATGTCACCGAGGAAGAGCTACATTTGCAGAGATAACACGTTCACTTGGCTTCATTTTTGTATTTTGAATTTGATGTTTAGTGATGAGCCTTGGCTTCGACCTTCATCTGAGAGTTTTTCTTAATCTACAATATGTTAAAAAGAATTTGTTAATATCTCACTCATGAAGTCATGAAATCACATCAAAAAAAGATAAGAGATACAACTACGAACCAAAAAAAATCTCCAAGACGGAAATATCAAATGCTCACAGATAAAAGAGAAGACGCAACCGGACATGTAGCAGCGGGGCAATGCTCTTAGTGCACTTATTGCCAGTATCTAATTACAACTTATAATTCAAAAGAAAAGAGAGAGAGGCAAATAGTTACGTAGCAATAGTAAAACAAAGTTGAATCAATAAGAAAATTCGAGTAAGCATTAAGCAGAGTATGATCAACCAGTTGATTAATGAGATACAAAACTCAGCTTAATCACTAGCCTTTTCAAAATAGGCAGACCTAAACAAAACTAAGGTCTCCAACTATACAATGATTCGAAACATAAATAAACGAAACTTGGAACTATATCACATATATGTTCCCATTGATTCAATTTGAAATCTACAATTTTCCATTGTTCTATGATTGAAACCATCTCTTGACATCAACAACAGTTCATGTGTGTCCCAGAATCTCTCTCAATTCACGGAAAAATTATTCTGACAAACATAAGACAAGGAAGAGAGAGAGAGAGAGAGAGAGAGAGAGAGAGAGAGAGAGAGAGAGAGAGAGAGAGAGAGAGAGAGAGAGAGAGAGAGAGAGAGAGAGAGAGAGAGAGACCCATATATGAGACCCAACACGAAAGCCGAAGCACGAACCATGGGTTACTTAACCGATTTCATCGAGGCCCTAGCGGGATCCGCCGATCATAAGCAACCACAAGGGTATAAATGCTAATCATTTTCTACACAAATCCAATAAAATAGGTCAATAATTTGATATTTTTGAGGTATCAGCACTAGTTACCATTGTCTACCGACCATATACTCCGAGGAAGAGACCCATTTGGAAACTCGTTAAAAGAATTCATTTTGGGGGGGGGGGGGGGGGGGGGGGGTGTGCAGTTCCGAGCGCACAAGGCGACATGTAACAGCTCTTGCAGGACCATGACATCAATTTACCAAACAATTCTGAGCAATAGCCACAACTACCGCCTTGTGCTTCTTTACCAAAGAGTATCAAAGAAGAACCACTATTTTCTGAAACCAAAAACTATTATATAGAAAAAAAAAGATAAATATTAATGTGTCAAGATCTTTTTCTGGTTCTTATACTACAGATATTTTAACAAAAATAATTTACTTATTTAATATTATAACAGTATTTTTTATTATTTAATTATGTTTTAATATTAAGATACATAACATATAAATATATATTGGTAAAATATATAAAATATTAAATGGATATATTTGATTGAATATATTTTATCAGATTTTATCTAATATATATGATCCTCATTAAAATTAACTATATAGCTAACTGTGTTTAGAAATATAGTTATTTTCCATAAGATTGTTTGGGTATATATATATAGTTGTTTTATTATGAATCATTTATTTTTTGTAAGAAATTAAATAATGATTTGATATTAGTTAACTGGGTTTTAGAATATAAAGTTATAACTTTTTACAAAAGATAAGGAAATTACAAAAGTAGTTACAAAAAAAAACGGAAAATACAAAATAAAAAGATATGTTTCCTTGGAAAAAGTTATCAAAATTTCGATTGGATGATCAAAATTATCTTTATCACTTTTTATCTACTATATATATATCTAAAGATAGAAACTGAAAGTGCATTCACCAAATTGCTTGATAATATTTATTCTTTCTTGCTTGGATTCTTGTTCGTCTTGTCGTAAATAATAACAAAAAATGAGTGATGAGTGAGTCAGAGGAGTGAATTGCTGTTATATGCGTTTAATATATTATATGATGGCCTTCTTTGTGTCATTCTTAAGCCTCAATACAACAATCGACGGTATGCGTTCGAGAAGGAATACATGTAAGGAAATCGTTGTCTTATATATATATATCTACACTATTAACTGCGAAGTATTTTTTTGCTTCCGAACTCTCACGTTAAAAATGGTTAAGGTCGTAAATACCATTAATGAATCATTATATATAATTTATCATATATCTAAAAAATTATATATTAACAATATAAATAAATATATAATATATGTAAAACACATTAATATAGACCTAAACATTGATAAGGACAAGCTATAGTTTATTAATCTATTTAGATTTATTTATTATACTTGATAATTATTAATAATTTAATATAATAAAAATTAACCAAAAAAAATATTTTCAAAAAAAAAAAAAATATATATATATATATTATATGTTTGTATCCAAAATATATATTCAATCACAAAATATTAAACCCACTTTGGTCTATGTGTGTTCCTTTAACCATTATGTGAAGATCCTGCTGACCTATTTTGCCATACATTATACGTCGTTCAAGCCCCGAGATGGATATAAAGTAGTTAAATTGTGAGGTCCTGAGTTCGAGACCCACCAACAACCTAATTATGGAGTCAGAAAGAACTCATAATGGAGGAGTTGGGGTCGGTGCCCTACAAGGCTGTAAGCCGGATTCCGAGTGAGCGGGATGAGTTGTCACATAAAGTGTCTGTTAGGTTAATAAATCGAAATAAAAAAGATTAGTAAGTCCTTGTTGTACCAAGTATTTGCATAGTTAAAAGTTAATAATGAGAAAATGTTATAACATCTTTAGCAACTTTGTAATCTTATTCCCTATATACTAAAAGAGAAATATTACAACATTTAAGGTAGCCATGTGTCATCACCACAATGACTTTTAGAATCCTTAGAAAAATATGTTGGTCTATCTAATTATATAATAAATTTTTATTAAACTAACCATAAATTTATTATTAATGATTTTCATTAATTCTTTAAATAAAAATTACGAAATTGCCTAATATAGCAAAAGTATATATATGAAAATTAATGATTTTGAATAATAAAGATTTTTAAAAAATTAGTGTATTCTCTACCATATTTATTTAATTTTAAATTAATAAAATAAATTAAACAACTACATTAACCATATGATAAAATCTAAATTTTTCTGTATATGTTATATTTTTTATTTTTTAAACGACCGTAAATTACTAAAAATGTTAAAAATCTCACCTTCAAATTTTTGTGATTCTTGGTTTAAATTTTTTGTTATGATAAGATACAAATGATTACAAATCATATAAGTAAGAAGTCTCATTTAATAAATATTAAGCATAATATATATATCGTTTAAATTAAAATATATACCATATAAAATACAAAAATATTTTAATTTCAAAATTTTCGTTAAATATAAAAGGTTTTGGTAAAAGCTTTGGAAAAATATTGACAACTTAGTATTTAATTTTTAAACTTAGCCTTAATTTTTTAAAAAAAATTATAAATTACTAAAACTATTAATCCCACAATGAAAAAGTTGTTATCAATGATTTAAAGTTTACGTTATAAAAATATACAAAAGATCAAAAAAATTATATGAGTAATATATATCAATATTAAGAATACACTATATATATATATATATATATATATATATATATATGTTAATGTCATTTAAATTTAAATATATACCATATAAATAGAAAAAGTGATTGTTTGGATTAAAGAAATTTATTTATGTGTTCACACAAATTTAATTGTATATGTAATAGTTACTGACTTTTTCATTATTCAATATATATTTATTATTTCATAAATATGTTGAAAACTTATAATACATAAAAATAATATATATAATGTTCATCCCGCGCGGTAAACCTAGTATATATTAATCCTGGAGCATTACAATATGTTTTCGTAACCATGTGTTATCACTAGGATGATTCTTAGAATCCTTAGAAAAATAAGTTGGTCCATACAAATATATATTATACTTTATAGTAAACTAAATATCAAATTAATTATTAGTGTACAAAAGAATATATTCAATTTTTTCCTTAAATAAAAGCCACGAAATTACCTAATATGGATAACATATATATGACAATTAATGATTATGAATAATACATATTTGATAACAGTTATTGTATCCTATCTGCTTTTTGTTTAACTTTCTTTTATTTAGAGAAGTGTATTTTTGGGATTATCAAGATCAAATAACATATTAGAAACCACCTATTTAAAAAATAATTTGTATACATAAAAGTATATACATTAGAGTAAGCACATAAATCAAAACCAATATCTTTTATTTATTTACAATCATTTTTTGGTAAATAAATCAAAAAATCATTTTATTTACTTTATATGGTATACATTTAAACTTTAGTGATATTGACATATATATATATATATAGTATATTTTAATATAAATATTTACTATTGACACTTTCTACTCATATGATTTTATTAACATTTGTATATTTGTTATAACAAAAATTTTAACTCTTATTCACAAAACTTTTAATGTTTTTTTATAACAGTTGTGTGATCTCAAAGGCTTTTTAGGCCCAATGACTAATCACCACGAGGCCCGCAGGATCCGCATTTTCTTACCACTTAAGGCGCTCCGGGTGGCCAAGGAGAATCGAACCCTGGGTGGTACTCACAGCTGTGAGCCCTTTACCACTAGGCGAATACCATTTGGTTTTGAAAAAAAAAACTTTTAATGTGAGATTTGTCAATAAAAATTTCAAAATTAAAATATTAAGATCTCAATAACTTTTCAATGCAAATTTTGAAACTAACATATTTTATATTTTTATATAGTATATAATTTAATTTAAATGATACTAATTTATATATATATATATATTATAAATATCTATTAATGAGACTTCGTATTCATACGATTTGTGATCATTTGTATCTTTCTTGAACAAAAAAAAAGTTAAACCATTGATCACAAAATTTTCAATGTGGACTTTTACCATTTTTAGTATTATAGTCGTTTAAAAAATCAAAATATAACTTATAAGAAAAAAAAATATTATATGTAGACTGTTCTTGGCCACAGCCGGTGCGATCATTGATGTTAGTGATATTACTGAAATTACTCTAAGGAGTGATTTGTACTCTATCAAATAAGAGGTCCAGTTGTAATACTTAAGGATCGAATTCATAGAGACTCTAAGATTACACAACAGATTTGTAGTTTTCGAAGTAAAGCTAGACGATTATTGTTGGGGTCAAAATCGGTCACGATGGAATCAACGACCAAAAAATCCCAGAAAGTGTCTCTTGTAACAAGAAGTTTCGTATAAGTCCTCAAAACGAAACGACAAGTTCTTAGAATGGAAAACTCCAATCTCTTTGTAGCCTTGGGGAAACAAACTACGAAGCAAGGAGAATGCCTTACCAGCGTCTTAACTGTCCGTCGAAGAAAACCAAGGTCCGCCCCGTCCTGATGCGTCCCGGCATTCTGTCCCATTCCGTACCGATGCGTTTGGATGCTCGAAGCGTTCTGGCCGTCGCCATCTCCGAAACCTAACCATTTCCAGCCCACTACTCATAAGAGAAATCCAAAATCACCACCAATTATCTCACTTAAGAGCTTAAGGTGCAGTCTCATCGATGGGGTATTGACCTCAGAACACCTGATTTCTTAAGCGTTCAGGTTTCTAATCAAAGTTCAAAGCTTGGGATTTTTTCCGCATTTAAACAGGTACTAGGATAAGACATGCGCCTTGCGCATGACGAATTTATATAAAAATTATTTAAGAAATATCGTATGGAAAAAAGAAAATTTATATTCTTGATCAAATAAATATTTTTGGCCCTTAAATAATTTTTAAATTTTTTTTGTTAATTATATAATTTGTTTACTAATGAGCTGATCTCACTTTAAAAATAATTTAGGTTAAAAAATTATTTATCAAATAAGAACCTAACGTTTAGGCCGAAGAATCTGAGACCTACTATTTGGTTACAATAAACATATGAGAGCTCAGTTTTATATCATGATTTAGCAATTTAAAATCTAAAATCAAGAGGGATACAAGGGGATATATGTGTCCGATGCGGAGATCCGGAGGAATCAATAAATCATGTGTTTTTTGAATGTCCTCCAGCACGTCAAGTATGGGTATTATCTAAGATACCATCGCATCCTAATATTTTTCCTATCAGTTCTCTTTTTGCTAATATGGATCATCTTTTCTGGAGAGTTAATCCAAAGATGGACGGCCTCCAATTTACATGGATATTATGGTATATATGGAAAGGCCAGAATAACAACGTTTTTAGCAATCTGGATATTGATCCAAGGTAAACACTCAAATTAGCATAATTGGACTCATCACTCTGGGCTGAGGCACATGTAATAAATGATCCAATGAGGGGGCATCAGGTACATACCACTTCTACATTAGCAACGCCAGGACGATGGTGCTTCATAGATGGATCATGGAAAGATAAAGATTTATTTTCAGGGCAAGGTTGGTATAGCATTTTACCGGGTTTTGATGGTTTATTAGGAGCAAAGAATGTAAAGGCATGTCTCTCACCCCTTCATTCGGAGGTGGAGGATTTAATTTGGGCAATGAAATGTATGAAGAATTTAAGACAGTTTCAGGTGACGTTTGCAACGGATTGTTTTCAATTGGTATAGATGGTTTCGGAACCAGAAGAATAGCCAGCATTTGAAAATTAGCTGGAAGACATTAAGCTTTTAAAAAAAAGTTTCCTCAACTCAGACATCGTTCATGTACCACGGACGGAGAACCTATGGGCGGATAGCTTAACATGTAGTGCTAGGAAACAACCGTCTTTCGTCGTTCTCATGGATGCGATGTTACCGAATTGGTTTACAAAGTCAATATGAGTATGTAAATGTTTTGTTTGCTGTCAAAAAGAAAAGATTTAGCAACTTAAAAGTTAATTATGGTTATGAGAAGTTTACATTCACGTGCCAAACCAAAATATCCTCAATATTCTTTTTATCATTTTTGTGTCATTTTTTTCATTTTGGTTATTGCTAGCTATAAAGATTGATTTTTTAAATTTATTCTCATTTCGTTATTTTAAGATTTAAAATTATTAAAGAGATACATACTTAAGTTAAGATCTGCGTCTTGAGCAGAATAAATATTTTATATTTATTGCTTATTTTATGTTTTTTGCATATTATAAAATAAAATAATAATAGTTATATATTAAATGACTAAGAAATCAGTTACTATTATGTAATAAATTGGCGTGCACATATAAATCAAACGATCGCTCTTGTTTATTCGCAAAATGTGGAATGTTTAGTGGTTTTAGTAATTTATAATCATTTTAAAAAACAATGAACATTTCAAAATTAAAATATTTTTTCAATATATGTTCAACGTAAAAATCAAAATATAAGTATGTATTTTAATATGATGTATATATTTTAAATTAAATGATATATATATATATATATATTAACATAAACACCAGTTAAAATAAATATATTTATTCATATGATTTTGTAATAATTGTATCTTATTATAGAAAAAAATTTAAACCTTGATCACAAAAGTTTTTTTTTTTTTGGACAAACTTTGATCACAAAAATTTATGTGAGACTTTTAACAATTTAAGTAATCTATACTCGTTCTGAAAAATTTAAAATACAACATATACAAAAAATCTAAATTTTTATTTTATGATTAATGTAATTATGTAATTTATTTTAATAATAACTAAACAAAAATGATAGAAAATATCAGATTGACAGCAAATATTTATTATTTAAAACCATTAATTGCCATATATATCTTAATCACAATAGGTAATTTCGTAAGTTTTATTTAAAGAAAGAACTCAATTTGATAAATGAGTGGTCCATAATGAATATACTATATAATATAAAATTCTCTAGCATTTTAATTTTGTACTAACAAAATTCTCAATTGATTCTCAAGTCGCCATGTAATTAAAATTAACATTCTAGTTACATGATAACTCACCATGACATTTTTTTAATTAATACAAAGTACATGTTATAAATTTTTAAATGTTTATCTATTAATATATAGAGGATATAAAGGGGTTATAAATTCTTCTTGACCAAAAAAACGGATCGCTGTAGTGGTTAAACCCAGAAAAAACAGAAACTGTGGTGAACGCAGTTGTTACTATGCAAAAGAAGTGAAAAGAGTAACTGAAAAAATAGTCAAAGAAATTGCATTCAGAGCCGTTTTTTCATGATTTGATTCTACAGTTTTTTTTCATATATTAGAGGGAAAAACTAAAAATATTTTTCTAATTTAAAATAATATAGTTTCTAAAAAAAATTGTCATTTTAGGATTTCAAAATAAAACTATAATCTTGCGAGTTTAGACATAAAACTTTAATGAAATACTATGAAATCATATAAAATACAACTATAATCATTATATATGATATATTTTATATTGTTATAGAAAGACTGGATATATAACTAACATAAGAAAGTACATATAAGTTTCACATAACTTATTCGGTTTATATACGTTAAAACAGAAAAAAAAAACAAGCTGTTAAAAATAGTCATCATTAACTTTCTATATAAATTACCAAGAGATTACCAACAAATCATCATTTCACCATCAACGATCAAAATCAGACTAAACTATATTAGAATTTCATATTTGTTCTAATAATATACATTATGACGACTCAAAATTTTAAAAAATCATGCATTATTTTCATGATTGTAGCTATATGTACAGTGATGTTTTCGGCACAAAATTGTCTTTCAACCAATGTTGAAAAATGTGTCAAACACTGCATCCCGAATCAGTGCATGAAAGTAGCCAAACAAGCAGATATGTCAATTTGTGAAGAAGCTTGCAAAAAGCTTTGCAACAAACATGTAACAAGTCATGAACAATACGCTGTTCCTACAACCGGTGGTGGTTTCATGTGCACCCATGTTTGGAATTGTGTTTGATAACTACTTTCAAATTTAAAAGTTACCACTGTGCTCTTCCTTTTTATATGTTAAATTGGTATTTGTGTTTGTTTGATCGGACGCGTATTATATATATACAATTATTGTGCAACAAGTTTTTATCGGTGTTAACAAACATTTAATATTCAATATTACTGTATATTTCAACAAATATATCACAACAATTCCAATAAACAATGCAATATTAACTTAGTAAAATTTCATTTTAATCAACATCAACGCTAATTAAAAATATGCTAGAGATAAATGGTGATTGCATTGTAAATTTTACATAATTTAGTGATATAAAAAATTAAGAATCAATCCACACATATAAAAAAGAGTACAATCAAATCTATGCAGGCCAAAAATTAACATCTAGTGAAAATAAACTTTGACCAAAAAACCGGATCGCTGTAGTGGTCAAAACCAGAAAAAACCGAAACTGTGGTGAACGCAGCTGTTACTATACAAAAGAAGTGAAAAGAGTAACTGAAAGAATAGTCAAAGAAATCGCATTCAGAGCCATTTTTTTCATGATTTGATTCTACAGTTTTTTTTCATATATTAGAGGAAAAAACTAAAAATATTTTTTAAATTTAAAATAATATAGTTTCTAAAAAAATTGTCATTTTAGGATTTCAAAATAAAACCATAATTTTGCGAGTTTGGACATAAAATTTAATGAAATACTATGAAATCATATAAAATACAACTATAATCATTATATATGATATATTTTTTATTGTTATAGAAAGACTGGATATATAACTAACATAAGAAAGTACAGATAAGTTTCACATAACTTATTCGGTTTATATACGTTGAAACAGAAAAACAACAAAAAAAAAAACAAGCTGTTAAAAATAGTCATCATTAACTTTCTATATAAATTACCAAGAGATTACCAACAAATCATCATTTCACCATCAACGATCAAAATCAGATTAAACTATATTAGAATTTCATATTTGTTCTAATAATATACATTATGACGACTCAAACTTTTAAAAAATCATGCATTATTTTCATGATTGTAGCTATATGTACAGTGATGTTTTCGGCACAAAATTGTCTTTCAACCAATGTTGAAAAATGTGTCAAACACTGCATCCCGAATCAGTGCATGAAAGTAGCCAAACAAGCAGATATGTCAATTTGTGAAGAAGCTTGCAAAAAGCTTTGCAACAAACATGTAACAAGTCATGAACAATACACTGTTCCTACAACCGGTGGTGGTTTCATGTGCACCCATGTTTGGAATTGTGTTTGATAACTACTTTCAAATTTAAAAGTTACCACTGTGCTCTTCCTTTTTACATGTTAAATTGGTATTTGTGTTTGTTTGATCGGACGCGTATTATATATATACAATTATTGTGCAACAAGTTTTTATCGGTGTTAACAAACATTTAATATTCAATATTACTGTATATTTCAACAAATATATCATAACAATTCCAATAAACAATGCAATATTAACCTAGTAAAATTTCATTTTAATCAACATCAACGCTAATTAAAAATATGCTAAAGATAAATGGTGATTGCATTGTAAATTTTACATAATTTAGTGATATAAAAAATTAAGAATCAATCCACACATATAAAAAGGAGTACAATCAAATCTATGCAGGCCAAAAATTAACATCTAGTGAAAATAAACTTTGACCAAAAAACCGGATCGCTGTAGTGATCAAAACCAGAAAAAAACCGAAACCGTGGTGAACGCAACTGTTACTATACAAAAGAAGTGAAAAGAGTAACTGAAAAAATAGTCAAAGAAATCGCATTCAGAGCCATTTTTTTCATGATTTGATTCTACAGTTTTTTTTCATATATTAGAGGAATAAACTAAAAATATTTTTTAAATTTAAAATAATATAGTTTCTAAAAAAATTGTCATTTTAGGATTTCAAAATAAACCATAATTTTGCGAGTTTGGACATAAAACATTAATGAAATGCTATGAAATCATATAAAATACAACTATAATCATTATATATGATATATTTTATATTGTTATAAAAAAGACTCGATAGATAACTAACATAAGAAAGTACAGATAAGTTTCACATAACTTATTTGGTTTATATACGTTAAAACAGAAAAGAAAAAAAAAACAAGCTGTTAAAAATAGTCATTATTAACTTTCTATATAAATTACCAAGAGATTACCAACAAATCATCATTTCACCATCAACGATCAAAATCAGACTAAACTATATTAGAATTTCATATTTGTTCTAATAATATACATTATGACGACTCAAACTTTTAAAAAATCATGCATTATTTTCATGATTGTAGCTATATGTACAGTGATGTTTTCGGCACAAAATTGTCTTTCAACTAATGTTGAAAAATGTGTCAAACACTGCATCCCGAATCAGTGCATGAAAGTAGCCAAACAAGCAGATATGTCAATTTGTGAAGAAGCTTGCAAAAAGCTTTGCAACAAACATGTAACAAGTCATGAACAATACGCTGTTCCTACAACCGGTGGTGGTTTCATGTGCACCCATGTTTGGAATTTTGTTTGATAACTACTTTCAAATTTAAAAGTTACCACTGTGCTCTTCCTTTTTACAAGTTAGATTGGTATTTGTGTTTGTTTGATCGGACGCGTATTATATATATACAATTATTGTGCAACAAGTTTTTATCGGTGTTAACAAACATTTAATATTCAATATTTCTGTATATTTCAACAAATATATCACAACAATTCCAATAAACAATGCAATATTAACTTAGTAAAATTTCATTTTAATCAACATCAACGCTAATTAAAAATATGCTAGAGATAAATGGTGATTGCATTGTAAATTTTACATAATTTAGTGATATAAAAAATTAAGAATCAATCCACACATATAAAAAAGAGTACAATCAAATCTATGCAGGCCAAAAATTAACATCTAGTGAAAATAAACTTTGACCAAAAAACCGGATCGCTGTAGTGGTCAAAACCAGAAAAAACCGAAACCGTGGTGAACGCACCTGTTACTATACAAAAGAAGTGAAAAGAGTAACTGAAAAAATAGTCAAAGAAATCGCATTCAGAGCCATTTTTTTCATGATTTGATTCTACAGTTTTTTTTTCATATATTAGAGGAAAAAACTAAAAATATTTTTAAAATTTAAAATAATATAGTTTCTAAAAAAATTGTCATTTTAGGATTTCAAAATAAAACCATAATTTTGCGAGTTTGGACATAAAATTTAATGAAATACTATGAAATCATATAAAATACAACTATAATCATTATATATGATATATTTTATATTGTTATAGAAAGACTGGATATATAACTAACATAAGAAAGTACAGATAAGTTTCACATAACTTATTCGGTTTATATACGTTGAAACAGAAAAAAAACAAAAAAAAACAAGCTGTTAAAAATAGTCATCATTAACTTTCTATATAAATTACCAAGAGATTACCAACAAATCATCATTTCACCATCAACGATCAAAATCAGACTAAACTATATTAGAATTTCATATTTGTTCTAATAATATACATTATGACGACTCAAACTTTTAAAAAATCATGCATTATTTTCATGATTGTAGCTATATGTACAGTGATGTTTTCGGCACAAAATTGTCTTTCAACCAATGTTGAAAAATGTGTCAAACACTGCATCCCGAATCAGTGCATGAAAGTAGCCAAACAAGCAGATATGTCAATTTGTGAAGAAGCTTGCAAAAAGCTTTGCAACAAACATGTAACAAGTCATGAACAATACACTGTTCCTACAACCGGTGGTGGTTTCATGTGCACCCATGTTTGGAATTGTGTTTGATAACTACTTTCAAATTTAAAAGTTACCACTGTGCTCTTCCTTTTTACAAGTTAGATTGGTATTTGTGTTTGTTTGATCGGACGCGTATTATATATATACAATTATTGTGCAACAAGTTTTTATCGGTGTTAACAAACATTTAATATTCAATATTACTGTATATTTCAACAAATATATCACAACAATTCCAATAAACAATGCAATATTAACTTAGTAAAATTTCATTTTAATCAACATCAACGCTAATTAAAAATATGCTAGAGATAAATGGTGATTGCATTGTAAATTTTACATAATTTAGTGATATAAAAAATTAAGAATCAATCCACACATATAAAAAAGAGTACAATCAAATCTATGTAGGCCAAAAATTAACATCTAGTGAAAATAAACTTTGACCAAAAAACCGGATCGCTGTAGTGGTCAAAACCAGAAAAAACCGAAACCGTGGTGAACGCAGCTGTTACTATACAAAAGAAGTGAAAAGAGTAACTGAAAAAATAGTCAAAGAAATCGCATTCAGAGCCATTTTTTTCATGATTTGATTCTACAGTTTTTTTTCATATATTAGAGGCAAAAACTAAAAATATTTTTTAAATTTAAAATAATATAGTTTCTAAAAAAATTGTCATTTTAGGATTTCAAAATAAAACCATAATTTTGCGAGTTTGGACATAAAACATTAATGAAATGCTATGAAATCATATAAAATACAACTATAATCATTATATATGATATATTTTATATTGTTATAGAAAGACTGGATATATAACTAACATAAGAAAGTACATATAAGTTTCACATAACTTATTCGGTTTATATACGTTAAAACAGAAAAAAAAAACAAGCTGTTAAAAATAGTCATCATTAACTTTGTATATAAATTACCAAGAGATTACCAATAAATCATCATTTCACCATCAACGATCAAAATCAGACTAAACTATATTAGAATTTCATATTTGTTCTAATAATATACATTATGACGACTCAAACTTTTAAAACATCATGCATTATTTTCATGATTGTAGCTATATGTACAGTGATGTTTTCGGCACAAAATTGTCTTTCAACCAATGTTGAAAAATGTGTCAAACACTACATCCCGAATCAGTGTATGAAAATAGTCAAACAAGCAGATATGTCTATTTGTGAAGAAGCTTGCAAAAAGCTTTGCAACAAACATGTAACAAGTCATGAACAATATGTTGTTCCTACAACCGATAGTGGTTTCATGTGCACCCATATTTGGAATTGTGTTTCATAACTACTTTCAAATTTAAAAGTTACCACTGTGTTCTTCCTTTTTACATGTTAAATTGATATTTGTGTTTGTTTGATCGGACGCGTATTATATATATACAATTATTGTGCAACAAGTTTTTATCGGTGTTAACAAACATTTAATATTCAATATTACTGTATATTTCAACAAATATATCACAACAATTCCAATAAACAATGCAATATTAACCTAGTAAAATTTTATTTTAATCAGCATCAACGCTAATTAAAAATATGCTAGAGATAAATGGTGATTGCATTGTAAATTTTACATAATTTAGTGATATAAAAAATTAAGAATCAATCCACACATATAAAAAGGAGTACAATCAAATCTATGCAGGCCAAAAATTAACATCTAGTAAAAATAAATCAAAAAACCGGATCGCTGTAGTGGCCAAAACCAGAAAAAACCGAAACCGTGGTGAACGCAGCTGTTACTATGCAAAAGAAGTGAAAAGAGTAACTGAAAAAATAGTCAAAGAAATCGCATTCAGAGCCATTTTTTCATGATTTGATTCTACATTTTTTTCATATATAAGAGGAAAAAACTAAAAATATTTTTCAAATTTAAAATAATATAGTTTCTAAAAAAAATTGTCGTTTTAGGATTTCAAAATAAAACCATAATTTTGCGAATTTGGACATAAAATTTAATGAAATACTATGAAATCATATAAAATACAACTATAATCATTATATATGATATATTTTATATTGTTATAAAAAAGACTGGATAGATAACTAACATAAGAAAGTACAGAAACAGAAACAGAAACAGAAACAACAAAACAGAAAACAGAAAAAAAAAAAAAAACAAACTGTTAAAAATAGTCATCATTAACTTTCTATATAAATTACCAAGAGATTACCAACAAATCATCATTTCACCATCAACGATCAAAATCAGACTAAACTATATTAGAATTTCATATTTGTTCTAATAATATACATTATGACGACTCAAACTTTTAAAAAATCATGCATTATTTTCATGATTGTAGCTATATGTACAGTGATGTTTTCGGCACAAAATTGTCTTTCAACCAATGTTGAAAAATGTGTCAAACACTGCATCCCGAATCAGTGCATGAAAGTAGCCAAACAAGCAGATATGTCTATTTGTGAAAAAGCTTGCAAAAAGCTTTGCAACAAACATGTAACAAGTCATGAACAATATGCTGTTCCTACAACCGGTGGTGGTTTCATGTGCACTCATTTTTGGAATTGTGTTTCCTAACTACTTTCAAATTTAAAATTTACCATTGTGTTCTTCCTTTTGACATGTTAAATTGATATTTGTGTTTGTTTGATTTGACGCATATTATATATATACAATTATTGTGCAACAAGTTTTTATCGTTGTTAACAAATATTTAATATTCAATATTACTGTATATTTCAACAAATATATTACAACAATTCCAATAAATGATGCAATATTAACCTAGTAAAATTTCATTTTAATCAACATCAACGTTAATTAAAAATATGCTAGCGATACATGGTGACTGCATTGTAAATTTTACATAATTTAGTGATATAAAAAATTAAGAATCAATCCACACAAATAAAAAGGAGTACAATCAAATCTATGCAGGCCAAAAATTAACATCTAGTAAAAATAAACTTAAGTGCACTTAAGATAAAAGTAAAAAAGTAAAACACAGAACAAAAATATAGACTGATCACATTAACTTATACATTAATAGATGTGGAGAGAAGATACAAGACTTCTTCAAAGATTTGTATTGGAACTCCAGTATTTCTAACCTTAATCTATTTATAAATTATATTCAGTTTATGCTTATGAATTTATTTTCTATGTCTGAGTAATTCACTTCTTAGATTTAAGGTTCAAATAGGTTAAAGAGGGATTAACCCAAAATATATAATTGCTAATGTGATAAATATCCTTCAAAGAATTGTGGTTAATGCTTTTGTCCTAGAGTAGCTAACTAGAACATTGAACTTAGGATTGTGGACCCCCAGCTCGCTAGAATTTTTAGGTTAGCCCCACAGCTTGCTAGAATTTTTGCAATGTTCTTAGGAGCGGTTAGGCAGGTCAGGTAAGTTAGGCGGATTTAATGGTTGGAAGTGGTCTGGTCACTCTACTAAAAGTGGAGTGCGATAAGATTAGGGATGCGCCTTGTGAAGGCTGCCTACGTACCATTGTCGAAGGGATCAAGCCTTTTGTAGTTCGTCCTGGAGTTGAGATTCTTACAACCTGTTTTCCAGTCAGACCTTTACGGTCTAGTTACGTGTCGAGTAGAGGTAATCGGGCATTTACATGGGTGAAGAGGGAAGACTATGAGTTGTCATCTCGTAATCTAACTCTAGGTGAACTTCTAAACCTGTGATCTATTTTCCGCATAGCATAAACTTGCGGGATTTCTTAAGACACTCGACTATTAGCCAAAAGACAAATTTTGGGATCTCGTATCAGGGTGTTTGATACGATCATTGATGTTAGTGATATCAAACCTAAGGAGTGATTTGTACTCTCTCCAAAAAGAGGTTCAGTTATTTTAAAAGTTTTGTGATTAACATTTTAAATTTTTTTTACAACAAATATACAAATGTTAATAAAATCATATGAGTAGAAAGTATCAATAATAAATATTTATACTAAAATATACTACATATATATTAAAATATATATATATATATATATATATATATATATATATATATGTGTGTGTGTGTCAATATCACTAAAGTTTAAATGTATATCATATAAAGTAAATAAAATGTTTTTTTTATTTATTTACCAAAAAAAAATGATTGTAAATAAACAAAAGATATTAGTTTTGATTTATGTGCTTACTCTAATGTATATATTTTTATGTATGCACATTATTTTTTAAATAGGTGGTTTCTAATATGTTATTTGATCTTGACAATCCCAAAAATACACTTCTCCAAATCGAAGTGATTTTTAATATTGGAAGCACTATATATATATATATATTATTTCATTTAGATTAAATATTTTAGTCTTAATATTTATTCCTAAAAATCTTTTAGTGAAATATCATGATCACAAGATTCCAATCAACTCCGTTTGAGTTTGTTCGAAGAATGAGAGATTTGATCATTCATCTAATATTTGTTTCTCCCTAATACCCTATGCTATTATAATTGTGAGAATGAGAGATTTGAACTATTTATTATAAGTTTTTTGATTTATCATTTAATAAATCAAACATTTTTTTAGTTTATACATAGTTTACATATACTAGAATGGTAAAGTATTATATATAGTTCTTTATCGGTACAGTCTTAAGTAAGTAAACCTCAAAAGCATATGTTAATAAAATAAGTAATTTATTGTTCTAGAACTAGATGATTTTTTAGAACGAACCGGTGAATATATACTAGACATATATTTAGAGTCTGCACTTATATTCTATAACAACTTGATATATTAGATTTGATAACTAACCTGTGAGTAGAGTTTGCCGGTGATTTTCTTCAAAATTTTGATTCTTAGATATGTAGGTGGAGTTGAACTAATTTTTACAGATGTCCGTCTTTTTAAATTGACACTTATGTAATTCACTGAATTCACAGAAGAAGTTAAAAAAAAAACAAAACTCATATCAGTGCTATATATATTATTTTGAAATTATATTATTTTTAATTCAAATATAGCAATTGTAAACAAATCACAATTTTAATTCATATGCACAAAAGAACAAAACCACAATTTTATAAAAGTAGAAAATCAAATCACTTATGGAGAGTCAATAGTAAACAAATCGAGAGCAGAAAACCTAATCCCCCTTTGTCATATTACAATTGATGTTTCCTATCTGGTTTGTGTGATTTGTATCAGACACAAAACTTAATTTTCTTTTGTGCATATGAAGTCTTAAAATAACTAAAATGAGTTGTAATATGTTAACTCTTAAACAACGATGATACATTTAAGAGATCAACATTTGTATTCGTCATTTTACAATCGATAAAAAGTGTAGTGATACAAAATGTTAAAAACATTAGTATAAAAAACTCACCCCGAGCATGAGCGCGAGTTATCATCTAGTCCCATGTATATAATAGAGAAACATTTGAAAAGTTGTATCAAGTTTGTATTAATTAAAAATTAGTCTTTCTTAGGTGTCATTTAATTAGAATGTCAATTTGACTTACGTGACAACATAAAAATCAATTGAAAATTTAGTAAGTCCAAAATCCAATTACTAGAAAAACTTATATTAACCCAAACATAAATGTATATGATATGATAAACTTAATTCTCAGCGATCTGATTAAATTAATATTCGGCGATCTCATTAAATGAGACTTTCTTTAAATGGTCCAAGGTTGATTTATATTGTGATCCTACATAATAACTTTTTTAAAAAAATGTAAGATATACTTTTAGTCCGTATTACTTGGACAACAATTTAAATCAAAGTTTGATATATATATTATGGCCTAAGTATTGCATGTTTTTGCTATAAATCGGAAAGTAATGATTTTCTTAAGAGACGCATCTATTCAAAATTGTTTTGTTAATAAAAGAAAAAAAGAAGAATATTGTTTGGCTCTTAAGCCTTCCTTGCCTACATAAATTTATATAAAGAGTAATACAAAAATTAAGTTTTCTTGTTATTACCAAACAAACTTATATATCAAATATGTTTCCTTGCAACATAATTCTTTAGAACTTGAATTATGAAATTTACATTGAAGATTAAGAAAAAGCTTTGGCACCTGCCTAATTGTTTTTCGTAGTCTAGAAAAACATTAACATTGATATTTCTTAGTAGCTAATGATATATATCACGCTAACCTAACTTTCATCTTATACAAAATATCAGTTGCAAACTGATAATACCATCATCTTTCTATATTTAGGCCTAAAGTATAATAATAGGCCTAAATAAGATCTTTGTATTATTATAGATTTTTGGGTATTCTAAGAACAATGGATCTTTAGTTCTATTTTATAAAGCTTCCACTACATCATGTGGTATCAGAGTTGTTGTTTTTGCTTCTTAATCAAAACTCGATTCTGGATATGGAGAATTTGTTAGTGGAATGATTGGAATCATTTGTCAGGAATTGAGGAACAGTTTTTCTACCAAAAATCGAGGATTCAGTGGCTAAAACTTGGAGATCGCAACACCAGTTTCTACCATAATATAAGTCAGAGCAGGAACTCCAGGAATGCAATAAGGAAATTGACTACCGCAGGAGGGGACATGATCACTGAACCGGTTCTGATCAAGATAGAAGCAGCCTGTCACTTTCAAAATTTTATGCAGAATGTTCCAGATGGGGTTGCAGAGGTTGATCTGGAGGCTCTATCTCGACTAGTGCAGTACAAATGCAGTAGATAAGATGCTGCTATGTTGATTAGACCGGTCCAAGCTTAGGAGATACGGGATACCCTATATCTCAATGCCATCAAACAAAGCCCCGGGTCCTAATGGATATCCAATAGAGTTCTACAAAGCCGCATGGCCTCTTATCGGTGCAGACTTTGTCACGGCAGTGCAATCATTTTTTCTATATGGGTTCTTGCCAAAGAGTATCAATGCAACACTCCTTGCTTTGGTACCAAAATCCCAAGATGTGGAACATATGTCTGATTATAGGCCCATTGCATGTTGCAATGTGATCTATAAGGCTATATCGAAACTGATAGCAAGGAGATTAATGGTACCTCTGCCATCGGCTATAGAACTGAATCAGTGTGCGTTCGTTGAAGGTCGGTTGCTGCTAGAAAATGTACTACTAGAGATGGAGCTTGTAATGGATTATCACAATCCCACACTTACCCCTCGAGCTGCTATCAAACTTGATATCTCCAAAGCGTTTGATTCCGTCTAGTGGGAGTTCATAGAAGCAACGCTGCGGGCGATGCACTACCCGGATCAATTTATAGCCTTGATCATGTGCTGTATAAAAACGACTGGTTTCTCGGTTTCAGTGAATGTTGAGTTAGAGGGGTTCTTCCAGAGTGCCCGTGTAGTAAGACAAGGATGTGCATTGTCCCCGTACTTATATGTCATCATCAGTAATGTACTCTCACTAATGCTGAACAAAGGAGTGGAAAGAGGGAGATTGGATACCACCCGAAATGTAAAGAAGTAAAGCTCTCTCATCTCAGCTTTGCGGATGATATTATGGTATTCATGGATGGTTCTCCACAGTCTCTGCGAGGCACCATGGGGGCTTTTGAGGGGTTTGCAAGGATATCGAGCTTGTCTATAAATATAGCAAAGTCAACCTTGTATGCAGGGGGTCGTGGAAGCAAATTAATAGAGCAGGAGGTGACCTTGTCAGGGCTCGCTGTATCCTCCCTACCAGCTAAATACCTTGGGTTACATCTCACCACTAAGACTATGACTCGTAAAGACTATGAGCCACTGGTTGAAAAGATCAAGCAGAGGCTACAAATCTTGACGAGCAAATACTTGTCCTTTGCAGGCCGGTTATAACTAATTCAGTCTGTGATATATAGCAAATCCAACTTCTGGAGCTCTACTTTTTGTCTACCTAAAGGCTGCCTTGATAAGATTGAGAGTATGTGCTCCTCATTTCTGTACACCGCGTGAAGAAGGTGGACTAGGGCTTCATCGACTGTCAGATATGTCTAAGGTTTTTGCACTGAAACTCATCCGGAAGCTTTTCACAACGTCAGGCTCTCTTTGGGTATCCTGGGTCAAGGAAAAATTATGGAGCAATGATTCATTATGGGACATTAGGGAGTCAGCTAAGGGATCGTGGGTGTGGAGGAAGCTCCTGAGGCTGAGGCCGCTGGCTGCTCAATTCATCAGAATGCAAATTAAAAATGGGCAGATAACTCTATTTTGGTCGGACCCCTGGCTTCCTGGGGGCCGACTTATTGACATAGTGGGGGATAGTGGTCCACAACGGCTTGATATTGGGCGATATACCAAGGTTGCTGATGCTGCAAATGCTTCTGGTTGGCAGATTCGAAGATGCAGAGACCAAACTCTACAGCAAATAATCACGAGTGTTAGAAGTTTCAAAGCACTAGTTGTTGGTAAGGAGGACATGGTTCTATAGAAATCAGGGTCGGATGAGTATAAGTGCAGGTTCTCGTCTTTCCAAACATGGGAGCAGATACAACCGCATAGAGAGACGCAGAATCGGAGTAAAGTGGTATGGTTCGTCCAAGGGTCGCCTCGTTTTGCCTTCATTACTTGGTTAGCAATTCGAGATACACTTGCGACTGGAGTTAGAATGAGACAGTGGGAAGTAGTACAAGGATGTGTGTTTTGTGGAGAGCCTAATGAGTCCAGAGACCACCTCTTCTTTGCTTGCCCTTACACCTTCACTGTATGGTTGGCAGTAGTGGGAGACTTGCTGGGAGTCAATGCTGATCCAAATTGGGAGATGACATTAAACCGGCTGGTAGAGCACGACTATGATAAACTGACATTCATATTACTGAGGTTGGTGTTTCAAACTTCTATATACTATCTTTGGAAGAAGAGAAATGATAGGAGGCATACTGGGAAGTTGAAACTGGACGGCCAGTTGACTACTCTCATTGAGAAAATGGTCAGGAATAGGATTATGTCAACTCGGTACTTTGAGAAACCAAGGCTTCTAGGACTGATGCAAAGATGGTTCAAAGGACACTAGCTCATTGGTATAGAGTTAGAAGCATATATTTATTCTTATGATTCTTTGTACATAAACTCTCAGTTTCATTCAATATAAATTTAACATTTTACTAAAAAAAAGTTTGAAGTTATTTTTTTTTGCAGTAATTTGAAAGTTAATTTGAAGGTGAGATGAGAAAATTTAAGGATTTAAATTTATGTTGCCAAAATAAAAATTAATTTAATTTTTTTTATTATTAAGTTTTTAAAAAAGATATATGTCATGCGTTTTGCGCTTTAGTATATAAAAGATATTTGTAGCTATAATATATTTTTTGCAGTAATTTGAAAGTTAATTTGAACGTGAGATGAGAAAATTTAAGGATTTAAATTTCTGTTGCCAAAATAAAAATTAATTTAATTTTTAATTATTAAGTTTTTTAAAAAGATATATGTCATGCGTTTTGCGCTTTAGTATATAAAAGATATTTGTACCTATAATATTTTAATTTACAATTTTCAATTAAACATTTTTATTTTATATTTGAATAAAGTTTTCTTAAAAATATAATTTTTTTTGACCAAACCAGATCCGACCAGAATGGCAAACGCTAGTTAAATAATCAACCTAACAACTGATTTTTTTTTCTGAACACTGAATATCATAAAAGATGCAGACCAACCGAAACTAGTTGGTAGAAACAGAGTACAGAGCAGATTTTACGAGGGCATCAGCCACGAAGTTCAAGTTTCTGGAAATAAAAACATAGGAGATACAATCAAAGGAAAGAGATAGATGCTCGATGTCCCGAGTGATTCCGTGGAGATCCGCCGGGTGCTGATTCGAGGAGATGATAGTAGCAACTAGTGCTTGAAAATCTGATTTGATACAGATTTTGGAGAAACCCATTTCACAGGCGTTGATAAGAGCTGACCTGACTGCAATCGCTTCCGCCATCAACGCTGATGAGATGTAGGAGAAGGTCCTAGTTCCCTGACATAGGCCTTCATTGCAACTGTCCTGGAAGATCCATCTGCAGCCTGCTTTGTTTGTGCCCGCCTGCCAAGCCGCATCAGTGAAGCAAGCGATTGAAGTGGAGGTCGACGATGGTTGTAGCGTACGCTGGCGCTGAGCTGAAGGTCCTGGTTCTGGAGTTGATTGCGCTGCATTCCACTCTCTTGCTGCTCGAAAGGCTTTCGAGATGATCTCATCTGGTGAAGGGATCCTGTTTTCAAAGATCATGTAGTTTCTAGCAGTCCAAATATCCCAGCAGATCCAAGGGAATAGAGGTCCTGTTACTCCTATCGGTGGGAGGTTAGTAGCTTCAGCTGCACGTAAGAAGGCCTCTTCAAAAGTGTTGCATTCCGTTGGGTTAAAGTTAGAAGTCCAGATGTGTGCAGACCAGACTCATCGAGTAAAAGGACAGTGTAAGAAGACGTGAGCTGCAGTTTATGGTTCTCCGCAGTGGCGACATGAGGTGTTGCTATTTATGCCTCGCCTCGCTAAGTTCTCTCCAAGGGCTAAAGCTCCTTGCGTGATTCTCTAAGGGCTCAACCTAACAACTGATAAAAATTAATTTTGTCATGACAAATCAATCAATTGAGATTTTATTATAACTATTTTAGGTTCAAGACGGTTTCCAAATATAGTACAACAAAACCAGCTGCCTGCACTTGCGGATAATTCATAATCTCTTAAAAGACAATGTTGACCCTTATCCAAAATGATCTGAGGTGGGTACATTGGTAATTAATTATATGAATCAATCCACCAAACCAACAAGACAAAAACTTGGGGAAACCAGGGGAGACAGCGTCTGGTTTTGCACTCTGTCTAATCCTCTTCCTCTCTATTATATAAACAGACTTGTAGGAAATTACCTTTCTTCATCAACAACTTTCACAAAGCAATTTACAAACAAAAAAAAACACAAAGCTAAAAGCTTTCCAATTAAGAAGAAAAAGAAAGAGAAAAGATGAGTTCAAGGAGCAAAGCATGGTTAGTGGCAGCAACCATTGGAGCCGTGGAGGCCTCCAAAGACCAATTGGGACTATGCCGGTGGAATTACATGATCCGATCTGTGAATCAACGTATCCGAAACAACGTGAGATCCGCTGCTCAGGCGAACAGGTTCTCTTCTTCGTCCACCAACGCCCTTGCCTCCTGCAAGGATTGTGACAAGGCCAAGAAGGCTGAGGAGTCTCTCAGGACGGTCATGTACTTGAGCTGTTGGGGTCCCAATTGATGACGACGGATCTAAGATTTTTTTCTGTTTTTACCGTTGATTGGATCCGACAGGTTGTATCACAAGTTAGAGATATTTGTACAGAAAGTAGAGATGAATATAAAAAACTTTATGATTATGTTACTGGAAATGATAGAAGGTTCTATGATCCATTCTTTTGACACATCAAGCTTGTCCGTTTTTTTTACTTTCGAACTTGACTATAGAAGTTTTACATTAGATATCTTGCGTCATTAAGATACTTATATATATATTTTAATATTAATAAAACTATATGAATTTTACATTTGGATATGTTCTAATCATATCGAATGCAACTCAGGGCAAGTTGGAAAACTTTCTCATTCGATATGAGCTTCAACCTGCTCTATACAATATTTGTAGGGAGGAATGAACATCTGGAATGAGGTTGAGCTTTTAGCCAGTCCATCAAACGGAGGAAGAGGAAGGTTATGTCTTGCAGATTCTTGCTGTCACTGATGGAGAGAAAGGTTGCATATGCTTTACAAAGGAAACTAATAAAAGAATCAGTTCTGATAGGATCTTTGAGTGATAAATGTCACAAAGTTTTTGATTGATTATCTGCAGAAACACAAAGGGATAGTATCTTGGTACTTGAGGCAATCTGAAGGTGGTGATTCTTTTGTTGGTGCATATCTAGCCTCTTTCGCGATGAGTTTTGAAATTTCATCTCTCACACAAGCCAGTTTTGAAGTTTGTATGAGACCAGAGGAATGAGTTTGGTTGTTGTGAATGCTTGGCATTCATAAGGATCTCCAGATATGAGTAAGGTCTTCTTGGTTCCACGGAGATTTAGGAATGAGATTAGAAAATAACATGAACTAACAAACCAAAAAATAAAAAGAAATTACTCATGGAAGCAGAGAATTACAAATGTTTTGTTTACACAGTGGGATACACTTCTATTCTTTGTTCTATGTAAACAATTCAACTTTCGAATCTGTAAGCTAACAATTTTATCGTACAAAGTGGATAAAACCTCTTAGCACTTTTATGAATGTTGTTTTTTACAAATAATCAAGAAACCCCCTCATGTTAAAAAGAAAATAAAAACAGTTCTTGTCTCGTTCTCTTTACAAGCTCATTGCTCTTGCTGAGCCTATTCTTTCGTCAACCTGCAAAACACCCATCAGGTTTCAGTGATCATCATCATAGCCCAGTCCAGAAACATATGAGACTTTCTTCGGTATGAAACATAATTTACTTGCCCTTATACAACAGTTTCAGAAGAGAGGGTCCATGAAGTAAACAAATAACATTTTTGAAGGAGCAGCCAATAAATGATGCTTACAGTTGTTTCTGTAGCATCTTTCGACTTGTTCTCGTTGAGGTAACGCTCAAAAGCCCCGTCTCCTCTAAGTAGTTTTGCTGTGCATCCACGAGAAGCTTCTGAGCCTGTTGAATCCTCATCTACAATAACAGCGTCGATTCTTTCGTCTCCCTTCTTAGCATCTGGAATCTGACAAAACAAAATGAAAGAAAAAAGTGTGAAGAAAAGAGTTATAAAGTAGTTTTTTTTTTTTTTTGGTTGTAGCTGAAGAGTACCTCAAACATGGCTTCGGTAAGAATGCTTTCAAGCAAGGCTCTAAGTCCCCTCGCACCTGTATTCTTCACCATCGCTAGCTTGGAAATGATCCCCAGCGCTTTCTCAGTAAAATGCAACTTTACCTGAAATTTTGCAACAGATCATGCATGTATGAGGACCAAAAAGTCCAAGTTTAAGCTTAAATTTACATCAGGTTGTATATTTCGAGGGAGCTTACATTGTTCATACTAAAGAGTTTCTTGTACTGTTTCCCAAGAGCATTTTTGGGTTCTACAAGCACCTACAGGGCAAACAACAAAGGCAACTTTATCTTTGATGAAGATAGCAACCACTAATCTTTGATAAGATGAAGTAGCAAGTAGCATCACTCGAACATAACAAAAGGTTTGGAAAATGTTAAATTACCCTAATGAGCTGGTCCTCTGTTAGAGCTGACAAACTAACTAGTATGGGAAAGCGCCCTACAAACTCAGGGATGAGGCCATATGCTGTAAGATCAGCGCTCTCCACCTGAAAATGCAGCCGCCGGCATTTCAAAACTAAGATCTCTTTCCTGGAATGACAAGTGTTTACATACGGAAACAGACTAGTTACCGATTCTAGCAAAGATGAAGTTACTGCCCCACTGGTAACTCCACTGGTAGCCATGTTGGCACGGACAGGAGCTCCAAAACCAATAGACGAATCTTGTCGTCTGGAACACATTAGAGATGATGATGATCAAAGTCAAGCAGAACCAGAACAAAAATGAAGCATAGTGAACTTACCTATCCACAATGGTCTTCTCAAGGTCAACAAATGCTCCTCCACAGATAAAGAGGATATCTTTTGTGTCTATCTGTGCATCATAAGAATAATATTGAGTAACAAACAACCCTTGTAGATACGTACGTAATGAAACTAAAGATAGATTTCTAAACCTGTATATGGTCAGCCCGTGGATGCTTCCTTGCTCCCTTCCCTGGAACATTTACGATCTGCAAGGAACCAACGATCAATACAACAGAAGCAAGAAAAAACTATATTCCAATAAATGCATCACAAGGGTAAGAAAGCAAATCCACTTACAGTGCCTTCCAGTAATTTTAAAAGTGCCTGTTGGACTCCTTCCCCGGAGACATCCCGGCTAATGTTTAAACTCTCAGCCTGCACAAGGGAAAAATCTAGGAAGCATTTATCTTCTTCTTATCGATTTCAGGAGGTATCATTGTCTTGTGCATACTGACCTTCTTTGTTATCTTATCGACTTCATCAATGTAGACTATTCCCTGCTGTGCTGCTTGCACGTTGAACTCAGCGACCTACACATCCAAAAAGGGATTCTTCTGTAATGCAAGAAGATTAGCAAATGTGCTGAGAATGTTATCCATCTCTGAACAAGAAGTGGTACCGTTAGTAGTTTATGAAGGATTGATTCAACATCGTCACCAACATAGCCAGCCTGTACAAAAGATGGGGTCAAAGAGCAACAAACAATGCCAGGACAGGAGCGATGTAAGATCAGAATCTTACCTGAGTCAGTGTAGTTGCATCAGCAATGACAAATGGAACATTGACAAGCCGAGCTAAAGTCTTTGCAAGTAATGTCTTGCCTATTTGTTCAAGAATCCGAATGAATAATCAAGTCAGAGTCGGGAGGGGGAGGGGGAGGACGATAGAATAGATTATGATCAGAAAGAAAACACAAGGTCATACCAGAGCCGGTAGGCCCCATAAGAAGAACATTGCTCTTATCTAATTCTACATTATCGTCATCATCAAGTGATTGTGCTGCTGACCTAGTAGTAGTATTCAAGGCCCACAATGTCAACACAATATAGCAAATAAGTTTTGACAGATCTAAGCCAATGAATGAGAGAAAGCCAACCCTTTCTTCATAGAGGTATGATATATTCTCTTGTAATGGTTATACACAGCGACAGAGAGCACCTACGATCAAAGTCAAAGTCAAAGTCAAGACCACAATGTCGGAAATGAGCAGTTATGTAAAAAAAGAGACAGAACCTTTTTGGCGCGGCTTTGGCCAATGACGAACTTGTCAAGCCATTTGCAAATCTCTTTGGGAGTAGGAAAGTCTGTGCCTAGGGTAGCTCCACCCCAACGACTAACGTCTTTAGCTGCATCCGGCAACGGAGAAGTATCCATTTTAACAGCGCCGTTAGAAGCTGGAGCGATGTTGTTTGGAGGAGAAGCGTTCAAAGGAGGAGGAGGGGGTGTAGACGACCAATCCTCAGGTGGCTCCGCACCGTAAGATCTGAGCGTATCCCAGAAGGAAGATCTGAGCTTGTTTCTGTGATTGGAGCTGAGATTCAAATCCTTTGAATGTTGTTTCCTGGTCGTTGTTGGGGACTGGACACGACCGATCTCGACGAATGTCCCCTGGAGAGGAGAGACCCCGTAAGCTGTTTTGCATGTCGGACAGAAATTGACAGACTGGAAACTGGTTTTGTCTGCCACGTTTGAATCTGAATCTTCGGGACGGTGGAGAAGATTCGGAGAAGGGAACTGACGATTGGAGAAGAGAAGATCCATTTGCTTCGAGCATCGAGGGCAATTGGGCTCTGCTCTGAGCTTCCGCCGTGTGACGGGGACAGAAAAATCATCGCCTCCTCCTCCTCCTCCGCCGTTGTTTCCACCACCAACACCGCCTTGCTCCGATTTGAACCGTTCCTGGAGACGGCGGCGAGGTGGAGACAATCCCAATTCAAGAGAATAGAGATGAGCAGGAACAGGGGAAACCGAACGGGCGTGGAAAGCTAAGGACTTGAGATTCCTCCATCTCCAAATTCCAGACATTTGATTTGATTTGATTTGAGATGGTTGAAACAAACAAAAGTGTGTTGTGTATACAAAATTAAAAAAAAGATAAAACAGTTTTTTTATTTATAATTCAGACAGATAAATGAAAAAACTCGAGATCCGAACCAAAGAGATATGTCTGCATCAGCTTCGATGATGATGTTGTATATGTACTTTTAGATCGAGTGGGGGAACCTTAAATCCGTCAATTTGGAGAAGAAGAGAGACGATAAACGATAGACTCGGAGAGAAAAAGACGAAGCCACTCACAATATTTCATCTCGTTTCGTTTGGTGGAATAGCACATGGGGACACGTGTAAGCCCATACCTCTGACACAAACCCACCCTCCACGCGCCGTCACGCATGGCGGAGCTTTTACCTGAAACCGGCCAATTTGTCTCCGACTTGTTGATTTCCAAGTCGACCCATTTGAATCATCTGAAGCAAGTTCAATCCTTTCTCGTCGTTGCTGGACTAAGTCACTCACCGTTCCTCTGTTTCAAGCTCCTCCGCTTCTGCACTCTTCGTCTCTGTAACATCTCCTACGCTCGTTTAATCTTTGATCGCTTCTCTTACCCCAATACGCATCTCTACGCCGCCGTTTTAACCGCTTACTCTTCTGCTCTCCCTCTCCATGCTTCCTCCGCCTTCTCCTTCTTCCGTCTTATGGTTAGCCGCTCTGTTCCTCGTCCTAATCACTTCATCTACCCGCTTGTCCTCAAAGCAACACCGCATCTCTCCTCTGCTTTCTCCACTCCTTTGGTCCATTCGCATTTGTTTAAGTCCGGGTTCCATCACTACCTCGTCGTGCAAACTGCTCTGCTTCACGCATACGCCTCCTCTGTTTCCCACATCCCTCTTGCAAGACAAGTGTTCGACGAAATGTCTGAGAGAAACGTTGTCTCTTGGACTGCTTTGCTTTCTGGGTATGCTAGGGCCGGTGATATCTCCAATGCTATTGCTCTCTTTGACGAAATGCCTGAGCGTGATGTCCCTTCCTGGAACGCCACTCTTGCTGCTTGTACACAGAACGGTCTCTTTGCGGAAGCGATTTCTCTGTTTGGAAAGATGATCAATGAGGCTAATGTTTTTCCTAATGAGGTAACTCTAGTTTGTGTCCTATCCGCGTGCGCTCAAACTGGTAACCTTCAGCTAGCCAAGGGGATTCATGCATTTGCATACCGTCGTTCCCTTTCTTCCGATATTTTCGTTTCGAATTCGTTGGTGGATTTGTATGGAAAATGTGGCAACTTGGTGGAAGCAAGCTCTGTTTTTAAGACGGCTAACAAGAAAAGTTTAACAGCTTGGAACTCCATGATAAACTGCTTTGCTCTCCATGGTAGAAGCGAAGAGGCCATAGCGGTGTTTGAAGAGATGATGAGTAAAGATGTAAAACCAGATCACATTACTTTTATCGGTCTTCTCAATGCATGTACACATGGAGGTTTGGTAACAAAAGGTCGAGAATATTTAGACCTCATGACAAACAGATACAATATTGAGCCAAGGATTGAGCATTACGGCTGCCTAATAGATCTTCTAGGCAGGGCAGGTTTGTTTGATGAAGCATTGGAAGTTATGGCCGGGATGAAGATGAAAGCAGACGAAGCTATTTGGGGATCATTGCTCAATGCCTGTAAGAAGTATGGCCATTTGGATTTGGCTATAGTTGCTGTTAACAATCTGGTTACTCTAAATCCCAACAATGGAGGTTACATCTCTATGATGGCAAATTTATATGGAGAGATGGGTAACTGGGAAGAGGCACGCAGAGCTAGAAAGATGATTAAACACCATAATGCTTATAAAACGCCAGGCTGTAGTTGGATTATGATCGATAGTGAGGTCAATCAGTTCTATTCTCTTGATAAGTCGCATCCGAAGAGCGAGGAGATATATATGATACTTGACAGTTTGATGTCTTTATGACATCTCGGGATGGTCCTAGATTTTTCCATATCACCTGATATAGCTGTGTATTCTTCTTTCTAATGGCTAGTGTCATGGACAATGGATGATTTACACTGGAAATTGAGAAAAGCTGCGAAAGGAATAATTTTTCCATTCTTTAAATTGGCTGATCTCTCCATAGGTTACACTTTTTACTATTACCCAACAGCTGTTACTGTAATGTTATAACGTGATTTTCCAGCAAAAGATATGTTGCTTCTTGAGCCAGTTACTTTCTGACTTCCCATGTTACTCGAGCAAAAAAAAACTATTATGATACTCTCTTTTGCATGTTGTTTGGCGAGAAAGAGAAGTTACTTATGTTATGCTTATGCATTACATGTTCTTTAAGTTTTCGTATCACTTTTTCGCGTAGATTTGTTTGGACTGATCGATAAACAAACACATAACATAAAGACCTGTTACATGTTTTATTGCATTTAGTAATATATATTACAAAAGTCTTACAACACATCAAACTCGGTTTGTGGATTTATCAAGAGCTCTTGTTAGGACTAACCAGAACTAAATTTGCCAGTCTGGTCCTCTTCGAACTCAATGTCAACAACTCTTGGACCCTTGACTTTGTCTGTTGAAAACTTGTTTATGGTAATGGTGAGCACACCGTTCTCAAGCTTGGCCTTGATAGTGTCCAAATCCACGTTATCAGGCATTCTAAATTGTCTCCAGAACTTGCCGTAAGACCTCTCCACTCTATGCCACTGATCTCCTTCTTTCTCTTCCTCTTTTTTCCTCTCGCCACTTATTCGCACAACTCTATTCTCCTCCACTTCTATCTTTATCTCATCCTTCTTCATCCCAGGAACATCGAGCCTGATCACATGCTCTTCTTGTGTTTCTTTCCAGTCCACTCTCGCTGGTGATAGAGCCATGCTCTGATCCCTATCAAGACCTAATGGGATTTGCTCCAAGACTCTGAAAGGATCTCGCAAGGACCCTTCAGTTGTTTTGATGTTTCCTACGAACATAGTTATTAAGAAAATACCTAACAAAGCAAGAGAGAACTGCTTCATCTTTGGCTCTTCTTGCAGAAGGAGTAAACCGGGAGTGACTGTTTTTTCTTTACTTTTGATTGCTTCTTGTGATGAACTTGTTTCTTTCTCTTCTCTACGAGAGTTAAGGAGCAAAATCTGCTGTGAATATATAGACGCATATTAGTGTAGAATGTTCATACATTCTCGAACATTCTTGCATGTTTTTCTTCTACTTGAGAGATAAATTGAGAACGTTCTAGGTTTTTTCCTCTCGTTAGGTTGCTTTCAAATAAGCTTGCTTGGTTTTAGTCTTTTAGACATGCGAGTGTTTTCTGTAATTCTCCAGACACTTCATGTCAATCTAGAGAAGTCTTTAATGCGTGGTACTATTTGGTCTTTTATAGATGGCCCAATACAGAATAGGCCTATCATTCTTGTTAAGTAGGATTCTATGTAAGCATTCTCTATTTTAATTGTTATCCAAACATTATTCGGACATAATGAATATGTTTTCTTCTCAGTACAAGGTTAGAAGTACTTAAATTTGAAAAACACAAGGTATTCGAGATCAACTATCTTTTTATTAAGAATCAGTTAAACAATCTTACACATATTTGTTTAATCTCAATTACTCTATGTCACAAACGATTTGGAATGGATCAGTTCCTAATTTATCCTCTTGAATAACGCAATACCAATTGATCACATTTACAAATCACTCAGCTTTGAAATTCTAAAACCCTTTTTCGTGTTTTTTTGTGAAAATACAACATTGAAAATTTAACTTTTTACCTAAATCTAAGCTACAATATATATGCTCAAATCTTTTTTATTGTGCAATATATTTTGTCCTAAAAAATAGCATTAAGATCTAATGATTTTTTTAGTTTGTTAATCACATCCATACAAGATCAACCAATGAAAATTTTCCATGTCACACACGTTTTAGTTCGTTCTGTCCATGTACACATCATCATCCATGTATAACACAACAACAACATATCAGATTCCACATTCTTGAGCATGCACGAGCCAAACTCCAAAAAAACTCATATCAACCAACACTCTCTTTGTGTCATTGCACCAAACACGGCAAGGTCCAATTTCGTGAGCTTACATTCTTTCCCCTTTTTTATCTGAATGTATCAACTCAATCAACTTACAAACATCAACTCACAAACACACATCATAGCGGAAGCAACATTGTTTGAAGCGGTTACGATGAAACCATAACCAATTAGTCACTGAATCACCCTCAGTGCACGCAACAGTTCGTTAGTTGTGTGATACACAAAGTTAAACAGCTCAAGTCTCAAGCACGTCAACCAATACAACACTAAATCGCTTGTTTCAAAATTGTTACACTGAAAATATGCACTAAATTATTATATGAAATCCGGTAAAAAAACGTGTATTGATTGGTATTATGTAAGTTGACAACAATAAAACTGTTTAACATGAATCAGAGACACAATCCTCCCTCCTAAGCATCTATGTGCATAAACCAAACCTATACCTCTTCATTCCACAATTTTCTTATATTTCCTCTGAGATGAATGATCAACACTCATATGCTCTCTGTTGGCTTATCTGATTCTTCATTGTCAAAAACAACCCATACCATGCTGATTTTGGTCTCCACTGGTAACAAGAAAAGACTGGTAGATGCAATTTTTTCATTGCAAGTGACTGAATCTCTTAAGTTTGTGGAGACAGAGAAACCTCTTTCACCGCCAGTGCGCTTCAACACAGAACCTGCACGAGTATTATAGCTTGAGCATTGCTCCAGTGCTACTATATGATCCATGGTAATAGCTTGCACAGATGGGTAATCCAAGCTCTTCATCCCGGTGAATCCTCTACACTTTTCATACATGACACGAAGATCTTCAATCTGCTGAGAAGCTTTTCTCAGCATCCCGCAAGCTAAATCTCTCGCGGGTCTTGAAAGATCAAATAGCATGTTACTCAGTGCGGCTACGCCATCAGAATACGTCATGTAGACATGGAAACTCTCTTTTAGGATGCTGCCTGTAGCTGCTTGGACCAGGTTATCCATAGGCCATACATCAACCGGTGAACACTTCAACACCTTTGCAATGAATTCCTGGCACTTTGGTAAGATATGGAACACAAGATCCATGGATTTCTCTTTGTAACGACTACACTTTGTACCGCCAGACATTACAGGTTCAAGCTTACCAGCTTGGTTGATGATCCATCCAACTCTTTCTTCGAGATAAGCTACATAGTTCTGCAGAAAAGCAAAAGATGGATGATCCTGGCTCATCATGAACCAGCAGCAACCTATTTGGAGATGGCCAGAGGTGTGTGCGATATGCAACTGCTGCTCGATGCAGCGACTGCTACTACGCAAGAGACGGTGGATGAGTAACAGAGTTTTACCAGCGACTAAGTAATCTCTTGTCTTGGCTAGACGGCGTGAGATCTGTTCAGCAAGAAAAGGAACTGCTCCTGGAGTGTTAGAGACAAGGAAGAGAATCTCGTGCATGGTTTTGTCACCAACAGGGCAATCATCATGGCTTGTAGCTCGAACCACAGCAACTTCAATGTCAAAAAAAGATTTCTCATTGTAGTTTTGTACAATAGCTCTGCCAATAGAGGCTTGATCCTTGGCGTGGCCAAGAACTTGCCTAAACTTGGCAGATAAGTGAAGCCTCATTGATATATACAAGACTAAACAACACTATTGGATTTGGGATGTCTTATAAGAACTGTTTCTGTAGTGAAGTGTATATATACATGATTATACAATTATACATGAAGGCAAGAGGAGAAAGTTGCCAATAAAAGAACAGAAAACCCCCCCTAACAAAATGGTGGTGAGGAATCAAATCTTTTCTATCAACTTAAAGTAAGGAATTGGAATTGGAATTATCCTTGCAAATAGTATTAAACAGGGCTTAGGCCTAATGAAAGTCAACGTCACTTTTGCGAGAGATGCTGTAAGAACTTTATGACTAAAATAGAAAATCCCCACAAACATATATCTGCTTTTCTTTACAGAGCAGAGTGACAATGGCATCAACATAGAGTTCATTTTACCAAAAGCTGATCATTCACTATACGAATCATAGAAATTTTGCATATACTGCTCCATTGTTAGAATCTTACAGATTCATCATACCAGAGATAAAAGAGAAGGTGAATAGTTGCCGTTCATTCCAAGAGAAGTCAGGGAATCTCGCAATAAGCATACCTTCAGAGTTGAGATTCATGTGTAAAATATAGAAAGGAGTGAGTCAGAAGGCACCCACGAGACTCTCACTCAACTCTTGGGTTTTTTTCTCTTTCTCAAGAGTCAACTCCATAAAAGTTATTTCTTTTTGCTGTGTGGGGAAGAGGAGAACCTCATTCTGCAAGAATCTGATTCTCACTCTTTTGCTATTTTCAAATGTCCAATATACCTGAGAACATTCCCTCCAGGCAGTGACCGGTTTTTCTTCATTTGCTCCACTGACCAAGATATTTAGCGTGTATTAACTGCACTCACTGTAGCAGTGTAGCTAACATCAGGAACAAAAAAAAAAGAACGAGAGCCATCTCTACATTGCTATATGAGAATCATATCTTCCAAAGGGAGATAACATCACTGCAAGTTGCTGTCAATTGAATTTTAAGCGTGCATGCAATTCATTAAATGGAGAGAAAACAAAAACAAAGATAATAGGAAGAAATCTAATCCAAAATGGTTCCAACTGTATTAGCTTCAAAGGTCCAACACAATCACAACAAAATGGGACTCAAAATTACCAAAAATATATTTTAGCAGCCTATTTAGTAGTATATCATCTCTAAATAGGTGACGATCTGAATGATATTAGAAGAACAAATGGTAGACAGAACTCAACATTTATAGTTTGTTTTGTATACAAAATAAGGTGCATAGAAATGGTAGACATTTTCAAAGGTCCCACCATCATTCTTCAAATATCTATACATCCAGACTACTTGAGAGGCTTCATTCCCTGAAAACTCAGAAAAAGGTTCGTCACTTTATAAACTAGTCAGCATGCTGAAAAATTCAAATAACAGTGATAATACACTAACCTAAGCAAGAGCTAAGGAAGACAAAAACATTCAACACACAGACTTGTTTCCAGGAGGCAGAACCAAATGAACATACTCTCACATTGATTCATTCCAAGATACCATTAAATCTAAAGTAGTTTAAAAGCAGGACCTTATAAAAGATAAAACAGTTTGCGCAATGACTAGTGTATGGGCAAAGTATATAATTTGGCGTGAGAAGAAAGAGTACGTACCTTGGCTGCCCTCATGCTATTGACTGCCATACGAAGACCATCATGTGAGAGTATCAAACGAGACAAGCCACCAGTGCTCAAACTGAAACATCAAATAGAAGTAAGATGACTCAAAGTTCAGGCAAAAGACAATAAAATAAGGTGAAGGACATGTTGAAGAAGGAGTAGTCTCACCCCAGCAACTTGGCAGAATCAGCGATAGAACCGTCAGAAGCAGAGATAACGTCAAGCAAAGCTTGCATTCCCTGTAAACGAGTACTTGTGAGTAAAACGAGTACTTGTGAGTAAAACGAGAGATGAGCTAAAGCGAGAGTGATACAGGTACAAATTTAGGATTGTTGGGACCAATCTGTGAACCAGAAGAAGAAGTTCTGATGGTGGACTTTGGAGGTAGGATCTGCAGAAGCTCAGGTGGAGGAGAATAGGCTTCAATGTCCACCTTGTTCCTCACTGAAGAAACAAGCAAGTTGTGAGCTTTCAGTTTGAAATCATGCGACAAGGGATCGGAGTTAAGACCTTTAATAGCGAGGAGAGTGCGAAGGCGGTTAAGAGCAGAAGCTCGGTTCTTGTGCTGTGAACGGTCCTCGACGGCCTGAGCTACGATTCCGGTGGGGAGGTGTTTAAGTCTGACGGCGGAGTCACGTTTGTTCCGGTGTTGTCCGCCGGGCCCTGAAACTCTAAAGGTCTCGAATTTGCATTGCTTCATCAACTCTTCGTCGCTATACTTCAAAAAGTTGGGGCCTTGAACTTCTGAAACAACGATATCGGAATCTTTAACGCCGCCGCTTCCGCCACCGTCGGAAGATGAAAAACAGATAAACGATTGCAGTCGGCAGCTGAATTCATTGGAAAGAAGAGTCCGGGGACAGTAACTAACAGAGGACGGGAAAGTTCGACGGGCGATAAGAGGGAACCTGGCGTGAAAGAGCGCAGCTACGGCCATGATCGCCATGGCAGACACGTCGGCGATGGGAATCGTTTCGAGTGAGATGGATGATGACATCTCGTAGTCTCGGCCCAGCCCATGAAAAACTATCTAGTAGTCTTGGCCCAATTAGATAACACTATCAACACATTCAGATCACTTTTGATCCGCTTCAAAAACAATAATAATACTAGCTCATGATCCGCGCAATTGCACGGAACGAATGTTATATATAAAAATAATTTTAGAAAAAAAGATCAAAATAGTACTAAATCAAGTTTTTGTTCCTAAACTAGCACTCAAGACCAAAAGTCACAAAAATAGCACTTATGGGGTAGGGTTTAGGGTTTATAATTTAGGGTTTAGAGTTTAGAGTTGAGAAATGAGGTTTTGGGGATAAGATTTCAAATTTTGAAAAATAAAAAAATTTAAATTTTTCAAAAGATAAAATACTATTTTGGTCATTTTAGTTTTTGAGTGCTATTTTTGTGATATAAACTTAGAAATGTGCTATTTTTGAGATTTGCCCATAATTTTATTTATTATTATTTATTTGTATTTATTTACGTATTATGTATTTAATTAAATCAAACACATAAATAAATAAAAAATCATTTTAATTATTTTATATGGTATATAACTAAATTTCATTGACATAGACATAGATATATAATATATTTTAATATAGATATTTATTATTGAGAATTCATACTCATGTAATAAACACAAAATTTCTAATATGTGTAATTTTTAATGCAAATTTCAAAATTAAAATATTAAGGTTTCAATACTTTTTCAATGCAAACTTCGAAATTATCATATTTAAGTACTTTTATATGTTCTATAGTTTAATTTTAAACTATATTAATATATAATATGAATGTCTAGTAAATGAGACTTCATATTCATACGATTTATGATCATTTATATCTTGTTATTACAAAATAAAAAGTTAAACCATTGATCACAAAATTTTAGTGTGAGACATTTAACGTTTTTAGTAATTTATAGTCATTTTAAAAATTCAAAGTATAACATAGAAAAAACAAATTTTGTTTATTATCTGGTTAATGTGGTGGTTTAATATATTTTAATAATATAAAATTAAACAAAAAAGAGTTAAGATACAAAAATTATTATCAAATATTTATTATTCATAATCATTAATTATCATTTATACATTAATCATATTAGACAATTCCGTACATTTATTTAAGGAAAGTGCGAAAATATTATTTTGTACACTATTTATTAATTTAATAGTTAATTTACTAAAAAGTATAATATAAGTTAAGATGGACTAACCTATTTTTCTAAAAATTCTGAATTTCGTTTTCATGGTGACACGTGCCTACAAAACAATGTTGTAATGTTTCTCAATTAATATATAAGGGATTTTAAAAGTTTGGATATGTTGAATTTGGATTGTAAAATTTCAAAGATATTGTGTATCTATATCTATACGAAGAACACAACCTCTAGAAATAGAAGATGATGTTTTTATTGATGGAATCTGGAAGAATATTATTTTAGGAACACAATTTATAAATTGGATTACACCATATAAAATTATAAATGATGCAAATTCCTTTAAAAATCAAATATAAAAAATATATTTTAAATTTAATGAAACACCAAAGAAGCAAAGTCTAAATATGATAAAAGCTTGTTTGATACAAGAAAACTTTCGAAAATTTATAATACATAGTAAAACCTTCTATTTAGAAAATTTAAAATTAGAAATTTTACTTCAGATGACCATAGAAAATTTAAATACAAAAGACATCTAAAAAAAATAAAACTAAAATAAATTATTTGAGCAATAAATTTGTTCAGATATATCAACTAGTTTTTGTGGAATCGAAAACAACGTATTGTTGGTTTAGCTTTTGATGAAAACTTTCTTGCAAATGCTATTCCCACAAAAGCTTTTCCAATTTTAAGGAATTCAGAATTAGAAAAACATTGTAGAAAATAAATTTCTGATCATCTAGATAAATGATTAATTTCAAAATAAAGATTTCTTTGGTTTTGCGCTGCTTTTAATGTAAATAAAAATTTAAAAATTAAAAGAGGAACCCAAGTTTAGTAATTAATTACAAATCTTTAAACACAGTTTTTAAATGGATTAGATATCCAATACTAAATAAACATATTTACTTCAAAGACTGTACTCTACCCACATATTTTCAAAGTTTGGTCTCAAATTAGGATTTTGGAAATTCACATATCTGAAAATGATTGTTATAAAAGTGCAGTTTAAGTCCCTGTTAGACAGTATCAATATAATCTAATGTCTTTTGGTTTTAAAAAGGGAAAAGTTCATATATTCCTAACTAAATTTTGTTAAGCTTTTTAATACCCAAATTTTTTTGTTACCCAGTTTAATACCCCAAATAATTATTTTGTTCATTTTAATACACAAACTTTTAAAACTGTGCCCCTTTTAATAACCTAATTTTTAATTAAAAATACTAATAAGTTTCAAACGAAATTTAAAATCTTTCAAAAATCTTTAAAAAATTCTCAGAAAATTCTATTTCTTTCTGTTTAAGAAATAAAGCGACTAAATTTTTTATAATCTTAAATTTTGTACTAAGTTTTTAGGTTTTAAATATTGAATTTAGTTTGTTTTCTGAATAGAAAAAAAAAACTGTTTCTTCAAAAATTAAGCTTTAAATTTTTTTTGAAATTTTCTCCTTGATTTATTTTCCTTCTTTCCTAAATCTTAAAACAAAATTAGAACTTAATCATCAAAAAACATTAGAGCTTAAAAAAAACAATTCTTAGATTTTGGAGAGTTTTTTAATTTTGTTTAAAACTTATTATATTTTTACTTAAAATAAACAAAGTTTGGGTATTGAAAGGGGCACAATTATAAAATTTTATGTATTAAAACGAACTAAATAATTAGTAGGGGGTACTAAAATTGGTACCAAAAAAATTGGTTATTAAAAAGCATAATGAAATTTAGTTGGAATATTTTTATGGAATTTTCTTTTTAAAAACTCACATTCTCAGTTTAAAAAAAAGTCATGAATAATATTATCTGATTTTTTTTTCAACCATATATTATTTGAATAGTCAAATTTTTCATTTTCTACACTGATGATATACTAATATTTTCAAATTCTCTTGATGAACATTTCAAAAATGTCAGACATTTTCTTATGTTACGAAAAAAATGGTCTTGTTGTTTCCAAAACAAAAATGTCTCTATTTGATATGACATGGATTTCACCCAACTTCATCCATGGTTTATATATGTTGTTAAAGTTTTTTATATGCATTTTGGAGTCTTTTTAGAGTATTTACATGTTCATGTACCTATTGGAGTAAAGTGGTGATTTTGGGGCAATTTGGAGCTTTTATGAAAGCATTGCTGAAAACATGAAGGCGGAGTCGATTATTGAAGAAAACATCGATCGACGGATCATTATCAACGTCGACTGACAGTGAGCCATCCGCGAAGTTTAATGATGATTTAAGGAAATTGCGAGTTTTATCCAGAAGTTCCAAAATTTGCACCATGGGTCCATGACCGCCTGTTAGACTATTTATTAGGGTTTTTTATGTTTTATCTAGACACAAACTTTTAGAGAGAGATAATTTTGAAGGAACACATCTCTACACTTAGAAGTTAGAAGAAGAGAGCTTAGGATTGAAAAGATAGATCTAAACTTCATAACATAGAAGATCTTAAATTTCCTTTGTCTATTACTCTACTTTGTTTGCTTTTCATCTTTACTTTATTGAGTATTATTCAGACCATCATAATGTTCTTTATGAATATGCCTGAGTAGTCTTACTGTTAGATTTAGGGTTCTTCAATGGTTGATTTATATATTGCTGAAATGAATATTTGTTAGGAAACTTAAATAGCTCTTCATCTAGTTGTTCTTACTGCAAAGTCTATGCTTCATCACCCTGAACTTAGATCTTAGGATTAATTGGCACAAGCAGAAGTTTGGTCTGTTACCTGAATCTAAACTAGTGTTATCTAATTAACTGGATACACACGAAGGTTGGTCTAGGAGATTAGAGAACCTATCAAACCCACTCGTAACGCTTGCTAGAATAAACATCAATGACATAACGACAGTTGTATCGATCGACGTTTTGAAAGGTGTATCGATCGATATTCGTATGGAACCATCGATCGACACTTTCTCCTGATTAACAAACGAAAGTTGAAATCTGAGATCTAGACATTAGATAATCTAAGGAAACGTAAGTTGATAGATTATAACTTAAGTTCGAGTTCAAAAACAAATAACATTTATAAATTCCTAATAATTCACATAAAGCATACTTGTCACACGTGAGAAATCATATGAATGTAGATATTCATATTTAATTGCTTACAACCTAAAATCAATCAACTGAACAATTATCTGGTTCACTCAACCTTAGCTTCATTTACCTTGTCCCATGATTTTGAATGCATACCCCTTGTACTTCCCCCTTGACTCCACCAGAATTGTGAGACCGCGCTCGTCAATTTTTTCACAGTTACCTTAGGTAATCGATAGAAAGACATTGTATGATTTGGTAAAGCAGTGATCACTGTTTTAATGATCACTTCCTTTCCGCCTTTTGTGAAAAATTTGAAAGTCCACCCATTAACTCTATTTTTTAATCGATCTTGGACAAAGCTAAAAACTTGGATCTTTGAACACCCCAAATTTTCTGGTAAACCAAGGTAGGATCCCATTCTTCCAAGATTCTGAATGCCCAAAATATCCCTTAATTCCTGTGTGACGGGTTCGTCGATCTTATGTCCACATTGAATTGAGGACTTATCAAAATTTATTAGCTGCCCTGAAACTACTTCATATTCCTTTAAAATCATAAGAATAGTTTGACACTCTTCCTTTTGAGCTTTGCAGAAGAATAGACTATCATCCGCAAAAAGCAAATGAGATATCGGTGGGCAAGCTCTTGCCACTTTCATTCCTGTTAGTTGTTTCCTTCTCTCTGCCTTTTTTATATTTGTAATCAACGCCTCAGTGCAGAGAATAAATAAATATGGCGATAAAGGATCTCTTTGACGTAAGCCTCTATTTGGAACAATGAGGCCACATGGTTGACCATTTATAAGAACCCGATACTGAACCGAGGAAATACATTCCATCATCAATTTGATCCAATGAAGATCAAATCCCATTTTCTGCAGTAAGGCCCTAATAAAGTCTCATTCCACCCTATCGTACGCTTTGCTCATGTCCGTTTTAATTGCCATATACTTTCCTTGACATGCTTTATTGGTCCGTAGTTCGTGAAACATTTCCTGAGTGATGAGAATATTATCCGAGATTAACCGTCCTGCCACGAATGCCGATTGAGTTTCGGATATAAGTAAGGGAAGATAAATTTTCAACCGCTGGCACAAAACCTTCGAGATAATTTTATATCCCACATTACATAGACTGATTGGTCGCAGCTCCGTCATCCTTGTGGGTCTCTCCATCTTTGGGATCATACAAATATTAGTAATATTTAATCTTGCATCCATTTCTCCCGAAACCAAAAAATTGTTGACCATTTCAACCAAATCATTCTTAATAATATGCCAGGAGTGTTGGAAAAAAGGGTGGTCATGCCGTCCGGTCCTGGTGCCTTTTCAGGATGCATCATAAACAAAGCCTCTCTGACCTCTTCCTCTGTCGCTAGCCTCAATAATCGTTGATTCATCTGAGGAGTAATTCCAGGTGTAACCTCTGCCAGAAAACTATCAAATTCCGATGGGGAGGTTGTACTAAAAAGATTTTCGAAATAATCTATTGCCACCTTTTCCACACCATTATCCTCGGTAATCCCATTCCCATCAACATCATGTAAACCCACAATCCTATTACAAACCCGTCTTTGCTTAGTTAAAGCGTGATAAAATTTTGTATTAAGATCCTCAGATGAGTACCACATATTCCTATTTTTTTATGCCAGTAGCATTCTTCATCCTTATATGCCTCTTGTAATTTCCTAGACACCTCCAAAATATCCTCTTGTGACATGGTATTATCTGTTTGTACTTCTTCCAGTGCTTGTTGTAACTCATTTATTTTTTCTTTCCCATAAGGTGGATTATTTTTCCGCCATTTAGCAATTTCATGGCGACAATTGCTAATTTTTTCCACAATACCCCATGTTCTCCCTTCCAGTCCTCCTTCGTTGGAGTCTGCCCAACCCATTGTAATCGAATCCAGTAGGCCCTCTTGTGCAATCCATCTCTTATCGAACCGAAATTGTCCTTTCCTCCTGGGAACTTTGTTGTCTAGATAAGCCACCACCGGTCGATGATCAGAGGCCACCATCCCCAGATACTCTGTAAAAGAGTAAGGAAATAACGTATGCCACTCTTCATTTGCTAAAGCGCGATCTAAACAACAGCGAACCATCACTGCCCCTTTCCCTTTTCCTCTTCTTCCTTGCCATGACAATTTATTTTCCCGAGCCGGAAATTCCAATAAACCACTATTTCGTATCATATTATTAAAAGGAATAAATGAATCCGCACTCCTTATAGATCCTCCGTCTTTTTCATGATTTCCACGAATCTCATTTAGATCACCAATAATGAACCAAGGTTCGGATCTCGTTAGACCATATCTAGTTAAGCGCTCCCATACTTGTTCCCTCATTTCTTGAACTGGGTTCCCATATACAAAAGTAAGATACACCTTCTTGCCTAGAGCCTCTGCTTCCACATCAATCATTCGGTTACTAGAATATAATAGCTTCACCTGATACTCATTATTGTAAAAAAATGCTAATCCCCCACTTCTTCCCACTGGATCCACTGTGACCAAATTATCATAACCAAAGTGCGCCCGAAACTTTTGGACAAACTCTGATTCCTGTTTTGTTTCTGATAAAAATAGAAAGTCGGTTTATGTTTATGTCTTATCTCGCTTAAATAACTTATAGTCCATTCCTCGGCAATTCCAACTTAATATCCTCATATAAAAAATTTGTTCTTCATTCGCTCCGAAGAGCCAAATCGGCGGGTGTAATGGTACCCTATTATCACACTCCACCTAATATCCTTCTTTTGTGCCCTGAAACATTGCACTATATTCCAAGAAAACTTTAAAAATTCATTTTTCCAAGATTTACCATTATCGTTCTTTAAAGAGAACACATAACGTACAAGAAACTGACACAAAGGAAAAAACTTAGCCCTTGCTACTATCAACAAAATTAGGAAAAGACGAATCTTTACACTAATCTGAACATTAAAACCACATGACCTCCAATCCAAACAACCTCGTATCCCAAAACGTGATCTTTGAAATAAGTCAAACTCTATAAGACACCACAGCTCCATCAATATAATAACAAACAAACCAGTTACACCACTCAAATCATTTGCTATTTTTGCTATAATTGAAAACCGTGAACTCTCTGTCTCCCTCCATCCATATAACTCATCCCAAAAACCTCTGCTCCTTGAAGTTTGATGACTTTGAATCAAGGATCTCCGACTTGAATTCCTTCTTAATATGTCGATCACCCTACGACCTATGAAGCTCCCCGCTACCCCGCTCAATGCCATGAAGATCCTAATCCCAATAATCAGTGTTTGCACTAGATCAGCCTCTTTCCCAACTAACCAGCAAAATTCTAGTTGCAGCAGAAGAGAAAGCCTGTTGTTAAAGAAGCTGAATGTGTTTAAAGAGACAGCATTCAGACTTCATTCTCCCCTAGCTTGATCTCGTTCCAGTGATTCAAACTCATAGGTTCCCCATTTGTATCCCTCACCGCTTCTCTCCTTACTCCAATAATCCTTAAAACAAAGTTTGCACCTTGATCCGAACTCACCAGCTACACCCCGTTTGGTACGATCAAACTCTCCAGCTACCTGTAAAACATCAGGACTCCAAATTATATTTACCACCAAACCATAGATGTTCCATACCTCTCCATCAAAGCAAGACCAGTGAACCCTGTACGCAACAGATTGGAAAGCCCCTCTTTTCAACCATACTAACTCTGTGTCATTAAAACTAGAAACTTTAGAGACAACAGTCACAACGAAATATAAACCTCGTACCAGCCAATACTCATCCCCATGATTCACTATCAGATATGAACCAAGACCCAGAATACTCGCCATCCCCAATTCATTACCACAGAGAAATTCACGCCATCCCCAATTCATTACCACAGAGAAATTCAATCCATAGAATTTCATTCCAGATTACACAAATCACTAATCCCACAAAATCATATCCAAAATAGATCCTCCCGATCTCATTGATAAGTAAGGAAAACCATGCAATTGAGGGATCCGAGATGATACCTTGATAGCCTTGCAATTTGATCTTGATGATGATCAAAGTCTGATCCTTTCTGATATTTTGTTCCCTTAATCCCTTTGAAAACCTCTTTCCCATCCCCATCGCAATACCTCTGAGATTTGAAATAGATCTACATTCCATATATCCATGATCCTTGTCTGCCTCAATCAAGCCTCCCTCACCAATACCTGGTTCCCACCGTCGCGAAACCATTGAAGCCCTAAATCGCCATAAGCATCGCCGTTTCCGTCTTTGTCGGGAGCATTTTTTTACGTGATTCTGATATTGAAACAGAATTTATAAAATTATATTCAAACTTTGTCCTAGATTTGTTGACACAGAAATTCTTCCAAACATGTACAATGCCTCCGAAATAGTCTTAGTCATCACAAAACTTAGTTTTTTTTTACGCTAGCTTAATCATTTTAATAAAAATCCTCTATATATTAAAAGAGAAGCATTGTCTTTTAATGCTTTCACACTATATTGAACGAACACATGTCAACTTCACATTGATTTCAATTTAAGTATGTTGACTTTTCGGTCTCACAATCATTTAACAATTAATGCGTTCACATACTAATTTTTTGATTCTACCGCAAACAATTTAATGTGTTCACACTAATTTTTTTTTAATCAGTTCATTTTTCAGTTCTTGCATTTTTAACCTTTGTATTAGTGAACTGAAGTTCTCTCCATACAACTAATGAATAATATCATTTTGAAAGAAATAAATTAAAAATGATTAAGATTCATAAATGATAGAATGTGAATGTTTTTAGAAATTGAAAATTTTGTATCTTGCTGAACTTAGCCATGGTTGAGGCTTCTGTACACGAATGCAATAAATAATTGTGATTGGTTATGAATTAAGAAAACTGAGGTAAAAAATACTACACACAAAGTGGGATCTTTAATTAAGCTAAATATTTTTTTTTCTTTACGGAGTTTTCATATCAGACAAAAAATTAGAAACATAATCAGATTGGAAGAAAAAAATCAGAAATCAGAAAAGTTTTAAAAGAAAACAAAAATTCGTAAAATCGACTAAAAAACATAATTCAAGTGTTGGGTGAAGAGATCACATTATAAGAAAATACAGGTTATTGGTTTTAGACTACGTCTATTTCAGAACATGCCCACAAATATTGACACGATTCTCAACCATTTTTATTGGTATTTTTAAAGTATAATCAATAATTATGTATGTTCAATAAACCGAGAATAATTATTTTACATTATATTAGTAAAAGAAAATAAGTATGGGTAAAACATCTGAATCCAAAGAACCGAACTGAACTAGATTAGAAAACAATACTAAACATAAACTAAAACTGATTAGTTACTCTGATGAATTTAAAAGTTTAATACCAGATTATCAGACTCGAATTTGATCCAAACTAAAATATTTTGGATACTAAAAATATCTAAATCACAATTATATATTTAAATATGTTAATTATCTTAAATTTTATATCTATTAGATATTTAAAAATATGAAAATATCTAAAAATTATCAACATAGTCACAAGTAAATATCTAAAGTTAACAGAAAATATTCAAAATACTGAAAATATTTATTTGTTCTCTATCCAAATATTTAAATTGAACTTATTTTAGGTAATTTAAATATTTAGTCTTATATTATTCAAATTTTTATGTTTTATATTATTTTATTTTAGTATTAAGTATATTTGGATTTTTTTTTTAAAAATACATAATTAAAATGGGTATCTGAACCTAGATCAGAACCGAACCTTCAATGATTCGAAACAAATCCAGACCAAAATTTGTAAATATCTGAATACGATTTAAATTTCTAACCCTTAAAATTCGAAATCCGAATAGATTAACTGAATCCAAACGGATATATGAATGTTCATCCCTTAATAAATTATACAACAAATCCCTTAATACGACATACAATAAATCATCTAATAAACTATTTCACTCCGTGCATAGTTGGATTACTACCTAGTCTATAGTATGACCATCTTACTCTGACAACTTGGTCTTAAATTACAACAGCTGGCAACTATAACCTCATCTTTCATATTTTTGTATGACAACTACACCCATCAAAATGTCCTCGAACTAAGCATTGCCATATGCCATTTGAATAACATTTCAGAATAACTGGTTAATGAATATGATGAAAAATCTCTCAAAATATTGTCATCGATATATTACATAATTGTTGGAGAACGAATGGTATTATATTCTGGACAGATGAATCTTTAAATCTTATAGTTCCGGTTTATAGTGAATTAAAGCATTTTTGTTGTTTAATAAAATGAATGAGATTATTGGTCGGATGTACCTAATTAAATAATTTATGTTGGAATATAATATATTCTAATTAATTTTATTGAATGGTTTGCATATACGTACGATATATTTTGGTTTTTCTGTAACTGAGCACAGTATTCTATGAAAATGAACATCTTTATTTATTAGGGGTAGTCCTACATGTTATGTGGTTTTAAATTTTATTATGCAAAATTCACAATTTTACTATGTAAATAAAGCTGTGCAGACTAATATGCAGGACCGGCTCTGAGATTTATGGAGTTTTAAGTGATTTTTTAAAAAATTCAGCTAAAAATGTTTTTTGGTAAATTTAAGGTCTAAAAAAACTTTTTGGAGACATTTTTCTATGTAATATTTTCTAAAATATTTTGGGACTCAATGTATGGTTAGGTTTTGTCGTTATAGTTATGTACATTATCGTTAGGTCCTGCTAATATGTAGAGGTTGAGACCATTTTAAACCAGGCTGCAAGAAAGGCTATCAAACTTAAGAAACACTTTAGATATGTTTGGTCAAATGAAGCATAATGTACATAAGGATTTTATATTATTTTTCTTTCGATAGTCAATGATAATGCTCAAATCACAAATAAACCCCGATTATTCTGTTCATGAGTTAGCGGTGAAAACACTATGATCATTCATATTGATGGAGCAATGGAGCAGTGTGTTGTGTGGACCTTCTCTGTCTGCCTGAAGGTCACAGCTAATGATGCTCACCTCACTATATCTTTTAGCTTATGATGTCATTATCTATGGGTATTGACCATATCTCTCTCCAACTTCAAAAATGTCTTATGTACGTCTAAGGAATCATCATATGCCTCATCGAGTCCGCGGTTCAATCCCGCCCAACCCAAAAAATTACCGGGTTTGGGCTTAGTTTTATAAGCCCAAAATTATTGGATCTTTCAGACTAAGTCTATTTAGGCTTTGTGTATTTCGGATCCAAGCCCATTTGGACTAGAGCCGAACCAAAAATCTAATATTTTATACTTTAACTTAAATATTAACGTTCTTGCAATCAAAATCATTATTAGTATTATTGACATAATATTTTAATCTTTTTATCCAAATTCTAATAAAGTAAATATTAAAAGTTGTTAATACACTTTATTGTTTGATCATTACAAGTGTTATATTTTAAATTTTGTAAATGTTTTTTCTTTTTTTTTATGTACAAAATGTTTTATTTTCAAATACAAAGTATGAAACGTTTGACCATGTTTATCATAAATTTTGTTCTCTTATATATTTAATTTTAATTTATATTTAATAATTTAAATATTATTAAATTTGGTTTTTTTATAAAATGTTTTTAAAGCATACAAAAAAGTAAAACATTTTTGATAAAGAAAAAGAAAATTTAAACTCACTTTATATTAAAACAAAAAAGTAAAAAATGTTTTTTAATAAAAATTGACAAGTATTTAAACGATAGAAGTGACAATGGCAAATCCTATAAAAGCCGACCTGTTTTGAATTCTAGGCCCAAAATATTTTTAGACCGGGCTTGGAAGGTTTGGGGCCAGGCCGAATTGACACTCCTGTGCCTCAGAAGTCAAAACCTGATATTGCTCGGTTCTTGTTAAAGGCAGCAATCGGATACTGCATAAATGCTGTTTTAAGTTGTAGCTGTTTGTGTTCTCCATCTTTGCCCCAAATCTTATGAACTTCATCAGTCACATCACAAAACCAACTAGCTTAATACAGTCACATCACAAAAACCAACTAGCTGAATACATTATTAATTCATAAGACAAGTTGTTATAAACCTTTTAAACTAACTCATCATCATTACAAACCCCAAAATTAAAATTAAAAACAGTGCAAACTCTACCCCGCCACTTCCAAAACATATGATTACTACCAGATTAATAAGCAGAAAGGGTCTAACTCTTCAAGAGATTCCTTCTATTAATTATAACCCTAAAGGAAACATTCAACAAGAAGATCTAACATAGTCAAATTCTTGGCTTCTCCATCTTGGAATCCTTATTTGCTCCATCTTCTAGATCCTCCAAGCTATTAACCTCGGCCCTATGATGTGTCGCGGATGGACCAAACGAATACCATCTTGACCAGAAGAGATAGTTAAAGAAGTTGACGAAACTCAATGAAGCTAAGAGCCAGTAAAAGAGATCTAATCTATCTTTGTTTAAGTCATTATCGCCTAGCCAACCTTCTCTTGTCCCGGATCCATTACTAGAAGTAACTTTATTCACGGCCGAGACAAGAACAGAGCTAAGGTAGAACCCGAAAGAGTAAGAACAGTAAGTCATTGCTGTGAGAAAAGACTGCATACTCTGTGAAGACTGTTTGTAAAAAAACTCCACCAAACCAACGGCTGTAAACATCTCTGATAAACCGAATATAAGAAACTGTGGTGCGATCCAGAAGATCGAGAGCGTTACGTTTTGTTCCAAGAACGATTCACGTCTCTTCTTTTCCACTAAAGCGGCTGCAACCATTGAGAAAGTCGCTAAAAACAGTCCAGTACCAATTCTCTGAAGAGGAGAGATTCCGGAATCATTTCCAGTGAGTTTTCTAGCGAGTGGAACGAAGAACGTTTCGTAAAGAGGAACGACGAAGATGAGAATGATGTAAGGGATGGCTTGAAGTGAAGCTGGTGGGATTTGGAATGTTGTTGTGATGTGTGTGTCCATGGAGCTACCTTGCTGTACAGAGAAAGTTTGGAGCTGAGCTAAGATGGTGTTGAAGATGATGGTGCACGCGAAAATGGGTATAACTGATAAAAGAATCTTGACTTGATGGACTTGTTCGACTGTGCAGAGTCTCCATGGACTCTCCATTGCTTTGCCTTGCGTCTTGATGCAAGCCTTATCAAGAAACCTTCACGTTTGCGGTTAATAGTTGTTTAGTTAGTTAATTTTTGGTGGTAATTATAAAGACAATAAAAGAAAAATTACCTGAACTTATTAGTATGGAGGAGAGGTTTGACACCAACGAGATCTGTTGAAGGTTGATGAAGCGTATTAGGGTTTGAAGGGCAAATCTGTTTTCGCTTAGTGATCGCGGCTACAAAGACCTGCTCAATCGAAAAAAAAAAAACCAAAAACTGAAGTCAAGATCAAACTCTTTCATGACTCAAAATGTATCAAATGCCAATGTTCTAGGTTTATATGTTTAGACAAAAAAAACTACGTTCCAAAAGTTCACCAAACAAATAAACGTAGTTCTAGGAAAACTCTGTATCTGATGTTTGGCGTTCGCAATTATCAAATTAATTTAGTTTAAAACTTATAGAAATTATGAGTACCATTTGAAGAAAAAGTACATATAAAACACAAACGCAAACAATCGAACTACCTGAGAAATTGGTGTGAAGATGCTACCACGAGGCGGTTTATTCCTATAAAAGTTAGTCCCAGCAGCAAGGCTGATCATCCCTGCAGCCATAACAGCCGCCGAGACACCAAAACCGATGTCCATGCCGGAATGCGTTTGCACCCAAACTAAGAGCGTGAGTGCAATAAGTTGGCCCATTGAGAAGGCGAAGTAAGCCGCATTAAAGAAACTCGATAGCTTCCTTAAATCCTTTCTTTGAAACTGGTCCGCACCGTGAGAGATGATGTTTGGTTTGAGACAGCCGCTCCCTAAGGCCACCAAACAGAGTGCTGCGTAGAGTGTAGCTGCCTTGTAACCATTTGCCTCTAAGCAATGTGTTGTGGTGTTCTTCATGTTGCATTCTGGTGGTCTTAGCTGAGGAAGATGAGCTTGGACTGACAATAATATGAACCCCTGTTTCATTAATGTACATGTTTTTTTGTCAGCCAGAATTGACTTTTAAGTTTATCAAACAATACACAAATATCTTTTGTAGCTAAAATCTTAGAAAGTTAAATCCATATTGTGTATGTGGATTCATAACATGCTTTTAACCTGACCAGTAATGTTACTGGAGTTTTCATTATCGCATATGATAAGCCGTATATTTTGTTACTAGACTATTGTGTGACATTGTTTTTCGACGTCACTATTGTGTGATACTAAATAGTTATAACATATAATACAACGTAATAAGTTAAAATCATATTATATAAACCATTTGCTTTCCCAAAGAACCGAAAGTTTCAACAATGTAATTCACTTTAGCTAGAACTTTACGTTAAAGTTTTTGACTTTTGTCTAAATATACTTCTGATAGCACGTTTTTAATCACAAGTTACTAGTTAGAGAAGAAACTGATGTAGAATATTCAGTAGCATCTCTTAAAGAAAATAATGAGAAAGAGAAAGGAAAAGAGAGCTAGACAAGGAGAGAACATACAGATATTTCTATGACGCCGAAGACGAGCATGGTGCGAAAGCTTCCAAGGTATGAATCAGAGAGGAAGCCACCAAGTAGCGAGAGGAGAAACACCGTTCCTATGAAGTTAGTCACCAGGTTTGCGGCTTTGGACAAAGGGAAATGCATCTCATTGAAAACGTATGTGATCAAGTTGTTCCCAACAGCCGCAATCGCCATCATCTCAAAGGCCTGTAGGCCTGCGCATATACACACAACCAATCAATTTAAGATAACATGGCTTCAAAAGCGCTTAACATGGACCGAGCCGACCATACGCAACATGCTGTGGTCGATACGAGGATATACATATAGAAGGATACCTAGAACAAATAGAGCAGCTCTTGTACCACCATGCTTGTCTTGCCTGCATGGTCGACCTCGAAAATCAACGCCAAGAGCGTCTGATGATTCCTCGTACATGTGTAGTCCTCTTTTAGCTTCTTCGGATAAATCATGAACATCCATGGCTCTTTCTATTTTTCTTGTATTATAGCAACAGAAGGAAGATAAAAGTTTGGCTTTAGAAGTTGGCACAAAACTAAATAAAAGAGGTGGGGAGAAGGAGGTACTTATAATGTCTTGTTCATTTTTTTTTTTTTTTTGTAACACATACATGTCTTTTTCATTCATTACTCTCCTTTTTTTATTTATTATACTAGAATAGAAGTCGTGTGAGAGAGAGAAACTAGAAAATATTATCCAATCACAAACCTTCTCATTTATTTTTAAATCTTATAAGACTTTTAGTGTAAATTATTAAATATTTTTAAGAAAATAAAACTGAAGCAGAAAATGTAGTATCCATATAATTATCAGATACATGAAAATTAATACACAGCTACTAAATTGAAATTATAAGATAGTCAACAAATAAAAGGTTGACAAAATGGAAAAATTATAAAATAACTTTAACTTATGTTTTATCTATTTAAACCAATAAAAATTAATACTACTACTATGATATATTATAATTAATAACATTTTTGTTATTCATAATTGTTTTGATTATTAAAACTAGGTATTGGTATGATCGGATAATATTACATGATCATTAAGTTTACTAAACATCTTAGTGTGTTAGGGTAGTGGAAAAAATGGACCCACTCTCCAATATGTTTAAAATGCATCATCATCATCATTACAAGAAAATTCATTTCAATGTCAATAATTTGTGGCTCTGGGGCATAAACTATTGTATACTACAATGTTGTCTTGACATTTAGGGCTGGTCGATATATAGTTGCGATTTGATCATGATGACATCTTTGACGAATTTTGCCTTCCATAAGGATGATCAATTAACTTGACAGTAAATAAAAGCGATCAAGTTTACAAGATCATATCATAAATCATTTGTGAGAAGAAAATTACAAGATTTTCCAATTTATTAAGTAATTGTAGATTAAATGCGTATATATAAATATATTATATATATGCAGTAGACTGGAAAGTGACGGATGTTCATAAAAATGTGTGGTAGTGGATGCAAGATCCATTAAATATTGGTGACCAATATTGAAACAAATTCGAAGGTATTCAGTTTCTTTTTTTTTATTGACCAAACCTTTCATTACATAAATCAAAGTTTCAAGAAAAAAAAAAAACCTTTTATTACATAAACTTAAAAGTGCTTACAATTAGCCTGCCACCAACGGTCAGGAGGAAAAAGCTAAAAAACCTTTCGCCAAGGAGTCAGCCTCCCTGTTACAACGTCTTAGAACATGAACAAAAATTACAGATTCAAAAACTTACATAACATAAAAATGTCATGTACAACTCCCTGAAGTTCATTGTATCGACCATTGACGTTGAGTAAGTCAACGAGGGACTTCGAATCCGATCTCACAATCAGTCTTCCAAGTCCTAAGAGCAATGTTTCGAGAAAGCAGTTTTAACCGCAAGAGTTTTTCCCATGAGAGCAGAAGAAACATCACGTCGGTTTGCAAAGTGATTTTTGGCAGCACCTACACCATCATCAAAACGCCAACCAAAACCAGCTTTCCTAGTTCTTACACGCCAAGCTGGCTCCATTGCAGGCATCGGTTCACCGCTGGTTCGACATTTAATTTCGATAGACCGTAAACTGGTTTTGTTGAGTAATTCCCTTCTTTTTTCTGGTAGCCAATATAATATCATGCATTCCTAAAGCAGCATGCACAAATAAACTAATGGAGTCTAGTGGCGGATCCAGAAAAAATATTTGTCGGAGGCACATAATTAATTATATAAAAAATTAGTATAATAGAAATAATTTATTAATAAATATTATAAAATTTTAATAATAAAACATAAACAACTATAAATATGAATAATAATAATAATAATAATAATAATAATAATAATAATAATAATAATAATAATAATAATAACAACATCAATTTTCTTCAATTCATGCTAATTTTTTAAATGATAAACTATTACTTATTACATAAGTTATTAATTGCAATACATTTTAAATTAGTTCGAAAATATATAGGAAAAGCAATCTTCAATTTACACAGACACATATATATGTATATATATATATATATACACTAATAAGTTAATATCCTTAATAAAATTGTTTTTAGTCATCATACTATAAACAACTAAACTTTGAAATAGTAAATAAAATGAATGTATTATTTAAATATTAGTTAGAATTAATCATTTACTAACAATTGATAATGTCTACTATTAAAACAATTAAATGTGCTTCGAAAAGGACTAAAATCTAAATATACAAACAAGTAAAGAAAATAAATACTAACAAAAAAGAAGAAGAATAATATTAACAATTAAAAAAAAGTACGAAAATGCTACTATGATAACTAAAAAGATATTGTGCAAGTAAACGTGTCAAACAAGTAAATCAAAAGGGGAAAATTACAGCGTGTAAGGTTTTCGAACTCTGTAGGGGTTAATTTAACCGGGGACACCTTTACCAAATGTTCTACCAAAATAATTGTGTCTAAATAAGTAATTAATTATAAAAATTAGTTGGGGGCACGTGCTCTCGTATGTAGATCCGCCCCTGGGAGTCCTCATACTGAGGTAAAAGATTCCTTATCACTAGGATATTCCAATCACTAGATTTAGGCAAGATAAAATCTGCAACTGTCAAGTTATAGGAGGGCCTATAGGAGTCATAGGAGTGGCTGTTGAGAGCCACAGATCTCTCTATATGTTTATCTGCTTGCCTTTACTCACGATCCATCCCATCCCTTTTCTCAAAACCTCTCTTCCTGTTAGTACACTTTACCAGCCGTGGGTGGGAGTCGTTTCTGGGCAGAGTTAGTTCCATAAACGATGAGGACTTGCCATATTTACTCATGAGGATTTGAGCAATAAGAGATGTTGGATGTTTGATAATGCGCCACGTCAGTTTAGCATGGAGAGCGTCATCGAATTGTTCTATCTCTTTGAATCCTAACCCTCCAACACTTTTTGGCAGCATGAGTTTATTCCATAACATCCGAGATATCTTTATCCGGTTTCACGTCCCACCAGAATCGAGTAAAAACCTGCCTAATTTTTTGCATAAGGATTTTGGTTATTTAAAACAGCTCATTGCATAAGATGGCATCGAAGCTCTAGCATTTTGAAGCTATGTTATCCAATTTCATTTCAGCGCCTACTATCAATGTTATTTTCCTGTATATCAATATGATAGAATTATAGGTATAGCGCCAGTTTAGTATTGTGGGGACATACAAAGTGACATACGCGAGACTATAATAATATTTGTTACTTATTAATCAAGGCTTGTGGAATCTTTTCATCCGTCTTGAAAGTCAAATCAGGATATAGTTGGAGGCATTACAAATCCCCATTTCGTCGACCATACCTTTCTGATTGGCAATAAGTAAATTATATCTTATGATTTCTTATCTATAAAAGAAGAATCACATGGGTATTTGAAAAATTAAACGACATGAAACAGAGATATTGTAGGAAAACGGATCGTGAGTATTTAAAGTTCTAAGCCGAAAGAGTAACTAATTAACAAGGGTAGGTACCTCTTACACGTCTCAATTATATAATTAGGGATATACAAGCTACATATCATACATGAAACGATATACCTATTCAAATCTGGTAGTAATAAAGTTGTACATATGAGAAAAAACTGGCAGTAAACCTTTCTAACATTATTTGAGAAGTTAATTGATTAGGTGTCTTCGCCACAATCATTTTAACAAATAAATGATGATATATCCTGTTAAAAATAATGATATGGATCATATGTAATTATGATATGGCTTAATATAATTATGACTAAAATTCAATTATAGAAATTCAAATATAAAATAATAAATATGTGGTAGTTACCATAATAAAAAAAATATAAGCAAAATAACTTTTAAAAAATTATTATAAACTTACACCCTAAACTTTAATAAAAATTAATTGGTATTTTAAATATTTTAATTTTTTCTACTGAGAAACATTGTAAAATTGTAATAGGATATTGTGTCAATACCATATTTTTATAAATAATATAATATCATTTTTTCTAAAGTTAAATCCTTTTAACTAAACCAACAAAAACAAAACTTATTAAATTTTATTCTTAAAAATAAATAAAATAGTATAATTTTGAAAAATGAAAATATTCAAATACAATCAAATTAGAAAATTAAAATAAATAAAAAAATATAAATGATTGCTTTATACCTTTTAAAAATTAATGAGCTTAACACTAAATGAATAAAAATATATATATTTAAAAATATATTTTTTTAAAGTTAATATGTCTGTACATGGCGTATAAAACCATCTAGTTGTATTGTATGATTAGTATGACTCCGATCTAACCTAATTTTTACAGGTATAAAAGAAATCTGTATGATATGACTGAAACTGGTAAAAATTATGATTTCATGGTTGATAAAGCCTGTGATAAAAGTTGCAGTGCTCGCCTAGATAAAAAGTTCATGATATACTTGAATTGGAATTTAGTTTGCGTGAGATGACAGCTATATCAACCACATAATCTAAGTTTTATACGCGATTTAGTTTGTATCTATACAAGTTTTAACTTTTATGCAACACACCAAAATGATGGACCAACAATACCAAGTAAGCAAGTTTCCACAACTCTCTAACTTCAGATGCCAAGGAACTTTAATAGACAATTTCTATAAGATTCGTCCAAAACCTGTCCAGTATAAACGGTTGACCAAATAGAAGTTGATCGCATCAACTGTTTCTATAGCTCAAGACCAAACATGAATGAGACTCTATACATCGGCCCCCACAAGACGTTACATATGAATTGTAAAAAGTGACTAGAAAGAGAAAGCTACTTTAACACAATACTTATAATAGTCAAATCAATTAAATTCAATCGAAGGAAGCATCACAAAAGGGTGATATGAGATGAAAACGAACGAAGAGACGTGTATCACGTATCCTTTGATGTATATACAAATAATGGATACAACTGTACCCCAAATGTCACTAAGTCTGCAATAGAATACACAATACACCACATGGCCTCTTCCCTCTATCACACTTTATCTTGAAGCAGATTATAATTTATAAACATAGATAAATCTCGTTCACTTCCCTTACGCCTACTTTTGTTGATATGACCTACTAACAATTGTCAACATCCAAAATGCCCCTATGCATATGCAATCAAATTCGATTATGTATGATCGCGTTCCACCAGATATAATTCCTAATTTATATTTTTAAAATTTCGTTCGCATCCTTTTCATCTATTTATTGAAGTTTAATCTGTTTTTATATTGAATCTTCCTATTCAACTTTCTATCCATATCTCTCTTTCTTTATTTGGTAAATTAACCACCGACCTTTCCTATAAAATTTTACCAACGCGACTTTGTTGATCTCCTTTCTAGCTAGGTTAATCTTTGACGAACAAAAGTGAAATAGTTAAGGTGATTAGGTAACGACCGAAGAGTCTTTGCACCCGTTAATTAGGGTCAACTTTATCTAAACGACGAAAAGAAAAGAAAACATGCTGAAACGAGTTTGTCAAAAGGACTTCCATCGAAGCTACCTTTCTTCAAAAAAACATTATATGAAAATATGAACTACTTTAGTTAGACGGATAAAGAAGTCAAAGATTTAGAATCGTTTGTTCAATCCCCTATATATTGTTTAATTTGAGTATTGTTTACTTTAGTTAGACGGACTTTCCATCTGAAGCATTATCATTTAATGTTTTCATACTGTATTGGACAGGTGACAGCATCACATCGTTTTCAATTTGAATATGCTGACATGTCGGTTTCATAATTATTTAAAAATTAATGTGTTTATATACTATTTTTTTTTAATTTTACCGCATACAATTTAATGTGTTCACACTTATTTTTTTAAAACAATTCATTTCTAATTCTTGCATTTTTAACTTTTGTATTAGCGAACTGAAGTTTTCTCCATATAAAAACTGGATAATATCATTTTGAAAGAAAAAAAATTAAAAAGTGGTTAAGATTCACATCAACTAAAATGATGGAATGAGAATGTTTTTAGAAATTGAAAGTTTCGTATCTTGACGAACTTAGCCATGGTTGAAGCTTCTGTACATGAAGACAATAAATAATTGTGATTGGTTATGAATTAAAGAAATTGAGGTATAAAATACCACACAAAAAGTCAGATCATTAGTTAAGCTAAATATTGTTTTCTTTATGAAATTTTCATATAAGACAAAAAATTAGAAACATAATCAGATTGCAAAAAAAATCAGAAATCAGAAAAGTTTTAAAAGAAAACAAAAAAAAATCATGAAATCGATTAAAGAACATAATTCATGTGATGGGTGAAGATATCACATTATTTTCCACGCAACTCTAACACTTTTTACTCGATTGTATCCTATTTTTATTATGTTTACTAAGAATGTTTTATAAGAAAATACAGGTTATTGGTTTTAGACTACATCATTTTTGCAACATGTCCAAAAATATTGACACGATTCTCAATCATTTTTATGGGTATTTTTAAGGTATAGTCCAATAATTATGTATGTTAAATAAACCGAGAAAGTTGTTTTACATTTATTTTATTTTGCTTTATATTAGTAGAAGAAAGTAAGTCTGGGTAAAACATCTGGATCCAAAGAACCGAACTGAACTAGATCTGAAAGTAATACTAAACACAAACTAAGAGTACTCATATGGATCTACAAGTTTAATATCCATATAACCAGATCCGAATTTGATCCAAATTAAAATATTTTGGATACCAAAAAACTCTAAATCACAATTATATATTTAAATATGTTAATCATTTTAAATTCATAATCTATTAGATATTCAAAAATATGAAAATATCTAAAATTATCAACATAGTCACAAGTAAATATCTAAAAATAACAAAAAATGTTCAAAATACTGAAAATATTTATTTGTTCTCCATCCAAATATTTAAATTGAACCAACTTTTATGTAAATGTAAATATTTAGTCTTAAATTATTGAAATTTTTATGTTTTATATTATTTTATTTTAATATTAAGTGTATTTGGATTTTTGTTAAAAAAAATACATAATTAAAATGGGTAAACTCGAATCCGAACCGAACCCGCAATGATTCGAACAAAATCTAAACCAAAATTTGTAAATATCCGAATAAAATTTAAATTTCTAACCCTACAAATCCAATATCTGAATCGAACCCGCATTAATTCGAACCAAATCCAAACTAAAATTTATAAATAACCGAATAAAATTTAAATTTCTAACTCTAAAAATCTGAAATTTGAAAAGATTAACTGAATCCGAACAGATATATGAATGTTCATCCCTAGAAAAACTATATAACAAATCTTTTAGTACAACATACAATAAATAATCTAATAAATAATTTCACATGCGCGGATTACTATCTAATAATAACTCCTAAGAGAACGCAAAGATTTTGAATATACTCGTAAGCACCTCAATATATGGCAATCTATATAATTTTTTAAAAAAAATTAAAAGAACTTCCGGACCAAAATACAAACTAATAATTTTTTGGGTCAGAATATAAATTTTTTTGCATCTTACATTTATAAGAAATATACATTTAAAAATCCACGTTTAGATACTCTTATCATAGTGCATATATCTTTATATGGAACGGTACGCATATCTGACAAACAAGAATATTTTTCTCCAACTGGTTAAAGTAACCTCGTGGTTGGGATCAACCATTACACAAACGTAAAGTCGAAAAGTTTATAAAAGTGACAGGGTGCCATATGTCAAAAGGGTCAATGCTGGCCATTACCATTACACTTCACACTAATCACAGTCCCCCGTCATTACGCATCTCTTGCACCGTCCCTTTTTGTTCAGTTCTTAATTTCCCTTTTCAAAATTTTCGTTGCTGTCCAGTGCCGACTTATCGGGTTTTCTAACTTAACACTCTTTTACTAGCCAAGTGTTCCACTTTAATTTTTTCCTTATATGAGTTGAAAACATTTCAAATATATACGTGTATTATGATTAGACTAAGTTCTCGTTCGTATTAAATTTCGTATTCACGTCAGAGATTTCAGATAAGAATGGAAAAAAAAGTATGCTTTTAGTGGGTATTATCAAATCCTTGCTCTAGTTTCAATCTTCTTGCATTATCCATCTCATATATGTAGTTATTACTTTGGTTAATATATGTAAAGTTTCTCATTCAATAGAAAAAAATAATAACTAGCTAGGTCCTCCACCAGTATTGTTATAAAAAGGTATTTCCTTATATAAAAAGTTTCTTCCTTCGCCCTTTGATACGAGTTGTTAGGACTGTGCACGATATAATGGAGCTTTTACTCAATCAAGTGGGGAAAATGAAATGTCTAGTGCAAAGTTGTTTCTAGAAAGGAACACTTATAATTAGTCAACCCCAAAATACTCTGTGAAGACAAGCCAATTAAATGTTTATTTTTTACGAAATTTTGGGTGGATATTACAAAATTTATCTGGTTACAATTGTTTTACTTGCCGATTGGAAAACTCATTCGCTTTACCGTAGATGTATAAGTTATATATTTGAAAACGGATTACCATACCTAACTTAACCAACGATCATTTACATCTAGAGGCTAGAGCACGCGAATATATACACTCCTTTTGCGTCTTTGGGTGGGACTGTTAGTTATAGAATAAATTTGTATTTTAGATATGTATTTATTCTTAGTTGAGCAAAAATGTTACCAATCAAATAGAATAAGATAAATACAAGAATTATGACACGAACTATAACACAAAGTACACAAAGATTATCTTTACAAAGATATGCATATTTACTAAAGTTTCTTCAAGCGAACTTGCAAAATATCTCCTTAAGCAGAACACCCAACAAAATCAATACACCTTTAACTTGTTGTAGTATCATCACATGTCCTAAGATCGAATACAAAACCTTAAAATTTCTCCTTTTAACCCTTTGTGTTTTATTACAAGCTATGAAACCATGGTAAGAATATGACCCGGAGTGATATCCCTAATATATAGATTAAACTCACCTACTAATACCTTGCAGCAATCGGCAAACCCTAACCTCCCAAAACATATTCTCAATCTTCATAAAATGAAATATTTCCTAAAACTCTACTGTTTTGAAAATCTTCCTTAATGAAATTTCTCTTTTCCAAAGTAAATTTCCAACTTCTTACTCTCCCAAGTAATCTTAAATCGGCTCCATCTCAGCTCTAGATCCGGTTTTCAACTCAGCTTCTCAAATACATCTCGATCATCCTATTTCGCATAGTCTTTTTAGCATATCCTGATACACTTGCAACTGGTTCAAACTATTTTTCATATCTTTGCATTTTCAATATCTCTTTTTTAGTTTTGCATTCTCTTCAAGTACATGCATATGTTCCTTCATAACAACAATATATATCTTGACACTTGATACGTATTCATGGTAGTTTTTCATTTCTTCTACTGATCTCACCTGTTATACAAATGAACGGGTGATCACTTTGATACCAATTATAAATGTAAGAACTATGGTATGAACTATATAACACAAATTACATCAGAGATTATCTTTACAAAGATATGTGTGTTTATTAGGCTTCATTTAAAGTGGCTTACATGCATCTCTTTAAATACAATACCCAATATATAAAATCAAGACACCCTTGACCTATTGTACTAGTTTCACACGTCTTAAGATCGAATACAAGATCTTAGAGCATCTCCTCTTAGCTCTTTGTGTTTTAACTCACCTTAAAAGCAAAACCATACTTATGCTAAAAGTACGACTCAAGAGTGATATTCCAAATACATGTGTTAAACTCGTCTACATATACCCAGTAGTAATCGGATAATCTTAACCTCCCAAAAGATATCCCCAAATCTCCATAAAATGGAATGTTTTCAAAACTTTACTAAGTATTAAAAACTTTATGTGATGAGATTTCTTTTTTTTTCTAAGGTAAATATTCAACTGATTAATTTCCAAGTAATCTTTAGATCGGTTCCAACTCAATTCTAGATTCAGTTTCTAAATCCTCTGTTCAGCTATATCTCATTATCATATTCTACATATTCACTGTAATAGATCATGATGTAATTCCAACTGCTTAAAAATGTTTATTAGACTTTGCATCTATGTCAAAAAAAAAAAAAGACTTTGCATCTTCAAATACCAATTTTCATTATTTACTCTACTTACTGTATAAAAAATGTGCACTACATTTTACTCAATATTTTATAAAAGTGAAATACTTTTATTTTAGTTTTCTTTTCTTTACTCTTTCTGCCTTTTTAATTTCTCTCTGATTTTCACCATTTAACCATTTAATTTGCTCTCTTTTACTCTTAAGTTTACCAATCACACTCTTTATATCATCTATCATAAACCGTTTAAATTGTGTAGCCTACTATTATCAATAGTGAATAGGATGGTGGACGAAGTTCGATGCTATCGCCTATCAATATATTATATCATAATTGACCACCAATCGTTACTCTTATATATTTGCATATTTTATAAAATTCATAACGCAATATTGAGTTGTATTCAGTAAACCAAACTCACTATTTTATTAGTTGTGCTTTATTTCTGTATAGTTGGAAGCACAGAGATTACACAGTCACACACTACATAATACAATATGGTGAGAGTGGAGTGGTAGGGCAAAATAAAGAACAATGATGAAAAAGTCAACGCAGTTTCAGCTTGAGAAGAAATGCTCTTCATCTAAACACTAAACAAAACCGACCATCATTTATTCTTTTTTAAATGACCACTCTGATATGTCCATTCTAGGCTGACAAATATCTCTAAATTTTAATTCAATTCGTTATCCATTTTGATTTGACAAAAAAATCAGATATATGTAATTATATGAGGTAAAATAAATAATAATATCAAATATCTGTAAAAAATAAAACAAAGCACAAATATTAATATTTTTTGGAATGGATTTTTGATTTAATCCGTTAATTATATGCATATATACACATATATTTACAAAATTATATATAGATTATATACATATTAGATTTTATTAAACTTTTATAATACTTTTTTATTTATTGAATTTATTATTTTAATTTTTAGAGTTTTAAAAACTAACCTAGCCTATCATCCATGTTTAACGCAGGTCATATTTTTCTAAAAATGGTCATCTAAATATTATTGAGATATGATTTATTAGTATTTTGATGTGTGCATATTGAGATGTTAAATAGGTTATGATATTATGTGTTCATCTTGTGAAGTATATTCATAGTATTTTAGTAATATAGAATTGTTATTAATATTTTTTTGATGCAATGTTAAATTTATTGATCAAATAAAGTGTTTAAAATGGACAGGAAGTACCATTCCTGATCAATGGAAAATTGATATTACCCAACCAGCAAGAATTTTAAACAAAAAACTATTACTAGTATAACTGAACGAACTGATGGTATAATTTTACCAAAATTTGGATCCTTTAGAGAACCATCCTCATTAAAAATTAGTTCTTTTACCCAAGATCTTCCTTTTCTGATTACAGAACTGGTATAGCTAGTACTGAATCAGATGAAAGTGTAGAACAAAATTTAATTAGGAATTAAGAAAAAAACTCCAATCAATTTTCAGGCACCTATTGCTGAACCTATTCAGAAATTTGAAGTAGGATCTAGTTTTCCCACTTCTCCAACACCCTCAGATTTTAAATGTGTTAAATGTTATTTCAAATTTTCTTGAAATTGATAAAAAAATATCTTAAAGAAAAATTCATATCTCATTAGAATAAAAATAAAAGACAATGGTATTTTAAAACATTTACTAAAGAAACAACTATTAGTTATCTAGAAAATTGGTATGATCATCATATGAATAAAATAAAAACTAATATTCCATTCTTTACATGGTTTGTAACATATTCCCAAGAAAATGAAATAGATTACCCTTATAAAAATGAATCAATTAACACTAGTTCAACTTTGTAAAATACATGGGAAATATCTAGTGGAGAAAAAATAAAATCAGTTCATCCACCTTTAAAAGACATACAATTATAAACACCCTAAAAACAATTTGTATGCATGTTGCAAACTGCTCCTACAGTAGCCATAAAAGCTCTCCCAAGCAGCAGAGAATGATTCTTGTTCTGCTTGTTTTCCAGGACATGGAAGTCAACTGGAACTAGTGTGTTTCCAATCTGTACCTTAAGGTCGTTGATGATTCCTCATGAGTTTCCCGTAGAATGATCCATGAAAGTGAATGAATCCTGCGAAGGCTCTATCTTCAGACCCAGATGGTCTGCCATTACCTTGGGTAATATGCTAACTGATTAACATGTCTCACACATCGACATGGAAATTCAATGCTCTTAACCAAACAAGGCACTGCAAATTTTCCAGGATCGCTCTTCTTCTTCAGAGTAATCCTCTACTTCATCTTATCTTTGATCTGATTGAAGATCCTATGTATGTCCTACTCAGTTTCATTGGTTTCCCTGAAGAACATCCACAACATGTGGGAAAGTAAGCCTCTTTGAATGTCTTCTCCAAGGGTATCTTGGGAACTCTTTTGGTGAAGCTATCCATCTCCTTCTCATTAACGCCTCATTTGAGATGCTTAGGAACATTTTCCTTTCTTTTCCTCAAGGTTCTCCTCTCAGAAGTCTGATCAACTTGCATTGGCTCTAGTGCATCGCCTGAAAGCTGTTCGAAGTTATATGCCATGTGTTCTGAAGGTTGAGATAGGTTTCTGAGTGCATTCAGTCGCGCTACGTCTATCTTTAGTAAATGCACTCGGTAGATCAGTGGTGGTTGTCGATCGGTGCTAGATTCATTGTGTCGGTAGGCGGTGGAGTCTGGGTGTCGATCGATGTCAGATTTCTTAATATGGAAGGGTTTGGGTGGATGAGGGTGTTTAGCTGTGAATCCTCGTGAGTTCGGATTCCGACTGTCGCACGCTGCAACATCCTCTGTCGATCGATGTGGAGAAACTGATGTCGATCGATGTACGTCTGACTCTGTCGGTCGATGCTCACTGCTTGGCGTCGATCGGCACCAATGTGAACCTCCGAAACTCATGGAGCTTTTGACTTGGAAATCGCCCTCTTGAAGCTTCTCCTCCTTAACCACTTGCCAGAAATCATAATCCATGATGGCATTCATGTGGTGCTTTAATGATTCATCTCTTTTACTCTGAATGTATCTTTCATGCCTCTGAACAATCTCTCCTGTCAAGATTACCTCAACTTCTACTTTCTTCAGTCTTGCATTCAGAGATTCTATCTTGGAGCTCAAATCTGTATAGACATCATCTATCTGATAGACCATGGATTTACCCATTTTTAACCATGGTTTATGAATGTTTTAAGATATATTATTACCATATAGAGTCTATTTAGAGCAATTATAGGTTCAAGTACCATCTGGAAGAAAATGATGCATTTGAAGCTTTTTGGAGATCTTCTGAGCTTCGCTGGAAGCAAGAGATGGTCGACGGTCGCAGCTCAATATCGGCCAATAGTCACCACCAAATATCGATTGATGTTGAGTCCCTCGTATCGATCGATTATGAAGCCATCCGAGAATTAATGACAAATTATAAGATTTCGAGTTTCACAAAAGTCTCAATAATTACATCATTAGTCCATGGCCGCCTAGGCTATTTATTAGGGTTTTGTATTATTTTAGAGCAGATTTGCCTGGAGACCTTTTTTAGACCTAGTTTTGGAGGAGGAAAGAAACCAACATTGAAAGAGGAGAGCTTAGTTGGAGAGATAGATCATCTACTGCAAAAACAGAGAAGATCTTGAACTCCCATGTTTTCATATTTCTGTTTACTTTACTATTATTTATCTAAGTATTATTCATACCATCATAACTATGTGTTTCATGAATATGTCTGAGTAGTCTTTACTGTTAGATTTAGGTTTCTCAAATAGGTTGATAAATGTAATACTGATACAACAATTGTTAGGATGTTTAGAAATATATTTCAATCATCTAGTTATGCTTAAAGCTAAGTTTAGGATTGATCATCCTTTAAACTTAGATCTTATGATTAATTAGGATCAAGCCATTGCTTGACCCAATACCTGAAAATAACTAGTATGGTCTAACTGACTAGATACAGACGAGAGTTTGGTCTAGTGAATTAGAGAATACAAATCAAACCCGTCCGTAAAGCTTTCTGGAAGAAGTATCGATCGACACAGCGATAGCCATGTCGATCAATATTTTGAAAGGTGTATCGATCGATATTCACAAAGAATTATCGATCGACACTTTCTCATGACCAAAATAATGAGAGTTGAGGTCCGAGATCCAAATTAGATAATCAAACAGATTATACCTTAGTTTGAATTCAAGAACAATTAATATTAATAAACTCATAATTTCCAAATTAAGTATTATTTATCATACCTGAGAATATACCTGAATCTAGCTACTTCACCCAACTGTTAACAACCTCAAAACAAATCAATCGAGCAATAAACTTGCTCACAAATCTATTTACTGCTTTTAAAACTTATAAACCATTTAATCTAGATTTATTTTAAGACCATATTCTATTGTCTAATTCTAGAATCTCTGTGGATTTGATCCCTAAGTACTACATCCGAACCTCTTATTTGAAAGAGTAATTCATTCCTTAAGGTAATTTGAGTGATATCAAATTTGACGCCGTTGCCGGGGACTCTTTCTTATTACCATCAGATTACGTTTAGAATTTAATCTAGATTTCGTTACTAAATTTGCTAAGAGTTTTCTCTCTTTTCTTGCTGGCACAGGAGCTGCAAGATGGAAAACATGGATTTCGGCCAGACATCGATCGACGAAGCGGTAGAAATATCGATCGACAAAGCGAGAGCAATATCGATCGACAAGTCGACGGGAATATCGGTCGACGATGCAGATCAAACATCGATCGACAGCACCCTGCCAGAAGCAGTAAGTATTCTCTTACCGATGATGCTAATGAAAGAGTAGTCCTAGGAAAACCTAAAGGTCAACTAAGCAACGCAAATAACCAAATTATGAATGAACAGGAAAAATCCCTGTTCAAATTAAATTTATCTCAGAAAGAGATAATGAATGGAAATTGCCTTTACAAGACTACTTAAACCCTGGAAGGACCTATTCCAATAGATCCGCAATTAGACTACCAAAAGATAATACCAAAAAAATCGGGATCAGTCCTGAATACTTAATTATGGTACGTCAAAACCCTTTTCGTGGGACCGTTTCAGAGCGACCGCACGGTCACATCGAGTATCTAGAAGAATTGATGAATGATGAGTACAATCTTTGTAAACTCTTTCCTTTTTCCTTAGATGGAGACGCCAGAAAATGGCTAGACCAAATACCAACAAGATCTCTGACCTGTTGGAAGGAGATAAGAAGCGCTTTTATAAATCAATTCTTCGACGAGGCGCACTACTGGGATGTAAGGAAGAAAATCTCCACATTCCGTCAAGGTCCACAGGAATCATTCAGAAACGCATGAGAGAGATTCAAGAGCTACCAACTTGAATGCCCTCACCATGGCTATTCAGAGCCGCAACTCATTAATACCTTTTACGGAGGTATTAACCTCCATTACCAGATCACACTGGACACAGCCAGTGAAGGGAACTTCAGTACGAAGAACATAGAGTTAGGAAGGAAATCTGACTCAGTTGATGAGTCACCCTTACTCGAAATTGGAGAACATCCAAACTCACCCCATCCTGCTCTTGAGGGACATAACCGATTTTGAACTTACCTAATTGATGATGGCACCCTATCTGGACTAGAGCAACAAATAGATTTCGCAGATAGCCAAAACTTGAAAAATAATTACCCTAACCCCGATAGCTTTACCCAAAATTATGATGCTACTGTTGGATCACGCCAAGGCAGAGCAAAATCTTGGCTAAACCAAGCTTTCACGGGAAATCGCAAGTTAGCCACTGACCTGAACGGAAAGATAGATTTAATCTTCAGTGAGCTGACGACGAAGTTTGACGCTTTAAGTGAACATATTAAGAGACCAGACAGTCGGGTCGCGGAAAACGCAACCGCTATCAAAAGAGAGACAAGACGTCTCCCTGGGCGGACTGACGCGAACCCAAAACGTCAAGTTAATGCCGTATTATTGAGAAGCGGAAAACACCTCATTTCGAGGGCAATAGAAATCAACAGAGAAACATGATGTAGTTGAAGAAACCGATGAAAGTAGGTCACGCCCTATAATCCTCGATGATCCCAATACCGAGTCAGAAATACCTCGAGGAAGGGAGAGGCCCAACATTGAGGGAGAGGCCATCAACCTCGAGGAAGAAGAAGGAGAAATTGAAGAGGATGCCGAAATCGAAATCGAAATCAATCGACAAGAAAGAACAAACGTCGATCGACAAACCACATTGAATATCGAACGACACTCTGGAAACGATGTCGATCGACTCCCGATTCCTGCTGGACAACAGTAGAAAAAGTGTATGCGACTCTACCACCTTTCCCTCCTAATAAGACGAAAACTAAACGAGAGCTTGATAAAGCAATCTGCAAGAAAGCATTCGATAAGATCGCGTTGGAAATGCCACTGAGTGATGCGATAAAAGTATCACCTTCAATAAAAAAGTATGTAAAAGATATGGTATCAAACAGCTTTCCTGCCACTGATGGTTTCGGAGGAAGTAAGTGCAATTATCCAAGGCGAGATCCCGATCAAGAGACCCGATCCGGGATGTTTTGTTTTGGATTGCAATATACGGTACAAAAATTTTCCTCGATCCCTTTGTGACCTAGGTTCCAGCGTGAACCTTGTGCCACACTCTGTCGCAATATCCCTAGGATACGACAAGTTCAACCTACCAAAATAACTTTGGTTCAGGCCGATAGATCCCTTAGATTACCCGTGGGAGTGCTTGACGATGTGCCAATAAGGATCAACGGCTGTCACGTCCCAACGGATTTCGTAGTACTGAAATACCAAAATGAACCAAAGGATCCCCTTATTTTGGGTAGACTATTCCTAGCCACTGCAGGTGCGATAATCGATGTCAAAGAGGGTAGGATATGTCTAAACATTGGAAACATTCCGATGACTTTCGACATGGACAACCTGAAGAGACGACCCTTGATCGATAAACAGACTTCCTACGTGGATGACATCTGTGAATTGGCTGAAGAATCTTTCATAAACTCATGCTCAGACGACCCTTTGGAGAAAGTACTCACAACTAGTAAAGAGGAAACTTTCAGTGTCGATAGTAGAGCTGAGGAATACACACGATTAATGGACGCAAGCATGGAAACTGCAAGCATCGATGACATAGATGATGATGCTTCAGAAATAAACGTTAATCGATATTTACTAAAAGCTGTCGATCGACAGCCATCCTCCTCGAAGGAATGGGATCCCGAAAAGGCACCAAAGATTGAGTTAAGACAACTGCCCGCTGGACTCAAATATACCTTTCTCTATAAAGATTCATACCCAATAATCGTGAACGCCAACCTCACGAACGGAGAACTTGCGCTGTTATTAAATAAACAACGCAAATACCGGAAGGCCCTCGGGTACTCTCTCGAAGACATTCATGGCATCTCTCCAGATCTGTGCATGCACCGGATTCACCTAGAAGACGGTTCGAAATCGTCAGTGGAACACCAAAGGCGACTGAACCCGAACTTGAAAGAAGTTGTTAAAAAGGAAATAATCAAACTTCTAGATGTTGGAGTCATTTACCCGATTTCGGATAGCAATTGGGTTAGCCTCGTGCATGTTGTACCAAAAAAGGACGGAATCACTGCGGTAAAGAATGACAAAGACGAACTCATTCCCACGCGAACCGTCACTGGACATCAAATGTGTATCGATTATAAAAAGCTAAACGCTACTACTAGAAAAGATCACTTCCCTTTACCTTTCATTGATCAAATGTTGGAAAGATTGGCAATTCACCAATACTACTGTTTTCTTGACAGATACTCTGGATTTTTTCAAATCCCTATACATCCTGACGATCAAGAAAAGACAACCTTTACATGTCCTTACGGAACATTCGCATACAAAAAATTCGAGCCTTTCATCTTAGCTTCACAAGCAGACCAAGTTAGCTTCCTTCCATACCCTCATATGAGAGATTCGGGAATAAATTGGTTAGCCGTGATCAAAATTACACCTCGTGGATGAATCATCAGTGGAGAAGAACCACCATTGCAAGAAGAACATATAAATGATGTCGAGGAGCATGAAAAACAAATTGATGACATCCTTCTCATTGATCCGCATAATCATGAGTATGAAGATCTTACCGACGATGCCACAGACGAAGCTGTTAAAGACGATTTTAATGAAAATGATGATGTTTCTAGTGATGACGAGAATGTCGATGTATCCGAGTGATGTATTTTTTTTTAAATATGATTGATTTTCAGACTTAATGCATGTGATTTGATGGATTTAATCATTAAATTCTATTTATATAATTTGATTTTGTGTAAGGTAATGGGGGGGGGGGAATGGAAAGAAGAGATTGAGGTTAAAGGGAAGATGGGTTTGGGGTTTGGAATATATGAAGTAGAAGATAAGGAAGATGGGGTTTGGGGTTTCAGATTATAGGGATTTAAACATAATCCTCGTTATTTCCTCGTAAACTAACGAGGAACTTACGACGAATCCTAAAAATAAAGAACGCGGGACTCGTTAATTCCACGTAAGCTGAATTCGCCGTAAACACCTCGTAATAGGAGGACGTTACGAGAAAACAAAACGTGGGTCTTGCTAATTCATCGTAAATGAAAATACGGGCCTCACGAGTTCCTCTTAACTTTACGAAGAAATTACAAGGATTACTAATTTCTTATATATACACGCGAGCTTATCACTTCCATTTCGTCTCCACTTCCTCTCTCTTTCATAGCAATGGTACGTACTCTCTATATTTTCTCTCTAATTTGATTAGTTTAGGGTAGATTAGGTGGTTAGTGTAGGGAATTTAGATAGGTTTACGGATTTTATGTTAATTAATGTTGTTGATTAAGAAGTTTACGAGGAATTTAGCTAGATTTATAGAATTTGTTAATTATAGAATTTGGTATTTACTGTTGATGTTAATTTTAAAAATTAAATATATTTTTTCAGACAGTTCGAAAGAACAGTCTTACTTCCCATTACAGAGAGATGTTCGGTGAGCCTGGTAGTCGTTTAGACCCGTCTTCTTCAGCTCCCGGTTCTTCGGGTCCGGAGACTGTCCCCGAGACTGAGTCTTCTCAGAGAGTCTCTCGGTCACCTCCTTCTGGTGCACTATCGGTTCCTCGATTCGTTGCACCACCTGCTCCTCATGCTCATGTCCCAGAGGTGCATCCTCTTGTGCCTCCTCAGATGGCTCATCCGATGCTGGCCGGGATTCATCCCAACGCCGAGTGCTCCTTACTCTCAGTACACTGTCAAGGACCTTCTCGCTCAGCCAGTCAGAGAAGGTTTATCAGTCCTAGACCTCGACCGACCGGACGGAACTTTATCGTACGTTACATTTTTTTTTAAATTCTTTTATAACAATAATAAATAATTTAAACTTTAAATTCAGGTTTGGGGTTGACACTTGTGTTGCTCATAACATAACCGAGACGATCAAAGGTTACTTCTCCGTGCCACATGCGAACTGGAAAAAGACGCCGATCTATGTCAGAAAGACGTGGTTCAAAATTTTCGCTGTAAGTTGCTATTAATTAATTATATATGCTTTAATTTTTTGTGATTTAGAATTTTTAATTTTTTAAAACTAATTCTTAATTAAATATTTTTTTCTGTTACAGAAAAAATACCATTGGTCCATGGGAGTCAATGAGAAGGTGAAGAAAACGTTCAACGCGAAGGCGAAAAGCTCGCTTGTTGGACACAGTCGCCAACTGGAAGGGTGACTGGATCGTGAAGGGGTATGAGCGTGGCAAACCCCCTGAGCTCACCACGGAGGTGTGGGATGACCTCATCCGTTATTGGCGGGATCCTGACTCCATTAGAGTCGCCGAATCTTGCTCTGCCTCCCGTCAGACGGTAAATGAGCACGACCACGGGCCGATGCTTCACTCTACATGTCAAAAACTCCACGCCGGTGTCCATCATGATATGCTAATTAAATATTTAATTTAATTAGTATTATATATATATATATATATATATTTTAACTCTCTTAAATGTTTTTTAGGCCAAAGAGACGGGAGAACTCCCGTCTATTTTGCAACTTTACGAGAGGACCCACAAGAACAAGGCGGGCCAATTTCTAGATGCTAGGTCCAAGCAGATCTACAACGACTTGGTTGGTCGGGTTGAAGACCACCAGACCCAGCTGACCCAGCAGTCCACCGACGGATTACCCATCACCTTATCCACACTTGAAGTGGATAGGATTTACGAGGAGGTAAGTTTTTTTAAATTTTAAATTTTTTTATTATTCATTTAATTTAACTTTAACTTTTTACTAACAATATTTATTTTTTGTTTTTAAGGTTGTCCCTAAGAAAAAGGGACGTACGTTGGGGATTGGTTCCGTCAACGATTTTCCGAGAGCGACATCGTCTTATGGTCAGAGACGGGATGATGAAGTCACTCAACTGCATAACGAGTTAGACTCGACGCGATCTGCGTTCACAGCTCGTATGGGTGGACTCGACGACTTCTTGGACGTTGTAGCGGCTACAAATCCGGAATGGGAGTCCTTGTTGAGGAACATGCAACAACAAAATCCCATTCCAGGAGAGTCATCCGGCGCACATGACGAGGCGGATGTAGAGAGGAGTGAGGAATTCTACCGGCCGATGAACGATCCTTTGTTCATTTTTTTTTCTTTTCGTTGGTTGTATTATAAATTCAAAACTTATTTATGTATAAAATATTTTTTTGTTTTTACATTTTTTAAATTATATTTTTATTAATAAATTAAATAATTTTTATTATATTTTTTAATTCTGGAAAATAAATAATCAAAGTAAATTTGTAGCTAAATTACGAGTACATTACGTGAAAAGTTTACGAGGAACTTATGAGGAAAACTTTTATGTCAACACTACTGGGAAAGTTTAACGAATATATTACGTGAAAGGGTTTACGTGTAATATACGAGGAATAAGTTTTGAGGTATTTACGAGGAAATGTAGTGTCCTCCTTACGTGGAAACATTATGTGGATTTTACAACCAATGCTTCTCTTCGTCTTTACGACGAAATGTGTTCCTCGCTAGTTTACGATGAATTGGCGAGAAAACATGCGTTATAATGAACGAAAAACAGCGAAACTTGTTTCCTCGCTAATTCCTCATAAAGCCTATTTTACGACGAACTTACTATGAATTTTGCGGTCGTTAATGTTGTGTTTTCTTGTAGTGTTCGAGGCATATCGTTTTCAAGGAATTTGTCTTTCCTTTTGCATCACCTGTGACTAATGGTACTTCTAGCTCCAATGTCGATGATGCAAACTCAGAGTCGCCGTATCAACATTCAGTTACTTGTGTGCCTCTTCAGATATCAACGTCTCGGCAGCAACCTGCATTCCCATGTTTAGATCCTCACCCACAGTCGCCTATCTCGTCTCCGTCGCTGCCTCAACTCATGTATCTTCTTCTTCCTCTGACTCTTAATCTCATTCTTCTTCTTCCTCTACTTCTGAGCCCACTGCTCCACGTCAAAACGGACCGCAACCCACGGTCCAGACAACTCACCAAATAAATGAAACCATCAACCTCATAATTCAGATCCATCACCTCAAAAATACCCAAACCCGTGTCTCTTCAGCCAGTGAACCACAAACTCAACTATCGATAAATGTTCAAAATTCCCATAACCTACAAAATCCCGACTCCGGCACCATTAGACAACCACCACAAAATCGTCATCAGATACAAACAAAGGGGAAGAACAAGATTGTCAAGCCAAATTCCAAATTTAATTTCACCGTGTCACAGAAGCAATCTAATCAAGAACCATGTACTGTAGCTCAGACTCTAAAAGACGAACTCTGGCGTAAAGCAATGTCTAAAGAGTATGATGCTTAAATACAGTATGAAACATGGGATTTGATGACAACAATTCCTTCAAGAAACATCCAAAATTGGAGTAACAAGAGTTTCTCCATCTTAAGGGGGCGTATCAAAGATAAAAGTAGATATGGAAAGGACTCTTATGTAAATGTATTAACCTAGACATAAAGGATACTCGACAACTATATATTGTAATGTGTTGCATCTAATAATACTTATATTCCACATTCTATATGTGCGGCCTTGCTTTGGGGTTTGTTCAGTTTTTGTTCTTATTATTGCAGCATCATTCTATAGCCGCTGGTCGCTATCAGCTTTGTATATTGAATATATCTCTAGTTCTTAGAAGAGAAGTGTGTTGCGTTTGAGGTCTCTGTTAGTCTGTTAGGCTTCCTCCTGTTCTTGTGATGGGGTGCTCTAGATCTTGGCCATCCAAGTGTTGGAGATTGTTCATCTCCAACAGGTAACTCCTTTTTAATTGTTTTAAATTACCGTTTTATCATTAGACATAATATTTACCATTTCAACCACTTTTATAGGGAGGAATGGGCTATAGCGTAAGGGATTCAAAGTTTTATCAGGTGTGCTTTTGGAACCCTCCTTTCTTCTGCAAGAGTTTCATCGATTGCAATAGAACCGGCTTGGAGGCGAATGGGATGTTGATGGCTCCTTACTCAGATTAACTAAATCGAGCAGCGAAAAGATGTAAGATTCGGAATTTCCAATAAATTTATGTATGCAGTCCTCTGATTTATAGCTGCTTAGGTGATGGTTGTACTCGTTTGTTCAAATCTTTATTTTATTCTGTTGTAATTAGGCATTAAAGGTTGATTTTAATTTATACTAGAGATGAATCCGTGGTGACATTATAATTATTATTATATAGTTTTCAGTGGGTTTTTTATATCAATAATAGTTTTTATAGGCAAGAGACAATAGTTTTGAGTTTGGGTATTGCAAGTTCCAGTTAAGTCTCACATAGGGGTTTAACTTGAACCATAGTCATACGCATCACTCATCTTTTCAACTTCAAAATCTTAGGGGTTGGCTGATCAACAAGAAAAAGGAAAGGATTTCCCGCAATATTCATTTCAATGTGTAGTCTTTGGGTTATTAGGTGTAGGGCCATGTTCTTTAGGAAATGTCTTTATCTAGAAAGTTATAACTGAAAGAAAGGAACACAAACTTCCTTTGAGGAGAAAGGAAAGAATGGTGTTTGTGACATCCATGAATATTCTCCGTGGCTAAGCTCAGGAGTTATAGTCACGCTTGAAAAAAACTTTAGATTAAGATGTTGTTCAAGATTCAAGATTTAGATTCATATTCTCAACCCTACTGATGGACTGTGAGGTCATTGCATTTGCATGATTTTTTTTTTTTTGCTTCTTCGGGAGATATTTTGGTTACCTTTAGGTTCTTCTCTTAACATCAACTAAAACAATTGACCAACCAACCAACCATGGTTAGGATTCAGGTGAGGTGTACTTATCACCTTCTTATTTCTCTTTTCCTTTTTCCTCTATTTCTTCAAGACAAAAATAAACTCTGAAGACTATTTTTACGTATTTGTTGTTTATCTTGCAAGTGTGTGATACTGGTTCTATGTAAGAAAACAAAATCTTCATTGAAATAGTATGATTGCAATATTTCACTTGATAGGAAGTAATATAATCCTCTTCTATTGACTTGTGACAATACATTTATTACTTAACATTCATATCTTTAGGTATTACTACATATCATCTGACAGAACAGAGAACACAGTTCTGAAATACGGCACTATACCCGTGATCCAAACACACAAATTTTGTCCATTCACATCAACAAATGTAGAGCCAGGAACAAAGAAGGCCGCAGATCAATCCCACAGAATTAACCTGGTTTCACTAAATCATATGAACACAATATTGTTTTAACCTCAAACGTATAACTCAAGAAGATCAAATAAGAATGACTCAATCCTTATTATTAGCTTTAAGAAAGTATCACAATTCTTAAGCTCACACAAGATCTTTAAAACGCTTAAGTTATGTCACAAGCTGACATCTCCTTATATAGATCTTTATATTTCCTAAATACACTAGTAAAACCATATTTATCCTAATAATAACTAAAATAGGATAAGTATAACTTGAGCTCCAAGTTAACTCTCAAGTTTACTTCCAACATTCTCCCCTTTAAACTTGAAGTTAACTTCTTCCAAATCTTGAATTCCAATAAGCTCTCTCATCTCTTTGAATTTTAATCTTCCTAATGCTTTGGTTAAGATATCTGCCTTTTGCTTACTTCCTGGTACATATTGCACATCGACTTGATTATTCTCCACGCACTCTCTAATGAAGTGATACCGCTTATGTATATGCTTGCTTCTTCCATGAAATACCGGATTTTTAGTAAGAGCGATAGCAGATTTATTATCGATGTTAATCACCACCTTTCCGCAATCTCTCTTAGTAACCTCGTTAAGCAACTCTTGCAGCCATATGGCTTGTTTAGCAGCCTCAGTAGCTGCCATGAATTCAGCTTCACACGATGATAACGCCACTGTTTCTTGCTTTTGTGAACACCAACTAATTGGACAGTTATTAAGGTAGAACACATGACCGGTGGTGCTTCGTCCATCATCCTCATCAATGTTGTGACTGCTATCACTATATCCTACAAGCTCTGTATGTATTTCTCGTCGAAACACCAGCCCAAAACAGAGTGTTCCTCTTAGGTACCGAAGTATCTGTTTTAACGCAACCGCATGTGATTTCTTTGGTTTGTGCATGTAGCGGCTTAGCATACCTACACAGAACGAGAGATCTGGTCGTGTATGTAGCAGGTACCTCAGGCACCCAATCATCCTTCGATAGCTTTTCTCATCAACATCCTCTTCGTCTTGTGCTTTGGATAGCTTGAGTCCAAACTCCATAGGAGCTTGCACGGCATTGCAGTCGTTCATACCGGCTTCATCTAATATTTTTGAAGCATATCTCTCTTGTTTGAGAGTAATACCTTCGTCACTCTGCATTACTTCAATTCCCAAGTAATATGTTAATCTTCCTAGATCACTCATCTCAAATGTTTCTGCCATGTTCACCTTGAAGTCGTCTATAACTCGTTTGCTTGATCCTGTAATTAGCAAATCATCTACATATACTGCAACTAGGAGTGTATGTCCGTCTTTATGTTTTTGATATAGTGAAGGCTCCTTGTGACATCTTTCGAAACCAAATGAGTGAAGAACATTGTTTAATTTCTCATTCCAAGCCCTCGGTGCTTGTTTTAAACCGTATAATGCTTTGTTCAGCTTATACACTTTATCTTCACTTCCTTTAACTTTAAATCTTTCAGGTTGTGACACATACACTGTCTCTTTTAACTCGCCGTGAAGGAAAGCTGTTTTGACATCTAAATGATGTACTTCCCAGCCAGTTGATGCAGCTAATGCGATAATGAACCTTACTGTTTCTATCCTTGCCACAGGTGCGAAAACTTCTTCAAAATCTATGCCATGTCGTTGAATATAGCCTTTAGCTACTAACCTTGATTTGTATTTGCTTATGGATCCATCAGCGTTCCGTTTTATCTTAAATATCCACTTCAACCCGATGGCTTTTGCTCCTGCTGGAAGATCCACTAAGATCCACGTCTTGTTTTTAATTATAGAAGCTAATTCATCTTCACATGCTTCTCTCCAGACCTTCTCCTTTATAGCTTCTGCAAAACACCACGGTTCGTCATCTATCAAGAGTAACAGGTGCTCACATTCTTCTTCTTCCGTGAGTTGAACGTAATCAGCAAGGTAACTTGGTGGCTTCGTCTCTCTTGTTGATCTTCTTAGTGGAATTATCTCACTTTCATCATTATGTATGACTATATTAGGAGTATTCTCTGTTTCTTCATTGTTCTGTTCTTCTCCGACTTCTTCTTCTCCCTCTGTATTTTCTTCTTGTATGCCATTGTTTCCATACTCCCCGAACGTGACTTTGAACATTCCTGGTTGTTCCTCACTGGCATTAGAATCTGTCCTGTTCCATTCCCATTGCTTTGTCTCATCAAAGTGAACGTCTCGACTTACCACTATTTTTTGATGAGTGGGATCGAACATCCTATATGCTTTGGAGCCTGGTTCGGTCCCAAGATGTATTAGTGCTCGAGACCTGTCATCAAGCTTCTTGATATGCGGTATATCCACTTTAACATAACCAATACATCCGAAAATGCGTAGGTGAGTCACGCTTGGTTTCTTTTTCTTAAACACTTCGTATGGCGTTTGGTTATCAAGAACTCTAGTCGACACTCTATTAATCAAGTAAGTGGCGTGTCGTACTGCTTCTCCCCACAGATAGTTAGGTATCTTCATGTGTTTCATCAGGCTTCTAGTCATCTCCATAAGCGTTCTGTTTCGTCTTTCTACTACGCCGTTCTGCTGAGGTGAATATGGAGCAGTTAAGTGTCTTGTTATCCCAGATAGCTCACAGAAGTGATTAAACTCTGAAGAAGTAAACTCTCCCCCTCTATCAGTTCGGAATGTTTTAATACGAACTCCTGTTTCACTCTCGACTTTTGCTTTGAACGCTTTAAAGTTATCAAACGCTTATCCTTTATCCTTTAGGAGAATAGACTACATATACCTAGAATGGTCATCTATCAGTACAAAGATGTACCGGTTCTTCGCTGGTGTGGCTGGGTTGATAGGACCACACAAGTCGGCATGTACGAGGCCTAATATATCTGGTGCACGGTATGAGCTCGCCTGAGGAAACGGTCGCCTTGCTTGTTTGCCAAGCATACAAGATGCGCATGTTTCTTTTTCAACTGTGAGCTTCGGTAGTCCAATTACTAGTTCCTTTCGCACCATTTTCTTCAAGGCTTCTGTACCTATATGTCCAAATCTCGCATGCCAGATAGTAGAATCATCGTGGCTGATTAGTTGTAGGCACTTCGTTTCTATTATATCCATACTCACTTTATATAATCGGTTTCTCGACCTGATGGCTTTAGTAATCAAATTTTCATCCTTATCATGGAGAGTGAGGTAATCTCCTCGCATTCGAACATCACAACCCGATTCTGTGGCTTGACCAAGACTGATGATATTGCTCTTTAGGTCCGGGATGAAGTAGACATCAGCCAGTGTTTTTTTATCGCCTTCTTTGGTAAGAAACAGAATCGATCCTTTTCCTTTAATGTTTATACGCGAGTCGTCACCGAACCTTACTTTTCCAGTGATGGTTTCATCTAGAGATTTAAAGTAATTACGGTTCCCAGTCATGTGGTTACTAGCCCCATTATCTAGATACCAAACATTTTCTCTGTCCTTACAAGCTTCAAATTCTTTAGGTCTGACGTTTCTTTCATTAAGGTATACTACTTCATGCATTAGTAGACCTTCAGCTTCATGAGTTCCATCGTTTTTGTTCTCATATGTTTCTTGAAGCTTCAACAGACGGTCCGGGCATGATGCTGCGAAGTGACCGTTCTTATCACATCGGTAGCAAGTGATCTTTGACATATCAACATCTCTGTATGATCGACCGCGACCTCTTCCTCTGCCTTGAAATCTACCACCTCTGCCTCTGTATCCATTATATTCACGATTTCCTTGTGAATTCTCCGTGTTAGCATACATCAATTTGCTCTGGTTATCTTGTTTATCCTCTTCTTCTTCGCATACTCTTTCTTCATAGGCTTTCATACGACCAATAATGTCCTCAAAACTTGTGGTTTTAAGATCCAAGACTTGCTCGAGAGAAGCAACTATATGTATATATTTTTTCGCGGTAAACTCTGCAAAAATTTCTTTACTAGCTTCGTCTCTTCCATCTTTTCTCCAAGAGCAGCTGACTTAGATGCAATTTCTGATATTTTCCCCACAAAATCATCAATTGTATCTGAGTCCTTCATCTTTAAGCGATCAAATTCAGCAATTAGGGTTTGTAATCTAGCCTCCTTGACCCGGTCTGCTCCCATGTGACGTGATTTGATAGCTTCCCACACTTTCTTTGCATTGTCTAGGTCCCCCAGTTGTAATATCAGTGCTTCCGGTATGGATTGGAAAAGTAGGGCAACAGCCATGTCGTTCCTATCCATCTCATCTGATTCCTTCTCAATAACATCCCAAGCTTTGTGCACTCTAAGCAATGTTTTCATCCGGATCGCCCAGACGGTGTAATTGCTTGAAGTAAGCATCGGACAATTGATAGACGAGGATCCTGCATCTTTGATTATCGCCATTGAACTCGATGTTGTTATCTCTCCCATGGTTTTGCTCTGATACCAATTATTGTTTTAACCTCAAACGTATAACTCAAGAAGATCAAATAAGAATGACTCAATCCTTATTATTAGCTTTAAGAAAGTATCACAATTCTTAAGCTCACACAAGATCTTTAAAACGCTTAAGTTATGTCACAAGCTGACATCTCCTTATATAGATCTTTATATTTCCTAAATACACTAGTAAAACCATATTTATCCTAATCATAACTAAAATAGGATAAGTATAACTTGAGCTCCAAGTTAACTCTCAAGTTTACTTCCAACACAATTCAACAAATCATACATACACAAACCCAGGTGGAAACTTGAGCCTCTTACAGAACTGCAGTATCTATATCAGAATTACAGAAAAGGAAATACATATGAGAGAGAATAATAGACCAATCAATCAAGGTGAAAGTAAGAACTTAGAGGAGAAGAGGGCTTGTTAATCAAGAACGTATACACTGAATGCCCTGACAAATGGCCAACCAAACACCAAGTAGAGTCAAACAAATAGCTGCATCAATGACAAGAACAATCTTCACTTGACGCCGCCACTTCTTTTCAAAGCTCTGCGAGCCACTAGATCGATCCCTTCTTGGAACATATGTTGCTGCTGCTGCTGCAGATGAGGCATTAGAACACTCAGTAACGTTTCCTCTATCAGTAGATTTCCGTTGTTCCTCTACCTCAACGCCTCTCAATGTGTTCACATGATCTTTCCCTTTCTTCTTCTTCTTCTCTTGCTTGTTGGATCTTCCCAAAAGCGGGGCTTTAGTGGAAATAGCCACATCGCTTTGTCCAGCACCATCAATGGAAGGTGATGATAACGGAAGACAAGTGAGATGATTAGTACTCTCAGCAACACGCTCTAACGAAGCTATGAGTCTTCGAACAAGCTGGTCTTGAACATTGTTAAAACTGATACTCCCAGAGAAGCTTCCTCTTGAATTCTTCTCGTCTGCTTTCTTTAACTCATCCCTCAGATTCTCAAGGAACTCAAGAACGCTAGATCTCTTGAAAACCTCATCAACAATGGCGAAATACACGAGCCCATCTTCTTCAATCAAGAACCCGAAGGTCCTCTTACTTATGGTTTCGAAGTACCACTTGTGGAAAGGCGGAGTCTTTTCTAAACACAAGGCAGCGAGACTTTCGTTACGGTGGTGGTCTCCGCCATTGTTGTAACCGTACAGAATCTGATTGCCTCTTGAGACACAACAGTAGTGAACTGTTGAACCCATTTTCGATTTCTCTGATATTATTACAGCAACGAGATGACACAAGTTTAAAGATCCTTATCTTTGCCGAGGGACAAGGAAAGGAATCTTTGTTAGGACCAAACAAGTGAGAGAAAGAGAAAGCATTAAAGCAGAGACAGAGGACAACAATACAAGCTTTGTTCTTGGCCCCTAAAGATGAATCAGCAGAAACACGTCTCCCTCTCCTAAATTCTTGATTGATTTAGTCTCTCTCTCTCTCTCTCTCTCTCTCTCTCTCTCTCTCTCTCTCTCTCTCTCTCTCACCCACCTTTGAGTCTTTGACTCTGCTTTTTCTTTTATGCCTTATCCGTAGCCAATGGCTAAGATCAAACCCTTTTTGAATATTTCATTATTTAGGTATCTTTTGTAACAGACCATATTACTCTTTGTTTTAGCGCGCTGAGTAAACAACACAGATGATAAGGAGTCAAGTTTCTGTGGAAAGTAATTCAAATGCGGGTTGGATTTGGTTTGGTTGATTTGGATTTTTGATATTATATTTGTAACTTCCGTTCGGGTTTTACTAATTTTTGGATTAGTTCCGGTTCGGATCCTATTGGATTCAGTTTGGATTATAACTATATTTTCTGTTTTAAACTTAAAAGTTTACAAAAATATTCAGAAAATATTAGTTAAACTACCTAAACTAACTGAAGGTATTAAAAAATAACAAATAAAACAGATTACAAAAATCTTTAAAATACTTTGAAATATCTAAATTATTACTTTAACATTTATATATTTAACTAATTTCGGATCTTAATTCGGATTTCGGTTCAGGTTGTACCCAAACCCGAAGTACCAAGCTCTTAAAATCCGTTCGGAGATTTTTTGTATAACAGATGGGATGAGTATGGTTCGTGTTAAGGTCGGGGCTTCAGTCAGGAGGTAAAAAGGCTCAGGCCTAGTGGAAAGAGGTCATTTTTCAAATGTTTGATTCTAACATCAAGACCAAAGTGTCTGCTTCTTTTATGAATCAAGCTCTCTAACGCACTAATGTTACAAGTTACAAGCTTTACAGTTACATGAAGGACTGAACACAAGCTCTAAATCTTTAACCAAGTTTACAGTTACCACCACCACTTGATGTACCGATGATGTTTCGTTCATCTTCTTGCGTTTCTTCAGAGCTCTCTGCATCTCGATCATTCTCACTTGGATCACATTGTTGCTCTTGGACATCATTTCCGTGGTCGTCTGGCTGAGGTTCCGGGTCACTTGATACTCCTCCATCAGGGGTCCTAAGACTGGGAACAGGAGGATCATCTTCTTGGCTTTGATGGGATTGGGTCGGGATAAGAGTGAGACGGCAGAGAGGGCAAGTGGTATGTGAAGTGAGCCAAAGATCAATGCAGTCCATGTGAAAAGTATGTCCACATGCCGGGATCTGTTGAAGCTTGTCATCTGCTTGATAGTCACCAAGGCACACTGAACATCTGTAATTCAAAATTTCCAAATCTGTTTATTCCTTGGTTCTAGTTTGGCTCACAGTAACAAGGTTTAAGTCCAATGATCTACACAACTTGGGGTAACAAATTATTTCAGACTATCAGGGAGTATGAGAACTTGAGATCTATACACAATTGTCTAGAATATATACCACAGCCATAAACCTCCTACAATTATCTGATCATGGAAGCAACTGGTGTCCCATTTCAAGTAACAAAGTGAATTCAATTTGAGCCAAACAGAACACTATAGACCCCAATGTAAATATATATCATCTTTGTTTTCTTCCCCCATTGTAAGAACATATTATTTAATTCACAAAACTAACCTTTTAAACGTTCTATCACTACCCTTGTTCCAATTTATGAAAAAGAAGGATTAATTTATTAAGAGAAGGGAAAAGAAACTCACTGTGAATCCATTACAAAGAAGCTCTCTTTAAAGACGACAATGGGAAGCATCTCTCTCAGCTCTTTGCTTAACCCTAACTCAGCCTGTTCAGGTCAAAACCCACGGCCAGTTACTACAGAACTAAAACCCAATCAAAACAAAGGTATATATGAGTACCGTGGAGATGGAGTTTCCGGGGAGGAAAGTAGTTCGCATTCCGAGAGAAGACAAATCGGCGCTGCCACGACGGAGGTAAATGACGTAGAATACGAAGAGGATGATGAAAGTGAAGCAGATTGGGACAGAGAAGATGAAAGCTTGGTATAGTTTGAGCTCCGGCGAGTTCACGCCGCTGGATGAACTGTAGTTCTCCGGGTTTGAATTGCTGTAAGAAGACATCAGACACACACATAGACAAACAACTTAATGTCCGAAAAGTTACAAGAGAGTGAAGAAAGCAGAGATTGGAGATCGGAAATGAAAACAACAATAATGTGTGATGTGGCAAAGTTTTCAGGCGAGGCATTCAGAAGGCAACTGCCTGTTTCCTTTCTTCATCTTTTATTTTTATTTTTTTGTCAGAATATTAAAATTAGGAGGAAAAGATTAAATATAAAAATAGGGATTAGGCGGATTAATGATCTGATTAAGAAAGTTTTAGTTAATTTTCCCTTAGGTTTTGGCAGACAATAAAGAGATGATGATTAGAGTGAGCCATGTAAACAAGAAAAGGCAAAACGTTACACCGATCATAGTCCACAGATTCTTCTTCTTTTGTGGCCCTTACCCACAAAGCCATCACCAACTTGTCGACTTCATGTCCTTGCTTGGCAACCAAATGGAGACACATACCAGATTGTTTTTTTTTTCTTTTTTTGTTTGTTTTCTTATATCTAAAAAAACATAAAAGATGTTTAAAGGTTTATTTTTATATGGGCAGACATCCCATGTTCGTGTACCTATATCATTAATATAAAGCTATTTCAGTTCTAGTCTAATAATTGATTCACATATAGACAACATATCACATAAACATAGCACAACACAACCTCAAGATTCTTGGAAACAACCAAAAACCTTGGTGTTAAGTACTGATATAGAGCGGTAGAGGAGATGTGAGGTTCTTGGTCTCTGTTGACTTAAGCGACCCTTTACTTCGACTTGAAGTCTGAGTGCATACTGATGGGTGACTTTGCGGTCGGAGAAACAGAGCTAAATTTACGGACAAGGATTTTGAAACATGGTAGAAACAGGATGTACAGTCCAACGATCACAAATGGAGTCGCTATGAGCCACCCTAGTAGCTGCAAAAAAGAAAAAAAATAGGTTCATGTTTAAGCAGCTTTGAATTCGATATATCCAAAATCTGCACCACTTAGCTTAACACTAGAAGAACCTTACCGCATTACCAATGCTTAAAAAGACTTCTCTGGAAGCTTGGCCTGTGAAAACCTTCTTTAGGGCATCGGAGGTTAGAGGAAAATGTGGTCCACCGGTTAGCTTTTCGCCAAGCCGTAAGAAAGGCACCATAAGACTTCAATGTGGAAAAACATGTAAACCAAAATTACACATAAAAGGACTAATAGAAAGCAGTGCTTTAACTTCTCTTTAATATATGGTGTTACCTTAGTTCAATAGGAGTGGCAATGAAGTTGAACAACATGACAGTTGGAGCATGACAAAGAGATCCAAGCAACGCAATAGCTACTCCACATAGCAACACCGTAACACCTATTAAATACCGCAAAGACCCCATCTTACTTTTAGACCACAAACACTATATAAATTATCTAATGAGAAGTGGGTAGAAGAAGGCACCACAGATTGGAAATACTCCAATGGTAACGCCCAGTGCCGCAGAGAAAGACAGCTGCTTTGGCTCAGCACCTCTAAAGATACCCCAAAAAAGGGAAAAACAACAAGCTTGGTTTACTTTCTTACAACATTAACTATTTCACGTAACTGTTCGATTTGGTATTTATAGTGTAGCAAATAAGAAACCAAAGACTGATCAACTAATCTATTTTGATTCCACCTCTCAAGTAACCAACTCTAAGATACGATTTATGATGAGAGTAGAACAAAACCTGCGCAGGATCTGGACAAGAGGTTCGGTGATTTTCTTATCGAACCAAGCTTTCAATCTAACTTTGGAGATCGCCATCACGATTATTCTTCGGATAAAGATTTGATGATGTTCTCACTAAGTAAAACCTGAAGAACAACTCAAAAGTCTCAAATCCGCTCCTCTTGTTTAACCTGTGTGCCTCCTCCACTCCACCGCTTCACGCAACCACCAGTCTTTGCTTTCTTATTTTGTCTTCATTGGATTAAAATTTGGGCCTTTATGAATCCAAAACTAAACGGGTTCAATCATAATGGACCCTTCATTGGATTAGTAATTGGGTCCAAAAACTAAAGCGGGTCGGCAGCTCGCATTTGGCAGACTCGGTTACTTGTTTTAGTCTGCGAGATCAGGCCAGCCAACACTATGAAACCTTTGGGAAAAAAAGAAAAAACTTTAAACCTTATAATAATTAATTTTTAATATTTTTAAAAATATTATTAAAATTACTTTTACATAAATGAACTAATATGTTTGTTTTTACTTGGATTTTTAATTAAATTTTTGTACTCACATTTTTAATACTATATAAATTTAAATTTACAGTATATATCAATAAAAATAATAATAATTCGGAATGGGCCCTGAGGGCAGTCGCACTGACTCTACACCCATGCTAACCCGTCCAGATAGAGATACAACTGTCTTTGTCATAGTATAAAAAGTGTTACAATTAAATTTACAAAGGATGAGCTTTATTTTTGTTCCATCCATTTATATATATTGAAGATTAGGATCAGAATCTTGAATTGTTTGAGTTACGTAGATATGTTCTTTGTGTTCCCATCACATTCTTCACAACCTGAACTTGGATAGTTTACAGCCGTACAAACTAGTATTTAGGGTTAGATTGCATTTTTTTGTCAAATAAGACTCTATGAGAAAAAAGAATTTTGTTTAGTATATATTTTGTTTCGTGATCATACAGTCCTAAGTCGCTTCAGGTAAAGGTCATTGTCAGTACTCAGTAGACACCATTACCATTCTAATAAAATCTTATAAAATGTAGATAATAAATATGAGTCTACATGGTGGGAGTGAGTAACAACTTATTCTACATCTAGCAAAATTCCAAGTTACAACCAAACGCATCACTAGAGATGTCAGCCCAACCCGTGGCCCGCGGGTTCGACCCATTTAGGCCCATCACGGGGCGGGTCTGGACAAGTAAAAAGCTGTCCATGAATTAGCGGGTCTCGCGGGTTGAACCCATGCGGTTTGCGGGTTGGTTGGGTGTAACCCGTCACGGGTTAGCGGGTTCGCGGGTTGACCGCAATGAAAGTCTCGATCCTTCGTCTTCTCTGTCTTCTTCGCGATCAACTTCCATGAAATTCATGTTTGAGCTACTGCATGTCCTGGAGAGAGAAGGGATACGAAAAGGTCAGTGATTTCAAGCCTTCGATGGAGATTTTGCTCACTTCATCACTTTGTAGGAGACAAATTGTTACAAAGTATCTGTTTTCTTTGATTCCATATGTTGAAGGTTTGACTTGTTGTTTCCATCTTTGTAATTTGATTCAAGTATTGTGTTTGATCTCAAAGAAGCTTATTTCACAGGTGCGGTATCATCTCCTCACTGCTACTTCAAAGAAAACACCATGATGAACCCAAATAGCAGCAACGTTGAAGCTTCTTTTCAGCCAAAACCACAAGAATTTGTCACCGTTCCGCCAACTGCTTGGACTAAACCAAACAAACGTTGAGATTCTGAACCACCCAAACCCTTTTTCCAGTCACAGCTCCCCAATACAGAACAATCAAGCAACAAAAACAACATGGTCATCAATGCTAAGCTGTTGCAAGCACAATTAAGCTGGTACTCTCTCTTCTATGCTTCTATCACTTGATCTCTCCATGTCTCCCTTTATGTACTTTCTATGTGTTCTTTCAACTGTCACTTATTCACTTCAACTACATTCTTCTCAGCTTGTTTGTTTGTCTCTTGCCCCCTTCCAGATTTAACTTGGTTCTTGCATTTTCTCTTATGTATTCTTCAAGCTTCCTTTTATGCTGTTTTTGCCTTATGTTTTTAAAGATAGTTCATTTTTTCTAAAATAATTCTATAACTGGTTTCATTGATATTGGAGTTCATTTTTCTTTGTTTGTGTAAAGGGAGCTCATCGCTATTGATTAATCGTAGATGAAGTGAAAGGGAAGAGTTTTCTCTGGAACAGAGGATGTTGGTGCTGAAAAACGTCACAGATACAATGTGAGTCTCTGCTCTTGACTGTAATGTCTTATGTTTGATGATGAAGGCTTGGAAGGAGATTCTTGACTTGTTTTATAAGTTTGCTTTGGCTTAGTTCTTAGTAAGAATTTTGTTTGCTTCTGAAGTTTTTGTTGTGTGGAACTGGATTGAAACTTTATGACTGAAAGCTTTTGTACTAACTGGAGTCTTTGACTCCTTAATATTTACTAATTAATTAACTACTAAATCATTAACTAACTAAAAACCTAAATGTCCACGCCTTCTTTGATCTGAAAGAATTTTGTCTGCTTGTGAAGTTTTTGTTGTGTGAAATATGGACTGATAACAAAGTATATACGATGTTCTATGTTCTTGGCTAAAGAATTGTTAATCTTTGGTAAACTGCAACTTTTTTAAACTTTGGGATACTGCAACTATATTATAAACATATGCTTATGCTTTCAACATAGAAAGCAGCTAACTAAAACTTTCACTAATTGCGTTGTCACTAATAGAAACCAACTAAAACAATACTTGTGTGTAAGTTCAAAACTAAATTGTGTTGTCTGATTAATGTTCGGTTGCTTAATGTTTGTGTGTATCTCTCGAGCCTTAAAGAATAAAGTGTAATTTAAAAATGTAAATTCCATCATGTTTGTGCAGGTAACCCGCGGGTTGACCCGCAAACAAGGTGATTTTAGCGGGGTGGGCTTGGACAAGAGGATTCAGGCCGCAACCCGCCGCGGACAAACCCGCACGGTCTGGTGACCGGATGGACCCGCCGCGGGACTGTCCATGTGGATGCGGGTCAACCCGTCTGACAACTCTACGCATCACCATGTTTGTTCATACAAATTCGATCTAAAATGCGCTTATCTTTTGAATAAAATTCATCAACATTCAGACCACAAAGGTTACAGATGGATGATATGCTCAAATTAACCATCAACTTAGTCTCTCAAATAAAAAGTTCGATGTAGTACTTGATGATCGAATCTACAAAGACTTTATCTTTCGAACAATAGATTTGATTTTCAGATCAACCTAGGTCAAATAATATAAACCAGTAAATAGAAGAAAAATAAATAAAAGAGTTGTTTGTTTGATGGCATGATTGGTCCTATACTTAGTGGATCTATCAATCAAGAGATTCAAAACAAAAATCTCACATGCAATTACAAATCAGATGTCTAAATCATGTGATTCCAACTCTTGTATGCGAAATCAGGAAGAGTGTCGGTTGATACAACCGGTTGATTGTCGACCGACACTTCTTTAGACAAGCATTAACACACATATCGATAATGTTCAACTAAACCCTAGACCAACTCTCGTATGCGCCTAGGTATTTAATCCAGCAGAGTTCAGGTTCCGTTAATTAATTGATTACACTCTCGTGCTTCTCAAGTGTCCTATGATTCTAGGTTCAAATAATCAGTGACACTCTCGTACTTTTTCAACTCTTCCATATCCTAGTATTACAAACTACCCTGGTGTACAGATCTACAAACAATCCTAGCAATCCTAATAGATTATCAATTTGACATTAATCTCATGAAATTCATAAACCTAACAGAGGATCTATTCAGACATGATAGTTGTCACATAAATTATAAATGAATATATATAAAATAGAAATCAATATAAAACCAAAACTAATGGAGTTCCAAGAGGACTCTGAAAGATTTCCTCTCTTCTCTCCAACCTTAAAACTAATAACAATGAATAGAATAGAGCGTAGAAAATGTAGCCGTCAACAATGGCTTAAACACACACACACATAAATAGGGTTTAGAGTCGTTTAGGGGCATTCTGGTAATTTGTGGTTGATTATGGACTTAAATCGGTCATGAAATCGACTTGGCCCGCGTTCTGGCATCAGCATCGATCGACACCAAGGTTGTGTTGTTTATCGACATTCATTCATCTCCTCGACAGCTTCCTCTCACGACACATACACACCACTCTTCAGTAAAACAAGTATAAATTCTGCCATAGGATGCTTATTGGCCTCAAACCGGTGGCATTGGAAACTTTGATCAAATCTCTATCTTGTGTGAAAAGATCAGCTCAATCATACCGTAGGAAGATCTCCATCCATAGCTAAACATATGATGTGTATGTGCAGTTCTGCACCTCAAAAGGCTCCAAAATCATCAAAGTTCTCCAAAACATATATGAACCTAAAAACACTCTAAAAAAAATACTCCAAGCCCATATAATAGACTCTAAAATAATCATATACCATGGCATAAAAGTGGTAAAATCCATGGTGTATCAATAAAACGCATAAAATAGTACCATACCAGGTATGTACGTACTAGAAGACAAACACTGAAGCCTCTATGAACTCAACTAACACAAAGTTTCACACTTCCACTATTTCCTCAAACCATGAAGTTGCACCTAATTTATCATTACATTAGGAACAAGAAGATTAAGATAAATTTATCTTCACTTGTTCTCTCTGATATGCTTTGTTTTTGGGATTTTAACTATGGTGTAAGTCTAGTTTTAGAATCTTAATTATGCATTTCAAGTCTGTTTTAGGGTCATTACAGGTTCATGTACGTTTTAGAGCTTTCTAGAGATTATGAAGTCATTTGGAGCATGAAATGAAGAGAAGCCGAAACATTGAAGTCGGAGTCGAGATTTAGAGATGGTGTGCTCGACACCCTTGCTTTCAGAGCCAGCCGACACAAGTTCCACAATTGCAGTTTGACCCTAAAACAGAAAAGATATCTCCACCATTATCAATTTTGACAATTTCTTTCACTTTAGCCTTCATATCCACAACTTTAGATTTATCAAGATCGAGACCTAAGCTTTCCTTAGCAGTCCACCTTTTGTACTCCTTAACCTTAACATCCTCTTTAGTGTTCTTGCATATTCCCTTCCTGTCTTCCACCCATATCCAGCCATCATTGCAGCTCCAAAACCCTCCACGTGAAGGCTCTCGGAATCCTCCAACGTAGGATCATCAGCGAGCGACTCCAGATTTTTCCTCAAACTTTGCATCATATATAAGCTGCTCTATTAGAACTAGTTTCGCATCACTTGCATCTTCGTCCTTGACGTTCTGACATAGCTTTAAACCGTATGTGATGTTATTGGACCCATTGGAATCGTTTAAGGGAACCTTCGGTTCTAATTCGAGACATGAACCAGTGTTGGCAAATTGAAGAGGGAGATTGATATTCTTCATCTTCTTGTGAGGCCTCCGTGTATTTTTGATAGGAGGAAGAACATATTTGGGAATGGTATCAGCACTTTGTGTTTGATTTGGAAGGAAGAGAGAAAGAGAGTTTCATGAGGATAATTTCTATTTAATAAGTCCATCTACTTTATATATTAACCTATGAAAATAGTACTTTTCACTGCCTTTTCAATTCGTTTGGTTTGGAAGGGAGAGAGAAAGAGAGTTTCACGAGGATTGGTTATCTTCTCTCTTACTCAAACGATGCCATAATGTTAAAAAGGCAGTGAGAAAGTATTCTTTCCATAGATTAATATAAAGTAGATGGATATATTAAATATGTAGTGGAGTAATGAGCTGAAAACATGGTGGTAAGTAGGGGTGGGAAAAAAACCGAACCAGACCAAACCAAATAGACACATCCGAACCCAAACCAAAGTATATATTTAAACCATTTGGTTCAAGATTTATCAACCCAAATAGTTTGATTTGGTTATGTTTTAACCGAACTGAACCAAAAAAACCGAAGTGTTTTTAATTAGATTACTTAAATATACTTATAGTATTAAGATTTAATATATTTTACATTTAACCTAAATAATTAAATATAATTTATACATTTTAGTTTTAAATGAATAGAATAAACACAAGTAATAATAAAATAAAAGAATATGAATTTTATACATTAATATCAAAACCGAAAAATTACATATGGTATTTATATCAGGTTTGAAGATAATAACATAAAATTATTGGGATTATATATTCTACATTTTTATTGTAATTTTTGGCTTTACGTTTAAATACGAAGATAATAATGATTTTGTGTGAATTGATGTTTTTCTATGTTTTTATAAATTACATTTTTACAACTGAACTAAAACAAAACCAACAAAAATAATTTGATTGAACTGAATAAATACAAACAAACCCACCCAAATTAAAAACAAACCAACTAAACCAAATCGAATATAAACCAAACTAATTTGGATTGACTTTGATTATAGTTTTTTAGACCTAAATAAATCAAACCGAGCGAAACCCAAACTGAATCTATAAATAAACTGAAATGCCCAGCCTAGATGTAAGTCCATTGCTAACAGAATAATATAATCAATACAATTAAAACAGCAGCCCTTTTTTTGATATCCCCTTGGACTTTAAAAGTATTTACAGTAGACTGCCACTGCATATTTATTATTAATGATAATAAAGATATTGATTGATGTTCCACGATTCATGGATATTTATTATTTAATGATAGTAAACTAATTTCCACGATTCATGGATATTTATTATTTAATGATAGTAAACTAATTTTGTCCTTAATTAAATGGCGCGGTATCTTGGAAAATTCGCACAATAACAACTAATTTATATTATGAAAGTATATTCTCCGAACAAAATCTCAACATATTGGCAGAATCAAAAGATAAGTATATTTCGTATTATAACTAACCCAAATTCTGCCTTGGCGTGATTGTTTCCACTCTTTCCTATATAAACTAATACTGTTCATACCCAACCTTACACCGTAGTAAAAAAACAAACCTTCTCGAAAATGAAAGCTACACCAAAGCTCTCTTACCTGTCCGATATCAGGCCGTACAAGCCTGAATGGTGGGTCCAAGTCAAGGTCCTTCATACCTGGAAACAACACAGTGAATACGGTGAAACCATGGAAATCATTTTTGCTGACAAGAAGGTAAATGATTTTGATCTGCTTTTGATAGAATAATATATAATATTAAACCAACGATACACAAATTATGATAAAACAGTTTTACTAAATAAAACTCTGTTTTTCATTATTTTAGGGAAACAAAATTCAAGCATCTTGCAAAAAAAACTACTTGCTTAGTTTGGGTGCGGATTGTCGTGTGGGTGAATGGAAAAATCTAGAAAATTTTGTGATAACTCCAGCAGGAGGTGGATACCGACCTACCAATCATCCTTATAAGCTGTCGTTCATGAAGTTCACCTCAATTGAACCATACGAATACAATAATATCGATATGTTTCTGGATTTAGTTGAGTTTGAAACTATATTGAGTGGACAGCTAGACAACAATCTCTTAATTGGTATATTTTTAAAACGTTTTTTTTTTATTGTAGTATGTTTAGTTATTGTTTATTAATATATTGTTTGTTTTGTATTATCTAGATGTTGTGGGGCAAGCCATAGATATTGGAGAAAAGTTAACTCTCCAATGTAGTAATGGGAAAGAGAAAAAGAAGATCGAATTCACTCTCAGAGACATAAAGTAAGTTATAACCTATGAAATTGTTTACATTTTATAGTTAATGATTCGTAAAGATTTTTGACTTAACTATTTTCTATTTATTTGTAGTGATGAACGCATACCATGTTGTCTTTGGGGGAACTTTGCTGATACTTTGGAATCATATATAGAAGATGCACAATTGGGAGTGGTTGTATGTTTGATCCGATTTGTAAAAATTGGATCATTTAGAAGTAAATATCCTTTACTGTTCTTAAATAAATTAAGTTAATCTTTTTTATCTTATTATTAAATAATGATATATATATATATCTGCTTTAGGTAAACTCCAAATTTCAAATGCTTTTGATACCTCTCAGTTATTGATCAATCCACCAATAGAGGAGAGTGCTGCATTGAAAGAAATGTTAGTTATTTTGTACTCTTTAACGTTTTTACGTAGCTCTTTTAGATTTTATGACTTACCATTTTAAAATAAAATTTTAATTAACAATGACATGGCCAGGTTTAAGTGTGATACAGCAAACATGTCAATTGTTGAATCCAACGATCCTAACAATCAGATGGCTCGTCACGAGACTAAGGTGATCAAAATTGAAACCTGGGATCAGTATGATGATAAAACCGTGGCCGAATTATTGACTTCTACACAGGTTTGTTTTTTTGCTCTGATTTTAATTATTTTAAGGTTTCATAACTATTTTTTTTTTGGTTTTTTAATCTATATATTCTTCTCAGATTGGGAAATGCAAGGTTGTGTGTACAATCTATGCTGTAGATACCGATTTCGGTTGGTATTACTTTGGATGTGACATATGCAACACTAAAACTTATAAAGTTAATCAAAGATACATCACATCTGGGAAGGAATTGGCATCCCCTCTGTTTTGGTGTGAAAAATGCAATGACAATGTTACTAATGTGACCCCTAAGTATGTGAATATATTTCTTTGCGTCATTAATATTTGATTAATCGTGTCCTTTGTAAACTCATTCTATAACTGTCTTTTGATTTTTAAGATTTAAGGTTCACCTGCTGCTAAAGGACGATACAGGAACCACCAAATTCATGCTTCTTGATTCCATTGCAAATGGAATTATAGTAGAAAGTGCTGAAAAAATCCTTAAAGGATCATTGAACGAGGTAAATTCTAAATCATAATTGTAATGTATATTTATGCTATTCTCATAATTGACAGCACTAATTTCGTGATTGTTTCTCTAGATTGAAGATCCAGAGATGTTGCCCCAGTCACTTAGAGATGTTATCGGAAAGACATATAAGTTTGGTGTTATCATTGAAAAGAACAATGTTGCTTATGGATCTAAAAGTTACAAAGTTGCAAAGGTTTGGTCTATCAGCAATATGCTAATGGTTGCTTCACATTCAGAGACTAAGTCTGCGCTTGATACCACCCTCACTGTGGATGAGGTATTTTATTCTATTTATTAAATTAGTAACCTATATGATTGATTGCTTATAAATTCTATAAATAACTGTACTTATGATTTTTCAGCACATATCTCTCCTGACTGACGGTGAGGAAAGTTCTGAGACTTTAAAAACACCAACTTCTAAGCGATCCCAAGCGCTTAAAGATGATGTTCCTGAACACACCTCGACATCGAAAAGGCAACGCGGAAAAAGTATCAAGATGGAGAAATAATCAGTTGAGTAGATGCAGATCAAGAATTAAGTTCAATTTACTTTGTGGTTTTTTTAGTTTAGAAAAATAAGTGTGATCTTTTGAATCAACACCTTATAAATGTTGCTTTGTTTATTTTTAACTTCTGTTTTTAGAAATAAAAGTGAGCTTTTGAATCATAAACTTATAATTTGTTCTCTTTTTAATAAAAATAAATTTATTATTATATGATCATGGATTTACAATTAGTTGGATGTAACATTTTTCTTTTTTTGTTAAATATGCTTAGAAATATGTTTTTAACTTTCACGTGACCATGGTAGTAGAAACGATCATATACACACAAATTTTTAAAAATCTTTTCAATAATAATATGGATTATATATTTATGAGATTGTTAACATATCTTCACACATATACAAACTAAATCGTCGATGCAACTATTTTTTCATATATTCTTTTTTTGTAAACATATATATGTCACTTAGTCACAAATTTTAAAATAGATAACAATCTCTTGATTGTTATATGTTTAAAACGTTTTGTATTGTACACCATATCTAAGCAACACTGGTGTGAAATCCAAACTAAATTAAAATATCTTATCTAAACTTAACAACTTTACAACGACAAACTAGGAAAATATGTGGAGGTGTAGTGGTATCTAATCCAAACTAATTAAAATATCATATCTAAAGACAGTTAAACAACTTTATAAACGATTTTCTAGAATAATATATTTTTGTTGTAACTTAAAGAGATCTCAGAATGTTTTATATCTCTAGAATATTCCAAACTGTTAACTAATTTAATATGGTTACGATTCTTGAAATTTAGCTTATTATTCAGCTATATAAATATCACCTCAAAACACAACAGAATGTAACCATTCAAAATATCCGAGCTCTCTAACGTGATATTCTCTTATGGATACCATTTTCAAAATCAGCAGTTTAAGCGATGTTTCTCCCATCAAATTTGCATGGAGTGTTTTGGTGAAAGTGCTTCATACGTGGATTTCATTCAGTCACCAATTTGGTTCTTCTCTTGAGATGGTGTTAACAGACATAAATGTGAGAAAATATAGTCAAACACTCTATTATTATACTGTTGTATTTTTGAAAATATTAATTATTAAAGATATTTTTTGTTTACATGTGTTAGGGTGTCAAAATCCATGCCAGTTGCAAACAAGAACTACTTCAACGAGTGGAGAGACAATGTGGTGTTGGAGAATGGAAAGTTATTACTAACTTTACATTACGTCCAGCATCTGGACTTAACCGACCTACCAACCATGTTTACAAAATGGAGTTCATGGAGCAAACTTCAATTACCGATGGTAATCTCACATGCAACAATATGTTCATCCATCTACATGATTTTGACAACATTAAAAATGGTTTCTGTGATGAGCGTTTTCTTATTGGTAAGTTATATTTTGTTGTCGCACTTGATTTTTTTGAATTTTGTCTATTTATATTAACTGTAAAATAACAAATCTTTTTCCATAACAGATGTGATTGGCGAAGTCTTAGACTTTCGTGGTCAAAATATTGTTAAATTTGAAAGAAAAGAAGTGACCAAAGTGGAGTTTAATCTAAGAGATATCAAGTAAGTTTAGTTACTTTAGTTTAAACATTATGTTATCTATTATTGTTAAATCTAATTTTTTTTTTAAACTAAAATATTAGAAACCAACGCATCCAATGTTGCATTACCGGTAAATCAGCTGAGATCTTTTCCCAAAAAGTCAAACAATCCAACAGTGGAGATATATGTTTAATCAGATTTGCTAGAGTCTTTAACTACAAAGGTATAAAGATATTATTTATTTTTATTTACATTCCTATAGTTGGCGTCTGGTTAGCTCTTTGTTAAAACGTTTTTATATATGTTTTATTTGACTTTCAGGAGAGTGGAAAGTAACCAATGCATTTGATTCTACATTGGTGTTGATCAATCCAGATATCAAAGAAGCTAAAGCACTTAGACAGAAGTGAGTTAATTCTATTATAAAATTCAGTATTTACTGCATTACACCATTTGATTGTTGCTGTATTTTCTTTTAGGTTTCAGGGTGATGCTACCACCGTTGAAATGTGTCAACATATAAATGAGAAGATTGTGATCCATGAGAAGCGCCAGAAATGGTCGCAATATCCATTCAGAACAATTCAAGAGATGAAATACTGTGATAAGGTTTGCTTCATTATGAAATATCATTTATTATTTATTATCAATTTTATAACCTTATTTTGTGTTGTTTGTAGGGTGGAAATTACAGAGTTATTTGTTCTGTTTATGCTGTTGATACCATTAATGGATGGTATTATTATGCTTGTGCTGACTGCCAAAATAAGGTTATCAAACCAACTATTTTATTTGATGAACCAGAGGTGCCAAGCTGGTGGTGTGAATTTTGTCAGCGTATTGTTACAAAGGTTACACCAAGGTTATATTTTTTCTTTTAAACCTTACATAACATATAATTAATTATAACGTATTGTCATTATATAAATATTCTGCTGATCCTTTATATCCAGGTACAAGTTAGAATTGCTTGTGCAGGATCAGACCGGTGAGACAAAATTCACTCTTCTAGACTCTGTTGCAACATCTATTGTGAAAATTTCGGCAGCAAAAGTCGTGAAAGGCTTATTGGAGAAGGTGATATATTACTTTTTCTAGAAGCTACCTAAAATGAATATTTATTTTTTACTATCTGGTAATAAAATTAGTGTAACTATATTTAACAGGTTGAAATTCAAGCAATGTTACCACCTGAGATTGTGGAAATCGTTGGTAAATCTTATGGATTTGGCATTTCAGTTGATGAAAACAACGATTCTTCTGGACTTGAAAAAATCGAAGCCATGAAAGTTTGGGGTCTCAAAGATATTTTGTGGAAAAGAACCAAGTCCCTGCACCAGAATTCAACTACTTCAAGGAAGAAGCAATGCACAAATGTGTTTAAGATTAACGAAAGTGGCTGATTTGATTCTGAATTTTCATATCTTATCTAGGTTTTGCTTTTTTGCGTTTTAATTCAGCTTATGTTTTTGCTTCTTTTAATTTGTTTTTTTAATTTCTTTTTTGTACCCTTTTATTTTATCTGGCATCTCTGAAATGAATAAAAATTCTATTTTTTAATGATGTTAATTATAAAACAATTACTTATATTTAGAGTGTGCCAATGCAGTTTTTAGCAATCATCAATCAGCATTCATTCCCAATCTCCTAACTATCCATAATATTACCCATTCCTAATCGATTTCTAATAGTATAGTTTGATTTTCGTTTCATACCTTTTGTGTGCGTATCATGTCTTGCTGCTCCTCTTTTATATTGAAGTTTAGCCATACATCCTAACTGTAAAATCCAAATATGTGATTAGCAGATTATATTATATTCAATATTGTTATATGTAGATTACAGAAGTGCGTAACATATAATCCTACATCTATGAATTGCCGAGCATAATATTGAATATTGATAATATTTTAATTTCCCATTTAATGGTAAATCTAAACAGCATCTACACAGAATCTAAACAACAAAAAAAACGCCATAGCTAACCTAATACTGTCGTGTTTCCTGTATTGTTCATTTTTCCATTTAACATGGAAGGAGATAACACTCGATTACATATAACAATGGAAGGCAACAGTATTGATGATTCTGAAAAAGCTAACGCAGTGCACACACCTACTGCTATGTCTAAACTTCAATCATCTTCAGGCAGGGTCTTAAGGGATTTGACTAACTTACCTATGAAAAAGGATTTGGGCGGGTCTCTGAAACGCTCTACATCTATCCCTCCTCCACAAGATGTTCCCTGCAAAAGTAAGAACGATAGTCAGTGTTCATATTGAAACATCATTTGATCTCTGTTATTTTTTTCCTTACAGAGAAAACAAATACATCTAATGTTCCAGCTACAAAGAGAATCAATAATCGCAACAAAGTGTTTAGTAAGAATCGTTATATCAGATATACTAAATCCAAAGTTTGTGATACACATTATATTTATATTAACAACATATTATTATTTATGATGTTTAGCAACCAACACACAAGCTGGAATCGAAGTGGTGTCTACTTCTGGATATAACTCTAATAAAAGAAAGAGAAATCTGAATGCTTATTCTGGAACTGTGAAAGTTAACACAAGGATGGACATATCTAGAACCACTATACCATTGACCTCAATATTTGGAAGGATCTTAGGAGATCTTCAAAACTTTTCTGGGAGTAAGGTTCAAAATGTATATCAGTCAGCAGCTGGTCATATGTCGGATCGAACATATATGCACTGCGAAAGTAAGGGTTATGAAAAATTTATACTTTTGGTTGTGTATATATAAATCATAATTTTCTGGTATGTAAAAGAATTGTCAATTTTTTGTATGCAGATCAGCTAAATACAACAAAATATCCACCTTCAAAGAGGAACAAATTTTACCGAGATTTGAGAGGTATATGTTGCTACTTTCAGTTAATTTTTAGTTGGTTAACTTTTACATAATGATTGAATAATAAATATGTCTTATGGAAACCAGTGAATGATCAAATAGCACAGAGAAAAACAGTGTTACAATCTGGTACTAAGCAACGCAACAGTGTGTTAAGAAAAGATGATGCCAGGTCTACTCCTAAACTAATGCAGACGGTTGTAACTGGAAATAATTACTCCAAAGTAACATATCCATCACATGTTGGGTATAACATTGATGATAACAGCTTCCCTGAAGGTATATATCTCCACTCAATCATGTAATATATGAACAAACAATTATTATATTTTTTTTTATTGAAATTATATGTTGCAGTTCCATCTGAAGGACGAGATGATCAATTTTACGACTTAAGCAGTCAAGAAAGTGATAAACTCGTGGATAATTCCGAACCAGTTAAATGTTTATATAGAGATGCTGTATCAGAGAAAGCAAACATTGAATCTATGATGTCAAGGATTAGAAAGATCTGCGAAAGCAAGGGGAAAACCAAAAAAACTCCGAATTCACAACCTATCACAAAAACAATTGGTGAGAGTTATAATATTATGATTTTTAAAGAGTTAAGTATTACTGATATTGAACATCCATGTCTATATATTGTGTAGAGTATGTTGACGAGGGTAATCCTACTTTCAAATGTGACTATTGTAATGCCAAAATGTGGTATGGTGAGCGCCTTGAAAGGAAGAAAAGAACAAAGAAGAAGCCAGTTTTCTCTCTTTGTTGTGGCCAGGGACAAGTTAAGTTGCCTCTTTTAAAAGAAAGCCCCTTGCTTATACAGAGACTATTGTTCGGTGATGATGACATGAGCAAGTATTACCAAGAAAATATAAGAGCAATTAATATGCTCTTTGCTTTTACTTCTCTTGGTGGAAAAGTTGATCGCTCGATGCCAAAAGGACATGGACCTCAACCGTTTCAACTACATGAGGAAAACATGCACTTGATGGGTAGTATGAAACCAGATGAAGGTGATTCTGCAAAGTTTTCACAATTGTACATTGTTGACAATGAAAGAGAGGTTGATGATAGAGATTCTGTTATGAGGTATAACCCCTATACCTTTATTGAAATAGTGATTATTTTAATAAAAAGGTTTTATTTGGTGAATTAATTTTACAATTTATGTTTACAGTAAGTACAAGAAAGCTGCAGACAAGGCAAAAAAGCATAATTTGAGGAAGAAAATTATCGAGCTTATTATAAATATGCTGGACGATGTTAATCCCTATGTGAAGCAATTTCGGTCTGCAAGGGAACGTTTTGGAAGTTCAGGAGCTGCAAAGTTCCATATGAGGATTGTGAGCAATCGTGAAAAAGATGGAAGGACATATGATACTCCAACTGCGTCAGAGGTAGCTGGTTTGATCCCTGGTGACTTTAATTTAGAGATGGACAAGCGTGATATTGTTTTGCAAGAGAAACAAACTGGTTGGCTTAAGAGAATAAGTGAGATACATCCGTCTTATCTCGCACTTCAGTATCCGCTCATTTTTACTTATGGCGAAGATGGTTTCAGACTGGGAATAAAAAAGAGAGCCACACCAGCTACAGAGAAGCTAAAGAGGGATCACATTAGTATGAGACAGTGGTTTTGCTATCGACTGTTTGAAAGAGATGGAGAGTGTCAAACGCTGCTGCATTCAAAAAGATTGTTCCAGCAATTTTTGGTTGATGCATTCACTACCATTGAGACTAACAGATTGAGTTATTTGAGGCAAAATCAAGTATGTTTGAGGTCTGACGGCTATGACTCAATCAAGCAGGCTGAGAACCAAGGCAGAACAGATATGAGTCAACAAGGAAACCGATTTATTCTGCCAGCTTCCTTTACCGGAGGTCCAAGGTACATGAAAAATAACTATCTGGATGCAATGGCTATTTGTAGACATTTTGGTTTTCCAGATCTTTTCATCACATTTACATGCAATCCAAAATGGCCGGAGATTACTAGATATTTGTCTGAACGGAAATTGAAGTCAGAGGATAGACCAGAAATTGCTTGCCGAATATTCAAAATGAAGTTAGATTCTCTAATGGAGGATTTAACCGATAATGAGATCTTGGGAAAAACTGTTGCATGTAAGTTTTTTTTAAATCAATCATGTTTCATTTTAACACTTTTAAGTAATATACTGAAGATTTTATTTATCTTATTATGCAGCTATGTATACTGTTGAGTTCCAAAAGCGTGGTCTACCGCATGCTCATATATTGTTATTCATGCATCCCAGTTCTAAATTCCCTACGACTGACCACATTGACAAGATAATTTCAGCAGAGATTCCAGACAAATCCAAAGAGCCAGCGCTTTATGAAGTGGTGAAAGACACGATGATTCATGGTCCTTGTGGAATTGTTAATCCGAATTCACCGTGTATGGAGAATGGCAAGTGTTCTAAGCTGTTTCCGAAAGCGCATGTAGACAGAACGACAGTAAACAAAGAAGGGTTCCCAGTTTATATGAGACGGGATAATGATCGTTTTGTTGATAAAAATGGTTTCAAGTGCGACAACAGATATGTGATACCCTATAACAAGGAACTATCTCTTCGGTACAGAGCTCATATTAATGTGGAGTGGTGCAATCAATCTGGGTCTATCAAATACTTATTCAAGTATATCAATAAGGGTCAGGACAAGATGACTATCACTGTTGAGCCGCCAACAAAAGGAGATTTGGAGAACAATGTGAACAACCAGAAAGCAAAAGAAGAGAATAAAAATGAAATTAAAGACTTTTTCAAGGGCAGGTATATTGATATCTCGCATTTGATACATTTATATACTTAGTTATAGAATTTGGTTTTCTGTTTATGGATCACTCTTTTTTTATTTCAGATATGTATCCGCATGTGAAGGTTCATGGAGAATTTTGAAGTTTCCAATTCATTACAGATCAATACCAGTGGAGAAGATTTCATTCCATTTGCCAGGAAAGCAAATAATTGTATTCAAGGATGACGACACTTTTGAGAAAGTAACAAGTCGTGTGTTGATTCGAAACACAATGTTCTTAGGCTGGTTTGAGCTGAACAAGGTTAGTGCTGCTAGGACGCTTACTTTAGCAGAAATTCCTACGAGATTTATTTGGGACAAAAAGGAGAGGAAGTGGAAAGACAGAAAAAGAGGTTTCAGTATTGGGAGAATTAATTATGCACCGATTAGTATAGAAGAAGCTTATTATTTGCGTGTCCTGCTTAATATTGTTCGAGGACCAACCTGCTTCGATGACATCAAAACATATAAAAATGTCCTTTACCCTTCTTATAAAGAGGCATGTTTTGCAAGGGGTTTATTAGCAGATGATCAAGAATATATAGATGATTTAATCAGGTCAAGCTTCTCAAGTTCTGCTTACTCTATGCGACATGCTTTTACTGTCATGCTTATGTCAAATAGTTTATCAAAACCAGAAAGAGTTTGGGAGGAGACATGGGAGATTCTTTCCGAAGATGTTCAGTATAATCAAAGAAACCAGTTTAACAGACCAGGTAACCTTAAACAATACGATTATACTTATTTTTTAACACTATATATATATATATATACTGTTCTTATTTTTTTTTGCTATTTTCAAAAACAGGATTGTGTCTGACTGATGCTGAAAAAAAAGAAGGTGCCCTTATTGAGATTGAGAAGATTCTGAGAAGTAATGGAACTTCGTTATGTAACTGGAAGTCTATGCCAAAACCCTCCCGCGATGTTAATGCTTCTCAAAACGTGTTGATAATGGATGAGCTGAGATATGACCGACAAGTGTTAAGAAATGCACACGATACAGACTTTTTAAAGTTAACGGACGAGCAAAAGAAGATATATGAAGAGATCATGGATGCTGTTTTAGAAAAAAAAGGAGGAGTTTTCTTTGTATATGGATTTGGTGGAACAGGAAAAACGTTTCTATGGAGGTTATTATCTGCTGCTATTAGATCCAGAGGAGATATTGTTTTGAATGTTGCTTCAAGTGGTATTGCTTCACTTCTGTTACAAGGAGGAAGAACTGCACATTCAAGATTCGGTATACCAATCAATCCTGATGAGTTTTCTCTGTGCAATCTTACACCAGGGACAGATGCTGCTGATTTGGTGAAAGAAGCATCTCTTATCATTTGGGACGAAGCACCAATGATGAGTAGACACTGTTTTGAGTCATTGGATAGGAGTCTAGCAGACATTATGAGAAGTGCAGAGAAGAAGCCATTTGCAGGAAAAGTTGTTGTTTTTGGTGGGGATTTTAGGCAAATATTGCCTGTTATTCACAGTGCATCGAGGGCTGAAATAGTCTTAGAGTCTCTAAATTCATCATATCTCTGGAAACACTGCAAGGTGCTGAAACTAACAAAGAATATGAGGCTGCTATCCACTGATATGACTACCGAAGAGTTAAGAGAATTGGAACTGTTTTCTCAATGGATTTTGGATGTGGGAGATGGATTAGCTGGTGAACCTAACGATGGTGATGCACTAATCACTATTCCAGATGAGTTTCTTATTAAAGATTCAGATGATCCAATAGCATCAATAAGCAAAGAAATATATGGAGATGCAACAACTCTACAACAGAACAAAGACCCCAAATTTTTTCAAGAAAGAGCTATTCTATGCCCTACAAATGAGGATGTGAACCAGATCAACCAGCATATGTTAGACGAACTTGAAGGTACCTAAATTATTCTATTTTTTAAATCGAGAGATTTTGTAGGTTGATTGTTATGATTAACTAAATTGTTGTCTGTATTGCAGGAGATGAAAGAATTTATTTAAGCTCGGACAGCATTGATCCATCTGATACAGGATCTGTCAATGATCAGGCTCTCACTCCAGAATTTCTCAACACTATCAAAGCATCAGGTTTACCAAATCATAATCTCCGGTTGAAGATTGGATGCCCTGTGATGTTGTTGAGAAATATTGATCATGATGGAGGACTGATGAATGGGACAAGGTTGCAGATTATAGATATGTATGAATTTTGTGTGAAGGCCAGAGTTATTACAGGAACTCAAGTTGGGAAAATTATACTGCTTCCTAGATTGTCTATTACACCTTCAGACAAGAAGTTGCCATTCAAGATGAGAAGAAGGCAACTGCCAATTGCTGTGGCCTTTGCTATTACCATTAATAAAAGTCAAGGACAGTCTCTCTCAGAAGTTGGAATATTTCTACCTAGACCAGTTTTTTCTCACGGGCAACTCTATGTTGCTATATCGAGAGTCACATCCAAAAAAGGTTTGAAAATCTTGATTGTTGACGAGGATGGAAAGCCTCAGAAACAAACCAAGAATATTGTTTTTAAAGAGATTTTCCAAAATCTCTAATTTTAGAAGTTTAAAGACTATATATTGATGTTTTTTATGAAGAGACTTGATTTTATTTCACAACTTTACGTGTTTGATTGCGCTACAAAATAAATGCTCTGGAACTTTAGGAAAAGTTTTGAGCATTGAATTACAATTTACGTTTTACAGAGTGACCATCTATGGTTGTTTATTCTTCTATCAAATGCCGCATAGAAACTATATAATTCTATTATAATGTCTATGTCAATATCGAGCAATAGCATCATAGAGTACTAATACTTATCATATCTAACTTCTAAGCGTCAGAGGTGTTACTTACTTTGTGTTTTATCCTCTGTGAACGATCTGAGTCCAATGTCCATCACTACATACTTTGTGTCATATCATCCCAGCAAAGAAGTTGTATTTGTAGCATATTGCGAGATAATTCCTGTATATAGCAAAGAGGAACATCTAAGTTGAAGTACTTATCTATAAGTCTTTTACATACTGTTTACTAACATCGAGTGTTTAAGATACTTGAACAAAACAATAACTTATCTTCATCATTAAAAAAAGGTGCTCTGGAAACGCTTTCCACCCTACTGGATTACTGAATGTAGAGTATTGTGTAAAAAATACACGTATCTTCATCCTTTAGCACACCTTGCCAACTCCTGGCCATTCAACCAACAAATAACCTCATTTCAGTATCTTTTTTAATTCTTTACCGATTTGAAAAGCAACAGAGATGCTAAATTACCTGACATGGAAAGGGAATAGCAGTGTCTATGGACGGTAGCTAGAAATTCTCTCAAATTAGACTCTTTGTAATAGTAAAAATTTATCTCCTTTGTAATTGTAGTGTCGATCTATAACAAAATAGTGAAATAGTATTGTTAAAAGTATCAAGAACAAATTGTAAGGAAATACTTTGAAATCTTGATCATCCTTTTACCTGTGATAAAGTATGAGTCAGATGCTTTATGAGACCATAAACGAACTCAACCATCTTTTATCCGCAAAGCTGATTCAAAGAACCCTAATAACTTTGATCCGCAAAACTGATTCAGGAGGAAATAGATTTGGTAGTATTAGTCTTTATCTTAACAACCTTTTTTCCTACCAAAAAATATGGTTAGTCGTCGTATGGGCAAAAAGATATTTGCTTGAAAGCCCACTTTATAAAATATTTATGTGACAGAGATTTAAACTCCAAACTGTTGACAAAAAAAAATCCAAACTAAATTAATATGATTTAGAATCGTAGTTATTTTAAAATAAACATGCAAAAGACAGTGATTACCGATGTTCCTGGATCTCTAATCTACAATTGTTGTCCTGTAATCAAAAATTGCCAGCTTCAATCACAAAGGAGACACATAAAAAAAAATCTGATCATATTAGAAATCTATAATCTGAAAAAAAAAACCTTTTCGATTGTCAAGCGGAGGCACGTTTGAAAGATCAAAATCAGAAGCTTTGATCCTTTATCTTCTCCATCCATCCTTAACCGTTTGACCTTCTTGATACGATCTGTAAGATTGATAATTTTCTTCGGTGTTTCCAGAATCGTCGATTTGGACGAAGAGACCTTTTGTTTTTTTTTTTAAAGACAGCACTTTCTGGTCTCTTCTTTCTCGTGGAAAGGATTATTCAGGACTGTTTTTTTTTTTAATAAAAACATGACTTTGTGGTCTCTTCTTTCTCGCTAAAGCTTTCGTTTTGTTTTTAATCAAGACATGACTTTAACTGGTTCATTTTTTCGGGCTTAGTCAAACTATTTGTCTGAAGCCCACTTCAAGTTTACAAATGATAGATAATCAATGGTCAATAAATCTAAATTATATGAATTATAAGCCCAATATTAATTAATTTGATGGACTTTTCGTTTTGAATCCATTTAAAAAAGTATATAGTAAATTTAATATGATACCAACCATATAAATATATACTTATTTGGCTGAGTATGATTAGTATTTTTGTTATAATTATTTTCATTTACTGATTGTTCCAAATGAAAAACACATGTATAAAATTGATTCACCAAAATTAAATTTTTAAAGAGTGCAGTAATAAACAAACTAAAATAATCAACATAAAATACAAATATTTTCATCCAACCATAAACATTTATATTCATTTTTTCTATAACATTAAAAATTAGAATAAATTAAAACTTTACCAAGAACCAACACAGCATACATAATATCCAAAAGTAATTAATCAGATAAAAGCATATAAGCTCCAAAACATATATAATCGGTCAAATTTAATATATCTTTAAACTTAAAAATAAAAACACAACCGAATTAAAACAACTAATCCGCGCTTTCCAAAGCGCGGGTCAAAATCTAGTACTAGGTTAAGATACGCGCCTTGCGCGGGATGAATATTATATATAAATTATTTTTAAGTATTATATATTTTTTACATATTATGAAATAATAAATATATATTAAATAATTAAAAATTTAGTAACTTACGTATATAATTAAATTAGTACAAATACTTAAATAAATTTTATTAATCGAGACAAACATTTTTTTCTATTTTATATGTAATAAAATTAATTTTACATGATATTAACATAGATATATAGTACATTTTTAATATTGACATCTGTTAAAAATATTTTATACTCATATTATTTTTTATCGTTTGTATTTCTTTATAACAAAAATTTTAAATCAATGATGACAATAAAAAATTTGTGGAATGTTTAATAGTTTTAGTAATTTATAATTTTAAAAACATTCAATGCAAAGTTTAAACTCTAAATATTAAGTTGTCAATAATTGTTCAAAATGTTTATCAAAAAAATTCAAAGCAAATTCAAAATTAAAGTACTTATGTATTTTATATGGTATATAATTTATTTTAAAAAAATATTAATATACATATATATAATATATATTAAATGAGACTTGCTACTTCTGTAATTTCGTAATCATTTGTATCTTGTTATAACATAAATTTAAATCATGGATCACAAAAATTTCAATGTGAAATTTTTAACAACTCTATTTATTTATATTCGTTTTTAAAAATTTAAAATATAACATATACGAAAAAATCTAAATTTTTATTATATAGTTAACGTGGTTGTTTAATTAATTTTAATAAGTTAATTTTTTTTTAAATGATAGAGAATAGAGTAGTTTTTATCAAATCTTTATTATTCAAAATTATTAATTGTCATATATACTTTAGCCAAATTAAGTAATTCTGTGATTTTTATTTAAGGAAACAATGAAGAACATTTATGATTAATTTATGGTTAGTTTAATAAAAAACTTATATTATATTTATATGGAGCAACATATTTTTCTAAGGATTCTAAGAATGATTGTGGTGATGACATGTGGGTACAAAAATATGTTGTAATGCTTCTTTTTTAATATATAGAATAAAAAAAAATGCAACCAATTAAATGCCAACACGCGTCAACAAATGCCCACCTTTAAAAAAAGGACGTGACTGCAGGAGGTGAGAGAAAACTCTGTTTTATTATTATAGATAGATAGATAGATAGATAAATAGGAGATTTAAAAAAAAAAATAAAGCACTTCTTCTATTTGCGTTGCAATTGCGAAATCGTAGTGTGGCATAAAAGTTACGGAATCCCCACTTGCGCAGTTGCTTGTTTGGCAATAGAGCTTTGGTGTAAGTAAGCTCGTCAACTATGACTGCCACACCACCGCTTGTGGGACTAAGTAGAAGGCAAATATATATTCTATTAGAGACTTAGTCTCTAATATTAGTCTCTAAATATTATTCTTCGTATATCAGCAGGATGATTCCGAAGGAGCTATGTTAAGTGCTAAGAATAAAGATGATGTTCGTAGGTTCTGAAGGAACTTTTTGACTTTTTGATACTTGAAAACATAACAAATATGTTTTTGTTTTTTAGCAGAAAAAAAGCGTTTAGGATAATGAAGAGACTTAAAATCTGATGAAATAGTCTTTTTCAAGCCTGTTGGGACTGATAAATTCGACCACGTTAGGGACGGAAACCTTTAATTGTAATGTCTCACACTCACATGCAAATGGATCGGTCAAAATTGTCAACTTTGACTTTGAACATCTCGAGCCGACAGACACTCTACTCTCTATTAATACCATCCATTCGTTTCTTTCAACCCCACAACACAACACCATCATGAACTCTTCTTCTTCCTTCTCAGTATTCATCTTCACAGCCGTTATCATCCTCCGGTGTCTAAACCCCATCAAAGCGGCCACGTGTCATCCGGATGACGAGGCAGGTCTTCTAGCTTTCAAATCGGGTATAACCCGAGACCCTTCGGGAATTCTCAGCTCATGGAAGAAAGGTACTGCTTGCTGCTCCTGGAACGGTATCACTTGCCTTACCGGCGACCGAGTCACCGCGCTCACGGTCAGTGGACAGTCCGAGGTCGCCGGGAGCTTCCTCTCCGGCACAATCTCCTCGTCGCTAGCAAAACTCCAACACCTCGACGGTATTTACTTGATGAATCTCAAAAACATCACCGGGCCTTTTCCACAATTCCTCTTCCGGTTACCACAGCTAAAATACGTTTACATCGAGAACAACCGTCTCTCCGGTCCACTCCCGGTTAACATCGGTTCGCTAAGCCAGATTGAAGCGTTTAGCCTGGAAGGAAACCGGTTCACCGGTCCGATCCCAACTTCCATTTCCAATTTGACCAAGCTATCTCAGCTCAATCTTGGCGGTAATCTCTTAACCGGAACAATACCTTCGGGGGTTGCTAATCTCAAGCTCATTTCATTTCTGAATCTCGGCGGTAACCGTCTCTCCGGAACCATCCCGGATATTTTCAAATCCATGCCGGAGCTCCGATCTCTCGTTCTCTCTCGCAACGGATTCTCCGGGAACCTGCCTCCGTCTATCCCATCGCTGGCGCCAATTCTCAGGTTTCTCGAAGTAGGCCGTAACAAACTCTCTGGGAAGATTCCAGAGTATCTATCGAGGTTCAAGGCGCTTGACACGTTGGATCTCTCACGGAACAAGTTCTCTGGAGCCGTGCCGAAGAGCTTCGCCAATCTCACCAAAATCTTCAATCTTGATCTCTCACACAATCTTCTTACCGATCCGTTCCCTGCTTTGTACGTAAAGGGAATCGAGTCTCTGGATCTATCGTACAACAAGTTTCACCTCAAAACCATTCCCAAGTGGGTGACGTCGTCGCCGATCATCTTCTCGTTGAAGCTTGCGAAATGCGGGATCAAGATGAGCTTAGACGATTGGAAGCCAGCGGAATATTACTTTTACGATTTCATTGATCTGTCTGAAAACGAGATCTCGGGGAGTCCGGCCAGGTTTCTGAACCAGACGGAGTATCTGGTGGAGTTCCGCGCGGCGGGGAACAAGCTCCGGTTTGATATGGGGAAGCTTACGTTTGCGAAGACGCTGAAAACGCTGGATCTGTCGAGAAACTTGGTGTTTGGGAAGGTGCCGGCTACAGTTGCTGGACTGCAGACACTGAACGTGAGTCAGAATCACCTTTGTGGAAAGCTTCCGACAACAAAGTTTCCGGCCAGTGCGTTTGCTGGGAACGACTGTCTTTGCGGTCCTCCACTTTTTCCTTGTAAAGTTTAGCGGCAGGAAGACTGAATTGATGTTCGGATGTACCGTTCCAAATAAGATTTGTATTGACAAGACTCCAAATAAAATTTGTATTAATAACAAATAAACTAGGCTTCATTATAACGGTACTAGGGTAAGCCTGCCGATAAGCAAATGAAAAATAATTAAAACATATACGTATGTAAGAATTTTTTTTTTTGTCAACGTGTAAGCATTTTCAATTTACCCTAAAACAAAATAATATTAATCTTTAATATTTATTTTTGTAGAAAAGATCTGATATATTATTAAAAAAAATTAATTAATGTAACTATTTAACATTTTTTATGTTTGCTATACCTTTATTAAAAAGTAAGTAAATTACTTGTAATTACAGTTGAATTCAGTATATAAATCATCAATTATTTTTCATTCATATATATATATATATATATATATATATGTTTTAATATGTTGGTACTTTTCTTTTATACGTTTTAAACCTATACATGGTTTAGATAATATATAAAATGAATCGATTTAAAATTTGTTTTTAAATTTAGTTAAATAAAATAACAATTGAAAATTGATTATTTAAAAATATATACATTTTATTATTACTTTTATCAAACTAACAATATCATCCAAACTGATTTAGATTATTAAACAAATATTGTTTTTAGTTTTTTGAGTATAACTGGTTCTTTCATTTTTATTTGATTACCTTTTCAATATATTTTTTCACGTTGGTTTTATATATAAAATATTACTTTATTATTTCCTTAAAAAATTTACCATAATTTTTATTAGTAAACTTTTTTTTATTAAAGGTTGTTGTTTTATTTTCATAATATTATATTTCAATAGAAATATTGCGTACTGCATTTTTAGATTAAGTAACACTGATTCACTGAATACCTATGGTAAATAGGATTTTGTAAAAGTATATTATTATGAAATTAATTATCTATTATAGTATATTAGTTTAAAATAAAGTTATAAAAGTAGATTCAAACCAATAATTATTTTAAAAACCTAATATGCAGATTTTGATGCTACAAAAGATAATGTATCTTAACGTTAATGGAATTTAAACCAATATTTTTTTTTGGTTAAGTTCATAAAGAACTTTGCTAAGCATATAAACTGTTTTTTAGTAAAACTTGGTTAAACTGCTCGGTACCAACTGGTTTAGAGAGATATAGAGAATCGTAAAATTTATGGTATCAACTACAAATCCATGTTGTTTGTATTTATCTTCTCATTATCCTATGCTGTTACCTTTTTTTTGTTGGTAAAACTTCTTCTGTTACTTCTCGGAGAGAGCCATGTAAAAAAGTAATTGTTGCATAATCATCATCCTTTGTCTGCTTGATTGTAATTCTCGAAAGAGTATAATACTGATTAATAGATAGGATAATGTAAGCTACCATTACGAAAAGAAACACGTAGACAACTTTCAGGTTGCGATCCAGACCGGAGGGAGTTAGGGTTTATTTTACTAATCAGTTTCTCTCCTTCGTCTACAGATGAACAAATCAAATTTCATTACGCGAGTAATTAATTGCATGTGGCAAGTTTCACGTTTCTTACGGTGCATTCCATAACCAATCTGGTTGTTTTAATTTTTGGTCTGGCGCGATTTTCTCTCGCTCAGTTTGTTTAATTATCGTTGCATTTAAGTTTGAATTCCGAAAAGTATCGTTGAAAAAAAAATTAAAATGGGGATCTGGTATTGAATATTAGTTTTTCGGTTTAATAAATCCTTACGGGAACCTCTAATTACATCCATCTGGAATGATATTATAGTTTCTTTATTACCTGGAAACATAAGAAACACAGAGAGGTACAAACGACAAATCACAAAAGAATAAACAAAACAACACAGTTAAATGTACACAAATCACACAACACTCTCTCAGCTTCTTTTTCTTCAAGATCGAAACAAACCATGTGACAGTACGTGGGTAGAGTATCAGGGAGAGCCATTGAATGAGCTCCAATGATCTTACCGCCAACATCTGGAAGTGAGCTCACTTTACCTTCACTCTCTACGTATTTTAATCAAGTGACCTTGCAGCTCTGAAAATTCTGTATTTATGATTTTTTTCAGTTTCCTTCAGCGATTTCGTTCACGTTCTTCACGCATTCTAGATCACCAGGCTACACGAACTCATCTCCTGTTTAGCCTCTGCCATAGTGACATTCTATATCCATAGTTCCATACACCTGTGGATAGATATAGAGATATCAAAACACCTATCAGTTAATATGTTATTATTCTTCCAAGCAGATTCGAGTTTCTATACTTTTGTTTACTTTAGTCACCAAAAATACAACTTCTCTAGCATATCTCAACCTAACTTTTGAGGTTTTGTTATGGTATATATGATGATGATGATATGAAGGAAAACCTGGCCACGTGGGAGTCTTCCCTTGTTAGTAGCAGATCCCATGAGTACATACTCATCATCTACTATCATCCCCTTCGTGTGCACATATATCACTAAACGTTGGAACTTGTAAGAATCGATACTTCGAAAACGCAGTCAAAAAGATCATAAGTAATTTGTTCTACTGTATACTACTGGAAACTATATATATGATTCCTCTTCTCTATGAATAAAGAAGTTTTCCGTAGAGAATATGAAAATACGAAATAGACACAAAAATCACCAAACTTTGAAAAATGTCTCAGTGAAAAATGTAACAAGAACTTATTAAAATAAGTTAACTTTGTAATTTAAATTAAGTATGACGGAAATGTCTAAATAATTCAACCGGTGAAATAACTGTTTATGAACAAAAGGCGGAGTTAAATAAGAGACTTGAGAATCCAGCATGAGCATATCAACTCCCATGAATTCTCCACCACAGCGGACATTCCTGGCCTCCAGAAACGGAGCAACCGGACTTAAACAGTGGAGAAGCGCATCTCTGCAGATCGGAGAGGAAGACCAAAAAGTTAGCCGTAGCTTACAGATTTAGTTTACTGATTAGTTTAGAACGAATGAGAGATGATTCTCAAAGTAAGAAAGCTTATTTAGTTAGTTCATGATATACCTTGGATTTGATCCGTTTTCATCCATGGTATATAGGTGTTTTACTATATATATATATCTATGTTTTCTACTCTTCTAGATATGTTTTCAGGTTCAGGTGCATTTCAGAGTAAAGCTATGACTTTGGAGCATTTTGGAGCTTAAAGTACATTTCACCTGAGCTGACCACGTAGAGGTCGATGAGAGGAAGAACAATCGATTGCTGACGATCGATACCAGGAGATGCCTCGATAAATAAAGATTAATATCAATTGATGCACACAAGTACCATCGATCGATGTCGAGACATCAGACACGCGACATTTTGGATTCAGCAGACTTAAAACCCAAGGCCAAGCTAAATTACAAAAATGCCCTGACGAGTTTTTAACCTAGTAGATTATATACTGCCTAAGTGTTTTGACGGCAGGGAGAGCTTTTTGGTAGAGACCTTTTTGTTACAAGTTTTGGAGAGAAGATCACTTGTGATTGGAACTCCTTGTTATCATTTCTTTTCATCTATACTATGAGTTTCTATTTCTTCATTGTTATGAATTGCTTTGCTATGTCTGAGTAGTTAAATTATTAGATCCAGGGTTCAGATAGGTTTCTGGGATTAGCCCCAAACTATAGATCTGCCTTGTTGTGATATTCATGATAGATTTGTATTCATTGCTTGTTTTAGCCTTGCTAACTAGAACTTGATCATAGGATTGCATATTCAAGCACCCTTGTTATCCCATCCTGACATCTATCTATCATATTAGGATTGATAGAGAGGGCTAACCGCCAATTTAGTATCTTAGTAGGGCATATCATACTCGCGCATAGGCCTGGCTAGAACCCGTCGATCGATGTCCTCAACTGACTATCGATCAACGTTGGCAAAGGTGTATCGGTCGACGTCTTAATAGACCATCGATCGACACTCTCTCGTTGTCGACATACTAACCGTTGAGACACGAGATCTAGCCTGTTAACCAGTGAAACATGCAACAGCTGATCACTGAGTTAAGCGATTGAGCTCTAATATATCATGCATGCAACAATTAGGCATCTATAGGTATTATGATCTCCAACACCTGAATAGTGGCCTTGTATCTAATATCATTTCCAACCAAGTTACATTTATTATTTACTCGCTTGTTAGTATTGATATTTCATTTAAACATTTACAAACCCTTAGAATTAATAAACACTAGATTTAGTTGTTCCCTAGCTCCTTGTGGATTTGATCCCTAAGTACTACATCTGAACCTCTTTTGATGAGAGTAACACTCTTTAGGGTAATTTGAGTGATATCAGTTCACTCTTGAGTAGTGTTAGTCATAGAGCCGTCTCATAATCTGTCCAGACAAATGCAAAAGGTCGTTGTATATTAATTCAACATGAGACTGCGGTTGAGATTGGAGGAATAAAGAGAAAACTTTGATTTCATGGAAAGTTGATATTTAAAAATCAGAAACCATTAAAACACGATTAGAGATCTATATAAGATCAAGAGCAGGTTTCCAAAGATGTTGAGGTAATTTTTAGACTGAATTCTGGAGAAATGCAAACTTGTAAACACACTGTCGAAGAGCGCTTGTTTTTTCTTCAGACGCTGAAACCACAAACCCCAAGCTGAAAGTTCGTCGCGGTCGATCGAAGAAACAAAAACTGCAAAAAAAGAAGAAGAAAGCTCACCTTTTTATAGTCGAATCTCCACCGCCTTGATAGATTGGGACTCGCATTGATTAGAGATCGTGGGTGATGGATTAATGGAGGGTTTATAAGTTGATGATTTTGTAACTGGTATCATTTCGTATCATGAAGAAGAAGATGAAAGAGCAATCTCGAAACCCTAATCGCCATGAGCTTTCGAGATGCGAAGATGAACACACGTCTATCGGGAAGTTGATATCTTATTGTATGGGCTCGATAAATATAAAACACAGCCCAACACAACTAAAGCCCAAATATATTGCAGAGCATAGTGAATGAAACGGTGAGTTTTACAAACTGGACACGTGGCGGTTTCTCAGCACTCGAATTGATGACGTGGCACCTTAAGAGAAGAGAAAAACTCTACTTTATACTAATAGAAAGTTGATGATTTTGTAACTGATATCATTTCGTATCATGAAGAAGAAGGTGAAAGAGCAATCTTGAAACCCTAATCGCCATGAGCTTTCGAGATGCGAAGATGAACACACATCTATCGCGAAGTTGATATCTTATTGTATGGGCTCGATAAATATAAAACACAGCCCGACACAACTAAAGCCCAAATATATTGTAGAACAAAATGAATGAAACAGTGAGTTTTACAAACTGGACATATGGCGGCTTCTCAGCACTCGAATTGATGACGTGGCACCTTAAGAGAAGATAAAAACTCTACTTTATATTAATAGATAGATGTAGTACTTCAGTTTTCAACAGTATCACATTGATCTCTTTAGCGACTAGGGATGATGAACAAAAAGAATTTCATAAACTAATTAAAATACCCAACTATATGATGGAGTATCTTACAAGTTGATCCTTACTTGAGTAAAAATATCTCTAAGACCATGTACAATGATGGTTCTAACAATTCAATATTCTCTTTTTAACGTTTCACATGATCTTTTATGTTCCACCTAATTATTCAATACTCAATTTCTACTACCGTTTTTTTTAACAAAATTCAACATTTTATCTCATTATTTCTAATTTATACATTTATCTATTACAATATAATAACTATATTAATAATATTTTCTATTGTAATTAACATAAATAGATAAAATGACTTAAATATTAGTTTATATTACTTTATTTTATTTATATACTTACCTTATTTTTTTGAAAACTAATATTAAATTTAATATTATAAAAATAAAAAAAATACTAAACTCTAAATATGCACAACATAAACACACAAAAACAATATAAAAACACATAACTTAATTAGTACAATAAACTCAGTTCATCAATAATAAAACTCTTAAATCACATACACGAAAATTTTAAGTCTTTTTAATGATGAAACATTACGAATTTTGCACATACTTTTTTTGATTAGATTGCAATTTTTGATGTACACTGAATAACGTAATTATATATTGAACTCTTACTGATACAAACTGTTCTTTTTTTTCCTTTGCTAATTTTTTTTTATAAATTCCAATTTGTTAAAATTTTATTTTGCAGATTTCGAGTCAGCTCTAGAGTAGCACAAAGGGTTTCTAACACCATGAAGAGCTACTTCATCAAGCCATATAAATTGGACTCATACACCCTAGCACATTTAGAAGATGTGGTTCAAATGTTTTGTGGTGAGTTTTATTATTTTCTAAATATTTTTATTTTTTTTCCTAATAAGAGCTAGTTTTTATTTTAAAAACCTTTACAGCAAAAATGGCATTGGTCTACATTAATAGAGTGTGAAAAAATAATTTTATGCTAAGAGATGAAACACTTAGCAAACTGTCTCCAACTGGAAAGAGCTTTGGGAGTTCAAGGGGAGATGATTTGAAACCCATCTTCCTCATGAAAGATGTATGGGATGGCCTTGTCTGCTACTGGATCGACCCCATTTGATCTGAGTTTCCACACAGTTCTCTACTTCCAGTATGACGAGAGGTCTACACTGACATTTGCAGATTCCTCGCACATAGACACATTTTGCTGGTGTTAGTGTAGAAGTTTGAAGTGTTCAAAATTTTATATTTTTAGGCGAAAAGAAAGGAGAATTACCATTTTTTTCTCACTGTTTGAGGCTACACATAAGACCCAAACTGTACTTTTTGTGGATCCTAGATCCGAAAGGATCCATAACAAAGTTTATGCTTGATCGAAGAGCGCCAGATCCAGCTGAGCCATGGTACGTACACCCGTCGAGATGTCCATGCAAGAGTCGTACAAGATTTCTTAAAGAGGTAAAAAAATTGAAAAATGACATCTTTTTAATTATTTTCTCTTATCTAATTTTAAAATTTGCGTAACATTTTATGTTTTTGCGTCCTTCATTCAGCAACATTTTGTTGAATCCCGTTTCACATTCCGCATGGTTACCTACTGAAAAGCCCACATAGCTGAAACAGAAACACAGGCACGGAAAAATGAAAATGATGGCCCACAAAGAAGCCTACTAAAAAGCCCACATAGAAATTGAAACTATAGAAAAGCCTTTTTAATCAATCCACTGCTCACAAAGTCACCACTCCCCGTCCATCCTTACCCCTCACAGTCTCCGAAGCCCTAGCGTCTCGAAATCGCCGATTCATCACAAAAGAGGCGGCGTTTCTTGCTTTCCCCGTTCAAGTCATGGCGGAAGAAGATACTATCGCTTTCCCTGTGCAGCCTTCCGACCACAAGCGCAAGCTTGAGAATATCGAATCGGAGATCCTCGAACAACATACCGGCTCGATTGAAGCTTCTGTTGATGATGCCAAGGAAGCATCTGATTATTCTCAGGCAAAGCGACACAAGCTCGACGGCAAGGCCGATGATGTGTTAGGTATATGTTTTTTTTCATTTCTTGGAATCGTTGCTATGAAGTATTTAATCAGATTCGGAGTAAATTGATTTGTTTTTGTTTAGGGATAGATGAAACATGCATTCTCATTGGTCTGTGTATTGACATTTTGGTGTAGGGATTGGGGGAACTGTAGAAAAGAAACAAGAGAATGGTGAAGAAGAGGTAACTGGTAATAGTCTAATTGAGAAAGTGCAGGAGCCCAATCAGGCTGAGGATAACCAACCAGCTTCTGTTGAGGCTACAACCTCCCAGGAAGTAGTTTCTGTTGAAGAAAGTAAAGAGGTGAACACTAGTAAGGAAGCGAATGATGCTCTTGTTCAGAAAGAAGTTGAAAACGAAAGCAACGTAGTGGATGATGATGAATCTCAGAAGGCAAATGCTGGGGGTTGTCAGGAGCAGACTGGTGAAGAAAGTAAGGAAGTTAACGGCAGTGGTTCTCCTGAAGAGGTTGGCGATGCAAGTAAAGAAGTCAGTGGTGGCACTTCTCATAAGGAGGTTGACGACACCCAATCCACAACTCGCAAAATAGAAGTCCCAAGTTCAAAGGTGGTTCAATTTAGTTTCCCTTTTGACTCTTTTGTCAATGAATTTTATCTTACTGAGTTGTATATTTACTTATTTATTTTCTTCACATACTTTTGCAGGTTGGCACGCTTATTGGTAAAGGTGGGGAGATGGTACGGAATCTCCAGCTCAGTTCTGGTGCCAAAATCCAAATCCGGAGGGATTCTGAGGCTGATCCAAATGCAGCTTTAAGACCAGTGGAGATAATTGGGAGTCTTGCTTCTATTGAGAAAGCAGAGAAGCTTATCAATGAAGTTATAGCCCAGGTGGAAAATTGTCTTTGTTTCTTTGTTAATTGACAACTTTTGTTTCTGCTGTCTGACCGAATATTTGTTTTTTTTTTCTGCTGCAATCGTAGTCTGAAGGAGGAGGTGTACCTGCCCTTTTTGTAAGAGCGGCCCCAGAGCAAATTGAGATCAAAGTTCCAAATGATAAGGTATTCCCTGGTAATTGTTCTGCCTGCCCATCTTCTAAGTGATACCTAATCCATCTTCGACAGGTTGGTGTGATCATTGGCCGAGGCGGGGAGACTATCAAGAACATGCAGACAAAGTCGAGAGCACGGATTCAGGTTGTCCTTTCTATTTAATATTGATTGTATTAAGAGTACCGAGGACATTTGTGAGAATATTTGCTTATTCTGTGTTGCAACTGATTAATATACTTCTCATATAGTTAATACCACTTGAAGAAGGTGATGGCTCTAAGGAAAGGACTGTTCGTATTTCTGGGGATAAAAGACAAATTGATATAGCTACCGCGTTGATAAAGGATGTCATGTATCAGGTCTGTCTTCTGATGTTATTTCTCTGAACGATGACATTGCTGTTTGATAATTGAAACCATTGAAATTGAAACATGTGATTGCTTAACTTTTTTGTTTTCTCCTTCATATTGGTGCATCTATTATCTCGTATACCAATATGTTTGATAATCCCATCCTGATGTTTGTTTTTACTTAATCCCATCCTGATGAGGTGATAACTGTGTTATCTAAAGGTTCCTGCTATGTTCTTTAATTTATTTAGGCAGTTTTTGTTTGCTAATGTTCTGGTCCATGCAAACGCTGAAGAAATAGCTTGTTACCTATGATCACTTATCGTTACACTACCTTAACCCATTGTTTTCTTGTTTCACTAATTCACGTTAGTTTTGTGTTTTTGGGGAATAATAACTTTATTTGTGGGTTTTTTGTTTCCTGATTTTTCTGCTTTAAATATGTGAAACATCCTGCTATCTTAATTAATAACTTCAGTGCAAATATATGGTGGCTCCCCTAATCTTATGAATAGCTTCATGTTGACGTCCTAAAAGAGTACTTTGGTTCATGCTGCTGTGATAAGGAATCTTGAGAAAATATGTGTATTGTTTCTCTTGTTGAGAAGATCATATGTTCCGACCTCCAGTCGATTGCCATGATTCTTTAAGTTAAAAGTGTCAGAACTCGAATTGGTGTTGGCTTTAAAAATGCAGATGTGGCCATTACCTTTCAATTGGGGCCAGCATTGCCTTGTTGGTGTACAATAGACGTTACCCAGGTCTACGGATGAAGGTATTTGGCATTTGTCACTCACGCTTGCAGGTTCTTGTAGTCGGTAAGGCTGCTTTTCTGTTTTGAAACTTCAAGCCCTTAGTGTGAGCGTGGATATATTACAGCACCTTTTTGTTAGATAGGCTTGAATGACCATGGAACTACTAAAGGGGAGCCTGGTGACACCATTTTGGATACTGTAAATGATCAGCTTTAATTTCTTGTATCAAACATATACTGCAGTTTCACATAGGCTATGGTGGTACTAAGTTGATGCCAGGGCTTCATCTTCAGTTTGAAACAGTTTGGAATGCTACTGACAGCTGAATTGTTTGTAGAGTTATCACTTTTATGGCATAGAAATTTTTTAACACGTGTCATGTTTCTGAATGTCATCTGCTTATGACCTGTTTTGATGAAATTCTTTGCTGTGTTGCTATGTTCTTAGTCGGATCCTCTTTTTGGACTCTTTTGTGAACTTAGAGATTTCATGATATGCTACGAACCCTAGCTGCTTTGTTGCACAATTTGTTCAACGTTCAGATTAATAGCTGTTATTTTTGTGCTCTGCGTTCTATCAGTTGTTTGAGATTTTATCTTCTATTTGTTGTCTCTGAATGAAGGTTTCATGGTTGTATCTTTTGCAGGATACAAGGCCATCACATTATTCTGGTGGTTATAACTCGCCTGCTTACCAACCACGAGGACCCGGTGGTCCGCCTCAATGGGGTGGTTCACGTGGTCCTCATGGGCCCCATTCAATGCCATACAATTATCATCATGGTGGACCATACCCGTCTCATGGTTCACATTACAGACCTCCCAACTCCGGCGGTTATCCTCCACAACATATGCCTCCGAGGAGTGGATATGGTCCTGGTTGGGAACAAAGGCCTCCACATTCTGGTCCATATGATTATTACAGTAGACAAGGACCTCAAAACCCAGGTCCTGTGCCCAACCATGCTGCTCCGTACACTCAGGCAGGTGGTCAGCAGAATTATGGGCAGATGTATGATCAACCAAACTATGATAATCCTCCTATGCAGCAATCTTATGGTGGATACCAACAGGGCTATCCACCAGCCGGTGGTCAGCACCAAATGCAGCAGCCAAGTAGACCTTATGGGATGCAAGGACCAGCCGAGCAAGGATATGGGCCTCCAAGGCCAGCAGCACCTTCTGTTGATGTGCCTTACCAAGGTCCACCTCAAGCAGCACCATCGTATGGTGCAAACATGGCTCCACCACAACAGCAATATGGTTATGCATCAAGTACTCCTGGTCAGCAAACTTACCCTTCATACAACTCTGCAGCACCATCCGATGGTTATAATAGTACACAAGCAGCAGCAGTTACCCCAGCTTATGAACAGCATGGTGGAACACCAGCTTCTGGTGTGCAGCAAACTTCAGCTGGATATGGGCAAGCACCTCAAACCGGTGGTTATAGCTCATATCCCTCTACACAGCCGGCTTATGGTAACGCCCCGGCTCAGAGCAATGGAAACTATGGCTACGGCTCTCAGTATCCTAGCTATGGAGGTGGAAACGCATCAGCATATGCGGCACCTGTTGGCCAAACCTCTTACTCCCAGACTGCACCTGCCCAGGCGGGATATGATCAGTCTGCAACTCAGCCAGCAGGCTATGCAGCTGCTCCAGGAACAGCACAGTGAAGTCGTTGTTTCTTCAAATCAGTCAGTATGATGCAGACTAGGCTTGTGATGTGACTCGCTAGAAGATCACATGTATCCTCAGATTATTAGACTTGTATCCCTAAACTGCACATCCTGAATTAGACAGCCCCCGTGTTTTCTTAATCTTTGGTATGTCGTCTTATTATCGTGGATCTTAATGGCGCATGACTCTGTTCCACCTTACATTTTGCACTGCGATCTGAGTAAACCTTAAGTTGTTGTTACTTATTTACTGTTGCTATTCTTTAAGGTGTTCCTAAAATATAAGCTTTGATCTTCTTTTGTTATTCTTGCTCCAAAGGTTTTGTATTCATCATCCTACATAGTTAGGCCGTTTCATAAAAAAAAACATTTTCATTATGCTGCTTCTCAGGCAGTTAAACAATTGCAATTTAGATCTTACACATTTGCCATTACACTTCCAAGACACTTGATTATGTCTGTAACTGAAAGTAACAAAACATTTAAAGCACGACACGGAAAAGAGACAAAAAAAAGGTGGCTCGTTATTAGGTAGTGGTCTAAAGGCGGACAACCCTGAGGAAGGTTTCGTAAGCAGACTGGAGGCGGCTTCTGTGGTCTTTTCCCTTGGTGGTTTTCAGATAGTGAGCCACTTTGATGAACCCTGCGTGTTGCTGAAACAGCACAGACGTTTCCTCTTCTTCTTGTGGCCTTAATGATTGTTCTTGTTCTCTATTAGGTTGCGGCATTGTGTGTGCCCACTGCATCCCCCATATTGCTAATGGCCTCATGTAACAAAGTGATCTATACTCGTCGTTTGTGGTCCAAGCTTCTGGTGTCTGAAATGAGACGCTGTAACCAAGAACAAAAATTGGTAAAAGCAAACATGAAAAGAAATAATTATGCTATGAGCTGCTGCTTACCCGAGACCCCGGTCAGACCAAGCTGCCTCGTAGATTCCACTTGCTGTCCTAAACCCTTTGTCCGCAAGCCCTTCTTGAATCATACAAGCCGCGACCGAGTATGTAGTCCCGGCCCAAACCTCCCTCGACACCATCGTGCTTGTGTCTACTCGTCCATCCGGTAACATCCCGTTGACAGCCCCACGCGTCCCTCCTCTCACTTTCATCACGTTGAAGTCGTAGACCGTCTCCAACGCTTTCTTGATCCACTCTTCTTTCGCTATGGGCTTCAGTCCGCAAGCCCTCGCGTACCATTGTCCAGCCAATTGATCAGCCAAGATTGATGAGCTCGAGCCACTTCGGCTGTTATCATAATTGAAATAAGAACCATTCCAGAGCTTCTCGTAAACGCTTCTAGCCTTCTCATACTTGGCGTTGAAGTAAACAGCAGCCCCATTGTCCCCAACTAAAAGGGCCAAAGCGGAGCCGGCCTGAAGAGCCGCCACCCAGAGACCACCACAGTAAGCACTAACACCAGTGCAAGACCAAGCATCATACGTCTGATCCGGAAACCCTTCATTCTCTATCATCCCGTCTCCGTCTTTATCAAACTGGTCCAAGTAAGCGATGGCGGTGTAAACCGATGGCCAAACAGATTTGGCAAAGTTTATGTCACCGGTTGCCACCACGTCTCTGTAAACTTGGAGAACAAACTTGGAATTCAAGTCTTTCCACCTATCCGTGTTGAACAAGTTATAAGCATTTACTTCAAACCACGGATCGTTCAAACCAATATCGTGAGGAACCGCTCCAAGAACTTTCCTTGTAACGAATTCGCCGGAGCTCATGACCTGTTTCTTGCTGGAATCATGCATCAGAACGGCTGCCGCAAAATCTCTCTGGATGCTCAGCTCGAGTTTGGGGAAAAGCATGAGCAATGCGAAAGAGGAGTAGAAGTGAACGTCGTAGGTGTTGTACATTAGATACTGGATCCCTTCTAGGTAAAGGAACTGTCCTATGTTCTCTTCGGTATGCTGAACCATAGTGGTTCCGAGGGCAGCATTTGAGGATAGAGGAGCGTGAATCTGTGAGCAGACCGCATCGATTCTTCCTAGGATGTCCAAGGCTATGTTGTTCTGGTCTGAATCAGGATTGTCTATGGTTGATATGCTTAGAGAGATCCTTCTTCTTCCTATACTATCGAGGCTTTGCTTCGGAGGCAACCCATCTATCAACAAAAATCGAAAAATCGGGTTTAGAAGAATGAAAGTTACAGAAAACTACATAAGTTTGTGGAAGGATCTATGTTTGTTACCTGTCCAGATGGTTCCTCCTGAGTTGAAATAATATAGTTCGTTGAAGAGAGTGGTTCGATACCTGAAAATGTTTTACGATTAGGGTCTTCAGCTCAAACGAATAAAGAAAAGAAGAAAAAGTATATTGAAGCAAATGTACCACTCAGGAAGTGATGTGTCAGCAAGAATAGGAGCTTGCCACTCTTCAATCTGAGTCTCCCACTCAGAGAAGTCTAACAACAAATAAGGAGAAAGGATCATGAGATGATGATGATCTCTTACTTTAGTTAAAGTACAAAAGAAAAAAAGAAAGTGTTTGCATACTGAGAAGAGCGTCATGAGCCATTGCCACGGCTGCATTTCCTAAACCGCCATAGAATCTTGTGTATCGTCTATTGAATAGAAAAAATTCAAGTTAGAAACAAAGTTTTTTATATGCTGAAACTTTATTTTGGCCTGAAGTCTAATAGGGTGGTAACCCATGCCATGCATGCATACCTATGGTAAGTTTTCTCGTCGAATCTAGCCTCTGGACAATCCCAAGAGAGTGAAAATGTGACTGTACGGTCACATCCGGGTGGAACTTTCACCTTTGCTGCTATGGCAGCTCCAATGGAAGTCCCAGGTTTTGATGGAGAGCATGCGTTGCTGGTTAACTTGTCGAACGATGCGTTCTAAAGAGTGGAAAAACAGAGGTTAAGAGACTGATCATTCTTTTAAATTGTTTTATAAGGAAGACTATTGGTTAAAGAAATATATAACCTTTTTAATCTCATCCCACATATCTCCTGCTGTGATTTTGTTAGGGCTAGTACCAGAAACTAAGAAACTTGGACACGATGAGACACGAACATCCTCTGTTTCTTTTGCTGCAATTGCGTAGGTCACTGGTGGGTGTCCATTTGCTGTCCTGCAAGATGAGTCGCATTACAATTATCAACACAAGATCTTCCAATAACCAACACTAAACTGAGACCAATCAAAGAGTCAGAGGAAGTGGTCTCTACTTGTGGTGTAAAGCTACTGCATGAACTCCATCTTTTGCCCTAGAAGATTCCATTAAAAAAAAAAAAACGAGATTTAGTAAAAGAAGCACATAGAAAAAATCTATTGCAGCATTTGATGAAAAATTCTTACATTATTGTTGAGTTTAAGTGCTGTCCAGTTAACCCAGAAGTTCCTCCCACAGAATTCTAATTAACCACAGAAACAAATGGACCGTCAAAATTTTCTTACAGAGTAAAAAGAAAAAAAATCTCCCAAAAGGTTCTTAAAGAAGATGAACAAGGAGATAGTTGTTATGTATTCACATTGATTACCTCCCAAGTAAAGAGCAGTGTAACAATTGCTTGTTCTGCTCCAGTATTAGTCACCTGATATATGACATAAATCAATCAGCTCAGAACAACTTTTACCTAAGTTATAATGTTGAGGTAGAACCCATTGAATATTCATACCGTGAAGTCGAAAACCGATACAGGAAGACTGGTTTCCTTGTAATTATGAGGTATAAAGGGAGAGACTTGACGAGAAACTATTCTGAGTTCAGGGTCAGGTTCACCTGTTCATCAATTACACACATTTATTCATAACCTTCATAAATCAAGAATCTGCAATAGATTTATCTAATAGTAAACATGGTTACAAAACAACATTGTACCTTCGTAGACCGTCCAGGACCTAGGATAAAGAGCATGGTAGGTGGATTTTTCCCCTGTCATGTTCCAATCCCAAGAATCAATTCCTACATTTGGAGCTTCACCTCTGCACAAATAGCCTCCATTATCTCTGCACAATCGTATACAATAAACATATATTAAGATCATTTGTATATTTACTTTGTTTCAGTAACTAGGGATTTAATGAAGACACAAGAGAAGACAAATGGATTTGGCTTACTTAATCACTTCTGGCCTTGTTGGACATAGAACAGTTGAGTGCTTCACACCGCCCGGGCGAGAAACAAATACCTATATAAGTTTTGAAACCAAGAAGCATCAGAAGGATACTTCATAGATCTATCAAACAAAAGAACACAAAGCAATGTTTATGGTTGGTTGGTTGGTTGCTTACAGAGAATTGGTTTGTGAGGATTGGAGCTTCCTCACAAATCTTTGGGAATAACTTGAACTGCTGAAACTCACCCTTGTAACTCCTTCCAATGCTTCCTGCACTGATACACAGTTTTTGTCCCCGCGGGTTTGTACATTAATACATTGCAACAGATGATATTTAGACTTGAGAACATTATTGTTTTCTTTTCTATGCAACTGTGAAGTGTATGTGAATTTCATACCCAATCCCTCCTAAAGGGACACCATGATCTCCTGTTATATGGTGTTTTCTGAAGATGTCGAAGATCGATGCCTGCAGATTTTGAGAGATTTTTATGAAGGCAAAGATCATCAAATGTTTATGAGCATAAGAAAAATTGTGAAAGATCTCTTACTCTTCCTTTTGCGGCTTCTTCTTTGGTGTGTCGCCACAATCTATAGCCTAATGGAAACTTTCGAAAAGCCAAAACAGAGAGAGGGAGAGAGGTTTTAATTTTTTTTTTTTTGTAATTTCCAAAGAACAGAGCATCTGAGGTAAGCATGACTTGAATAGCAAGAAATAGGATTCCTCATTTCACACTATCTTTGATTGAAGATCCTTAATTCAAAAAAGTACGGTGGATCGAGAGAAAGATGATATTACCAGATGAAGGTGATCTCGTTTAGTCAGTTTGAACTCAGATGGGGTCTTGGCATGACTATTTAACTTCCTTTCCCATGAAATTGGAGGAAGTTTATCATCTATGGCCTATAAAGAGTTTTACCCATGATCAAATAAGAAGGTATATTTCAGAATGGTAAAAGACCATATTACATTTACATCAACCATGTCTAATTATTTCCATACTCACCATAACATTTAAGACAATGAAACAGAAGATAGCCAGTTTTGATCTAGAAACACAAAACTTACCATTTGGTTCTTGTCTTCAGTTTCTGTGTGACCGTTTTGCATCTTTGATTTACTAAGAGATTAAGATACACTGGTCACATGACAGAGATAAACAAAGAGTGTTAAAAGGTCATGTGGCAAAAAAAATTGTATTAGGTATCTCAGATATAAGACAAAAGCTAATATGTTTGGCTTCTTGTCAGGTGCTAAAGGAGTGTTTTGTCAGGAAACATGGACATGTGTCTATCAGAGAGAGAATAAAAAAAACAAGAAACAAAAAAAAAAAAGCTTGAAGCTTTTGCATGAGAAAACTGGAATCTTTCATGGGTTTTGCAAGAACAACATTCATGCTATAAAAATAGATAAGATCTTCAATCCCATAAACATATAGGAAGATCAGGAGTTTAAGATTCACAAGGGCTAAAGTTTCGCTGTACAATTATGAACATGCAGAGAAGAAACCAAATGCAAAAAGAATCTTGAAACTATAAACTTATGAGATGATTATGTATTGAAGTGAACAAGAAGATTATGATTGATTATGATTAAAGTTACATTACAAAAAGTGAAAATTACCCAAAAGGTTTCTTTGTTCAGTTCTTCAGAGGAAAAAGAGGGAGAGAGGAATGATGAAGAGGACAAGTATCTGTATATTGTTTTTGTTTGTTTGGGTGGGGAAAGATAGAAACATAAATAGAAGCAAAGAAAGAAGAAAAAAGAAGAAGAAGACAACATGCGGGCCACACAATAGCCTGGGTTTGGTGATTACTAAATTACAGAGAAAACTAAACTAATAACCATAGAAGTGTGTTGTCGACCCGTCTTTTTAAATTTTAATTAAAAGCCATATGAACGTTTATTTAAGAGAAAAAGACTAGAATAACACTAAACCAAGTTTTTGTTCCCAAAGTAGCACTCAAGGCTCAAAGTCACAAAAATAAGTTTCATTAAAGAGGTAATGTACACTTATACCCTTAGGGTTAATTAATTCAAACCTTAGGGTTTAGAGTTAAGGGGTGGGATTTTGAAATTAGGGTTTAAAATTTTATAAATAATAAATAATAAAATAAAAAATAAAAATTTTTAAAAACAGTTTCAAAAAGTATTTTTAAATTATAAAAATAAAATCTGAAAAAAAAATAAAAAAAAAATTTCAAAATTTTTTTTAAAAAAAATTATAAAAATTTCGAATCTGAAAACATATAATCTGAAACTATAAAAAAAACTTTATTTTTATTTTTTTATTTTTTTAATTTTTATTTATTTTAGTTTGTTTATTTAATTTTAAACCAAGGGTATTATAGATATTTTACCCTTTAATGAATGTAATTTTTGTGACTTTCTCCTTCTAGTGCTCTTTTGAGACATAAACTTCAAAAGGTGCTATTATTGACAATTGCCCTTTATTTAACTTAAATAACATTTTTCTCCATCGACTGGTCAAATTCTTCTGCATTTGTAGACAAGTTCCACGCTGAATCAACATTCTGTATTTTACCATTGTTCTTTTAAAAATAAGGATTCTGTACCAAACTCTCTATGGAATTTCAATCTCAATTTACACTCCGTAATGGTCTACACCTATAGAATATCTTTATAGTCAACTACGAGAACAACGAAAACATTGAAAATTTACATTTGCAAGTGCCTCTTCCATACATATCTATGTGACGGAAGAAAGCTATAACTGAAGTGGAAATCAACATCACAATTGTGCTGGCCTTTCGGTAAAATAAAGTAGTAGTTAAAAAGAGCTGGTAAAAAGTACAAGGAGCACTGACTTATTGGCTTGTGACTTTTTTCTGTTTTATCCGAAATGCGTCTTTGCAAATTTTGTCAAGTAAACATGCTCTAAGCATTTTAATTGATAGGATGATGATTATACATTTATACTATTGCTAATCAAATGGCGACATGTGGATAAGATAACACATTTAATGATAATCATTTTAGCGGAGAGACCGACAAATATTCAACTTTACAAGGCGTCTCCGCAGGTAGCAAAGTGCTTCACTTCACACGCGATCCGATAATGTATGAATTACACATGTAAAGTAACTGAGTAAGCACGTTTGCTTCGACATCGCACGAATTCTGTCCCTACAGAAGTGACCTTTCGCATGGTTATGTACTGGTACCAGGATTATCCATTCACATCTGTTGGAAAGCATGGTACAGTCCCTTGGCTAGTTTCTTACAACTATGTTTATCCGACTAAACTACTCAAAATCTGGTTCCTCGATCTTTTCCATGTTCTTAGCGAAGGAGATCCCCAAGAACTAGGACTGAACAAAATACCCGTAAAATTTTATTCGATTTATTCCCGTTTCGATTAAAACCAAAAAATTTGGATATCTATAACTCTACGAAATAAAACAAATATTAATATTCAATATCGGTAAGAAACAAAACAAATCACAAATACTAATATTTGTAGAAATGAATATCCGATCTAATCCGATCCGTTATAAGCATATATACATATATTTACAAAATTTTATGTATCTTATATAAATATTACACTTTATATAAATTATGCAACATTTTATTTATTAAATTGATTATATTATTTATTAGAATTTTAAAAGTAAATATTATTTTGGTTTATTTATCTATTTTTTATTTTTATTTGGACGGATCGAATCGAATATACGATAAAAATCTAATTTTTTTTGGATATCCGGGCCACGGGAATATCCCGATAGCTACATTTCAAATCAGATCGGATAATTGGTTATTCGAGCGAAACGGATTGGATAACAAATACCTTCAAAAATCTGGATATTCGATCCGTGCTCACCATAGGTAAAAATGAGCGTGAAATCATGACCATAAGCAAACAAACTAGATCAGCCAAAGTCAACTACTTAAAATTTAGAAATTATCCAAAAATACCTGAATCCCGATCCGAGTGATACCTGAATGGATACTTTAGGATTGTATAAAACATATTTGAATCCAAAATGTTATTAACTGAGCTCAAATGGGTAACCAAAAAAAATTAATAACCCAAAAAACTTGATCTCAAATCTGAATTAGCATCCAAATAACTATTTAAAACCTAATTTAAAATCTCAAGCTTTTTGGGATATTAATTTACTCATGATGTGATATCTAGAAATACATGAATTGGAATTAAGATATCAGATCAAGCTTTTTGGGTTATTAACCAATTATCCGATCTGATCTCAAATCTGAATTAGCATCCAAAGTTATTCGAGATCAAGTGCAATTTTCTTTTAGGGCACACATCTAGAGAAAACTCCAGAGTTAAGCGTGCTTGAGCTGGAGTAGTCAAAAGATGGGTGGCCAATTAGGAAGTGATTTGTGATATCGTGTGAGTAAACAATTATTAAGTAAAGACCATAATATAGTGTCCATAATTGTCCTTATCTTTTATCATTCATCGTGCTTTTAGCTTGAAATCATATCTAACGCCTCCGGTTACTTTACTTAACTTGACATTTGTTTCGATGGATTTTTCCATTACAAATCAAAACACTTTACTACTATTTTGAATAACTACGGTGCAGTCATAATAGTAACAAATACATATAGATAAATAGGTATATATAGAGATTTTTGTTATTATTAATTGCGGTGCGGTTTGTAACATTCGGACCCTAGTTACTTTGGGTTTATCAGCTAGTTTGACTATATATGCTTAACCGCCTTGTTCACTCCATGTGTGTCTTAATTCACTATTATCTTTTTGTTTTTGGGCTTCCAATTTTTTTTACCAGGCATAATTTTCTGGACCCTAATATTGTTAAACAATTTAGTAATTAAACATGTGAGCATATGAAAAACTAGTTTTTTTTACATCAAATTGTTATTTTACTATTGAAGTTTTAGGTAGCTCAGAAAACTAAATCGGAATAAAACAACCAATAAAAATTCATATAAAAATATCTAGTACTCTTAGCTAAAATGTCAATAGTGGAGTTTTCAGCCCGAGTTACATAAGAAATAGTATATAAGTGGAAGCGTTTTCTTTGGAGAGAAAATTCCTTAAGCTCAGTGGAAAAATTATGTCATCTACCTAAATTTTTAATCATTGTGATCACCTCTTGACAGTCTGATCCAAAGTCTTGAATGGTTGAACTGTTGATTGTTCAAACATACAATGCATTGTCTATATCAGCGCTTCAAATTCAAAATGTAAAGACGATAGAAAACAACATTGATTACGAGCACCTAAAAGGATGACCCATTTGACTCTATCCATACCCAACCGTATCCACTTTTAAGTGAGTTTTGATGCCAAGATCTATCACAAGAAAAATATCCCGCAAGCAGAGCCGGTCCTAGTTATTATTGGCTGGAAGCAAATCTAGAAAATATGGCCTATTTATATTCACTTCCTATAAAAAATGAAAAAAATCAAAGAATGTTGATATGATGGATCGAACTATCCACCCCCTCTGTATTTATACACAGCTTAACCACTTAAGCTATTGAACAATACATTTATTTTTGTGGCCGATCTATTTGATAATTGAGTGGAGGCCGGAAGCACCAGCTTCTCTCGCTTCTATCCAGGGCCGCCTCTGCCCGCAAGCATGAACTTGGGTAGGTTGTGGAGTGGTTTAGTAATTTAACATGCGTCATAAAGGCTAATTCAATGATTCCATTCAAATTAATTAATTACTCGGGAGGAAGATATGAGAATCAGTTTATTCCAAGAAAACTGATATTATTCGAATTTGATTTTGTTACTTATATTTATTTGTAAGTATTAGAATCCAATATATGATAATGCTAATAGCGATTTTATGAAAAGAAATCAACGATTTTGCTATTCAACTGTTTTACAAAAATATTTCTATTTATTACACACACAAAAGCACATATATATATATATATATATATATATATATATATATATATGCAGTAGAACCTCTATAAATTAATAATGTTGAGACTTTGAAATTTTATTAATTTATATAAATATTACTTTATAAAAGTTTTCTTATTTAGATTTCTTATTTTAAGATATATTTATTCTAAGATAAGAAAAATATTTGATTTTAGTGTATATAAATTATTTGTTATTTTTTAAATTTGATATTTATATTAATTTTTATATTATTTGGTGTATATAATATATATTGGATATAGCTTAAATGTGGGTTTTAGATATAATATTACTAAATCTCATCAAAAATATATTAATTGTAAAGAAAATATAAAGAGAATTCTATTGTGAATATAAAATAAACAATATAATAATTGATTTTTATTTATATAAAATAAGTATACATATAAATTAATGGGATCATTTATTTACATATAATTTTAATGGGACCATTTATTTACATATAATTTTCAAAAAGAAAATATTATCTTATTATTTTATCGATTTATATCAAATTTTGAACCGGTCTAAGTTGGAACCGGCAAAATTTATTAATTTTTTTTTGATTAACCTGGGGGTATCCCAGATCCATGGAGAGGCCCAAACTAATTTTCAAGGGGAGGTGCAGTCCATAGATAGACCTTCTCTCCGGGTATTCAAATGGGCCCCAAAACATAGGTTCATATCCGTGTTAGGTGACCGGGATAATTGTGACTTAGTTTTGCGCAGCATGGATCGAACCTGAAACGTGTTGGCGTCTCAGTCCCGTCTCCTTATCATTCGACCACAATCACCTGGTCAAAAAATTTATTAATTTATAGAGATTATTAATTAACCGAGTATTAATTTATAGGATAATTAATAAACAAAATAATTCTCTAAGAGAAGCGAATTGAGATGGACAGATCGTGTCTAACGACAAGCATGTTTCAACCAACGATGTACTTTAGCGACTCACGCAATCTAATAACTTCACAAATAAATTACATGTTCTTTTGCTTATTACAAGATACATACCGCATTTTATGATAGAAATATTACGTAAACGCACACATTTTATGTAAGTAGAAATAATATGATTGTATATGAAGAAAAATCTTGATTTATTGCAGTTTTTATGTATATAGAAAATCTGTAAGATGCTAATTATATTTTGCATGTTTAAATCACCATCCATTATTCTATCCACCAAAAGTACATTCCTATTCATGATATATATCCAATATAATTTTCACTCCATTAATCGCGTTGCTTTGAACGCTCAATTGTTTTATATTCATTAGTGGATTCCCTAAGAAAAAAAAAATTAAATATTTTATTAGAATCTTAAATTTTGACCAATTAGAACATGGTAATCCATCGTAAGTAGCATCGTTATAGTTTGTATATATTCCGTTTTTTAGAAAGTATGCAAGGAACCGGGCCTCGTAGTCTGGTGGTAAATGAACTTCGGCTGAGGTGTCCGCCATCACGAATTCGAGTTCCGGTCACAGCAGATTTAACATGGTTTCCGTTTGGCCTCCAGGACTTTTCTCGCCAGTTCCGGTTGGATACGGTTGGATACGGTAGGATAGTCGGATTAAGTGAGAGGTCCGGATACTTGGATTATAAAAAAAAAAAAAAGTATGCAAGGAATAGTTATGATCTTTTCTATAAACTAATACTATCAAACTGCAAGGAATAGTTATGACCTCTTTTTGGGATTAAGCTGGCCATTCAATAGATCCTAGATATGTTAATAATAATAAAAGTAAAAGCCTACATGTAACTATCTAAAGTGAAGCATATTAAGTATTTGATTTATAGAAACTAATTTATACATTCAACTTGACGTTGTCACCATTTTTCTCCAGATTTATTCATAGTATAACAATAATATTTTATTTTATTTTACATTTAAAACACAAGCTTTCAAAGGAAGAAAAAGTCGTGAGATTCTTTTTTTTTTCCTTGTAAAAGAAGGTCATTAGACTCTGGTTGGTTAATTTGATAATTGATACCAAACAAAAAAGGAATCAAAAAGGAAGATAAATGAGCTGTTGCTTTGGAAGCGTGTATAATCTCGCGAGAAGTCATTAACAGAGCTACAATGTGAACGTGCTTTCTACAACGTCATGCCTCTTGTTACATCAAACCGCGTTATTGAGTATTTGAATTCTAATGATCTAATCTATTTTTCTTAAGCTCCGATTCTATAATCTAAAAAACTAGTATATAGTTGGTGAATGATACTTGGTCAAACATTAAGTTCAAGATAAGTGTACCACTTGCCTCTCTCGTCGTTGATGTTTTCTAATTTGTTGTATTATCGGTCTGTATATTATATATACACACGAGGATGTATATTTTAGTTATCCGAAAAGAGAAAAACCATTGATAAAATGACACATCACATGTAAGCTAGGAGAAATCTAAAGCGAATGCGACATTACATTTACAGAAAATGACTTCCATTTTGTCTTTGTGTATATCACAACTATTAGTATAAGACGTCAAAATTTTATTACGTTACAATTACGAAATCATGACGGTCATTACCAAAACAAAAAGCCTCGTTATCCCACTAGCCCTCTTGTGGCATAACATAAGGCAATATTTTCCCCATTCCATATAAGCCCTTTTATTTGGCTTAACTCATTATTTTTAAATCCGATCCTCGGTCGAACCAGGAACCCTATGATCCAATATGTAAGGAAAACCCCGTTATTTAAGGAGATGGTGGATGGCTTTTATTGAAGTTTTGTAATTTTTTTTTTAACTAAACTAGCCCATAGCTTTTTTCATTAAATTTCCAAAGATGATGAAAAAAAAAACTTTGATGGTATTATTTCAAGTCTTAATTGAACGTTCTGAGTTTTCTTTTAATCGCATATAAATACCGATTATATTATTTGCTATGTCAGTTTTCAGTAGTCAGTTTTCAGTAATCAGTGGATCGCTATTGTTGAAGATCCATTGTTAATTTCAGTAGTCCTTGGAATTTTCTATCTCAAATCACTTGATGTGGAATGTGGAACATTACATATATCTCAATGGTAGTCTCCAAGGTGGTTTCCGGTGATAGAAAAAGTTAAATCTTAAAATTGATCCCAATGTGGATCATCATCATAAACGTACCATACTAAATGTATCCTTAGAAGGAATTAAGGTATCTTACGATGCGGTGGGAGACCCTAAATGCTTCCATCAGAACACATAGCTGTATAAAATTTCTAAATGATCAAAGTATTTGTTGAATCAGACTTGTCTAAGGAATTACCCACGTCTTTTCGAATTGATGCAATAGTCGATTTTAGTTACCCATTGCGTTCGACAGGATGCACTGCATGTTCTAAATGGGTGGGGCATAGGTTGTATTCATTTGTAATCAGTAAGAGCCAAGAAACAGAGATACATTATGAACAAATCATGTGTTTGCATAATAGCAGTGCAATAAAACCAATCTCTTATTATTGGCAAATAATCACATCTCAAAACTGGAGTGCAGTGTGTGACACGAATTGGTGGAATAAAGAAAAAAATTGTTTTTAATTAAGTCCTCTCCACAACCATAGGCTTTGCCATAGGATCCATGCTCTTTTAAGAATTATATTTGTAATTTTTTTTATTTTCAAGATAATTTTCCCAAAATATGGCTACTCTGCCAACAAGATATATATATATATATATATATATAGAAATTGGAAAAACGAGACATTCTCAATTTGGATTCGTCTAACTAATACTTTGTCTAATATTTTTTGTCTTTCTAGGATTTTAATTAATATTAATACGATTATGCCCTTAGATTAATCAAAATTTAACTTGATTAAAAAATATAATAATTGTTAATTGTTTTGTTAATACAATTTTGTCAGTAAAAAAGGAAGTTAAAAAAAAAGAAAAGAAGCAAAGCACGGTAAACCTAAAAATCTTGACTTCCTTCTCTCATCTTCTTCGCTTCCAGACGAAAGCTTACCTCTTTCATCCATGGTGATTTCTTCTCCCTCTTCTTCATACGATTAAAATCCATTGTCTCTGTTTTATATTTCTTCTTCTCTGTCTCTTATTCTATGTTTTTTTTTTCTCTGTTTTTTCTTCCTCATATTTGTTCTTCCTCTTTTCTGGTATGTGTTTCCTCCTCCGGATTCTTAAAATCCTTATTTCTAAGAGTTGTTGTATCTCTTTTCAATTATAATTAGTTTTAGGAGTCGATTAGTCATCACCTACACATCAATTAAGGCATGCATATAGACGATAAAAAGACAGGGACATCAGATTCTCCTTAGGGACATTTAGTTTGGGCTTCAAACTTTTAGCCAATGTAATCTGCTTTCTAGACTGTATATGAAGGCTCTATCTGTTTATATATTTTTTGTAATGTATGCAGATTGTTCGGATTCTTTTCCTTTCACTCAGTTTTTTTATGAGGTTAAGTACAGTCTTGATGCTTGAAGAGAGACAAGCTGGAACATTTCAAGCGCCCAAGATCTTTCTACGCTTTGATTGAACACTTTGTACCATTTTTTTCCAAAGTGAATAACAATTGTGTATTTGTGTTTATTCCAAGAGCCAGGAACATATTCCTCTTATTGTTAACTAAACCGACGAAGTTAAACCAATAATGTAATTTCATTGATGTTTTACTAAACACTGTGCATAAATAACAAACTTTGTTACAGCTCTTACACATAAGGGATAGCAAAGATTGGAAAACTGTTTTTTTTTGTTCATGAAATTGATACAAGAAAAGAAAATATGTTCTGCACACAAAAAGATCATTGATCTCTATGGCGCTGTTCCAGTCCCCAATGGTACTATTTGACCACACATTTCCTCGTCAGCCAAAAAACTCCACTTCTCACAACAATGAGATATCCATATTTTGGGAGGAGAAAAACGTGGGAGAAAAGATACTCTGAGAGATTTTAGGGTAGATTTAGAGTAGAATTAGGAAAGACAGTTTTTGAAATATGGAAATTTAACCGAATATGGAAGTTTCATATTTTCACGATTTGCCTAGAATATGTACACTACCTAAGCAGAACACCGTATAGTTGGTGAGAGATGTATTTTTCATGTAGGCGTCATATAAGGTAAAAGGCAGAACAAGTTATGTCACGTAATATAACCGACCTATATCATCGAGTTGTGACTATATATCGTTATCAAGCTGTAGGTATACTGAAGACATCTTTTTTGATTATAACGTAACCGAATCTATCTTTGCTAGAATATACAAGAAAGAGTAGTTTACGGTATATACCTATGATATATCTATGTTTAAAACTTAGAATCAGACATATAAACTAGGTAGATTAACAGAATGACTATTCTAACTGTAGCTAGAAGATAAAATAAAATCTGATTCCAATTTTTTTTTTTAAAAAGTTTAAACATATATATTGTAATACTTTTGTTTCCAACTCTTTTCATATTTTTTTACATTTTTAAAATTCAATTTACTATTTTTCCCATTAGAAAATGGTAAAACATGTTCAGAATTGCCAAAAGTATGAAAAGTCTTATTGTGACAAACAAAAGTTCAAAGTGTCTCATTTTTCTAATTCTCCAAAGTAGCAACACTTAAATCCAAAGTCATTAAACATCGAAATGATGTAGTAGTTATCTTATTTTCCTCCTCAAAATACACCTACATGAGATCACATTAGTTCATCTTCAGATTCAAACTCAATGTGGAAGGCAGAATCTTCGCCATCTTCATCAAAAAGTTCATCTTTTTCTCCTTGTCCCATCTCCACAAACCACTCCTCTACATTTTCCCCATCATCACCTATGAGCACATCATATTAAAATAAGCTTAGTCTTTTTTCTCTTTAATAAAACATATTTTAGGCATTTCCTCTTTAAATGCTATTTTGGTCATAGTCATAGTTTTATTATGTTTTAAGAGATTTGCAGTTTTGTTTTCACAAAAAAAAAAACTAATAAAAACCTAGTCGATAGAGGAAGCCAATTTGAAAGTCTAAACTGAAGTAGAATAACAAACATAGTACACAACTGAAAGAGAACTTTGAGCAACTCTGTAAGTTTGTTCGTCATTGTATTTTTTGTTCTTGGATTGTGCTGGAGTGAGAACTGAGGAAAGAACGTCTTACATTGTTCAATTTCCTCCAAAAGTGGCACAAAAGCTGGTCATTCCATTGGTGCAGACACTTTCTTCACCAACTGAGAACAATTTGTTGCAAACATCATCTTCATATACATTTCATTATCTAAATCAAGGCTTCACATTCATCATGTAAATGTGATAGCTATGTCGAATAGTCATAGACCCCATGATTTTGGTAGTTGTCTCCTCTGTAAAGGAGAACCATCATTGACCCAATTTTTGAAAGAGTAGAAGATGAAAACCATGTAATGAAAAACTTGCAAAACAAAATAAATTAGTAAGAAAGACATGAAACAAAAAAAAAAGAAATTGATATAATGCTTGGTGTTTTTAAATTCAAAGATATCAGAAAGAGGTTAGAGAGTTTTAGAGTGAAAAATATTACATTTTTGTTGCAACCATTTGAGAATAAGAAAGATAATGTGCGAATTTTCTTTATATATGGAAACAAAAATTCTAATTAAATTAAATATTTTTGATTTATAAGCCTTACAGAGAAGTCTGCTAAACCCTAAATTTACTATTCGTCCGAGAATACTTTTTAGGAAGTCTTCTCATGCATTACATGTTAGAAGGCTTCCGTAGAAGTTCTAAACCCCAAAACAAAATAAATAACTAAATAGCAACAAACACTTCGTTAAACATATGATCAACAAAGTGTAATATATACAAAACTAAAGACATATATGTCTTATTGAATTTTCTTTAAAATCTAACCTTAAAATACAAACAATGTTACAACATATGTTACAAAACCTAAACCAAAGAATTTAATGACTCAATCTATATTCACTCCTCTAAGTTGAAAACAATTCAATTTTACTAGATATTAATTATATCAGTTACAAATGTTTATAATTACATGATTTTAATTTTTCTCCATAATTTTTTATATAATTTATAAATTACATTTAAGATCTACTACATAAGAATACTTCCAATAAGACTTCTTGGAAGTTTCTCACGAAATACTTACAAAACCATAAAAGATTTCTCGGATTTATATTCTTAAAAATGGATACTATTTTTTGTTTGGTAATAAAAGAGCCAGTTGTAATTCCACTACTTTTTTGTGTGAGTTTTGCATTTGAATACTTCTTATATATTAAAACAGAAGTCATGACTTCTTTTCATGTGTGATTTTTTTTAGTTTGGACAATTCCTAGAAAATATCATATTTTACATAAGTTCGTTATTATATCTTTTAATATCTTTATCATTTTATTTGAAATACAAATGAATATATTTAAAATGTTCTAACAAAATCTTTTTTATATCTTCTTAGAATCTTTTTAAATTTACTTTCAAAAATTAGTTAGTGTTAATTTAAATTATCATAAAATATAATAGAAATTAAAATTGAATATAGTTTTGCTTTATAAACGAAAATTTAAATAAAATGAAATTAATTAATTTCACAAATAATTTACTAATAATTTTTAAAGATTTTGTTAGAAATAAATATTTATTTTTGTTTTAATTTTTCAAATTTGTTTTCTAATAAAATAAAAATCATGATGTTTTGATGAGTGATATTTTTATTTGGACCATCATTTAAATTTTATATTAAATGTATATCACTAATGCTAATGTACATAATATTTTAACTACTTTAATCATAATATCTTTTATATCTTTTAATTAAAAAAAATTAAAATTCTAACAAATCTCTTGAAAAAGATTATCATAAGATCTTAATTGTCATAAATTGAATATAAATATTTTCAACTAATTTGTAATTAGTAATGAAATGTTACTAAGAGAATAAAATTATATCCTATTTTATCAATTTTATAATAATATCTATCATTTTAAAAATAAAAATGTTATATGGAAGAAAATATGATAAAATTATTTTAAATTGATAAGTTAACACATTTTATTTTCATAAATATAAAATATTTATGCTAAAAATATAATATGTTGGTAGAACGGGTTAATATTAGTAAACTATATAATACATGTATAAAAATTTAACTTATCTTAAACTTTTTAATATACAATAATTTATTATATAAAATTAATAAACATTAAAAAATTTCTAAAAAAATCTAACGATTTGTATTACGGATCATGATTATAATAAATTAAATACAAAATTGTTTTCATATATGTTGTTTCATGCATTAAAAAATTTAGTTTAGTAATCAAACGCAAATTCAATAAGACAAATATATAATAAGCAACATATATATGTGATGATTTTAATTTACAGCATGAAAACTATAAAATTATTATATTTGACATAATTATACAAACATTTAAATATGTGAGTAACATTAAAAATATATAATAATTATGTAAAACAAATATCTATATATATAAATGTGAAAACATATACCCGCACGGTTGTGCGGGTGGAAATCTAGTTTTTATTTAAATTAAGTTTTGAGTCTTTTTTTGCAACTTCCCTGTATATTCATCGGTGTAATTTGATTTTATATATTTTTAGTTTTTAATCTTGTCGACATGACATCTTTTATCTTGCCATCAATTTTGTATAACATGAAATTCTATCATGTTTATTTTTAATATCCACGTTAAAAAATATAGCAAATAAGGATTAGAAAAATAAGAGCATGAAGATAGAATATCTTTTTTTTATTTACTAAAGGCTTAAGATAGAACAAATTAAAAAAAAAAAAACAACATCTGGAACACTATTAGCAAGAGAGTCTAAAATTATCTACATAATATTCGAATATTAAAACTTATAAGGAAAATGTATTATAAATTTTTTTTTTGACAAAGTATTGTGAGTATTCCGATAGATAATACTAGCTACAAGATTGTACGTATACAACTTTTGTTTAGATAGCTAAAAATTAGAAATAAGACTTTGAAATATTTCCCAAATTTAATTAATTTATTATTTAAAAATATTAACATGTACTTATCATAAATATAACTAATAAGATCAATAATTCCAATTTTCCAAACAAATTATCTAAGTTATAATTTCTAATTAAAATATTGATAAAAATGTTTTTCACATATAAGAAAATTGAATTTTTCAAAAAAAAAACACAGATGTATTATTCAAATTGTAATTCATCAATAACAATAAGGTATTTTAAAATTATCCCATGTTATATATGATTTTTAAAGCTTCATATTATATATATTATTAATTTATTTGATAATGAGAATGCGCCGATGATTTAACTATATATTGACTACAATCATTTTGTAAAAAAAAAATCTTTCTTATTATTCAGTATGGACTTTACAAGTGTATTTATAATGTACATCTCTTTAGATTTAGCTAAAAACAGAAGCTTCCATAATTGTAGAAGAGGGATATTGACACAGTGAATATTAAAATATTGTGTATCCTTAACATGCCCCCTCAAAATATTGAAGTGTTGGGAAAACTCCAATCATGTTACGCAAATCATGAAATGGTGCTTGGTTCAATGGCTTTGTGAGAGCATTACCAAGATGGTCCTTAGTAATTATGTGAGCTACACGTAGCATACTATTTTGGATTTGGCCTCTGATGAAATGGTAGTCTAACGCTACATGTTTCATGAATGTGTGAAACACATGATTGGCACATAGAAATGTTACTCCAAGATGGTCACAATACACGACTAAAGGTGCTTGTAGTGTGATTCCAAGTTCAGTGAGAATGTTGCATATCCAGCGTAACTCTGGTGAGGCATTGTCGATTGAACTATATTCAGCTTTGGTTAAAGAATGCGCAACACCAGTTTGCTTTTTAGCAGACCATGAGAATGGTGTTATTCTAAGTAAATGATATATGCATTGGTGGAAACATATTCATCGAAATTTCCTGTCCAATATGCGCCTGAGTAGGCATGTAGTGTAAGAGGATTTGTAGCAAAGAAGAAAATGTCGTGATCAGTGGTGCCAACAAGATAAAGTAAGACATGTTTTGCAGCCTGCCAATGAGCCTCTGTGGCTGATGTATATAATGAGATAGACGATTTACTGTGTATGTAACATCAGATTTGGTGAATGCAAGGTATTGTAGACATCCCACAATTTGGCGATATCAATGGTTGGACTGTTGTGAGAGTCAGTTTAGGTGTAGAAGCCATTGGTGTACTTACTGGTTTTGTGTGTGTCATTCTGGTATGATGCAAAAGATCAGTAATGTATTTTCGTGTACTTACTGGTTTCTCTGTGGTCTGATGCTTATACTGAGATAGACGGTTTACTTTGTAGGAAACATCAGATCTGGTGAATGCAAGGTATTGTAGACTTCCCACAAGCTGGCGATATGGTTTTGCCTCAGACAATGGCTGAACTGTTGTGAGAGAAAGTTTAGGTGTAAAAGCTATCAGTGTACTTACTAGTTTTGCATGTCGTTCTTGTACGATGCAAAAGATCAGTAATAAGATTCCCGAGTAAAGATCTTTCACCTGAAAATGTGCAGGAAAAAAATTCAACATACACTTTATTAGTGTTACAAAGGCGATAAACATATATAAGGTTCTTATGTATATGTGGAACACACAGAACATTATGCAGAGAAATGTTTCGATTGGATGAGGGAAAAGACAGTGAGCCAGTATAGATAATAGAAAAACCAGGCTCATCCCCTTTAAAGAGAGAGTCGTCGCCGTGGTATGGCTGATGAAGCGCAAGATTTCTGAGAACACTTGTCATGTGGTGAGTGGCACCACTGTCCATGAGCCAAGATGCTTCTGTTTGTGGTGAGGCAACAACCATGTTCGCACGCGGTTTCCACAAAGGTAGTGATGAGTAGCAAAGTATGTGCTGTTGGAGCCTCAAATCTAAGGATACCTCTTTGCACTATCTCCCTGAACCCAACCCAATTGCAACCGGCCTGATATCAACCTTGATAGCCACCTTGATATCCTCTTGATTGTTTGTTGTCTTTGTTGTTTGGAAACCTTGAATTCTGTTGATTTTTGTTCCAGGTTTAGGATTGACGCTGATTGTATTGTTGACGTCCTTGAGGTTGATGAGAAGCTGCATTTGCAGTGATTGGAAGCACCGGACTTGTGGAGCTAAGAGTGAGGGTTTTGCTTCTCTGTTCAACAACTTCTCATGTACTTCTGTAAAAGAAGGCATCATATCTCTGCCTTGAACTTGATCTAAAATCGTCTTATAATCCCCATGAAGTCCTCCAAAGATATATTCAAGTTGATCTTCACGATCAATAGGTTTGCCTAATAAGGCGATCTGATCAAACCTGGTGATGAATCCTTGCATATACTCATCCATCGTTTTCGACCCTTTAGTCCATTGCCTGAGATGAAGTATGAGTTGTGGCATATGACCACTGCTCAGCTTGTTGTAGGTAGTTGCGAGGATATTCATGATCTCGGCTGAGTCTTGGAGGTGGAGGGAGGCTAGAGGCTGAACTGTTTCAGTTATTTCACGAATAATGGCGATGCAAATCAATTGATATTGTCACTTCCACTTGGTGTATGCCGGATTTACAGATGATGTTTCATTGATAACCACCGTGGGGGTTGGTGGTGAGATAGTTGAATCAGCGAAGCTGGAGAAATCATAGCCGTCCAGTAAGATTCATACTTGTAAACTCCACATCATGTAATTTCTAGAGGAGATTTTTGTGATGTCTCTCCTATTGACATTAAAGAAAGTTGGCAGAGTGGTGCAACCAACTCAGCTGATGTTGCAGACATGTGTTTACGGTTCAAAGACAGATTTATGGATAAAATAAGAGATATGAGAGAAGAAAGAAATGGAGCCGAAAAAGAAAACAAGTTTAAAATGTCAGTGGAGGCTCTGATACTAGGTAAAACGAAGATATTTCGTATTATTCAGTATCAACATTATAAGTATTTATAATATACAGAGATGAGAACTAGGTTTAACTAAATACAAAAGCTTCTATAAGTGTAGAAAAGTATATTGACACATTAAAATATGGGAAAATTGCTAAAAGTGACAACAAAACTATACTATTTTCCCCATAGAGCAAAATCAAATTTTGTCACTTTTGGACCTCCACAATCCTTCTTGTATATAAAAAATCATATTAATATTTTTATAATACAAAAAAATAAGGAAAAATATAAAACTTGATGCAGACAAGAATGTGCATATAAAAATTATTTTTGGATTCAAAAGATGTTTGGAATAATAAGTTATAAATGGTCTAAAAGTGTTAGTAAACGTGATCTACCATCTACGGTGATTTAGAATTTGCAGTCCGCTGAAAACACAATCATCTAATGGACATAGAATACAAATATACTAAATACATTTTCATATATTACGCATAATAAATAATCTTTCATTCCTTCTATGTTTAAGTCGAGAAGATCAGAAGGTCTAAATAACAAACATATATCTACATTTTTTGAGCATACATTCTTCCAAAGGGTCTTTCATCTACTGAATCAAACACACTGAACCAACCCTGTGCAATTTATAGTGAGTAATAGTTTCTGAAACATACCAGACCCATCATCTTATAATAGGATAAAGATAAAAAAACTAATTGTCCTCTTGTGACCCATACCAGTCCAACTAGTACTCCAGCTTTAAGCTTATCAATCTACAACAACACCCAAGACAAGTAATGTGTTAATCCATCAGAGAGAATTAAGTTCATGTTTAAAAATTAAAGGTGTTTAAAGATTAAACCTTTAAACTGAATAATCTTCAAATAAATCATAAGGTTTTGAACTTCATCAATCTGATATATAACCGTTTTAAGCTTATCACCACCAAATTAGCACTTACGTTCATTTTTCCCATCGATGTAACCTTCGGAGCTAAACCCATGGATCTGGCCACCGAATCAAGTGGGAAACTTAGACGCATCGAATCGATTTCACTCTCACTGTAAAGCAGTTT